>NC_066343.1:27864032-29064032 GCF_022539315.1 Serinus canaria
CTTAGAGGAATTTTACAGGAGAAGTGAAGAAGATGGAGTCAGACTCCTCCCAGTGAGGCCAAGTGATAGGACAAGAGGCGATGTGCACAAGCTGAATATTTTTTAATGTGATCAAACACTGACAGTTTGTCAAGAGGAGTTCTGGAGTCTCCATCTCCGGAAATACTCAAACTTGGATTGGATACTGACCTGGGCAACCTTCTTATGGGGATCCTTCTTTAAGCATGGTCCAGATGAATTTGAAGGGTGTCCTCCAGTCTTGACCATTTTGTGGCAGAATAAGAGTTTTATACTATCATGTCTTTTAAACCTCTACTTCATTGCTAAAACCCTTGCTTTATGTGTATGTGGCTAAAAACCACAACATAATGAACAGTTATAATTGTAGTTTGTAATTTATACCCTTGCTCACACGAAGCAGAAATGTATTTATATCTCAAACGTGTTATAAATTTTTATTTCTAATGGTATTTTTGTAATAGAAGTCGCAATGGGAATAGACCATATGGTTGATCCAGTTTTATTTCAGCTCATACCATTCAGTTTTCTACTCAAAATGTAAGTCCGGTTCGTCCCATAAATCAGTAGCAGCTCTCAGTTTGTCACTTCTTGAATTCCACCTGCTCAGGTTCTCCACAAGTTTTTTGTACCATATCTGGTACAATATCAAATATAAGAAGAAATATTAAAAATAAGATTAAAAACTACGTTGATAATTGTCTGTTGTATAAAACAAACCTATCCCCAAGCAACTAAAGATGTTTAATCAGTTGAACATTTTACATGTGTGAGAATACAATATTTTAATGGGGATGTGTATCAATGAAATTAATTTTACATACATTATTTTTCTTTTGTTTAGCTTTCTTTTCAGAAATATTTTTTCAGATAAAAGATAATTTCAGGTAAAAGATAACTACTCTTTGGAATGGTTTATTGAAATGGAAATGTATTTGCAACAAATATTTCAGGACAAAATAAAGTTTAATCTGTTCTCTCAGTCTCACTGGAACAGAGATCTTTCTCAGAGATCCTCTGGAGTCTGCTTTCTTGGTCATATTAAAAAGCCATCTGAACACAGTTCACCTGAGCAGGGGAGTTAGACAAGATGACCTTTAGAGGTGACTTCCAAATTCTAGCATTCCAAAAACAGGAAATAAATTCAATGTGATAAATTCCCATCATATTATATATTTACAGATCTGCTTATCACACAGTCTTTGGTTGCCCAGAACAAAGCGAAAATTTTTGTGATATATCAAAATTTCTGAGAGAAATTACAAGACCTCTAGTAGTTGAGAAATGTGTATACATATATCATGCATATGTACTCACACACATATATATATACTTATATAACTAAGCATACATATATATACACACACACACACATACATATATATATATGTGTATATATATACATATATATATGTGTGTGTGTGTATGTGTATATATATATATATATATATATACACAGACACATCTATGTGTATATACACTCATATATATATTATAATGTCTCTATGTAGATGTTTTATGAATGTCTATAAATATGCCAATTAAAGCCATTATGTTCTTTGGCATTATCTAAGATATAACCAGTTCTAACTATCATGGCTGTTTACTAAGTATGAGTTTCATCACACATGTGGTTTTCTGTTCACTTGTTTTCAGTCCTTTGGCTTGCCAAGCCTTTCTAGATGTCTGGAAATGGAAATTTCCAGCTCATAGGTATTAATTTTTTCTGTACAGCACCAGCCCAGTGAAATCCAAATGCCTGTTTAGAATCTTCATTTAAAAAAACCAAACTAAACAAAACAAAAAAAAACCCCAAAAAGTAAAAACCAAAAAATTAAAAAAAACAGCAACAACAACAAAAGCAGTCATATTTTGCAGTAATAGAGGTGATGTTTTTTTTCTAACATTATTTCAGTAGCCAGAGGAAACTTGACCTGCTGGTCAGTAGAAGTAAACCGAAGTTGTTAAAAAAAAATGTGTACAAATTTGGAAGAGTTTACAAGAAGCCACAAAGAAAGCAATTTTCTTAGATGAAACCTTTTTTCTTATTTATTTTCAATAACTTTAAATCTTTTTGTGAGTCTTTTTTTTCCCTGGTTAAGACTCCCATAGGCTTTTTTGATTAACACAATAGTGTTAAAACTTTTGACCATCTGTTCAGCAACTGTAAAACTTTTCTGTCCGTGTCATCATAAGTGCTGTCCCAAGTCAGAAATACAATGATGCCCCCAAGTATATTGGTGCAAAAGTTTGAAGATAAGAATGTGCTGTAGGCTAATTCTGAGTTAGGAGTAAGGAAATACTTTAGGTGAAAGTTCTGAATCTCTGAATTCCATAAGCCAAAATGCAGCGGAAAAAGTGTGATCTATCACAGAACTTTAGACTGAGCCTTACCCTGAGCTGAAAGTGACCCACAACAGTCATTGAAGTCAAGCTTCTGACCACGCACATGACGTGCCCAAGAGTCATTCCATGTACCTGAGAGTATTGTCCAGATGCTTCTTGAACTCTTTCGAGGTGGTGTCATGACAACTTCCCTGGGAAGCCTGTTCCAGAGTCCAGCCACCCTCTGGTAAAGAAGTTTTCCCTAATATTCAACCCAAACCTGTCCTGACAGAGATTTACTCCATTTCCTCAAGTCTACTCACTGGTTACAAGACTACAGAGACACAGCCTGCCCCTCCATGCCCCTCACAGGGAAGCTGTAACTGCAATGAGGTCTCCTTCAGTTGTCTCTTCCCCAGACTGAACAGATGAAGTGACCTCAGCTGCTCCTCATGTGGCTTCAACATTTTCCTAGCTTTCCTTTGTACAATCTCTAATAACCTAATGTCTTCCTTATACTGTAGTACACAAAACTGCCCCCAGCACTGGAGGTGAGGCTGCCCCAATGCAGAGCAGAGCAGGACAATCCCCTCCCTTGCCCGGCTGTGATGCTGTGCCTAATGCACAGCATCAGGACATGGGCCACTTAGGACAGAATTAGAACAACATCCCAGAGGAAAAATTTATTAATTTAATTCAAATAACTGCAGTGAATGTCCGTATTGCTTTGAAAATATTGTGAACACTTGGAAAAAAGAAAAGATCAGATTTAATACTGTTGGTGCCTTGGAGTGACTATCTAGAACAAAGGCTAGAGAGAGTTAAAATAATAAAGTAGGTAGTTATTTAAAGGCCTGCAATAGATACACCATGGGCAGTGCAAAAGCCTCTCAGAGACTTCATCCAAGATGGATGACGGTCATGAGTTTCTTAGGCAGATGTAAGTTTGGTATATTTGCATATCAGAGGTTAATTGTCCAGTTGCAATTTCAAGTAATAAAGTCATTTTTCCCTGGTTTGCTTCTTCCTCCCAATTAACTTTTTTTGATACTTAGGGCCTGAGGCAGATGATGCTCTTGGTTCTCAGGCCAGGAAGGATTGCTTTGTCTGACCAAAATGCGAAGAGAGCTTACTAAAACTCTATATGCAGTTCAGAGTTATACACTAAGCAGTACAGGATCTGAAAAAATATAAAAGTTAAAAATTAGGACATCATTATTTGCTTAAAAACAGGTAACAAAGGTAGTTTGGAAAGATTTCTAAAACCAGTACATTTATGCAAAAAACAATTCTGTATTTGGATTTTTTTAAAAGTGTTTGTTTCTTATATTAGCAATTTTAAACTTTCCTAGTTCTTACTGACCACAATTGAATATGAAATTAGTAGTTTTGAGCTGTCTTTTCCCATAGAGGTTACTTTCTTACTTACTGTTTGGGTTTTCTTTGGGTTTTTTTTTTTTTTTTTTTTTGTATTTCTGCCCTTGTGTGGCAAAATACAGGTTTTTTTTTCTTTTTCTTTTTCTTTTTCTTTTCTCTTCATACACTTTATAAGTACAAGGTGAACCTCAATTTTCTGGACTTCTTTAAAATTTTTTGAAACTTTTTTTTTTTGCAATTTGTATTAAATATATATCTTTCCTAATAATATACAGGTTGTATTAACTGATTCCTTGTTAATAAGAATAATATTGCAATGAAATTCAAGTAAAATTTCATTGTGCCTGCAGTTCCTGTTTAAAATATTCTTCCCTTGGGAAGTTTTTACTTCTTCAAAACACGATGGACAAAAGTAACAATCATTCCTCCACTGCATTTATCACTGGCAGAATCTTTTCTGTGTCTGTACAGTTTTTTGGCTTTTGAGTAATAAGGAAATCTCTTGGCTATTTGATCTATGCAATAATTTTTCCTTACTTTCTTTGTTCCATGTGTCACACATCATAAATGGATGAGCAGTAAAATATTTTCAATAGTCTATCAGCATTGTATTTATCATATTTTCCAGATCAGAAAAGGTCTTAGGCCAAGATGGAAAACTGAAGTTGTGCCTCAGTTTAGTGGGTACCTCCTTAAATTTAAACTGCTTATAAGTAAACATTATTTCCAGAAGGTTTCCTCTTCTACATGAACAAAATGCGTATTACCTGTATATTCATATTCCTTAAACCTGCCTAAAGATATTTGCTTCCCAAATGTTTGGGTGAAGATAATTAACTGAGAAATATTGTCAATGGAAAGAAAAGTTGTAGTACCCAGTGAAAAGAAAATATTGAATTTTTTTACTCATTAACTCTGATTGCTAAAAAATTGTATCTTTATGGCATACTGTGCTGAGCAACACAAATTTGTAGCAACAATTATTAATTATGCATAGGAATGGATAATAAACTCTTCAATCCAGATGTACTCCTAGTGTGTCACATATCACACATTGGACTATATTGAATAACTGTGTAAGTGATTAGATTTAAGAAAATTGCTTTGTATGTGTCTGTTTCTTGTTCCTATAAGTATTGTGAAGAGTGATAATGCACAACTAATGGTATCTCTATGCATTCATCAAGATTTCTAGTGGAAATGGATTTTGAGACAAATAGCATGTTTTTCTAGCCCATGAATGGCAATTATAATAAAAGAAAAGTTGAGAAAAAACAGCAAAAACCATCAAGACACTACAGCTTCCTACCAACTCTTTTACATACATAAAATCTCTAAACTGCATTTCACCAACTGAAAACCAAAATGACTGACTGTATGGAAAGATTGCCTCTGCTACTGTATTTTGTTGAAAATAGTATTCAAGGTCAGTGAATAGTACTAATTCTGCTTAGGGGTAGTATAGCAAATATATTTTAAATTAATATACAAAAAATTAACTTCTTTTAAAAGGAGTTTGTATCTTTGAGCACTTCTAACCGCCCTACAATTAACAATCATGCAATATGTGGAAGTAAAAGAGAATTTTTACCATAGAGTCAATATTTAATATTTCCCTAAAATATCAGTTACTTTCAAAGCTTTTAAACATGTTTTAGCGTACCTTTAAAATAACACACATACAGATAATAAATCCAGTTAGCTATTAAATACTAAAAAAGTATTGATTTTCTGTGGATTATTTCTTAGATTTTTCCCATTGTATTCCCAAGCTTCTTTCTTTTTTTTTTTTTTTTTCTTGTTGTTTGTTGCTCCCTTTGATATTCCACAGCTGGGGATCATAGTCCTGCTGGGTCACAGAGTGTAAAATGTACTGATTCATAAATAATTGACTAGAATTAATAACCAGATGAGACCAGGGAAGAAAATTACTTACAGACTTTGAACCTATAGGTTGGAAAACCACCACTGCATTCGTCTTCACCCAAGAAACTTTTATCATTATCTTTCTTTGTCTGCTAAGATCAATTTCCTATTGAAGAAATGGAACATTTGTTTTAATTAAGGGTGAAAAATTTGGTGGTTTCAGTGTAAATTTGAATGTTTCAAAGGTTGATTTTGGATCACATTTCTGAAAGTTTTATTCATTGATGTGGAGAAAGATTTAAAATATTAGGATTATATATGCAAATTTATAATAGGATAGAAGTAGCATCATGATCACTCACATGAAGGGTGTTTAGTGGTATAAAATAACAGATTATAGTTCAGCAATAAATTTTAAATCAGGAAGGGGACGTTGTCTTTTTGAAGGGAAAATAAACTGATAGGTGAGGATGTTGAGGTCCTAAGTTTACATTGTTGAAATCAAGTTATTAATAGTCATAGTTTTAGAGGGACTTTTAGAAGTCAGAATTTAAGGTGATTTCTCCTTTTTGCTTTTTGACCATCATGGTAAGGTAGGCAGCAGTGTGTTGAAGGAGACTTGTTCAAGTCTCTTTTATCATTCTGAAACTAAATCCCATTTAAATCCTTGGCTATGTATCTGTATCACTCAGCTGTTTTGTTCAGAACCAGAAGCAGACACAGGTGTGCACTGCTTTAACGAGATTGCAAGCCAAATCTGCCATTATATTCCGTTTCATCCTTTTATCGTAATTCCCTTATCAAACTGGATAAAATAGATTTAAAACAGATTATTTGCTTGCATAACTCCAGTGAAGTAGTTAAAATTTCAAATGGAATTTAGAGCTTCATAGTTGGTAGCACCAAATATTGAATAAACAAAATTTGCATTACAAAAAAAGATTATACATCTGGTGCAGTGAAAGAATAGGAAGAGGATAGAGGGAGGAGAATTATTGTGTTTCTGGGTCTAAATAAGTGTTTTTTGTGCTGATTCAATGTGACTTCTCTGTCCTTGATGACTGGGTCTTTCCCTGCTATAGAAAAGCACTCACTGAAATCCAGTGGGCTGTATCATCCCACTTTACCTATACAGCATATGAAGTTGGGGCACAGATCATTTTTGCAAGGCTCTTCTGGCATCATTACAGTGACTATATCCAACAGAATGCGATCTACTTTGCTTAGCTTATGGTGAGATCTGTCTAGTAAGGCTAACATAAATCTGCTTTTACTCTTGTCATACAGCATTTTCTTCTTTACATTTATTTGTATGAGCTGAGCTTCAAAGAAGACACACAGATCATTGTGCCTACTTTAGGGAGAAGTCTGCAAAGAATAAACTATTTTTGCAGCCCTGGGTGTAGTGTTCCTGTTGTGACTCCATAAATTTTAGGAAAGGAAATGTGCTACACTTAAGAACAGATAGAAACAGAAGACCAAAAGCTGGAAAGAGTTGTGAGAAGTCCTTTGGGTTCTACTAAGTGAAATATGAAAAGAATTTTCCATGTTATAAATTGTTGCAATAGAAACAGTGTCAGCCGTAGTTTTATGGCTATATATTTATGTTTTCTCATTACAACAAGCTCCTCCAAAATTATCTGAAAATATTTAGGATAAAATTTGTGCAAGTACTCTAGCTGCAAGTTTGCATGTAAACTGAAAGCTCCTTTATTTTTTATGAAATCTGCCATTTATTTCAACCATTATGTTAAACTAGAGTAAATTCTTCTGTATTAGGCCTTCCGGAAAAAAAAGGAGATGACAGAGTGAATGATACTATGGCTTCATTCAGGTTTCATGAAATAGAGCAAGTTCTGAAATCTTGTATTGGAGAGAATTATATTCTGAATTTGAAGACATCAAATCTTTACAAAGCCAGAAAGAGGTAAAAAAAAAAAAATCCAGTATTCCATCTGTAGTATTGACTATGAAATTAATTTTCAGCAATGATTATGTAATTTAGTTTTCTTTGGTTGCCCATTTGGCTTCTAAGCACATGCAGTTGTATGGAATTCTGCAGTTCTTCCATGAAGTAGTAGAAGAGAATTTTGAGAAAACTTCATGTGGATTAACTTCTTTGTCACATAATATTGTTCTTCAGCTCTAAGAGCATCTCTGTGTTATTTTCTGCCACATTCAGCCAGCTTTGTGGGTGGCTCACATTGCCAAAAGAAATGACAAGGTGAAAAGAATATCTTTCCCTGTTTACCAAGACCAAAAGTCAGATCCTCAACCCTTTTCCTTGCTCTCAGTGTCTTCCTCTCCTGTCAGTCTGTGAAGGGGTGGAGGAGTTGCACCTTTCACTGACTTATGCAAAGGAAGAGGAAAATGGGAAGGTGAATTAGAGTAATTAAGATAAACAGATTAGTTCTGATGTTAAGGAAGTGTGTTCAGTTGGGAGCAGGCGGGATATGATTTGTCTCTTAGCTGTTCAGCAGTTTCTCTCTTGTGTACAGTTGCTTTACTGAAGGCATTCTTTGGTTTATTTAATTCCCAAATAGAGTAAAGGGACATAAAAAAAATAAAAATTAAGTAGTAACTAAGACACAGTTATGTAAGCCATGATGAAGATAAAACCAGCTGTGAAAGATGAAGCTCTAGGACAGCTTGACAGAAAGTCAAGGACAAAAGGTCAAGGATAAATGTCTCAGGCTGGAGTGTGATACACTTGTTTTCCCCCAGTATAGTATCTGATATAAATATTATTTTGTCACTTCACAAAAGATTGTGTAGAAAAAAGCACACATATAAACTGTTAAGTCAGTCTGCATGCCATTAGTATTTCTGTCCTTTTTTTCTTTTCTTTCTCAATTTCTTGCTTTTCTCTTCCTCCTGTAGTTACTAGCACCGTGTTGATTGACTTACATTAAGGGTACTACTTATTTCTAGAGTGAGTTCCAAGCAACCTGATGCACAGTTCTGGGAAAGACTAATACTTCAGTACAAATAATTTTAAGAACATAGAGATAGGTATATTTCTTGGCATAAATTTTCTGTATTTAAAGATGAATGGTGGGTTTTCTGAAGGAACAGAGAAAACATACATTGCAGTCTCTCTTATGGAGAGTCTGCTGTTATGTATAAACACTGTAAAACTGAAACAATTTTAATATTAAAAAATCTCTTGAATTAAAGACCAGTTGCCCTTTCATGGCAGTGGCTTTAGAAGCTGAAGTGATAAGAACCTTGAAACTAAGTTTTGACACTGACCAGTTTGTAGAGAATTATTTGAAATAAAGGCAAAACAAAGCAAATGAGGGTTCCATAGACAGTGAACTTTCACAGCAGTCTGTTAATGCAGCATCTGGTTACAATTTCAGTTAATTTATATCAGGATCAGGATGGATGCATTGCTCCTACTGGTTGATACTTGATGTTGATGCTTCTGTAAGTTAAAATACAAAGCCCACAAAGTCCAAGCAAATCTTTCAGCTGTCATCAATGAGTTTATTATGAGATACAGACAGAATTTTTCTCACTTGCAATTTGTTGTATTGTCTACTTCTCTATATTTATTGGTGAGATAATCTGGCTAATAGCAGAGGTTGATGGTCAGTTTGCTAAAATGGTTGTTAGTCAGCTTAGTTGTCTCCTTGATTTTGATGGCTCTGAAGATGGCTTGATCTGCCAGAGAGGTGTTATGTTGGGAAAACAAAATTTAAATATAGTACTGCGAAAAGCTGTATGATTATTTATGGAAAACTGTTATTTTCTGAATTACAGATTTTTGAGCCTCCTCAGAAACCAAGTTAAATGGAGTAAGCCCCAAAAGAATTTTTTTAGTAGACTGATTATGGTTGACATCATGAAGATATTTCAGGTTTACCTTATTATTTGCAACATTAGGTCTATCTTACTACTGGCTGATCACTTACAGAAAAACAATGAAGCAAGAAACATGAAAGACATATTTTTCTTCATTGAAAAGTTCTTAGAATAACTTACTTGACTTAACATATGTTCCACTTGTTAAGGTTGTCACTTGTTGACATTCAGAATAAAGCATCTTTCAAAAGTACCTCAGTAAAACTGTCTGCATGTTTGCATTCCAGACAGCAGCAAACTGGTACCCACTACAAAATTCTACCCGTCAGGCTGCATGTTCTGTAACCCTGCTAGTACCCCACTAACATATTTTAGGTTCTGTCATAGAAATTGCATCTACACCACATGCAGATCTAGGGTGGAGCAGGTGGAGGATCCTAAATAGTGTTACTCCCAGCTGCTGTCAGGCATCAGAGGAGCTGTCAGCCTAACACCTCTCCACAAGTACAAGTGAGCCCACAGGCAGTGTGGCAGGAGGAGCCACCCCAATAACCCAGCCTACAGGTCTGTCTCAGTCTCCTTAGGCTTCCCTAGGAATGCTCCAGATCCATGTCAAGGGGACACTTACTCCAGGCCAGTCACCAGCAGTAACATTTTCATGTGACATCCAGAGTGTCACTGCCAAGGTCAGGGGCAGGATCATGTTCTGAGATAGAGGGGAAGACCATTTTGGAATTGCACAAGGCTGATTACAGGACAGTTTGAGAAGGACCAAAGTAGGGAACAGAGAGGTTTCTGTATTGTCTGTGGAGGAGGAAACATGGGAAAACAGAAAGAGGAAAGGGTTAAAATGTCAGGCTGTGTGTGGACAGTATTTGCCACGGTTTATGTGTATACACATATATGTGTATATGCTCACCTCCAGATCTCCCTCCTCAACAAGAGAGAGAAGTAGGTTGAGGCCACCTGTGCTATTTGTCTTCATCTAAGTATTACATGTGTCAGCTTGTGCTGAATTTTCTGATCAGCAATGTGGTATAAACAGGTACTTGTGTGCATGTGTCCATGGGTAAATGTATGGTCAGACTTGCCACTAGATGGACCTGTGGTCAGGGCTCATCTCAGGCAACCTCATCTCTGTTGGGCTGCTGGATTTCGCTTCCTCCTGCTGCTGTCTTCTGATATCACTGGAGACTTCAGCTTAGACAGAATGGAAGAGTTTTCCCTTTGCCAAATAGCATGCTTGTGTGTTTGAAGTGTAAAGAGCTGATGACTATCACAAATAGTCAGAAATAACTTAGTATAGTAGTAGTGATATAGTAAAAGAAGCCTCTGTTTTATGCATCTGAGGCAGCTTACACATCAGGTTTCACAGTTAGGAAGTATTATCCAAAGTATTCACACTATAAAAATGTTTAATAATTGTGGGAGTCATTGTGCTTTTCTCTGACACCCCATTTACCTCCCAAATTTTGTTTTACATCATTTTAATAATAGATAGTGTTAAGAACAAAAAAGTTGCCTCTCCCACCCTTTTATCTGTAGCAATAGCTCCACTCTAGGCAGGCTAGAAATATTTTCCTGTTTGCCATATCTGTTGCAAAACCCTCAGATTGCTATTAAAAGGGCAAAACTCAGTGACTCAGGATCAGGTTCCAGGCAGCTGAGTCTCTGAAAAGCAAATACAGTCTCAGAATTTAACATTTTTAATTTCAGACATTTTTACACAACTTTCCTGACTACATCATGCTGTGGTTTAACCACAGTGAACCCACATGCTCTGTGGAACAGAGCAGAATATCAGAAGTGTTTCAGTAAAAGACTACAACACCCTGGGCTGGCATAAAGGCCATTTCACCACTGATAAAGCAAAGCTGAAACACGAGGAAAATGATTCTCAGAATTAAGTCCACCGCTTCCCAGGAGCAGGCAAGTGCATCACACCAAACGATTGCTTTGGAAGACAAACATGAAACATCATTATCACTCCAAACATACCCTCTTCCTCCTTCTTTCCCCAGGTTCTTATGCAAAGCATGACCCCATGTATGAGATAACCCTTGGGCCAGTTAAGGTCAGCTGTTCTGCCTCTGCCATCTCTCAGCTCCTTGTGGGTGCAGTGGGGTGAGGAGTAGCAAAGGCCTTGGTTCTGTGTAATCAATCCCTGTGTTATCAACCCTGTTTCCAGCACAAATTCAAAACACTGCCCCAGAATAGCTGCTATGAGGAAAATTAACTCTAACCCTGTCAAAGCCAGTAGGCTTTAGTCTTTTTTTTGATAATTAATAGATGTTTCCTTAAAGGTTTGCCCTGAAACTGAGGTCATGTAGCAAGAGCAGTGACCTATAATAAACCAATATCTATATACACTTTGATTTTAGCGTAAAGCTGTTGTCAGGCAAGTTAAAATTGTACTAAACTGGCAGAAATGTCTATTTGTTGGCTCAAAATTTGAAGTAAGTGTTCATATTTATTTTGAATTGATTTTTCGAAAACCCTAGTCAGATAGTCATTCAGAAGAAATGATGGAATATCTTTAACATTTTCTCTGAGAGGAAAAATGGGAGGAAGCCACTTCACATTCATCTTGCTGTCAGTGCTGCTCTTCTTTCTTCATCTGAACCTGCCACAACAGCTACCCATCCAAATATATGTCTGGAGCATCATGTTTGCACAAACCTCTTTACAGACTAGTAAATAAATATCTTATAAACCAGTAAACTTAACAGACATTAAATGAATGACCAGTTTTTATGTAGCTAAAGGTGCTAATAGATTTAAGTGTTTTCCAAATTAAATGTCTGTACTTATAAATTATTAGGAAGGACATATCAAACAAAAAAACTGATATATCTTCTCAGCTATTTCTAATACTAAGCCTTTGCTAGTCCACGAATACTAGCAGAAACCTTGAAAACTACTTTCCTTTTGTGCATGTTTGACAGTAAAAGCTTTAAAATTGAAATTTATTTTCTAAAAGGAAGGAAAGCAAGCAAATATGTTATCTTTTTCTGCAAAGAAATAAATGCAGTGGTCTCCAGTGAAGTAGAAGTAAGAAGAAGATGTGAAAAATTCAGGAAGAAGAGAGAGTCTGCACTTGGTTTTATCAGATCAGGTGATGTGCAACACAGCCCGTTGAATAACTCTGTGGCTGTTTACCACAGGAGAGAAAAGGAAAAAAAAAAACCAAATAAACCAATCAACTAAACAAAAGGGTTGATTTTTAAATTTTACTTTATTCAGAATTACAAAAATTCTGAAATCTTTGAGCAGAGGCCTAATTGAAATACTTCTAATTTTAATTTAATATGTATATAAATACACTTATTAGCATATACCTCTCTCCATATTGAAAGTTTTCATGAAACAGAATAGAAAAATACAGGTAGGAAAACTGGAAGTACATCAAGGTAAAGTTTAGATTAGGTAGGTGCAATAACACATTTATGTTATGGGTACTGTGTACACCTATGGAGCATAGTTTGTGTGTGAGAACATCTGAAAGTTTATTTGTTCTTCAATGCTTTAAATTACTTTTTGTTGTGTTTCAGACGGTGGAGGTTACACTCCAGATGGCACATACCCCATTTATTTGTGTTATATCATTGCATTTCAAACTGAATAACTTTTAGGGGGTTGGGATTTTTTTTGCTCTCACTTTAGTTTGGTGTTCACATGCTTACAGAGGTCTGAGTCAACCACTGCTTTGGATGACTGATAAGGATCACCCTTTATAATTTCCCACATTCAGGCTTGCCCCCAGTTTTAAGTGATTTTGGACCAAAATAAACCACTCCTTTATCTGAGTTAAATTAAATTGTTTAAACTTTTTGAATGGAGAAAATATAAAGCAAAGAAATAAACCTTACCATAAATAGATGTTTGTTTGCCTCTCTCCACCTTTGCATGGTGTCCTTGCAGGTAGTTCTCATATCCAGTCTTCATTTCGGTAAAATCACTCATTCTTTTCTGAGTCCCAAAAACCTCTGTACTCCACTATATTCCTTCTACAGTATTTTGGTTTCCCTTCTTTGATGTAAGATTGTCTCCTCCAGCCTCTGGAACTGCACTCTCTCTTGCCCACAGTATGCAGTGGGTTTTGTGATCCGTGTTGCCAAAGCCAGTTGAGTTGCTCACCATCCCTGCCCTGAGCCTACTCTCTTCATGCCATTTGGGCTCTCTAGTTATTGAAAGGAAACACAACAGAGTGTTTTGGTTTTTTAAAGGAAACAATGTCACTAAGTAAGACACTTACTAAGAAAGTGAACTTTCATTTTATTTCATATTTATTGCTCCAACCTCCCATGTTTTTTGTCAGGTTGTTGGTGCATCTCAGCCTTGTAAGATGAGAACATTTCACTAATTGGCACAATGGGTAGAAATATAAACGTTGAACAGAGGCATCTCAGCTAATTTTTAATGTGCTCGACCAGTAACCTCCCTCTAATTTGGTACTGCTCTTTTTATTGTTTTCTATTCTTAGGTTCCTTTAGCCATCTCCTGACTAGTGTCAGGCTTTGCTAACATCAAGGTTTATCCAGTATTTCCCATTCTGATTTGTATCATTAACAACAGTGTAAAATTTTAATAGTGGCCTGAATTTGGACTAGACCTTTCGTGCCCGAGTTAAACATAATTTCATCAAAGATACAATGTTTGTTTCATTTGATTTAGGCAATCACAAGTTTTCCTCCCTTCAGGGAGGGTTTTTTGCCATTTGCATGGGGCTGGAGTGAGGGGAAGTAGAGAGGAAAAAGAGACACGAAGGGATCTAAATTAAATGATATCTCAAAAGAGTATTTCTTTGAGAAAACACTTAACTTCAACTTAATAAACAATTAGTTTCAGCAGAAGATCTAAGCAGATGGTTCTTCCATTATAACCAAGGAAAATGAAAATTACAAATTCAGTGCTTCATTGACTAGATCATCCAAATTCAAACAGAGAGATTTGAATCTTTGTGCGTAAGATATCAGGATATTGGGTTTTTTTTGTTATATTGGAATTTCTGCTACTCTGACAATTATGAGAGAGCAAATGTCATACATCTCTAAATCATGAGTGAAAATGTAAATTTTAGACAGTAATATATACTTGCTTTATATAAAATTATTCCCAAGATCCAATTAAATTATGTTAAATTATTCATTGTAATTATGCTTCATTTCAGGACCTACAATTACAGGAGTTAATACTGATTAAGTTTCATTTATATAATTTAGAAAAGATCACAGCAGTTGTGATATAACCATGCAACCTCCCTACATGACATTCCAGTGCTAAGAAAAAATTTTAATCCTCAGAGATAGGAAAGGGCTCAGCAGTGGCTACAGCTATTGATTGCACAATGCATACAGAGTCTTACTTCAAGCTTCAAATTCCCTCTGCAACATTTAAATAACTTTAAAAAAAAGTAGCTTTATTTTTTTTCTTTTGATAGTGCAAGGATGTCACTAATTTCTGTTTGCAAAACCATTTTCTGTCTAGAAGTCTCTAGCTTTTCCACAATGAGTGCTTTCTTCCATAGTTTTTCAAAAAGAAAATATAATGAAATTAGTTATGGACACCATCTGAAGTTATCTGTGGAGCAGCATCCGCTTTTACCTAAGGAAACCAATGAGATTGGAACACGAGTCATGTGTTGTGTGGAAAAAAGCTGAGGATTTCAGATAGATCAGTGTATTGCAAGCTACAGGCTATTGTAACCACATTCCACTACATTTTAAATGTTATTATGTTAATAATTAGCTGTACCGCTCCTCTGCCTTTCATCTGAGAGAAACAATAATACAGCTGTGGATCTTGAACAAAATTTGAGCCCAGTAGCTTCAATCTATTCAAAGATAGCCAGGAATGCAGTGCTGCTAAAGATAATAATAATAATGTAACTTCTTTTCCAGGAGCTCTTTTCTCAGTAAAATGTAACATGTGGATTGCACTATTCTATTATAGTTAAATGGCTGAAATGAATTATTAGGCTTGAAATAGAGCTGAGAAAATAATAAAATAAGTAAATTATGAGGTCTGGGGCAATTACCTGAACTACACATGATATTCTTACGTGTCTTATAAACAATGATGTATAGCAAAGGAATAGAATTGAGCTACCATGGCCTCCTCAGCTATCTTGTGTCTCTTCTAACCCCTTTCATCAAACAACTATGGTCACCCCTTGTAGCTGAGGTAAAATCTACGGCCTCAGCATAACTTTCCTGGTGTCTTGCTCGATGCTTTTACATCAGCATCAAAACAAAGGTGATTACAGTTTCTGTACTGTGACAGTTGTAACTTATTGATTCATTGGTGTCTATGGCTCTTCAGCTGCATGATTCAAAGCACAAGATCATTGAAACTGGTCTAACAGTTTTGGTGGGACAACTTTTTCTGGCAAGATTAATGCACTGCAGCTGACATAAACCCTGTATCAATTCAGTTATGTGTTTTAACTTAGAAGTACTAATGAGACCAGGGAACTTATGTTAAATGGCATGGCATAGGTATCATTCCTGCTTTTACATTGCAGTCATGAAGTCTGATAAAATTTGCAGTGTTGGAATTACCAAACTTAGCTTTAGTGTTCATGTGGTTAAAGAAATATATCCAAACACCTGAATTTATAACCGAGGCACCTTCTATCCATGGAAAAAGTGTAAAAATCTGGAGTAAGTGGAAAAATTTCTCCTGCTGGAACAACCAGGGAACATGATAGGGGCCCAGGGCAAAGATGTCATCATGTCCTTGGAGAGTTTCCTGCCCTGCAGGATGCAGCCCTAAGCAGTCTGAGCTGACTCCACAGCTGAGCCTGCTCTGCGCAAGAGATTGAACTGGCCTGTAGAGTTCCTCACTTCTTGAACTCAGCGCTGAAAGGCACCTTGTGTTTAGATTTGTCCAAGCACTGCTAACTAAGAGGCCAGCAGAGGTGAAGAGACCCTCAGAAGTACTAGCTTAGCTCTAGGGAAAGCTGAGATAAGCTAGTACTTCTAGCTAGTACCCTAACCTTTCTCTGTGATTACTGGCTTCCATAAACTACTCTTTGCAGGGCTGTTCAATTCCTTTCGACTTAGTTATTTGAACACATCAGTTATAGACCAAAAAATGTAATTTTTTTCAGCTGTTTTAGTTGCTTCTCCATAATTTTCATGCTGATAAAAAAATTATGGCTTCTATTGTTTTTTCCCACACAATTTTCTGAAACGATGCCTATTGTCACAATTTCAAGTAGCTTCTAGTGCCTTAGGATCTTTTCTCAAAGTTTGGAGTCCCCAGGCCTTTTCACATTTGATCCAGTTCCTATTAGATATCTGTGTAATATGTCTTCTATTTTGAAGCTTGAAATAGGTTGAAATGAGATCGACAGTTTTCATCATTTCTGCTTTCAAGATTTCTTCATGTTCTTGAGCTGTTCTTTCTCTTTCACATGCTGTTGTGTATTACAGGGGTTTTCTGAGGTCCCTGTATAGGGATGAGGGAAGAGACGACAACGTTGACTCCATGTATCTGAAGGCTTTGATTTATTATGATATGATATATAAGATATAGAAACTATACTAAAAGAGTAAAGAGAAAGGTTTCACTACAAGGCTAAGCTAAGAATAGAATAGAATGTGTAAACTGAAGTCTTCTCAGCCCGAGACGGGCCGAACAGGTGAATTGTGATAGGCTCTTAATTGGAAACAGTCTGACGGGGCCAATCACAGATTTTCCCGTGGCATTCCACAGCAGCAGATAAGAATTGTTTAGTGTTCCAAGGCTTCTCAGCTCTAGGAAAGGAAAAATCCTAAGTAAAGGATTTTTCATAAAATATGTTGGCAACATCTCACCCTTTTAAGTTTAGTAAATTAAAAAGAAAATGCAATCAAAAGATCAATCAAATGCTGGTGTGGAACCATCAGGGAAACCCTTCACCTGCAAAACACCAAATTCCCATCACATCACCAAAACAATCTTAAAATAGAAGAAAATGCAAAAACAGTCCAAGGAAAGTTCATTGCTTCAAGTCCAAACAGCTGAGTTTCAGGAAAAGGTCCAAACTGATGATGTTCTTCTTTGACAGTGCTGAAAAGTTCAAGTCCAAACAGCTGAGTTTCAGGAAAAAGTCCAAACTGAAGATGTTCTTCTTTGGCAGTGCTTCCTTTTGGTCCTGAAACAGGCTTGCAAAACTTTCTGAGCTGCTAGCTCGTTCAACCTTTTTTATTTAATTTAATTTTTTTTTTTTTTTTTTTTTTTAAAAGAGCAGTAGCAGACAATGGCCCACTGAGGCCCCAAACAGGCTGGTCCACCAGCCACCATTTGCGGGGGGCCCTGCACCCCGTGGAGGGAACAGAGACCCCAGACCCGGCTTACAGAAAGGTGGGCCAGGTCCCGACGGGGGGAACAACGCCCCCAAACCCAACAGGCGCTGGCCGGGAGGCCCAGGCCCAGGGAACCGAGCCAAACGGCCCAAACCCGGCCCGCGGAGCGGGCTCTGTGTTCTCTCAATCCGGCACACAGCTGCCGATCTCTGGGCAGCATGAGTGACTGAACGCTTCATCCCCGCTGAACCGGCGCAGACCAGCAGCTGGGGAAGAAAAGCTTTCCAAGGGAACAACACCCCAGATCTGGGGGTGCTTTGTCCCCACAGCAGATGAGCGATGCTCACTTTGCACTGTGTCTCCTGCCTCTGGAACGCAAATGCAAAAGATGTTCCCACTTTCTGCCCCTCGGTACCACCCCCACCCCCTGCGGGCTGGGGACCGGAGACAGAAGGCTCAGGAGACCCCTCCCCCACGCCGCAAGGGCGCGCAGGGGGAGTCAGGCATTCCAACCCCCAGCGGGAAATCCCAAACCAGACTCGGGTCAGCCCGCGAAAAACACCGAGTTTGAAAGCAAGCAGACGGCCCGAGCTTGCTCTCAGCTGCCCAGCCACACCCCCCCCCACGGAGGGGCAAGCCTGAGTCCCCTTCCCCCGTCCCAGCTCCCCTCGCAGGGGCAGCCTCGGGACAGCCCGAATAGCTCGGGGGAGGGTCCCGGCTGATCGCGGGCGCCGCGGCAGCCGCCGCGGTCGGGTCCGATGACGGTTCCGCTGGGAGACTCTCAAGCCCAGCCCCCTCCACCGGCGCGGCAGGCGAGGGACCGACCCCCGCAGGGAGAGGCTGCAGGTCCCGACTCCGGGACGGGCTGCTGTCGATCGTCGCTGCTGTTGAGTGTGTCGCCTAGCAAAGCGGGCGAAGCCACTGGAGGCGGTGCTTTCGTCCCGGAACTGCTGACAAGCTCTGTTGGAGGCGATGGATCCACCCCCGCCGGAGGCGGGCCCGCGGGAGGGCTGCAGGTCCCGGCCCCTCCTCTGGGGCGGGCAGGGGCAGGGCCCTTGGCCCCGGTTCAGGTGACAGAGCCAACCCACCTCCCCCCTGAGAGGAGCGAGGGGGGGGCGGTGCCGTCGGCGCGGAATCCAAGGTCGCAGAAAAAAACTTCTCTTCTGCCGCGGGCAAAGCGTCGCCCCCCCACCCCGATTCGGGGGGGCTGGAGATTTCCAGGCAGCGGATTCGGACAGGCTTGCCTTTTTCCAGCTCCAGCGAGAAGGGAGACAAGCCCCGTGCATTTGCAATCCACTGATATGCTAAAGCTTTCCGTTTCAAAACTAGGAAAAGAGTTCTGAAAGGCTGGTAGATCGAAGGAAAACCGAGTCCCCGGTAGAAAAGACCTCTGACAATGAATTCCATGCATTCCCAAACATATGAGTCAAAGGCATACAGCACATCAGAGAAAAATCCATGGTACTTTGCCCACCGAAAAAACTCATAGAAATGTGCCGTTAGCATAGGAATGTTGTCCTCATCACCCCATTTTCGCCAGAGGTCAATAAGTTTCTCCTCTGAGGGAGAGAATGGAACCTCCGTCTCCGTAGGCACCCTCTGCCATAACCGAACCTGCCTCACACGAAGGGCAGCATTTTCAGGAAAAGCAGTGGAAACAGTACCTTGCGACAGTGTCCTCTGGGCTTCAGCAGGCTGCTCTGTGCCGCGAAGACACCCGGACATCTTGTCTCGGAGACTTTCCAAAGGTTCTCTCTGTGGCCAGCCTCGGCTGTGAACTCTGTCCAATTTCAGGATCGTCAGTTCTTCAGCTCCTGGCTAGAAGCCACTCCTGTGGCGATGTCCCTTTATTCACTCGGGGTCACCATTTATTACAGGGGTTTTCTGAGGTCCCAGGATGAGGGAAGAGACGACAACGTTGACTCCATGTATCTGAAGGCTTTGATTTATTATGATATGATATATAAGATATAGAAACTATACTAAAAGAGTAAAGAGAAAGGTTTCACTACAAGGCTAAGCTAAGAATAGAATAGGAATGTGTAAACTGAAGTCTTCTCAGCCCGAGACGGGCCGAACAGGTGAATTGTGATAGGCTCTTAATTGGAAACAGTCTGACGGGGCCAATCACAGATTTTCCCGTGGCATTCCACAGCAGCAGATAAGAATTGTTTAGTGTTCCAAGGCTTCTCAGCTCTAGGAAAGGAAAAATCCTAAGTAAAGGATTTTTCATAAAATATGTTGGCAACAGTTGTGTGCTCTCAGCGGCAGCTCCTGAAAGCAGAGGTGACTAGCTCCTTATAGAAACAGGTTATCTAGGAGAACTCCTTGAATTAATGCACTGTTTGGGTACAGTAGCTGTGGCATATAAAATTATTTTCATATTGGTCTTTACCCTTTATATAAGTTTTTAGCAAATTAATTTTGTAGGGTGAAATTATTTGAGACTGCCAGAGTTCATGTACGTCTTAAAGTCAGATGAATATACAATTATTTATCAGATAGGTCTGTGCATTTTTTGTGTCAAGAATCAAAGAAATCTTCTAATAAGAAACAAGTAAACGTTTTTTTTTTTTTTTTTTAAATATAAGTTCTTAAATTAAAGATGTTTGATTTAGCTACAAATGGCAGTGTTCTTCTACCAAAAACCACTTTGCTTTGCTTTGAATTTTTTTCTTGCTATTGGTTTCCTTTTGTTTTGGTATTGCTCTACACATATGACCTGAAATACAAACAGAAATTAAAATTTCTAGAAAAAAGCTACTAGGTTTTCCTTAAATTTTCTACTTCTAGAATGTTAAATTTAAACTGTAAAGAATTTCTAGTGTTGCTGAAGAAGTGCTCAGGTGTCAGAGCTATGTGTGTGTGATTCCACAGTTTCTTAGTCCCAATCTGCTTTTGGGATATGGTATTAAAAAACTTCCTCTACATGTAAGTTCTTGAACATACTAAGAGAAGTACATACTTGAACATACTAAGAGAAGAGTGTAGTGGTTTAGGAGTAGTACTCCCCTGTTCTGTGCCCCCATTGAGACTCTCCCTCGCCTTTCCCACAACTCCTTCCTGCTGCAGCAGGACGGAGCTGAGAATTGGAGGCACAAAAGGCAAAGATTACAGGTTGAGGTAAGAACAATTTACTGGAAACAGCAGTGTGAGAAGAAAATGAACATCAACGGCAACAATATTAATAGCAAAACTATACAAAAGTATACAAGATTATACAAAACAAAAAACAAACACTAACAGCAGCAACATTAAAAGCAAAATTATACAAAAGAGAAGGTGATTCACATATAAAAATATGGAGCCTGGGACAATAAACAATGGCTTCATCTTCCCCCCAGTGCATTTTTTTCAACTGGAAGACATCTTCAAAGTGAATATTCCTTACTCCTGGCCCAAGCAATGACTTGAGGTGGTATAAGATAATGTCCTAGCCATGTCCACTTCCAGCATATCCCTTTCAGCTACCGAAAAACTTAACTATGTCCTGGTCAGAACCCCCATGAATTGGGGGTTCTGTAACTCTTAAAAGATATTTTTCATTTTAATGTACAATGCTGAAGTAACTTTAAGGCAAGATTGTGGAAAGAAACTGTTTAATATTTGATAATTTTATTTTCGGTAACTAAAACCAAGAGAAAAATGTTTCAAAAACCCAACCAAACAAAACAAAACAAAACAACCAAACAAACAAAAACAACAAAAAAAACCATACAGTAAGAATAGTATTTTTTTGTTTCTTAGACAACTAGCTCACCTGCTGCCTAGAGTTCTGACTATAAGTGCTATATTTATTTTTTACTTTCTGACATGAATAAAAGATCCACAATTACTGTTTTGCAGAAGGAAGACAGCAAAACTGAAGCTTTGTCAATTTCTTGCAGAATTCAAATCACATTTCTAAATCAAGACCTGGCTCCTCAGCTCCAAACCCTGCTTGAAGGGCAAAGCAAGACCCATGCAGACCAAATAGTTTGCTTCATGTTTCCCCTTTCTTTTTCTTACCACTGTTTTGTTAATTCCTGTGATTGCATCTCTTAAATAAATGTAATTTTATTGTTTCAGAGAGGCGTAAATAAGAGTAACATGTCATATCTTTTCAGGGATAGTATTATCTGAGAATTTAACTGATTTTTCAAATCATTCCTGAAAATTCTGCCAGAGGTGTATTTGATACTAGGACTATACAACACTTCTCATACTGAAGGTAATGTGAGAAAATCAATTTATTCTTTAAATAAATTATAGCTTTTGTTTCCCCTACTTTTGATTAATAGCAGAACAACAAACAAGTAAACTATTATTTGACAGCTTCACTGCCTTGAAAATAAACACATCTGAAATAATTATGGTCCTGATTTCTACCTACCCAGGGATGTGCTCTCTACTTGTCTGCTATTTGGTCCCTTTCAGCTCACCTCCAGCTCACTTTCCATCTATCCTGCAGAATGAATAGCTCAGTGAGGTAAAACCAGGGAAGAAATAGACACTACAGGAGTTGCACTACATATTTAAAGAGATTAGTTAAGGAAGACTTTTAATAGAGAAGATGCAGAGAGCTGTCTCCCTTTTGAGCTTTCTAAGAGTTTGCACTCCTGCCTAGAGATGTCTGAACCTTGGTGACATAGAGACATATGAAGCCTGAATAACCAAAAGGCAGTTGATTTGCACATCTGCAAGTATGGTCAAGTATGGCAGAGGCATGCTTGCAAGGTTTTTGACAAGACAGCTCAATATTGGCAGATTTATCTTGTTAGCATGTTCAGAAAGTGGAGTTTCATCAAGTACAGGCAGTGTGTGTAATAAAAGGTTGAAAATAGGCAAAAGGCATTGTGGTACAAATTAGTAAGAATGACTGCACATATTTTTTCCCCTGTTGTTTGTCTCCACATGAAGTTAGGAAAACAACTGACAAACAGCTTCCACACACGTCTGACTACTCTACCAATTGTTAAATCCTGGTAATTGGAGGCATTTAATTATTCCCAAAGGGTGAAGTCTGTGTCATGCACTGCTCACTGCCCAAGTCAAATCACTTGTGCACTAAATTCGACCTTGAAATGTGTTTTCACTTGGAGACCATCAAGTATCTTATCTGATTCTGAATGTGAATCTGATTCTGATTTAAATTACTGCTCTTCTTTTCCCTCCTCATCTCTTTATTCCATCTTTAAATGGTTTATTTGTGTTATATCTTATTTCTGACATGCCGTGCCAAGAAAATAGGAGTCAGATCTGCATTTTGCCTTATCTACCCTAACCTCAACCTGAACAAGTGTCTCTCTCACTTTGAGTAGCATTTTACTTTTGGGAAATGTTGAGAAAGGCGGAAAGCATGAGCCTTCATACTACAAGACACTGCATGTGAGCAGGGTATAGGAAGTACCTCTTTCAAGTCTGTCATAATCCTTTTCTCTGCTGATGTTAAGTGGGAGCAGAAGCTTTCAGTACTTTCGAAAATAAAACTCACAGACACAATAGGTGTGATTTTCAAAAGGACAGGAAGAGAAGAAAGGAAAAAGTAATTTGTGCCTGGCATAAAGTGCTCCCTTTTATTTGAGCTGAAATTTACTCAGTTTTTACTGCTACATAGAAAACATATTGAAATCTTGGTCCATTACCTTTCTAAACCTCAAGAATATTTTTCCTGAAGCTTGTTCCAGTACTCACCTATAAACTCATGCCTTTTTCTGGTTTTGACTTTGAGTTCTAAATTGCTTCTGAAAAATGCAGTTCACGACACATTTCTTACACTGCCAGAGACACTCAAAATAGCCATTCATCTGTTTCTATTGCAATGACCAAGCAATGAATGCTGAAAAAACTTTAGGAAACAAAAATGTGATACAACATAGCAATCAATTGTGTACCTTCATGGTTGCTGAAGGCTTCCACTTTCCTCTGTAAATAATCTATCTTAAGAGCATATGGATTTCCATCAATCTTCCTATTATGCCATTTATTGCAGTCATATTTTATGTAAGAAAAGATGTATAGCTGGACAAACACCTTATCTTGTTCAGTTTCACCCTGATCTTTCACAGAAGAAAATGGAATATTTATTTTACCAAAAGCTTTCTGAAGTTTTGTACTGAAGACAGACTTATCAAATAATAGTCTGCATTCATGCTGCTATCATTTTATTTTGAAAACATACTAAAAGTAGCTATTACAGAAGTTTAAGCAGGCAAAGTACTGTCCTAATGGCTTGGGCTTATATTGATTTTCCTTTGAGAACTCATGTAAGATTCATATAAGATTCATATTGCCATAGTTCTTTTAATTCAGTTTGTCTGACCTCAACTGAGGAAATAACTTAAACAATCAAAAAAAAAAAAAAAACAACCCAACAGAATACAGATTTCTTAGGCTAGAATTTTTTTTTTTAACTAAGGTGGACCGAGAACTGCCCAAACAGCAGACTTCAGAGGGTCATAATCAGTGGTACAGGATCCAGTTGAAGGCTTGTCCCTAGTGGTGCCCCCCAAGGTTCAGCTCTGGGCCCAATCTTGTTTAATTTATCCATTGATGACTCAGATGAAGAGGCAGAGGCCTCCTCAGCACTTTCACTGACAACACGGAGCTGGGAGGAGCAGCTGATAGCTCAGAGGCCACTTCAGAGGGCTGTGCAATCCTTCAGAGGGTCCTTGAAATAATGGAGTGTCGCTGTCATAGGGGGACAGACTGGGAGCTGAAGAGTACAAGCTGTTACTTATGCTAAATCACAGGAAACGTCATCATTCGAGTGAACTGCAGAAGCGATGCTATGAGGTGGCCCAGCAAAAAAGTCTTGAGGGAGTCCTGTTTATGAAAATGTGAGGGCCTGACAAATGCTTCTCAAATTTTTATTTATTATCTGCTCAGATAGACAGAATGATTTATACCAACCTTCTTCTGAAGCTGTGGAGTGAGAAATACAATTGAAATTGCAGCAGACAGTACTCTGCTTGATCCAAGGAACTGGCAGAGCAGAGAAGTATTCCCTGGCAAGAAAGAAGAAAAAAGATCTGTAGAAATAATGGTATTTTCTGGAGCACAATAAACAGAACATTAATGTTGGCTCTCTTTTAGCAAGCAGCTCTTGGGTTTAGCTAAAAGGGAATCAAGGCTACTATATATGAGGCATGAAGAATGAAAACCTATATTCAACAGAAAATGCTGGATAATTGGAGCCAAAAGCAAAACTGTTGCAAAAGGAGAAGAAACATTATACACACTGTATTATACACAATTTTTTGTCCCTAAAGTGTTACAAAAATTATTAACTTTATCCAGGTTTATTTACCTATATATTTATTTTTCTTTTCTTCAGTTTTATAGGAAATCACATGGGATCAGGCAAGACCCTTTTCCACATCTTCAATCTGTGCTCTGAACTCTGCTAAATGCATTGTTTCTTGCAAATGAGTTTAAATATTATTTAGGGTGTTCTTTTTCACTAGAATAATATACTTTCATTGCCGTAATAATCTTCACCAAACTTAAACAACTGTCCAGTGTTTATTGGCTTATAGATCTGTCAACACAACAATACGTACAGTGAGCACAATCAACCCAATGTTAATGATTTAATTGCAAGGACATTGTGAAATAAGTTGTGGCATTGGCATATTTTTATGACTTGAAATTTATGAAAACACATGGAGGAAATTTAACCTGTGTCCCTTTATTACAACAGAATTTATTCATTGATTTGTACCTCCTTTTTTGCATTCTGGATAGTTACCAAAATATTGTGAATTAGGGAAAGGTGTGAAACTATGTTGAGACAAGAGTGGAAACATTTTATTGTGCTAGAAAACAAAGAGAAAATTCTTCCCTTGCCTTTCCTACCAACTTTATCCTCTCACTCACCTCCTCTAGAGACAACTTGATTTTTTTTTTCACATTACCTGTTTAATTACATGAAAAGTGAAAGATTACTTTTGAGAAACTCTTCACTGTTTCAACACTCTGTTTTGGACTTTTAGGATACAGCCTTGTGACAAAAAAAACCCCAAAAAACTTCATTTGATTTCAAGATGTGTGAAAAGACAAAATTATTTTCTTCATCCTATGTTCATCCCACGTTTATCCCTTATCACATTATCCTACCTGTTATATTAAATAAACTGAAAGGGGAAAGATGAGGAGTTGAATCATTTTGTTTGTTGTTTTTCAAAATATAGCTATTCATTGGGTCTGTGAAATATAGGATACTTTCCTGTGGAAAAAATAATGACAGAATATCTATTTATTTTAGGTTTTTTTAGACTATAAGTTTATTTCCCCTTCAGGTTAATGGAAAAATCTGTGTAAGTAAATAGTGATCTAAGGAGAAAAGAAAAAAAGACAATAGTTTGCAAGGTTTTCCTTTGACTTTTTTTACCATGTTTAAGGGAAAGTAATAAGAAAATGAAGAAAAAGCTTAAGCTTTTCATCATTGCTCTCTTCCTCCCAAAACATGCATTTCAATGTGAAAGCTATCCTTTTATGAGGATGAAATCTCTGCGGGAAGAAATGGTTTTCTTTTGGTCATCTCTAGTGAGCCTTATATCAACAACCACAATTTTCATAAGGTCTACAAGTAGATGAGAATACTATATGCTACCAATTTCCATTTTCAATATTTCAGACATATGAGATGATTTTTTTTTTCCCCCGTCATGGCTTCCTCTATCTTAAAGCATAGTATCCTATAAGGATAAAAAATCTCTAAATTCTATTTTTAATGGATTTTACTGTCTTTGATGCCTTGCAAAGGTAGGTGTGTCTTCACGTGAATGTTAGCATGTTCTGTTTCTTTGAGTTAACTAAAAGCCCTGCAGCCAAGACAGTCAGGAGCTTGGCTCAAGACTATTTTCCTAGTCAACTGTAAATTAGTCAGGGACCATAACATGTTCACATGGACTGTAAATTGTTCAGAGCACAAGCAAAAGGCTTTTACATGGACAGGATATACTAAAGAATATATTTTGCATTTGTTGTAGCAGAACAGATGAAAGTTTTTATTCATCAGTCTTATATTTTAATGATTTAAGAGTTGCTTGTAAATAAAGTTCCAAAGATTGTTTCACTTTCCAACTCAGCTGTGAGGTATTTGGAAAGGAAAAATAGTTTAAAGAAAACTGGAATTTGGAATATTTTTAAATGTTAGAAATGCAACTTTTCTAAAAGAAGACAGGAACAAAAATTACCCCTTTCTGCAGCATTGTAAAATTATGACTAGCTGTAATAATTTCATATTTTAAATAAAAATACTACAAACCTGCAATGAACAGTAACAGATTTTCATGAAGACATAGTGGTACTCATGTTGCAATCAGGAACTGACAGTTAAGCAAATATATACACAATAAAAAAGAGAATAAACTATCTATGAGCAAAAATGGATGCAAAGATTTGATGTTACTATGATTTCTTTGTTTCTGAAATTTGCCATAACTTTTTTCAAAAATATTTTAGATGCAAGAGAACAAAAATATGTCTTTTCATTGACTCCTATGATCTCTTTACTTGTCATCTCATTATTGATGTTAAGCTTCAATCAGAAATATAGAAATATTAATTAAAAAAACCCTTAGGTATTTAACCTTAAGAAAATATATTGTATAACTAATAAAATATCTAATGTCTAAGTAATAAAAGCTTTTTGTTATTTTGTTTGACTAAAACCTTTTTAAAAAAGTTTGTTCTTCAAACCACCATTGGAGTAATGAAAATAAATGTACTTATGAGATAACATGCAATTTAAACCTTTCCTCAGAGTTGATAAGAAAAATCTTTTATCCCTGATACTTCATAAGAGACCTTGTTGTAGTGATGGAGAGTGACTGATAAATCAAATTTTTCCCATTTGAAAATGAGTGACAAACGCACCTCAAAAAAACAAGCAGTAACTGAAAGATATTTTCATTTTAAAAAATACTTTTAATAGAACATTTCCTCTATGTTTTCACATTTCTTTAATTTCATGCATTTCTGGAATACTACTGGTAAGACAAATATTGGGGAATAAATTGTAACTGAATTGAATTAAATTTTGTGAGAAGAGTTTGGGTGTGTGGGATTGTTTTCTAAGACCACAGTATTCAAGATGTGTTGACGTGCTGTAGTGTAATTAATTTTCTGAAAACTATTTTAACCATTTCTATTTTGAAGGATATACAGGGGAAAAAAGGTAAATACCTTGGGTTTATTACATTTCTTTAATATTCTGTGCACAAAATGACAGAAGTAGAGAGAACCTTAGGTAGTGGTGTTCATAGTGGAATGCAAAGGGGTCCAGCTGATTATGGAGATGTTCTCATTAAATACATACAGTGAGCACAATCAATTTTCTGATTATAATTTCAAGCACTCTCCAGGATGGTGTTCTTGTACACTTCTCAGTGTTTGGGGTTTGGTTACTCTGGCACTGCATTTTAGAGGGTCAGGTTATGTTGTCCCTACCATCAGATTACAAAAGAACTGCTAACATCAGTCCAGAAGGTCAGTGAGCTAAACACTTGCAGGCTGAGACCAAAAGGGCCAGAAGTGCTCTGAAAGAAAAGAGGATGGTTCCCTTTGCATCAGGTGTGTTGCAGAGGGCAAAAAATAATCATGGCCACCATGGTGCAGTGGGGTTCCTGCAGGATATGTGCTCTTCCCCACCACAGTGCAGCCACACCAATTAACTCAAACACACAACCATGTGTTATTGAGACTAAAGGCTGTTTTGCAGCTCACCACTGTGTCATTTTGTAAACCTACATGGTGCTCTGTGAAGCAGAAGCACACTGCAGGGACATGCTACTGGTTTATGAATCTACATGCTGGGAAGATGAAAACAAGGAGAGGGTGGCAGGGGGTACACGATGATACAGAGGCCGGGGCACACAGGCTGGCCCCTGCAGCAAACCTGGGGGGAAACAGGTTTATCTTGCAGGAAGACAGCAGCTAGGATGCAGGACAACAACAACACAGAGGTTATCCAATAGACACTCTCCTATTCAAGCAGGAGGAATCTACTATAAATCTCACAGCCACAATCTATTGTAGTTTTAAAACCCAGGTGCAGAGAAAGCCAGAAGGGTGTTTCTATACAACGTGCTGACCTGTGCTGCACACTAGACACTTAAGAGCCAAACTAGAATGACTCAGGCAGATAATGTTTCCAAATGGTTAAACTGTTTTCTGATTGTTTAGCGAGCCAGTTACATATCCCCAGGTGACACCTTTGTATATAAATCTGTACTGGTAATCCAAATACCTAAACATGAAAGCATTCAAGATGAAAATCTAAAAAGAAAGCCAAACAGAAAAAAGATAACATTATTTTCTACAGTCTCTGGTTGGAAATTAAAGTAAAACAGACCTGGCTGCTAGAATACATCACACATATTGTAGTTCTACTTACTGGGCAGCAAAAATTAGAATTGGGTGAAGTACTCCCTTTAGTTTGTAGTCTTTTTTTTCCCAAGTGGGATTTTTCTGTTGCTGGAAAACACACATCATACTGAAAAACACTCATCCAGTGAGTGTCTTAGTGTCCACAGAAAAACCTCATTAGTATTCTGGCCTTGTAAACACTGATGGCTGATGACAGCAATCCCTTAGGGTAAGCTGATTTATAGAGTTGTACAGTATTATTGTTGTTAGTAAAGGAAAAAGAAGCAGGTGGATATACCATCTGTCATTGCTACCTAAGTGATAATTTACAGAAAAAAAAAAATTAGAACAGTTTGGTTCAGTAAGAAGAAAAGAAACTAAATTTGGGAGGAAAAAAATACTAATACACAATTCTTTCTCTGTTGGTTTATCTTTGTGTTAGTTTTTATGCTTGATGAACGTGAAGGAAGAAAGATGAAAAATCTATTGACTCTTTATGTACTATTTCAGGATTTAGGGTCCAATCACAATGTTTTTTTCTTGCAGTAATATTAAATCCTGCACAAAACAAATTTGGAGACAAAGACTGATTGCACACTGAAGGAGAACAGGCTTAATGTCTGGAAGTACATTCCAACTTTCTATACTCAAATTTTCTTGTGAAGGAAAGTAAGGAAGGGTGATGGACCAGAAAATGTGTTGTCTAAAAAGTCCTTAGCTTTGATATCTCAAGAAACAGAATCATGGGTAGCACTACAAGGCATAGCTATTATGTTTCCATAGAGACATACTGACAAAATACTTTAAATTACTTATTTTTTGGTCTTATTCAATATTTAAAGACATTGAGTCGAATTTTCAATAGATACATATCAACACTATGATATCCAGTATGTAAGTTATAGGTCTGGCTCCCCCTGTAATATGTCCCCCCTGTAAAATCAGTGATAAGTACTTTTTACTCTTAAATGCTGATTGCTCTTCCCAAAGATAAATTAAAAATTAAATTTCATTATACTCATGCTTGTCCTGTGTCTGCATTTTTAAAGGCAAGAAGCTTTTTTCATTTTGCAACATTTATTAACATTCCATTAAAAAAAAAAAAAAAGATGAACAGAGGTGGAGGCAAAGAAAATGAAGTATTATGTCATTAATGGTGGAATAAAGACACAACGTATTCCAGTAAATATTAGAATGGTGGCGGTCTAACATTATTTAAAGCCTGAACATATTTTAAGGAAGGCTTTAAGGAAAAGCTTTCATTTTAGTGTATTCTCCTCCCTTTTGATCTGTGATTTTGCACAAACAGGTTGTGAAATCTTTAAAGATTTTGTGTGTATAATGACATATAATTACCACATTAGTGGAGTCCTGAGATCTGGTGACAGTTGCTAATTGCAAAATGTGCAGATGACAGTGAGAAAAAAAAGATAGTAAGGGTACAACTTGTATAGCTAGTCAATGCAGAAAGAGCTATGTTTCTCAGTTATTGATCATAAATATTTCATAAGACTGTTCATAGAGGAAACCCATGCACTCTATCATTTATGAGATTAATAATTCTTTTAATTCTACCTATGTTCTAACAATACCTTTTTTCTAATAATTCAAAATTGAGCTTAACTTCCAGAACAAGCAATGAATCTCCAGTTTTCTGTTGCTATTTATTGGCATTCCTCCATGCTTTCTTTTTTTCTACCATTTCTGCATTTCTTGGAGTGAAGATGAAAGCTCATATACAGGTTAAAGAAAATGTTAAAAAAAAAAAAAAAAAAGGAGAGAAAGCAGTAGAATTTCTGAGTAATTCCTTTATTGAAGATGCTGAATTCTGCACTGCCAGAGTGCATCTTGGAAAGATCCTCACAGAACACGCAGAATTCACTGGGCTGTTTTCCTTAGTTAAGGTTTTTCCACTAGTGAAGAGATGTGCTTCTCAAAGTGCATGAAAGGCACCTCTACTAGTCATTGACTGGCAAGTATGTGCAGGATGCCATTTGAGGTTTCTATCTTAACTTACTATTCTTGAGGTTTTGACATCTTAACAGACTGCTTATTGGGATTCATAATAAAAACCAGGTGCAATTCTGAAATACAGAAACTAATTTTCCAAGAGCTGAGCTTTGAAAAGATATGAAGAGGCAGTTCTTGTTTCTAAAATTATTACCCTGAATTGTTACAAACATGCAATTGGCTCTTTAAAAAACATAATAAAATATGTCAGATATTACCTTAAATAAGATGGTGCTATAATTTTTTACCAAATTTCTGTGCCACATAAGTCTTTTGCATAACTCTATAGGAAGGAAAGCTTTCAACTCTTCTCAATACACGGGGTTTTGTCTTACCATTCAAAGTTTGTGTCAAACAGCTTTACTTCCTAAGTTTACATTTGCAGTACATTCTTCAAAACAAAACAAAAAAACACCCACCAGAAACCTATTTCCTTTCATCTCTTCCCACAGAGTATCTATTTTCCTAAAAAAAGTTAGTAGTGTTTCCTAGAGGAATATTCCTTCTGGTTATTTCCTTATGTATAAAAAGATTGTGACATGACCAAAAGAGCTTTTGTGCTTATCCATTCCTATCAAGTTAGGGATTTTAGTGGTGTAAATGAACAGGGACAATAAAGATGAAAATAAATTACGTAAATAAATATGTCATATGAAAAACTTTCCCTGCCACCCTCAGATATGTAATGGAAACCTGGAAAAGCATAATATGAATGGTGGATTTGTATTCAAAAATTGTCATATATCTCCAGAATACAAATTATATTGTCAAAATATGCAATGACCTGTAAGACAAAGGAGCCTACAAATAGATGAAAACTATTGAAATGTGGCAAGTAGAAATGATATATGACATGTAAATGTCTGTGTGTCATAAAAATCACAGACCTCTCTCATAGCACACAGGGTTACCCTTGACGACAGTCAAGCAGGGAAGAAAAAGACATCAGTCTTTTATTTTTATTTGCGTGACATGGGATGAAAGTTGGTTTTATTTAATAATAGAAAGAGCTGTGTAGGAAATATAATTCCTTTATAAGGAAAAGGATGTTCTAATTTGCATGATTTGAAGCAATTATTAGCTGTGACTGTCTATTGGGAGGGAATTTTCTGGTGCAAATCATGCAGTTTTCATTTTGTCATACAGCTGAAACTGCTAGTTAAGGAAAAACTGTTCCTTCATCTCATGAACACAGAAGAAAAATAGAATATTAGTCAGTGGCCATATGAAGTTGAACAAAGAAAGTGCTGGATTATATAGCTTGAGACAGGTCAACCCCAGATGTACATCCAGACTGGGAAAAAAGCAGCTGGAGAGCAGCACCACAGGAAGATGGTCCAGGGGGGTCCTGGTTGATGACAAGCTGAACACGAGCCAGCAGTGCCCTGGCAGCCAGGAGGGCCACCTGTGTCCTGGGGTGCATCAGGTACAGAATCACAGCTGGGCAAGGGAGGGGATTGTCCTGTTCTACCCTGCACTGGGGCAGCCTCACCTCCAGTGCTGGGGGCAGTTCTGGGTGCCACAGTATAAGGATCTAGAACTATTAGAGAGTGTCCAAAGAAGGGATCATGAAGATGGTGAAAGGCCTTGAGAGGAAATCATATGATGAATGGCTGAAGTCACTTGGTCTGTTGAGTCTGAAGAAGAGGAGACTGAGACAAGACCTCAGTGCAGTTACAACTTCCTCATGAAGGGAAGACAAGGGGCAGGCACAAAACTTTTCTCTCTAGTGACCAATGGCAGGACCCAAGGGAATGGTCTGAAGTTGTGTCAGAAGAGGTTAGAGTTGGATATCAGGAGAAGGTTCTTTGCCCAAAGTGTGGCTGGGCACTAGAATAGGTTCTGCAGGGTAGTGGCCTCAGCACCAAGCCTGGAAAAGCATTTAGACAATACTTTCAGGTACATGGTGTGACTCTTGAGGAAGGGCTGTGCAGGATGAGGGGTTCTACTCAAATTTTGTGAGTCCCTTTCAAGTCTGGATATTATGGTTCTATGGGTCTAGGGTCCTGTCTTAAGTTCTAAAAATCATATATAAAGCAGAGCAGAAATTTTGTGGTCCTTCAGAAAGGGCCTGCACTGCACTGTGATGACAATGAGCCTCTTAAACAACCTGCTCCCAGCCTGTCACATAATCTGTTTTCTGAAAAGAGCTGTAGCTGGTTGAGTGAACTCAGCCATTCTCTTTGCACTTCTAGAGGACTCTTGCACCAAGTCAGTGTATTTCCCATAGGAAAATACAGGTTTAGCAAGAATATGAGCCATAGAGTCTTGGAGTCTGAGGATTGTCAGGCACGTGTGGCAGCCTGCAGAGCAAGCTGGCAGTGAGGGAGGGAGCTGAGACATCCTGCAGCCTCCAGAAAGCTTACCTGTATGAGGTGAAATTATGCGCCTGCCTTTACACATCTGCACCTCAGGGACAACAGGAGAACTCTGCTGCTCTCCTCATATTTCTCACCTGCAAGTCTGGGCACAGACTCACCTTAAAATTCTAGAAAAACTTTGTGAAAGCCTAGGATTTGAGGCAGTAGATTTAAGCCCTCATGTATAAACATTTGTTTGTATTGATCAGTTTTCTCCTCTGCTCATAGTGAGGCGGGATTTTTTATTATTAAACTGGGAAAAAGCCAAAGCCACCAAAGCAAAAGTGTTACTGGTAATTATGTTGATTTTGACAGGTCCATCTTGGCATTCTAATTATCCTGTTATCATTGCACAACAGTGAAAAAAGAATAGAACAGTTTGGAAATCACAAGGGATTTGTAGGTACTGCATGTATTAATTAAAGAAAAAAAAAAAAAAAAAAAGAAATTCAGTAGCAAGTGCTAAACCAAGAAAATTTGTGCCTTTTGCAGCTCGTTAATTGACAGTGATAAGAGAATCCAAAGTTGATCCTTGCTGGTGTCAACAGTGATAATAGGAACTTTAGATAAGCATGAATATGCATGTTCTGATACAAGTCCTATGTACTTCTTGCACTTCATCTTTTTCTGGTAAAGGCCATTAAAAAGATAATGGAAATAATCTAATGGGAAATATCTTTTATAACTTCTTTTCCAATAGGACTTGTGAATATTTGTAAGGTTTTCTTGGAAGTGTGCAACAATTTCCTGGGAGCTGCTGAGCTAGTAACTGTAAAAATTAGTTAGGATTTTTCAGTGTCAGCAAGGATTTTCTATTCTTCCATCTATCTTTTCAGTATTTGCAGATGGTTGTTTTTCCTGAATCCGTTACAGCTTTTGTTACTGAGTTTTGTTCACTGTTCTAATGAAGACTTCATCCTGTTTCTTTATCAATTTACACTTACGTCATGTTTTCTTACAACTGCATAATGGAATTTCTCCTTCTGTGGAGCAAAACAGGCTTTCTGAGAATACACACCTTAAATATGACCCTCATTAAGTCTTCAGTATTAGATCGGCTATAGGCAATAATATTCAAATGTTAAATTATGTGCTGGAATAATTTTATGCTAAAGGTAACTGGGCCTTAGTTTTACTCAATAATGTTGCATTTAAAATAATTTTGATTTAACTCTGTGCTTGAAGTGGATATCCATAATTACAGTGTTACTGAACCACATTTTTTAGAACTGTCTAGATCTGTCAAAAATGTTGATTTCTTCCAATGAAAATTCCTATCTTCTTGATTGATAAAAGCCTGTAAATTGTACTTCTGGATGAGGATAACAGGGAAGCAAACACATGTAGAAAATGGAAATCTACCAACAGAGGAGACAACCCAGTATTTTTTGCTCTTTTAATAGGAAAATTACACTCAGGAAATATACTGATAATAAAAAACAATATAACATACATAAGCTGAGGAAATATATATTTGCAGGTGGGGATACATTAATATTTTTGTGATATATGGCACATGTAATTAATATAATAATTGCATTATAGAGGTATTAAATTAACCTTGAATAAAACTGGTAAACCTCCCATCTCCTATATCTTGATGGAACCTTCATGTTCATCATGTTTTCACATGTACATTTAGGCAAGCATAATTTAAACAAATACAATAAATATCTTCTTAAAGCACTTCAGTATCATCTTGTCATATAAATTTTAGTGGGTTTTGCCAATGGAATTGCATAATAATATCAAGGAAATAAATATGGAAGACTGCATTTAACAATAAGTACCTAGCTTTCATCCTCTGTTATTGATATTATTTGTGCATCAAGTATTTTTCAGTTCAGTTCCTTGATAAGTGCAGGAAAAAAGACTGAATGAGACTAAAATATTTTTCCTTACTCATGACACTGTGCTAGTTGAAAAATAACTTACAATTCATAGTTAATATTATAATACATTTTAATAAAAACTAACAATTTGAGATTTAGCCGGTGTCCTTCTCTTTCCTCACCACAGGTTCAGCTCATATACCCCTAATACCCATGCAGGAAATTATGGACAATAGAGCAACAAGATCCCAGGTACTTAATTTGGGAAGTTAATTAAATTAAGAAAGTTTTTTTCCCCATAAATATTCTAATCTCTCATTGCATACAATAATTCAGAATTACTGTGGACATTACGAGCAATTTTCTACAACTTCTCAATTGAAGATAATGCTTTAGAATTAAAGTCTGTCTGAAAAAGGCCAGACTATTTGAGTTAGCTGTTTTTTTCAAATAGAAGAAAACCCTTTATATATTTATGTTTTCTTGTAGTTAACGTAAATCAGGAACAAAACAAGTGAGAAATTACTTTCTAGAAAACATCCCTCTCTTTCTATTTATTCACATCTTCTATCTTCTGTAGGACTGCCCTAGCTAATTAAAAGTATAATTTTATTTGTCTCTACTGAAGAACAGCAATAGCAGAATTTTTTGAGTTATTCTTTTTTGCCAATTCTATTTGCAGGGAATGTCTGTCCTGCACCTGTAGCTGATAACAGATGGAGCATGGAAAGACTTGTACAGCACTGAAGCACCAGTCTATTCCATTTTAAGACAGAAACAGGCATGTAATACACTGGAGGTAGCCTATTAAGAAGTGATAGTGATCTTGAAGAAAATTCTGAGATGTGGTTGCTGAAACTTGCTAAAATTTGGGTTATTATCTGTTCTGTAAGCAAAAAAAAGGTGTGAAAATGTCAGTATAGTGTGAAAATCTAAAGGACCACTTTAGCGTGTCTTTTAGTAGGAGCATCCATAGGTACAAAAAGGTTTTCCGACTATGAAATAATTGATTTAATACTCCTTATTTAATATCATGCTCCAAATTGAAGCAAAGGAACACTGTTAACATCACATTCAGAATGCTCCAATGTTAGTTAAATTTTTGATCTATAAAATACTTTAGCCCAAATTATTCCCTGCCAAATTTTTCTTAAATTTAGTTTGTCAGCAGAGTTTTCATTTTACAGATTAGGAAAACAAAAAAAAAAAACCAAAAAAAACAGAGAAAAAGGGCCTGATATCCAACTCTTTTGTGTCAGGGTAGCTCAAAGATGTCCCTTTCCTTCCTACATGAGCACTAGTGTCTGTATGGAAAAAATAAGAGCAAAATCCTTTCTCCAAAAGAGGAGGGAACAGACTGTGACATGCAGCTTGACCAATAGCAATCTACGTCTCTGAGAAGAAATAGATGAGACAGAGGAGGGTTGGTGTCAAAAGAGCTTTCCTGTGGACACCAAACAGGGGATGTCACCAAAGTTTGTCCATTAAGAGCAATGTCAAGATTGCCCCATATCTTAAAGTAAAGTGTAAAAGTAGCTATTCAGAAGTGATGGTAGCCAACACAAAAAGAAAGCCCCATTGATTCTGAGGTGGAGTACAAGGGCAAAATATATATTTTCTAAGACAGTTTAATTTCCTTGTATCTTCAGGTCTTCCATCCACTTTGCTCTGGCATTTTCAGATATTTGGTGTCAGTGAATTAGCTGACATATGAGTCAAACTCCTGTACAGATAATAGGCAATCTGACACCCAGGGAAATGAAACTCATTATCTGATTCTGTATCAGAACTATATGGCACAGGAGAATTGTGGTTTTCAAAATATTTCCTACTGAAGAAAAATGCTCTGTTCAAAATTTTAGTAGCCTATTTGGACTTGAGGCTAGCAGTAAAACAACAAAAGAGAAAAAGTTGTTCATTTCCTCATTCTTTTGCAAATGGTAGACTTTGAAGCATTAACCTACTTAATTTAAATCAGATTTCCTTTTTTAGTTCCATTTTTGTGACAGAAATATGAAAACACAAGGTGTTTTTCTTCAGTTTGTAAATGTCTACAACTGCAGATGTTTTGCAGATGGTTACCACTCAGGTGTTCTGGGAGCACCTATTTACCCAGCTGATAGGCAGCAATGCAGCAAATAAAGGCAACTTACAGGGATTTTGGCAGTCAGCAAGGACATCTGTTTGCTTTCATGATGGTCTTCTTCACAGCTTTTTTTTTCTTTGCTTTTTCTGGCTGAAGTTTTATATTGTGATAGATTTTTTGGCAAATGACTGGATTCTTTAGGAGGTGTCTATTTCTACTCAACTACCAGTGTTTTCTTTGAGGTTTGTTTTTTTTTTTCCTTTTTTTCTCTGTTTCATGGTAGTTTGTCAGGTTTTTGCCAGTTTTTGGCATTTTGTCACATAGTTTTTATTGATGATGATCTGTGGGATTTTCTTCCCTCCACCTGGTCTTGGAGGGAATTGTTTGTGACTTTGGAAACTTTCTGTTGCTGATGTTGTATCAATTTGGCCATATCTTTCATGACAGAGAGGCAATACCAAGAGCAGACTAAAAAAGACAAAACAAAAAATAGAAAACATTTTTTAATGCACTTTAATAGCATGTACAATTGATTTCTAACCTGTTCTGGTCAAGTCAGGGTTAATTTTTGCAGTGGCCAGGAGGGGTTATGACCAGGATATGGAGGTTATTCTATACCTCCTCACATCACTATCCAGTGATGGGGGAAGAGATCTCATTCAGGGGTACATAGGCAGGGATCAGGTATTACTGTTTCTTTGTGAATTGTTTGCATCTTTCTTATACCCTTTTCATTAGTACTGTTGTTGCCTCTGTTCGTTTTCTTATCCCATTGCCATTTCCAGTGATTGTTTTTATCTAGACTCACAATCTTTACCTTTTGTGCTTCCAATTCTCATCTCCATCCCACCACAGAAAGAGAATCAGTGAGGGACAGAATAAGCAGCAGTGTGGTTCGAAAAGTCTCAGTGGGAGAACTAAACTGGGGAGTAACATCCCTATGCCATGACTTAGCCTTAATGGATTTTGAACATCACGCAGCTACCTCTGAAGTTTGGATGACTTTAAGAGTTACTGTAATTAGACATACTGCTTAGTTTACTTACTGCTGTTTTTTTTTACTATTACTGTTTAATTTTAAAATCAGTAATAGATATAGCACTCGGTCATTTTAGTATCATATATTTTTGAGGTTTATATATTTTAAGGAGGAACAAGTTTGTGCTGAGCAGTAACTGTAACAACATTTAAACACTCTGCAGTTCGTTTTTAGCCAACCTCCTTATCAGATTTGTATTTCACTAACAAAATAATTATTTTACTCTTTGTCTCTTTTTGATCTCTTCAACAATCAATCCTGTAAATCAGTTTGAGATTAAGAAATTCCATGAGGAAATGTATGAGAGAAAAAGTTGTTCTCTATATTTCACCACTTATTTCTTTTGCTTTCCTCTTCATGTCCTGAAAGACAAAGCTAAATTCTCTGGATTGCAATGCTTTAATCCTCTGAGGCTGTAAACACCACTGCCATTATGTTTCATGGGTGGAATTATCCGTAATCCATGGTATTTATTAATCAGTCATGTTATATTCATTGTTTTGGTGAGATCAGACATGGAAGAAGGTCTCTCCTTGTCTCAAACATTTCTTGAACCTATCAGAAGTTTTCATAAGCCAGATGGTAAATGCAGATGGTGTTGTTCATTACGTCTAGCAACAGAGGCTGTAATCTTCTGGCAACCACTGTTCATAATGAGACACAGTCTAAGAAAATCATGGAGTCCTGCTCCTGCAATACTGAAAACTCAGTGCTCAGTTAAACAAAAAGAAAATTGATGAAAAATTCTATTATCCTAGCACCTTTTGAGCACAGAAATGAGCAATGTGTATGGATCTGTAGTGAGAAAATACTACCTGTCATACTATTATTTAAAAAATATTAAAAAACATTGGTGCATCTGAGGACAAAAGGGGCTTGGATTGCTGAAGCTAACTGATAATTGAGACATCACAGGATAAAGGTCAAAACCTGAAATTTGACCTTTCAAACAGAAGGTAACAGTAAACAGTAGGGGCTGGCTGTAAATTTTTATGACACCCAAATTAATCTAAAATGGCTATATTGAGTTTTCATGGCAAGATTTTGGTGTCAGGGTTGATGCAGTAGTAAGAAGAAGCCACAAATTGCCCCCATGTCTGAGGGAACAATGCCAGCTGACTCCGAGAGCATTGCAGCAGGGCAAGACCAAACCACTCAGCAGTGATGGTAGCCCATGTGGGATGAATATTTAAGAAGAGGCAGAAAAACTGCTCTAAAAAAACTGCTGGACGAAGGAGTGCAAAGAGTCCATGTGAGAGGGACAGCTCTGCAAGCTCCAGGGTTAGTGGAGAAGGAGAGCAGGAGGTGCTCCAGGAGCTGAGGCAGAGATTCCCCTGCAGCCCCTGGTGAGCCATGGGGGAGCAGAGATCCACCTGCAGCTGATGAATGATCCCACATTAGAACTGGTAGATGTCCAAATAAGTGTAATACTTCATGGAAAGCCTCCATTGGAGCAGTCTTTTCCTGAAGGACTACACCCCATGAAATAGACCTGTGCTGAGGCAGTTGTGAAGATCTGCAACAGGTGGGAAGGACTCATATTGGAGAAGTTCATGTTGGAAGGAACACAGACACACATGGAAACAGAGGGAGAGTGTGAAGAGTCCTCCCCCTAGGGAGGAAGGAGCAGCATGTGATGAACTGACCACAGTGCCCATTCTCCATCTACTGCACTGCTGCAGGGTTAGGTAGAAAAACAAGGATGAAGTTTAAGCCAAGAAGAAGGGAGGGGTGAAGGGGAGGTGCTTTTATGATTTGGCTTTATTTTATTACCTTACTCTGATTTGCATGACAGTAAATTCAATTGGTTTCACAAAATTGTGTCAATTTTGCCCATGACAGTAACTCGTGAGTGGTTTCTCCCTGTCCCTATGTCCACCCACCACACAAGCCTTTCATTATATTTTCTTTTCCATGTCCCACTGGGAAGAGGAATGAGTAAGCAAACAGCTTTTGTAGGAGCCAGGTATCCAGCCAGGATGAATCCACCATAACACTTCGAAACCAAAACTCATCAGGTGATTGGGGATGTAGAATTCTCAAAAAATTGCATTTTAAAAGTGCCTCTGAAAATGCATATATTGAAGCCCATTACAAGTAAACTCTAAAAGCAAATTCTCATTCACTTGCAAGATCTGTATATTTGTCTTTCAGCTCTACTTTACCTTTACATGTTCAAGACCAGGGAAAAATAAGTGAGAAAGTCTCTGTAAGATGTTGAAATGTATGCCCAATGCCTGAATGCAAGGTTTGCAGACAAAGCCATGTGTTATTACCCTAAAGGCACCGTGCTAACAATGCAGGACACAATTAAGACTGAACTCTGCAGCTGAAAAGACTAAATGAGATAGTAAGCACTACCTTTTATAAACAATATGTACCCTGAAATGTATGTCACTGCAAAAAAAAGGCTTTGTGAAGAAAGTTAAAAGTTTTGGGACACTGACATTGCATCAATAGCTTAATGATTAAAAAGTTTTAGCTATTCTTTTTTTATATGTTTTCTCACTATGCTTTTTATGCTACATGCCACATTAACCACATTAGTGTCTTTCTAACAGTAATTCACATACTTTTCAGGTATCAGGACATCTGGAAAATATCCTTTTTGTTTGAAAAGACAAAGTAAATAAAAAGAGGTTTTGAACTGAGAAATTATTCAAAGCATTTTCTTTTTACTTCAAAGCGATTTTTTTTTTTTTACCACTACATGTGTTGTTCAAGGATATTGAAACAAATGAAGCAAAGCTCTACCAATGTCTCCTGTAAAACAGAAAATTAATTGAGAAAATACGCTGTATCTAAAATTCCCTTATGTATTAAAATTTCAGATGTTTGACTTCTGCTTTAGTGATTTACATTATTATATTTTAATTTCAATTAATTTGGCCTATTCTATATAAAATAAAACCTTGAGATTACTTTTTAGAATGAAAAAAATTCATCTTTTTAAAGTGATAGACAAAAGTCAACTATTCATAAAATTTAAATTGCTTCTAAATATTTCAATTTCTTTTAGAATTCAAAAGTTCACAAGAAATAGCATTAATTTGGAAGTTCATGAGTGCATGGTAATTCACAGAATTTCCAAGTACTTTTCCCAATTGTAACTCCAACATATTATGACAGAATTTGGACCTTAAAATGCTTTAGTTTTGTTTTGCTTTAAAAAAATTATAAGGGACAGCTGATACTTAGCACCTACTGAAACACTGGTTTAGCTTAATTATTTTTAGTTCAGTGCAGTAATGGAACCGTGTCAATGTGGAAAAATTCATTGAGAAAAAAAGAATTTTGAAGGATACAATTTTCTTTTAACAAATTCTTCATAGGCTGTGTTTCATGAAATTCATTAACAACAACCTGGGTTACTTTCACCTTTGGGTGGGGAAGGAAGGGAGGAAGGAAGTGCCAGAAGGAAGAAAGTGGCGGAAGGAAGTGGCGGAAGTGGCGGAAGGAAGTGGCGGAAGTGGAGGAAAGAAGTGGCGGAAGTGGCAGAAGGAAGTGGCGGAAGGAAGGAAGTGGTGGAAGTGGCAGAAGGAAGTGGTGGAAGGAAGGAAGTGGCGGAAGGAAGGAAGTGGCGGAAGGAAGAAGAAGTGGCGGAAGGAAGGAAGTGGCGGAAGGAAGGAAGTGGCGGAAGGAAGGAAGTGGCGGAAGGAAGTGGCGGAAGGAAGTGGCGGAAGGAAGTGGCGGAAGGAAGTGGCGGAAGAAGTGCGGAAGGAAGGAAGGAGGAGGAAGAAGGAGAGAGGAAGGAAGGAAGGAAGGAAGGGAGGAAGGCCGGAATGAAGAGGAAGTAATTGAATACTAAGGAAATGAATGAAGGACGGAAGAAGGAAGTCATGTAAGGAAGGATTGGCGGAAGGAAGTTGGCGGAATGAAGGAAGGAAGTGTCGAAGGAAGTGGCGTAAGGAATTGGCAGGAAGGCAGTGGCGGAAGGAAGGAAGTGGCGGAAGGAAGTGGGCGGAAGGAAGTGGGCGGAAGTGGCGGAAGTGGCGGAAGTGGCGGAAGGAAGGAAGTGGCGGAAGGAAGGAAGTGGCGGAAGGAAGGAAGGAAGGAAGGAAGGAAGGAAGGAAGGAAGGAAGTGGCGGAAGGAATTGGCGGAAGGAAGTGGCGGAAGGAAGTGGCGGAAGGAATTGGCGGAAGGAAGTGGCGGAAGGAGGAGGAAGGAAGGAAGAGGAATGAAGGAAGGAAGGAAGGAAGGAAGGAAGGAAGGAGGAAGGAAGGAAGGAAGGAAGGGAAGGAAGTGGCGGAAGGAGGGAAGTGGCGGAAGGAAGGAAGGAAGGAAGGAAGTGGCGGAAGGAAGGAAGGGAGTGGCGGAAGGAAGGAAGTGGCGGAAGGAAGGAAGTGGCGGAAGGAAGGAGTTGGCGGAAGGAGTGGCGGAAGTGGCGGAAGTGGCGGAAGTGGCGGAAGGAAGGAAGGAAGGAAGGAAGGAAGGAAGGAAGGAAGGAAGGAAGGAAGGAAGGAAGGAAGGAAGGAAGGAAGGAAGGAAGTAAGGAAGGAAGGAAGGAAGGAAGGAAGGCAAGGAAGAAGGAAACTTTGTTCAATAATGCACGCTTTCTGCCTTTGCAGATTTTCACTGTCATTTCTTTTATATCCATACATGAAGTTTTGTCCACTTTCAAACAACTCCTTATGCCCCAGTGCCTTTCTCATGTGTTGGTACTGGGACTGTCACTGACGTTTAACATCTTGGTCAGTGGGGTGGGCAGTGGGCTTGAAGACGCCCTCATCAAGTTTGCCACAGACCCCAAGCTGAGGGGTGCAGCTGACACGCTGGAGGGGAGTGACACCTTCCAGAAGGACTTGGACAGGCTTGAAGAATTTACTTACCTTTGTAAAGTACATGAAGTTTAATAAAACCAAGTTCATGGTCCAGCACATGGGTCTGGGCAATCCCAGGCACAACTACAGGCTGGGCAGAGAATGAAAAGAGGGCACCTCTAAGGAGAAGCACTTGGGATGCTGGTGGACAGTGATCTCAGCTTAACCCTTTCACCCACAGTCTAGAAAGCTACCTGTGTGCTGGGACACAAAAAAAGAAACATGGGAAGGAAGGAGAGGGTGCTCATTCTGCTCATTTCTACTGTAGTGACATCCCATATTGTTTCTACTTCTGGGCCCACAACACAATATGTGGATTTGTGGGATCAAGTCAGGAAAAAAGGCACTAAGCTGATCAGAGGGGTGGAACATCTCTGAGAGAATTGAGGCTGCTCAGCCTGAAGGGAAGAAGGCTTTGGGGAAACCTTACTTCACCTTCCAGTACCTAAATGGGGCCTACAGAAAAGCAGGACATGTAGTGATAGAACGAGGGGGAAATGGCTTTAAATTGAAAGAGGGCAGATTCAGATTAGTTATAAGGATGGAACTGTTCACTGCAAGAGTGCTGAGACATTGGGACAAGTTGCCCAGAGAAGCTGTGAGTGCCCCTTCCCTGAAAGAGTTAAGGCCAGGCTGGATGGAGCTCTGTACAATCTGGTCTAGTGGAAGGTTTCCCTGCCCATGGCAGGGGAGTTAGAACTTAATGATCCTTCATGTCTCTTCCCACCCAAGCAGTTCTATTGTTTGGATTCTGCAATCTTGCAAATACGAAATATTTTCAATCTATTTCTGAAAATTTATGATCTTTTAGTTTGCTTAAAGTTTTGGTTTAGATTTTCTGCTTTTCAAAAATATTCAGCAGAGATAGAAAAATGAATCATTAACTTCAAGCTATACCTTGACACCTGGATGTGCTTAGTGTCTGAAAGGAGAATTAGAATGACAGAGAGAGTTAGAATGACAGTTTTTCCAGTTGTTTATTTCTTTTACTTTTTTTTTTTTTTTGAGACTATTTCAACACAGTTCAGCCACTTAAAGACCACTAAAGGCTGTCTGTCTAAAAAGATTTACTGTCTTCCTTTGAAACATATTGCCTCTGATAACAAAATAATTTTCCTTACTACATGTAATCCAGAATCTATGAAAATAACATTTTATGAAACAAGTATGACATCAAGCAGGACATATGTACAGTGGAGCAGTCCATTCTTGGTCCAAGACACAGTGAACAAATGAGCCCTTAATGACCCTGACAGTCTGGTGAAGTCCTCTCCTGGTTTCTGTTCTTTGAACAGAGGTTCCTCCTCTGAGAATATGTGCATAAAACAGAAAGACACAACCTCCCTGTCTTACCTTGTAATAATGAGTGCCCTCGGGGATAAAACACACACAGCTGCTACCTCAGAGTGCTTGAAGTTCAGCAGGTTGTGAAGTCTCTTTCAGTTGCTGCATCTGCCTTTAATTTTGCAAAAGGCCAAACTTCTTTAAAACAGAGATAACAAGATCTTGGTCTTACTGCCTTTTAAACTACATTCTCAACTTCTCCTGGGTTAAGGTACTCAAAAGCTTTCAAGCTCCTGTTTCTCTGAATCTTTATGCTACTTTTGAGTAAACATTCTGTAAAATATGTCTTGGGTTTATCCCATGGATTTTCACCACATTATTATGCTTTCAGTTTTATTTTAACAGTCCAAAGCAGTGAATAAAATGGATTTACCTAGAATATTAAATATTTGTTCTAAATAATTTCCTATGTGCATGTTTATATTAAATATTTATTTGTTCCCTTTAAGAGCTTCAAGAGCAACAACCTAATGATTTCATTTTCAAAGGCAAATTATGCCTTTGTAATACGTAGGAAAAAAAGAGCTCCTTACTTTGGAAAGGTTTCAAAATAATTGTCTTTTCTTTATACATTATTATTTCTCATGCCAAAGAATTACAACAGCCTTTTCTTCACATTTGTAGCCAAACTTCCCCACTACTTGTGCTAAAGCAATATACTTGAGAATTGGCCATCACCTATTGCAATTTCCTCTAAACAGGTCTAAACTTTCCATAGAAACTATAGTACAACACCTAGCAAAGCATAAATTGCTGACAAAATGCAGAAAACAAATAGCTGTGGAAATGTATAAGGAACGTGTTGCAGGCAGAGTACAAAGTGTTTTCAAGAAATGGAAAGTCTATCCTTAATGCTAGATATTATACTCAAGTCTCTTCTTTAAAAGCTACATTTTAGTATCACTTTTTGGTATTTTTATACTCAAATTCAAATGGATGTGCTACACAAAGGAAAAAAAAATACTTTACAGAAGAGCAAAAGACTGAGGACTACTTCTTAAGAATTGCTTTCACTCTGCAGATTAACTTTGTGCTGAAGCTGACAGTTTTGGTGAAAGAAAAAAGTCAGCTGTCTAATATGCTTTTGCCCCCAGCAGGCTTTTGACATTGACTTAAAGGAATTTAAATAAATGTGAAAACGAAGGAGGAACAATTAAAATAAAACATCTGATTTACTTTTACATTCCACGTGGGCACCGGTTCAATTCTGTTAATGTCAATGGAGCTAGAATGAGACAAAATTGGAGTAATGAATTGTTGTATTTGGTCTCTCAAAACATTTTACATAAGAATTGCACAGCAACAACATAAGGATTTTCTCCTCAAAAGAATTACTTCTGTGGATGTTTCATTACATGTTCATGGTGTTTTGAGGCACAGTTGCCAGACAGACCTAACAATCTATCTTTACTGTCAATTGTATTTGACCTTCAGTTTTGCACAGTGATGAAGACAGTGAACTATTACATTTTGATGTCAAAAGATAGTGTGAAGCAATTCCCTGTCTTCTTTGAGATGTGAGGTCTTCATCTGCAGCTACTTGTCACTGTCAAATTAGTAACTTTCACAAACAGTAACACAAATTGCAATGTCGCAATAGATTGCTATCATTAACTAGAAAAAATGTTCCAGAAAACAGTTTTGTGCATTTGGAAATAAGGCAGTTACCATACTATATTAAAATAAGTTATTCTCCAAACAGCCTAAAAACCAAGAAATCTGACTCAGTTTATTGGAGGTTGAAGTGGCTGGACAAAAGAGACCTACAGTACAGGAATTTTGATCTTCATGTCTGTTGACATTGTCTTACCCTTTGGAAGAGTATATTCTCAGAATTATACAGTAATGGACCCCTTATCCCTCAACAGTCACAGTTTACTCTTCTCTGTGTCAAATAATTAGTTAAGAAAAATCCCATGACTGTTTCAGCAAGACAGGCGAGAGTTCTGACACAGTGGGCTTGGTACAATTGGCATTCTGGCAGAGTGCCCTACCCCACAAAAAATGATCAAGAAATGGGGACTACAGCTGACCTCCAAACTATAGTGCTAGGTAATGTCCAAAAAACAGCAGCTGTAAAAAGCCCTTGAAGTCACCACAGATAACCAGCTGCGGACAACTACTGTAATGCTACTTCATGTAAAAATCTTAGCACAGTCTTTGATTGTTTACAACAGGATATCTCTCCTTCATATTTATAAGATTTATGAATGTTTGGGTCCCTCGTTTTGTCTCCATTTCACAAAAATATTGGGAAATATAAAATTGTCCAAATAAACTCCATACATTTTCATTAGCTTAAAACTTGTCAATTTCAACTGTATTTTTTTTTTCTGGAAATTAATAGCATATTTAGAATATAACTAATCTGAATGCTATAGACTGCAGTTCAAGTAGCCCAGAAATAGCCAGTAAAGATATTCCTACAGACACAGGATATTTTCTGATGGTAGAAATAGTAGGAAACTTCTACCAATAGAAATTCCTGCAAGGTCCTATTTCTATTTTGGTGTAAAAGGAAGGCTGGGGAAACTTGTTTGTGTCAATGAAACGTTGACACAAATTGGAGCTGAACCTCACTAGTGGGTGTTAAATTTCATCTTGGACTGAACAGGTGGATATTGATATGCCACCACTTCTAGTTCTTCTCAACAGAAAATTGGGAATATCGCCTTGTAGCAGGTGTTGTTACAGAAACACTGTAACAAGAACAGCTAAAGTAGATCATCAATAATAGTATTATGCAGGTAATTAACCTTTTGTTTTAACCTTAATTTGGAAGTAAATTATTAGGTTAGATGCTATCCATCAAACTGAGGTTTGCTTTAATGTGAAGACAAAGTTATAAAGGAGTTTAAAAGACCACTTAAGGATCTGAAAGGCACACCCCATGAAGATTAAAAACAGAACTAAAGTCAATATATTTGCAGCCATCTATATCATAAACTTTCGCTTAATAAAGAGAAACAAACAGTCCTATTTTCAGGTTGGGCAGTCAAAATCTTCAAGTAGTCAATACTATCTCTCTTAGTGTCACTCAGACCATGTAAATGCTCTCTTAAAAATATAATGTGTATTTTATCTTTCTGCCCTAGTGTATAACAGAAACTATTCTTCAAATATCCCATATTCTTCTCCACAATGTATTTTTCCTATACTAACCATTCATAAATTTTCCAAAGGAAAATGCTGGATTTCATCTTCCCAACCATTGTAGAATTTAAAATCATATCTCAGGTCTGAAGAGGTTTCCAACTTGGAAAGCCTTTGTTGCATGCTGTTTGATAATCAGTGTGCCATAAAACACTGTTAAACAACATTATCACAGGTTGCTAAGCTGGAGGTCTAGAGCTCTGCTCAGATACTGATGTGTAGTTGTTGAAAGGCAAAGCTGTCAATTCATCTGGCAACTGAGGAAAATATTATTTTTGTGCTGTCAACAAGAACATTAATAAAACCAGATCAAATATTAAAATTACAAAAAAATTGCAAAATCTATCAAATTCTTCCAGCATAACTGTATGAATCAAATGATTTTCTAAAAAATAAAGAAACAATAATTCAGACTTTTAAGAAGCAGCAAACTTGCTCTTACTTCCTTTTGATGCTGCTTAACTAACATTCCTATAAATTTCTATTGGATTCCTGTAAACAGCAGCAATACTTTTAGTTGCAGTTATCAGACAGATATACACTCAAATAAAAGACAAAGCACCTTGCTAATAAAAATTACAGAAATATATATAACCTCACATTTATGTCATTATTCCTTACATATTGAAGCCAATTAATATATTAAATTAGCAACTAATTTTGATCTTTGAATTAAACAGGGAATGAGGAACTGTCACTTCACAGAACTATCTGTAGATTTTCAATGGCACTGAATACTCTTTAGTGTCAGGTGTCTTTTGTAGCATAAAAAATTTTAGCAAATGGAAACCAATTCTTACTCACAGACAGCCACTACTTAAATGCTTTTTAAAATTTAATTCTTTTAATTCTACTCCAAATAAAAAGAAATCATCAAAGCCTTACTTTTGAACAGGGTTTCCAACAGAGATGTTTAGGAAAAATGTATAGAAACAAGCAGAGTTACCTTTACCGTGCTGCTATTTGACATCTATCCTCATTTTTCATTTTTACCTCATTCCTCGCAATATAAGAAGGATATAGAACTAACAGAGGGTGTCCAAAGGAGAGTAATGAAGATGATTGAGAAGGGCCTTGAGGTGAAGCCATATGAGGAGTAGCTGAAGTCTCTTGGTCTGTTCAGCCTGGAGAAGACTGAGGGGATACCTCACTGCAGTTACATCTTCCTTGTGAAGGGAAGAGGAGGAGCAGGCACTGATCTCATCTCTGTGGTGACCGGTAACAGGACCTGGGAATGGCCAAAGTTGTGTCAGGAGAGGTTTGGTTGGATATCAGGAAAATTTTCTCCCCCCAGAGGATGACTGGGCACTGCATCTGGCTCTATGGGGAAGTGTCAGTGCACCAAGCCTGACAGAATTCAAGTGTTTGGACAAAGCTGGCAGGTACATGGTGTCACATTGTGTCCTGCGCAGGGCCAGGAGTGGGACTTCACTGATGTTTGTGGGTGCTTTCATCACAGGATATTCAATCATTCTATGATTCTATGGAAATCAAGGACTTTAAAAATATTAATTAATAATAATATGTATTATTTAATTATGAATTATATAATAATAATCTATGAATAGATTTGGCCAAGACAAATGAGCTGCTGTTCATTGTGCTTATCATTATTTTTAAAAGAAGAAAGTAATATTGATCATTACTTATCCTAAGAACTCATGGATTTTGTAGAACTCATAGGAAGTTTTGGTCTTCTATGAGCTTCTTCTCAGTCTCCTCTTTTCCAGGCTGAATAGGACAAGTGATCTCACGGTACCTCATATGCCTTCCCTTCTGGAACCCTTTATAATCTTTGTAGTCCTCCTTTGGACACTTTCTAACAGATTTATATCTCTCCTTTATTGTGGTAACCAAAACTGCACCCAGGACTTGAGCAAGGCTGCACCAGCATAGAGAAAAACAGGACAATCCTTTCCTTTGATCAGCTTTTTAAGTTTTTTGGCAAGGAAAGCCTCCTGTCATTGTGTTTACAGAAGGGCCAGTATTCCTGCAATTGTGTCTAGGAGCTTCTCTTTCCCAGAGCTAAGTATTTCTACCAGGTTGAAAACAAATAAAACTTAAAACAAATTCCATCCTGGGAAAAGTGTGCATTTCTTTATAACTGCAATGCAGATTCACTGCATCTCCACGGTACTGTTCTCACGATAATGGAAAATTATGACAAAAAAACCAAAAAAATCCCAAAAAATTAGAAGTGTTCTTCTACTGAATGGATTATTTCAAGTTATTCAGAAAAAAGTTTAGGAGGCAAGAATGAAAACAGCTGCAGTAGGATGAATGTAAATGTATTTAAGCTTTTACTTTCAATGTCTCATAAGAATGTCAAAAACATAATTACCCTCTTCAGCAAAAAATGTACTTCACTTTCAAATATGATGTCTCAACATGTATTATTTGAAATTTTTATGTAAAAGTTTTAGCTTATCCAATGTTTCTTGAGAGATTTTAGACTAAAGTATTATTCATAAAAGTCAAAAAAAAGTCAGATGTCACTATATCGTACTAGGAAATCTAATTTATTCAAGTATTTATTTATTTATTTATTTATTTATTTATTTATTTATTACTTGGACTTTAAATAGTGAAATTCCAAAAGTGTATTTTTCATTCTGCTTTCTCTTTTTGTCACCTTGAACATTTATATCACATTGTCTTTTCAAAAACAAACAAACAAACAAAAATAGAACAAGAACAGGAAAAAACCCCTACATTTCATTTTCTATGTAACTTTCCCTATGTAATTGGTTTTTTGCTGTTGTTGTTGCAATAGGTTTTCTACTAGTGGAACTAACAGATTTTTTGAGAAGGAAAGGTAAAATGTTCTTCTATTAAGATAGTGTCTTAGGGGTTTGTTTTTTTTTCAAATGCTCCATGACATGAAATGTGCTTAGAATGGAAATTATTTTAATTAATTAATTAATTAGTAAATTAATTTTTAATGGAAATTATCCATTTTTAATTTGAACTGAAGACATTCTTTTCATTTTTCTTTTCATTTCAAACAAAATATAAGTGAGTTTTATGAGTAATTAAAAAATTATTTGAAAAAATGCTGCAGCCTAGAGGAAATCTATTTTTTTTACTTTTGATTGACTTACTGAATAGTAAATAGCTTTTCTGAAAATAGCTTTCTCTAGTCACAGAGTCTAGTGTGAAAACAAAGCCTGATGACACAAGCTTTCACTCTTTGTTTCTGAGGGAATATTCACATCACCTCACATCCTGGCAATACACTTCCTTACCAAAGGGCAGGCAATTCTTATTCTTGATTGTGTTTGAGAAATCTCAATTAATAAATGAGCTGGCAAGCCTCCTGAAGTGAATGAATATCATCAGCATTTTTTCTGTTCCATTTATAACTATCTAGAGCTGCAGCACTTATATAGACAACTCAAGAAATCTTGTAAAAATTGTTCACGGAAGGATTCTGTACAGAGCTTATAAATTAGCAGTCAGGCTTAAGACACAGAAGGTATCACACGTCATCCATTCCAAAATCATGCCAATTCTGAAGTCATCCTGCTACACTGTTTTCCTAAGTTGAGGGGTTTATTTTTATTATTATTATTAATAATGCTGCTACTACTACTACTATTCCTAAGGGAGGAAGAAGAAAGCTTTTAATTATACAATAAATTTGCTTGTATTTGCTGGTGCTGAAATTTCACATTATACTGCTCAGAGGATCCTACTGCAATTAAACATCATGTGATTTGTATGATAGCATAAAATAATGAGTTCATACATCTTATGTACAGAATATGCATCACAGAGAACTTTACCAATGCCCTCATGCTGTTTGCAGCTGTTTGCAGCAGGAAACAGCTGACTGCTTATTAGCTTTGCACAGCACAGTCTCCAGCTACACAAAGGATTCATTTACTGACCAATTTCACTAATACAATCTTTGTGGGACAAAAATGCTGCTCTGAAGAATACAGCTAGGAGAATATTTTCTTTATTTATTTTTTCTGATGATTTAGACAGAAGAAATCAAAACAACATCCTTCCTATGCTGATTTGAAAAGTGAAAGAGGAACTGTATTTACAGATTTATTTTATCAGTTGGAAAACAAAGAGACAATCAGATTTTTCTAAAGCGTAGCTAAATTGACAGCTACGCTTGTCCTCTGTAAGAATCCCTTAGTGAAATCAAACATATTACAATTACTCAATTACTTTATTTTTTTCCTGAGGCATCATCATCTTGCAACAATAAAACAAAGAAAACCAGACAAAACCACAAACATACAAAAAAAGCTTAGCGCTTATATACTTGTAGTGTACGTGTATGAAGTAATGACAGAATAAATATTTCTGTGTTTATTATAGCAGTGATAATAGGACATCAACAAGATTTGACTGTAGGACTCATTCAGGATGTTAGAACTATGTAGCCATCTTTTTGGCATAAATTACATTTTCATGTCTGAGTCATGGGTACCAAGTTTTAGAGGAAAGTTTAATATGTTTCATTTGGGAGTCCAGAGAGTGGTAGTTCATTTCTACATCCAGTAGTCATTTGCATTATCAGAAAAATTCTGTACTGAAAGATGTTAAAAATTGTGTGGACTAGTTAATATGGATACAATGTTTTCTCCCTGGTGTAGACGTCTAACAGACTTTAAATGTTCTAGAATATCCAGCATCAGAAGAATCTTCCAGAATTGCATTATTAATCTTCCACAGGTCATGTACCTTGACTACTGTACAGTTGTCTCAAAAACCCCAATACACATAAAAATTCTACTAAGCTACATTTTGGAGAACTGAACTGCATCCTAGATGACAGCATAATATATTTCAAATATGTGTGAAGTGGTGAAGAAAAAATATTCAAAATACTTTAAAATACTATTTATTTCAGAAAGGTTTACCAAAAAAGACTTAGTTTTTTACAGGCAAAATTTATTACATTATTAATCAGGTTTCTATCCTCATTCTTCCATCAAGCTACTGAAATTTAATGCACATTTTTGTAGACTGGAGAGGCATTTTGAAGGGAACTATTGACTGTATTGGACCTCTATTGCAATAATGCAAAACAGAAATGAGCAAGTCGTGGGATAAAACTGTAAGCCAGAAACTTTATAAGCCATGAGAGAGGCCATTTCTCATGTGTTATTGTTGAGCTGTTTGTATTCTCTCATATGACAAAATGTATCACTTTTTAGTAGCAAAACAGTTTTTCCATTAAAAAATTCCATAATCGTGATGGAATTTTCTGAAATTCATTGAAAATTTTACTTCAAAGCCATGTTGTATGGGAATACACAGCAGTGCAGTCTATGTGACTCTGGCATCCAAATGCACAGCATAATTTTTTTTTATTTGCAGGCTTCAAAGAAAGAAAATATTCCTTGTAGAACAGCCTGCCATGGGTTTGGGTTAGCAGTTTTTTCTCCAGATAATTAAAGAAAACAGAAAAGAAAAAGGGAGAATGACTGTTTCAAGCTTTTAGTTAAACTGTGCAGTCTCTAAAACATGTTTTTCCAAAGCTAGCTATTTTGTCCCAAGCCAAACAATGTTACGTTTTTTATTTCATGAGCAAATCTCAGCTATCCCAGAAAGAAACTTTACTACTATTTTTCAATGTGTGATGTTCCTTATCTCTGAGAAAATAACATGATCTGTTATTAACTCCAGCCTACAAGCTTCCCTCATTCATCTTTTTCATTGAACTTCTGAGATTTAGGGGGAGAAAAAAGGCAAAAATGCTTTATCAGGGATTGAAAGATATTATTGAACATTTTGTACTTTCCACTTATGTGATAAGAATGCATCAAGCAGTCACTACAACCACTATTTTTTACATCTATTTGATGTTCAAACTCTTGCTCTTGCCAGTTATTTTGCATTCATCCATTGGTTTCAGATCTTTGTTATTTTGAACAAATATCTCAAACAAAATTATAAATCCAGCCCCTAAATTAGATTTTTAAAGAATCTTAGAATCAGGATTTCCTGATTTCCTTTAGGATTTTCCTAAAGGAAAAGACCTTTATGATCCATGAGTCAATTGTAAGGCTAACAGTCCCAAGTCTACCAATAAATGATGTCCCTGCATGCCACCCATGTGTGTGTCCTAAGGGACCTCCAGGTAATGGTTATTCAACTACTCCATGAGCAACCACTTCAAATGCTCAATAAACTTTTTTTTATAAGTATTTCAATAACCCTTTGTTGATGAAATTCAAGTTTCTCTAATAGCATAAACAGAAATCTACTCTGATTTTTTTCCATTCTTTGTGTGACTTCACAATGACTTTTACCAGGCCAGTTCAACACACTGAAGTGTTCATATCTGACAACACTGAAGTGAGAATGACTTTTTGGCAAGTAAATGGTTTAAGATTTTGAGGGAAAAATGCAATTTTCATAACAATATAATTTTTTTCAGAAATAATTCTTCCAACTACCTTAGTTTTCTGCTATGCTACAGTCTTTATGAACAACCAATTTAAGTCTCAGAGTTTGTTGGCTAGAAAAGGTCAAGGGAAGACACAAAAATGATGCAGACGTAGTAACTTTTTCCTTTTGTTATTTCAGCCTTGTGTTCTATTATGGATAAAGCTTAAAGGAAAAACATTGAATTTCTTATAAATCAGAAATTCTGTACAACCAAAACAACTGAGTAGGAATGAAAGGTACAAGATCATATAAATTGTGCATTGAATAAAAAGAATGGAAGATGCTGAAGTAACACCCCATGGCTGGCCACTCTTAGTGATGCAATAAATAAACCGCTCCATGGTTTCATCACTGTAGGCCAGTTCCCAACTGGGCTACTTGACACTTTTCACAAGTGTTTACACTTGCCAGCTCAGCCAGTTTCAAGTGTATTTTACTATCACAAATTTCATTTGATTGTCTATGGAGATTTTTGGGGAAAAAATTGTCAGTTGGTTCAGCACAGCTTTCCCTCTGTGCTCACTGCTCCAAGTTATCATGTTAAGATGGAAAACAATATTTCCACAAAACCAAACTGACTTTGAAAAGGTGAATGCTTACTTACCATCAAAGAAACTCCAAGAGACAGGAAAGTCAGAACGCAATACATTTGAAAAAGAGGTAGATTGGAAGGGGAGCTCATCCTTTCAGAATTGTCTTTTGTAGTTATTTAAAATGAAAGCAAATCTTTCTTCTTTATTCCTACTCCAAATTATATTTCCTTCTAAAACTTCAAGAGAAGTCTACAAAAAGCAGTTTTAGACATGCAAGAAGAATATTTCAGTTCCAAAGGTAATGTTTTAGAAAGGGCAGCTGACTGAAAAAGATGTGGGGAGTAGAATATTATTATATATTAGAGTTACTGCTGAAATAATATATCAAAAAACGAGCAAATGCATTCCAGAAGGAACAAATGGAAATCTGAGCCTGTGACTATACAATATGGAGTACACATCGTATTGGGAGATTACATTTGTTTTGAGGAATTTAGACTCTGCAATTATAGCTGGAATTCTACACAGAGAATAAAGGGAGAATTTAATTTTGTGTTTGTAATTATTGTTTCATGTCTAGGCCACAAAAGACTTCTAAAGTCCAGGCACTCTTTCTGTAATCTATAATTTTTTTGTGAATTTTTAGTAAAAACATGTAAAATCAGAAAATTACAGCACTTCCCTTCATTCTGCTGTATCCCACATCTTGAGTGAGCAAAAGTTATATGCATTCAAACACTTAATCTGAAAGGAAATTGACAAGAATTTCAAGGCCTTAACAGGTAGGGAGACAGAAACCCAAACATGTTGACCTAAAACTTGCAGTCCTGGGCTTTAAGCTACTCTATTTCCAGTCCTCCAATTGTAGATTACTTTTCTCATGCTTGATTTCATTATTCTTATTATTGAGTTCCTGCAAATATATTGGAGAAACTGAAAAGATACTTAAAAGTGAAATGTATTTACCTTGCTACAGGCCCTTAGACATGACTTTGACTCAAACGATAGAACGGACATCTTGAAATGAAAATGGAAATAAAGTTTCTAAGTAAAAAAGAATATCTTATCCAATAAAAATAACTTATCCACTAAAAAAACATATAATGCTCTGGCAGCTGACTGCTATTCTGAACCATTGACATTGGCTGGCTAGGCGACCTAATATAATCCCATCTACCTGACTTCCTTTTCTTTATGACAAAACTTTAAAAGTTATATTATGATTTGTACAGTGTTTCGACATCAGTGTTGTCAAATATAAATGAATATTTGGCAGAAAATATTTTTCTGGTTCAGAAAAGAAATCTTTATGATCCCACAGATAGAACTAGAAACCTAAACCAATAATGACATAAGCATTGAAAACATCTACTGGCATTACTGGAAAATACATATAAATATCCTACAGAGAGTTCTTTACAAAATCAAAGGCAAAAGTCAAGGAAATGTAATTTTGTGCCAATGACCTAGATAAGCTTAAGAGGTCAGTTTATGTGCACAGCAAAAGTAAGAAAATCTAAATTCAATTCCCAGAGAAAAAGAAGGAACAAGCATTTTCTTTGGGTTTTTCATTTTTAGGGTTTTTTTTTTTGTTTGTTTGTTTTGTATTTTCATTCACTCTGTTCTCTTCCCTGCCTGATACCTGAAAAAATTAAAAGTTAGGGGAACAGCAGAAAACTGATTTTCAGAAAACAACAACAGGCTTCTCAAAATCTCCATCAGAGAAAGAATTTGGTTCTTAAAAAGAAGCCTAATAGATACAAATTTCTGGTTTGTTTGAGATACTGGGATTTTTTTATTCTCTGGCTGGCTTTACATGAAGATTATCAAGTCCATTTCTCACTTTGTAAGATGAAGATGGAATGCATGATGAAAAATGCATTCTTTTGAGTATAATTTTTCAAGTAGCAGGCATGTAAGTGAGCAGTCTTACTACTTGGTATCATGTAGCTTCAGCAAGCTTCACTTGCTTTTAACCAAGAAAGAAACTAGGAAATTTATTGCTATCCAAAACTGTAGAAATCAGTTTTCCATGAATGGCTCCTGTTCCATCATGTGCTCAGCTACCAATAGCCTACAGATAAGTTATCTTTTTTGCTCTGTTATATCAGTCACAGCAATTTCAAGCCTGGCTAGTACACTCACACATGACATTGGAAAAAAGTCCTTTCCCATCTAGTACTGAAGAGGATAGTATAGAGAGGAAGCACCCCAGAACGCTTCATTTTCTGTCATGTCTGGTCGTTTGAACAATTTAAGCATATCCTGCCTTCTCAGTACATCCTCAGGAAGACTAGCATCAGAAATATCTTGCAGTGAACCATGTAATAAACAGTATGAAAAAAGCAGGATGGAAGACCAAGGTAAAATAGCTCTCCTATGCTGTTGCAAACACATCCCAATGACCCACTATTATGGCCTCCAAGCATCTTGTTTTATACAATCTAGCACCCCAAGCACAGCGTCTATGGCTGAGATGTCAGCCTAAACTGAAATGTCACAGGAATTTTAATAGGTTGAATAAGAGGAACTAAGCAAGGCCTCTTCAAAAAACAGAGTGAAAAAAGTATGCAGAACATCATTACAGCATCTGCAATGTAATAGCAGATATTTTAAAATTAGAGACTGCAATCAATTTAATATTCCTATAAACAAGAGTTTAAAGTGGTATTTAATATAATTAAGATAAACGCAGGGGTGGAAACAACAGACATTTCATTTCATAAAAGCTATTTATTAAGCTGCTTCAGGAAAATATGTGCTCCCACTAACTCACTCTAATATCATATTTTCTTCATTTCTCCTGTTCCCAACTCCCACCTGTCTGACTGCATGCTGTCAGCTTCTGTACTATTTTTCCATTCTGTGCAGGACAAAAGACACACAAATGTGGCTGTCTTTCGTTCCAGTGTTCACTTCATGCCATATAATGCTATTTAACGGGCAGAAGGTATTGTAGTAATTCAACTATTCCTGTGACATTGTGGCAGTTGAGCTATTTTTTGCCTCCAATGGCCAAAATGTTATTATTCATAGAATGATTTATGTTAGAAAAGACACTGAGTCTCCAATCATTAACCCAAATGTCCCAAGTATACCACTAAACCACCTTCCCCATCTACATGGGAGATTTTTAAATACATCAATATGTTTAAAACTACTTCTTTGGTCAGCCTGCTACAATGCCTCACCAGCCTTTCAGTGAAGAAATTTTTCTTAAAATCCAAACTGAACTTTACCAAAAAGTTGATGAAACTTGAGGCCATTCCACTTGTCCTTAAACATATTACGTGGGAAAAAGGACCAACACACACCTTGTTTAACCTACATGAAACTCCTTTCATATAGCTGAAGATCAATAAGATATTTTTGCAGCCTCCTTTTCCTGAGCTAAACCTCCCCGGCTCTTTCAGCCCATTCTCATAAGACTTGTGCTCCCTTCATCAATTTTTTATGAATCAGCTCTGCATGATTTACATTCTCCAAATAAGACCATTTTAAATTTATAGGCAAAAAATTGTGAATTGCCTCATTAAAGAGTTTAAAATATGCAGATTTCCTTTAATATTTTATGTTTGACATTTGACTTAAGTATTTAAAACCACAGATGAACCCACTTAAATTTATTTGCAAAACATATGAAACACACCAATATCCAGTTCCATTTCAATATTCACCTTCTACTTTTTCAAAATGAATAAAAAATAACTGTGTATGAAGGTTTGATACACATGTCTCTTATTCAAACTTTAAGGTTCTGAGAATATGTAGCAAAGTCTCCCCTCCAGACATGTGTAACAGGCCAGTGTCCTTCCCATACCTTTTTATAGAAAATTAGCTAACAACTTCTACTAATAAAATAGATACACCAGTGCAGAAACTTCCATAAAAAGCTCTCATCTGTCTCATAAGAGGGCTAACAAATCCCAGATATTTGCAATGGAATTTTTTATGGCAAAGATAAATTGAGATGAAAGCAACCAACCCTAAATCTTACCATAAAAGTCCCAGGATCAATGGTAGGAAAGGAAAGGATTAAAACACCAGGAAGATAACCTGTTGCAATGCCTACCAGCGTTTCTGCTTTTTATGTCTTCTCATATGGAGCATAAAACCCATTTTCATATCAAAGACACAGCAGGAGAGAGAGGAAGGAAGGATAAGGAATCATGATTTTGTTGTCCTATAAACATTACACATGAAGACATACACCAATTTTTTTTTCATTTTCATAGAGCTTCTTTGTCAATTTTCAGTGAAAAAAATGGGGGGGTGGGTTGTGGAGATTACACCACGTTTAATAAACTACTGTCAATTACAGTAGACAAAAAACAGGATAAAACATCCAGATGTTTGAGCTATGAGTGACTTGATGGAAAGAAGACATGAAGTTGCATAAGGTAATTGGATGTTAGAAAAGCAGTTGTGTAATTTCAGTATCAGTTACAGTGCAACAATAATTACTTCTAGACTTAGGGTGCCTGATTACAAGTTCGCTTTAGTCTTTGAGCATAAACATTCAATGATATGTAACATAAACAATACAAGTGAAAATACTTATAACATATACAAATACATTATATATAAAATCATTCACTGTACCTATGTTTAAATTGTGTCATAATCATGTCCTTTTAAGCAAGCTATAGAATTGCTTTTCCTTCCATATACCAGATCTCTGTCAAACTTTAAATCATAGTTTAAAAATTGTAAATATATAGCTTAGCTACTCACCAAAATATTCATACCAAAATGATAGAGCCTAAGATCAGTGTGGGCATAGCAGATAAAACAGATAAATCTGAGCACTTTCATGTACATTTTGGACCTTAGGTTTTGTATCATGAGAAAACCCAACTGCAGAAAAGAGCCCCCACAAACAAACAGACAAACAAACAAACAAACAACTCCCCATTAAACCAAACTAACTAATCAACCAAAAATAAACCCTAACAAAAAACCTGCTTGTAAGCATTTGGTTCTGGCATATCTCAGTTTCAAATTACTTTTAATCATTTAGAAAACAAAAATACAAATGTGGACCTCTTTGTACATCCATGTAGTTTTAACTGGCCTAAATTTCCAAATCCTAAGAATTACACCAGTTGTGTATGTACCCTGAAAGGTCTTTTTGTGAGGAAATATTTGGAGAAGTCTCAGATGGTACATTCAGTTTTAAAGTAACTTGATTGGTGTTTATCAGGCTGTAGAGAACATAGATTTTTAATTTCATATATTGTAAAAAATATTCCAAGTAGCCACCACTTTAATTAAAATTTATGATTTATAGAATATATCATGCATCTAAATACAGTAATTCTGTGGTAGTAACCTGCTGAGAAAAGTACCTTAGTACAATAAATCTGTAACAGTGGGATATGAAAGTCAAATGGCTTCAGGTTCTTTTGAAATTTAAATTGTCTGCAAACAGTAACACAGAATGCTATGAGAAATAGTTTCTGGTTATAGAGAGTAATTATGACTGCAAATTGAAGGAAAACTTATTTGAATTATATCTACTGAAGGACTAATCTGAACCATTATGTACGGAAAATATTTTTTAAGTATGTAATTTTAAGCTTAAGGGCAAGGTAAGGGAACCCATGGTGGGCAACTATATTGTGTCTTAAAGCAGGATAGAGCAAGTGTACCTTAAAGATTATTCATTATTCTGTTTGATTTCTTTTTTATCCTCTCAGTACTATAGGAAGTAATCTATGAAATCATAATTACAACATGTATCAGAATTTCTAAGTAACTGTATATCCCATCTGATTATTTGGTAAGCATTTTATTTACAGTATGCCATATTTTCATTAGACTTGGCATGCCCTGAGTTCACCTTTTGTGAAGAAAAACTGGTTTAGGTCTGTTTAATTCTTCATTATGGTTTATTTTTTCTCTTCCTCAGCTGGTGTACAGACCATCTGTGCCTCTGGTACTCTTAAATAGTCCCTTAGCAACTTGAGGAATTTCTGAACATTTCTACTTTAACCTTCAGCCTTCTAGTAACATTTTTAGATCATTTAACTCAAACCTGAGACATTTAGGTTTTCAAACTCAAATATGGAAAATCAAGTGCAAAACAACATCTCTAAATAAATTTACTCTAGTTGTTAGTCATGTCATGAAGATTTGAGATAGCATATATCACAGAGCTTTCTGAATAGACCCAGTGCCTACCAAAGAAGGCTCTCATGCAGATTACCATGGTCACCCAAGTTTAGAAACTAAAATTTCAAAGCAATACCAAGTAGTAAGTTTTTCTCTTGTTGTTTTTCATTTTTGTTTCCTTTGTTTGGTTGGTTTCTTTGTTTATTAGTTTGCTTGGTTGATATGAGTAGGAAAAACTTCGTAGAAAAATCTGTCTTTACTTATTTTTCTTTTCGTGAGCTAAAGTACTTTATCTCATTGGGAAGTGAAGGAAAAACGTGTCACCCCAGGGTTCCTCAACATACTTCATATAAAAGGAAAAAAACCCTACAGTTAGGCTTTTCCTTTCATTCCCAACCTCATTTCCTTGTAGAAGAGCAAATCTGCATTATGCTGAAAGACAGAATAGGATTGAACACAATGCCTTGTAAATAAATCTGAAGGCAGAATGTGTGTCTTTCCTTGCACAGCTACAAGGGTGTAGAGGGTAGATCTGTGCTAGAGCTCATAGTTATGTTTACTCTTTAATATAATAGAAAATCAGAAAAAAGTATATGGGAGACAGAGTATGATGACAGCATGTCTTTATTAGGCTACCAGACACACTTCTAGGCATCTTGTTTTCCATAGTATCTTCTCAAAGCAAGATAACAACATCAGAGGCAATAAGCAAAAGGAGAAGTGCTGAAAACATGTATTCCAGCCTTTACAGGATGCCTCTGTTAGAATTAATTACTGAAAACTTATCCTTAAATATTTGTCTTTAAATTTTACTAAAGTGTTGTTTATTTCTGGTAAATACATTTGCCACTCAATTTTATTTGTTTTCATATAGCTTCCTTTGCCTGAAAAAAATCTTATTTCACAGAATCATTAAATCATTTATGTTGGAAAAGACCTCCATCAATGAGTCAAACCTTTGACTGATCACCACCACGGCAACTAGCCCATAGCACTAAGTGCCACATCCTGTCCTTTCATGAACATCACCAGGTCTCCTGACTCTTCCACCTCCCAGGGCAGCCCATTCCAATGCTTGACAACCCCTTCCATGTCCTGGACAATATCTGAGATTTTCCTTGTTCAGCTTCAGGCCACATCCTCTTATCTGGTCACTGGTTGCCTGGGAGAAGAGACCAATCCCCAGCTGACAACAAACACCTTTCAGGGACATGTAGAGAGTGATAAGGTCACCCCTGAGCCTACTTTTCTCCAGGCTAAGCAAACCCAGTTCCCTCAGCTGCTTCTTATAGGACTTGCTCTCTAGATGTTTTCCCAGCTTTGTTGTTCTTCTCTGGACTTCATCACCTCAATGTCTTTTTTGTCAGGAGGGGCCCAGAACTGGATGTGTGGCTTTGAGTTTCATCACCTGTGGCTATGAAAGCATGAAGTGGATTATTTTGTACATCTGTGAGGATTTGTCTTTGCCTTGATGGGAGGAAGAATTTAATAGTTACTAGTTTTTAATAGTCCATAGTGTGCAACACACTGTCATCAATTAAAAAATCCAAAATTGTAATATTAGAAATATTGCAGAACTAAATAGAAAATGTTACTCCTCCTTATTTACCTGAGACTGTGTAACTTCTTTTCCTGAGTCACTTTGAAGTATGGCCAAAACTAAAGATGTTAATTCTTGGTAGTGTAGGCTGAAAGAAAGATCTTTATACTGTAAGACTCTGAAACATCTAACTTTCTCCTGGGAAAAAAAGCTATTTTCCTGTTACTGAAGTGTCCAATATCATGATTGAGAGTGATAATATGAATGTAATGAATTTATTTATTTAGACTTTTCCTGCTAAAGATAAATGGACAATCACTATATAGTAAGTTTTTATTATCATACTAAAAATAGACAATTTTTCTGGTTCTATGGTGGCACTTTTCAGTTACTGCTTTTATGGCTATAAAACCTTCTGGTCTCTCAAAGAAGCATGAGATAGAGAGAGGGAATAAAATTCACAGGTATTAAGTTGTCACAGCACACAGTAAAAGTCTACAGCTACTGGTGATGGACATAATTCTTCAGAACTGGGTAGATAAAATATTACCAATTTCCCCAGAGTCATGTTGGTGACAGACTGACATGTTCTATGCTGTGACCCAAGTAACCCTTGCATCCATCCAACAGCTTCAATGTTCTCTCTGTATTGGGAAGATCTGTGCATCTTCTCATTTTCTCACACACATGGATTTCTTCTCTCTCCATGATTCACCTGGGGATTGACTGTAAAACTGGTAACCACCAACTTGTACTAGTTTCAATAAAGCTTCTAGCAAAGTTAATCTAACACCAGTAGTCAAATGTGGAATGTCTTAACAAACCATAAGGAAGTATGATTGTATGAAACACTCTTCTGTTTGAAAAACAGGACAACATGACTCACCACACTCACAAGTGGAGCGAAAAGGAGAACTACACTTGGATAACAATTCTGAAGGCAAAATATGATTTTGTAGTAGGATTTCATATAAACATACTTTTAAGTGTAAATAGGCAGATATTACTCAGACTACATAAAGGGCTATGTAATATATAGTATTCTATTATGTTCACCAACTGGCAGAAAGAGATGCTCTAGGAGAGGGGTGAGGAGGAGGCAGAGGGAATAGGAATAATTTTTGTGCTTTTGGTCATGGGAAAATCCTCTACTGACCTATCTCACCTTCCCAGGTGACCCTATACTATAAGTATGAGACTTTAGAACTTGAGGACCAGGGATGAGATAATGAGTACAAAGGTACACCTAGGTTGGAGGAATTGCCTAGAGTGAGTCTGTTTACCACCCCACAGTCACAACCACTGCATTAAGAGAAGAAATAAGGGTAGTTGTCATTAGTGACTCCTTTCCAACAGGATTAGATAGCCTTATTTACTGACACAACTCAGCCTATAGGAAGGCCTGGGACCAAGGTAAGAGACAGTCTCCATCATCACATTTGAAAAGTCATGGAAGTCAGGAAAAACCCCTGGTGAGTTGAAAAAGGGAAACATGACTCCTATTTTTAGAAAAAGGGACAAAGTAATACGCAGGGAACTACAGACCAATAAACCTCACCTCTAAGCCTTGAGAAGAACATGGAGCAGATCCTCATGGAAACAATGTTAAGGCACACAACATTAAGTCAAGGCTGTGATACAAGACATCGATGGTGGCTTTATGAAGGGCAAATTGTGCCTGACCAGTCTTGTGGCCCTCTAGGATGCAATGACTGCAAAAGTCAACAAGACAAGACCAATCAATGTAATCTGCATCATACCTAGACTTCTGTCCGGATTTTGATATGGTCCCAAGACCTACTTATCTTCAAACTGCAGAAACATAGAACTGAAACTTGACTATTTGGTGGATAAGGAATTGGCTGGATGGGATTTTAGGGTTTTAGAGGCTAGGAAAGGAAGAAAGAAAAAGAACGAAGGTGAGAAAAAAATGTGGCATTTGGCAGTGGCAAAAGAAACTTGGTGTGTTATCTGGAAGGTGCTTTGTACAGCAGTCTCATTTGGAGTGGGCATGATACATCAAAAAAAGCTGATGAAAAGGACAACATGGCCGGGAAAGAGGCTGGAGCACAAGTCTTATGAGGAGCAACTGAGAAAACTGGAGTGGTTAAGCCCAGAGAAAAAGAGGCTGAAGAAACACCTTATTGTGCTCTAGAGCTACAATAAAGAAGGTTTTTGCAAGGTGGGGCGTTGAATTCTTCTCCCACATAAAATGATAGGATACGAATGTGTTATTTTCAGGGTCCCCTGTGGCAGGAAGGAAATGATAAATCTGACTCCATGTTCTTAGAAGGCTAATTTATAATTTTATGTATTATATTATATTATATTATATTATATTATATTATATTATATTATATTATATTATATTATATTATATTATATTATATTATATTATATTATATTATATTATATTATATTATATTATATTATGTTTTACTAAAACTATACTAAAGAATAGAGAAAGGATACTTACAGAAGGCTTAACATGATACTAATGAAAACTTGTGACTTCTTCCAGAGTCCCAACACAGCTGGAAAGCATTTGGTCATTTAGTTAAAACAATTCACACTTTGGATAAATAATCTCCAAACCACACTCCAAAGCAGCAAAACAGGGAGAAATGGATCAGATAATTATTGTTTTCATTTTTCTCTGAGACTTGTCAGCTTCCCAGGAGAAGAAATCCTGGTGAAGGGAGTTTTCAGAAAATATGAGACTGACAAAAGAGGAAATTGTCTCAAGCTGAAAGGCCTTTTCCATCCATCTCCCCACCTTTTTAAACTACTTATAAAGGAAAAATATAAGTTGATGGAGTTTTTTTGTAACCTTGAAATTTCTAACAAGCAAACAATGACTTTTTACTCAAATTATCTTTCATCATCTAAAGATATCACATCACTAAAAGAGGTGTGTCCATTATTCTCAAGACAAAAACTGCAAGCCTGTTTAAAATTTAGCACAGATCAGTTATGCTTAATGACTTTCCTTTCATTCCTACATATAAATACGTTGGACAAATTCTGCGCATCTCCAGGCTTTCCTTCCAAAGAAGGCAAGCAATATTCTTTCAGCCCATTTTTTCTTTCTTTCATAATTATTTAACCTATTTGATGTAGCTTAATTTACAGCTTCTAATTTTTCTATAGCAAGGAGTCCCTTTGTACAAAGAGCCATATACTAAATGACAATCTTTCCAAAAGATCTCATTACTTCCACAAAATGCTCAACATTGAACTCCACACTTACATAAATGACCTTCTTTTTCAGTTCAATCAAACATGAATCAAAAAAGACTAATCTCAAGGCTACTGAAGACTTATTCTATGTAAACAATAACCTCCTTGAAATCAGTCAATTTATTTGTTAGGTAATTCTCTTCATTTGTTGCAGAAGGGTTCTCAGCCATCTCTGATGAGCTAATCACTGTGACTATTATAAATGATTTCTCTAACATCAAAAAGACAGAATTACAAAAAGAAAAAAAATCCTCTAAATTTCTGGAAAGGCATATTTTCTAACATGTTTATGTAGCACCCAAAATCTGCATTTTATTGGTATTTATTTTTAGCTTTACATAAGAAAAATAGAATTGTGTCATAAGGACATCATTTATTGTTAATTAATGGTAAAGATATACCAAAAATTACTGTCAATTTATTTCAGTTTTTAGAATACAAAACATAACAATAAAATGTCATCTTTTATCTAGATCAGCATTGCTTGCCCTGTCTTGCAATGAAAATTACTTTATTCTAGGCTTTGAGTCAGAAAAAACCTACATGTTCTGGTTCCTTTTCAGGAGTATTTCTTTATGAAGTTCTTGGATTTTTATCTCTAAAAGCTTCATAATTTTCTTTCCAGAAATGGTTACCACATTAGATCATAAATTATTCCACTACAGAGAGACATCCCTCACAAAGAATGAGTCCTACCCATTTTAAGCCTCTGTGGTATCTTGAAAAATCTGTTAACTGCAGAAAGATAGAGGGCTGCTTGGGGCAGGCAGTTGCTAATCAGGAAAGGAGTCAGTCATTTTAAACAGGTTGAATTAATCTCACCTTTCAACTTCTTCACATAAAATCTTTTGGATTAACTCTTCCCCAAGCACACAAAATTACTTGAAAAAAATCCATTTGGACTCTCATGACTAGAATAGGTATTGCAAGGACTTACATAGAACAGTTTCCTGTCTCAAAAGCTGTTAAAACCACAAAAGGAATTTGCCATGAAATAAGAACAGAAGGAAGTAGAAGGATGGTGCTAACTCCAGGCCTATCAGAGGTGAGACTTCTTTACTAGATCCTGGGTAAGGCATCCAGACAAAAATTGCCACTGTGAAAAATTGTGTGAAGAAGAAACTGCTTATAGGCATATCACTGATCAAACAATGATCACCTCAAGTCAGGGAAGAAATATCATCTCTGACCACCAATGACCACCAAAGCCCCCGTGAATATTCCTCCATGGGTACCTGGAACTTGAACTGTAACTTGAATTTGAGAGAAGATAGAAGAGGTACTATTGTCCAAATCTTTTCTCAGACCTAGGGGGAGGTGAGCAATGCAGGGGGAGAAGAATGTGTCGCTCATAAAAGACACAAAGAATACAGAATTTACAGGCCACAAGGAAAGACAGTTCATAAATTGTGTTGAAATCAGCACTGACTGGAAAATTCTGGCAGAGGGAGGTTGTAGCCCACCAACCCAAGAAACTCCCCAACTCAAAATAGAGCATAAGAATAACCAGGATACGAAACAAGGGACACACTTAACCAATATAATACTACAACTGTGTAGCCAATGAGCACTAATTCTTTTGTTCACTAAGATGAATAAATAGTGATGAATTTTGAACAACCTCTAGACCCCCACTGATGAGAAACCCAGGGTGAAGAAAGACCAACTAGACACCAGATCCCATGGGTAGTGACTATCTTCTGCTTGATCTCTCTCTCTCTTTCTTTCTCCCCTGTTTCATCTCTTTTCTACTTCTTTCTGTTTCTCCACATCATATTAATTGTTAAATAAAATCTTTACTTTTGATTTCAGCATATGGTCTTATTTGCATCCCAATTCCGTCAGAGGCATCTCTCACTAATTGGATCTTAACACTCATTTTTTAAGTTTTATATTTACCATGTCAAAATTTTCAAGTATTCACTGCTTCCCTTTCTTAGGAATAATGCTGTAAATACAAGGTCAAAACTTTCATCTCCAGAGACTGTGGGAGCACTGTAACTGTATCTGTCCCAAAACAGCATGCTGGTTCTAACCAGCAGCAATACCTAAAAAATGTAAATTACATGGATCTTCTATTTGTCTAGAAGTACCAGACTGTGCTTATATGCAGGTGAACACAAGCTCAAAGACAGCTCAAAGAATTATGCAGAAAAATTTCTGTCACCTGTCCTTTTGACAAGAAAAAAGTTGAATGTAGAAGGTTTCTAAATTTCTGTTTGACATCTTTCAAAAATTATCAGAATCACTGTTGAAGAAGCATTAGTCAAACTGGATCTGTTGAACAAAACAAGAAAAATGCACAGATGGTAAATCATACCCTAAAAGATTTGTTACCTGCTTTACACTGGCAGATTTCAAACTAACAGAAGGAGCTTAAAGGAAAAATCTAGGACATCATTATATTTTGTGAACTGAAATCAACAAGTTAAAGAAAAGATCAAGCAAAGGAAAAAGAAGTGAGAGTTAGATGTATGGAAGGAAAACAAAGTATACTATTCCTTTAGGGAAAACTGCCTTTTTTATAAGAGTTCATTTGCTTTCCTAACATATCTACATTAGACCTGTGGTATAGTCTGAAGTCTCAGTCTTCATTTAACATTCTTGAGACCCTTTCTTTTTCTCCTTAGTGATAAATAATAAGCACAAAAAAAGATAGCATCCCACTTAGAAGCATGCCAAGTCTAGCTTTCATATTGGGATGCTGCTAGTGGCTTTTGTATATTATGATTTTATTGAGGGGCCTCCCAAAATACAAGATGTTCTGGGGAAAAGTGCGGACAGTAGAAGAACAGAAAAACCACTCTGGAAGCAAAATGTGTTCCTGTCAGCTTTAGGAGCACTCTGCAGAGAAAACGTCTAAGCCATCATTACATCCTACTAATTTACTCTGCAATAGTTACTTTCTATATATAGGACAGCAGGGTTTGACTGATGAGAGAAGAGGGAGGAAGAAAAAAAAAATTCATTTTCTTGCTTATAAAGTAGATACATATACCCTTAGAAATCTGTAAATAATAAGACTGTACGTAAACCCATATCATGTTTACTAGAGTTATGCTTGGAATACCAGAAAACCCACTATGCTTTAAAATACTGCATTATCATGGGAAACAAATATTATAGCTAGAAAAAAACAAAAATGGCACATCACAATTTGTCTTGTAATTTACAGATATTTTTATTTTGTTTTCAATTTGAAGTCAAATGAGAAATTATTCCATGCCAGAAGTAAATCTTTTCTATACATCATATTCTTGCTCTCAGACAATTTATTTCTAATATTCACTTCTATGTAATAATTGACTATAATAAGAGAAAATGTAGTAGGAATTTTATTAATTCCATTTCCACATGCATTGACTTTTGGGCAGATCACTAGATTTAATTAAACTCTTTCCATCTAATATTGCCATGTAGAACAGGTTCTACAATTCAGAGCATATTAAAAGAAAATACCAGATTCAGCTGTGTACATCTTTCACAAGCCTCTGGTTGATAATCATACAAGATTGTTTTCATGGCAACATGTTAGATTTTTAATTAACATTGTAAATCTGATTACTTGCTGACCTCCAAACCAGTCACCCATTTGCTAACTTATAATACAATTTAAATATGGACTCATAGGCATGAAAATTGCAGGAGCTTCTGGTGAGATTTTGCACTGTAAAAGGAAGATCTGATAAGAATGTTACTTTTCAGATTTTAAAATGAGTAGTAAGATTCTGAAATATCAGATAATTTTTTATTCTGAAATCATAGGTATTTATTTTTATTTCAAATAATCTCACATGGTAACTTTTTTTCCTCACCCTCAAATCTCTACATAGGAAGGCACAAAATAATTTTGAGATGTTGTTTGTCACATTTTAAAGTGAGGGTGTCGATACAGGAGTAACTGCATAGGGAATGTGACTATCAATTAATTGACCAGTCAATAGTCAGATAAGATTTGTATATTCAAGAAACATGGTCTGAGTAAACAGTAACAGAGTAATAGAGTGAGGAGTTTCCTAGGACATGTTGCACACTTGCTCCAGACAAACCACCAGAATTAGTGATACTTGCTCTTTTGAGCATCAATGGATGCATAGATGGAAAAATACAAGACTGTGAGGAAAATAAGATTTGCAAACTATATTATTTAGGAAGTGGAACTACTATAGCGCTACTGCAAGTGTTCAAGGGAAAAGAATTTCTATGGTTTTATTAGTGACCCTGGCTTCTGTCAGTAGTAATCATGTTACTGGCTTGATTTAACAGGTAACAGCCATATGTAGTTTACTCTTTGTGCCCATGTTGTCATAATTTTGATTCTTTTAAGAAAGAGGTAATCTGGAATTTCTCTCATGTTGCCATAAAATCTCCTTTTAATTCTGATTTGTAGCTGTTCAAGACTTTTTGACCTGTTTTATGACAGTGGCGTTAGTTCGACTTTATTTTATTTTATTTATTTTATTTAGAGAGCTTTTTCCTATAGCAATATATCTTTAAGGTACAGTCATGGAATCACTGAGTTTAGAAGGTACCTCTGGAGACTACTAAATTTTGGGTTGTATCTGCCAGTTTCTCAAGGTGCTCTTCAGCTAACCCATCTAGGTCAGTACTTAAAAATGATTGGTAGCAAATGTGCTCCTGAGACATACTACTGACTAATCTTCAGCTGGATTTTGCTGCTCCTGATCACAGTCCTTCAAACATGGCAACTAAAAATATTTGATCTACCTCACTGTTCTTTATCTAAACTATACTTTGTTCATGGGGTTCTTGTAGGACACAATCAAATGTCATTCCAAAGTGAAGGTAAACAGCATCTACAGCTCTTCTGTCATCCCCTCAGTTAATCATATCATTGTAAAGGTCTATCAGTTTGGTCAAACAAGAATTCCTCTTTAGAAATCTAGGCTGATTATTCCAAATGACTATCTAGTCCTTAATTATATTTGGAAATGTTTTTTCCTAGAATAAGATGCTCCATCAGCTCCTCATAACTCAAGTGAGGCTTGTTGGCTTGTAGTTCTTTAGATTCTTCGTGTTGCCCTACTCAAAGACAGCAGTACCACTTGTTCTCTTCTAGTCCTTAGAGACCTCCCCTCCACCACCTTTACCTTTCAATTATAATTGAGAGGTGCCTCACAATGCCATGGGGCACCTCCCTCAGCATCCCATTCTGGTTGGAGGCACCCAACCAATGGGTGCATCCCAGCAGAGCCCACAGATTTCTGTTATTCCAGTTTGTTTAAATGCCCTCCAATCTGATCCTCTTCCACTAAAAGTATGTCTTCCTTGCTTCAGATTTTCCATATGCTCTTGTAGCAGCCTTAGTAAGGACCAGAGTGATGACTACGGTGAAGATAGCATTGTGCCCTTAGGATTTTATCTCTTCTTTATCATCAGGACTTAAAAGAAGCTTAAAAAGCAGAGCTGACCTCATTATTTCTCTGTAGACAGAAAAAAAAATAAAACTAGGCCTTTCTGTTGTTCTTGGCCTTATCTTGCTTCAGCATTCCAAATGTTATGTGAAAATACACAGCATAACATTTCCTCGTCCTTGGATTTTCTCTGCCAACAGGTACATCAACTCTTTACCATAAGGACAACCCATTGAAATGGCTTTGTATCAAGTGCATGCCCAAACATTGCATGAGCAAGATTATTATGCACAGAGTAGGCAAACAGGGTTATTCATGACCCAGCTGCCTATTAATCACCTCCAAGACTGCAAAGATTTAGAGGAATACCAGGGTAGCAGATAGCTGTCCTAAGATATTTCTAGCATGATTGCTTTGGTAAAGACTTTATAAGCTTCAGCTATGCAACAGAAATGCCCTAGTGACTCTATCTAACTTTATTTTTATTTGAATATGGAGAACGAAACTGTTAAACTAATTCTGCTAGTATCATTTAAATTGCAATATTTCTGTAATCAAGACTTTATGGGTTGTTTAGATATGTGGCTAGCAAATTCCTCAGTGAACAAAAGCTACTGTATCTCCATTTTAAGTAAAGTTAGGCTGATTTATAGGGACTGAGCATCTGGCTTCTATAAATTCCAAGTTGTTTAATTGGAAGGCACTGCATATTTTATGATGAAGAGGACAATTCCCTTTACTGCACCACTTCTATTACATAAAGAATATTGTTTGGTAAAAGGCTGCAGTCTACAGATAACTAGGAAATAAATCCTAGAGAACAGGACAGTTCTGTGTGAATTAATACTAATCCCATTATTTCTGAAAAATTAAATGTAACAGATACCATAATCAGAAAGCAATGAGCTAAATTTGTAGCATTATATTATACTGTTCTCTACTTTTTAATGTGCCCATTGGCACAGGCAGAATATTTGGCCAGCATATCAGTAGTAACAAGAAAGTGAACCTCTTGAAACAGCATTTTGTTCTTTTTATGGATCGTGTATAGATCATCATTATTTTTGTATTATCTACACAGAAAATATGCCAGAAAAAAACCAAAATTATCCTCATAAATATAATATTAAAACATTAGCAAGATTAAGCATTTTCTGAACCCCGTGATTCATTATTTTTGCAACATAGGGCAATGTTTTACTGATTAATGTGTAGATCCTTAATGAACAGTAATGTTCATGCTTTTCTCTGAAATAGCACTCTCATTTTAAGACTCCTGCCTGCACAGGAATATTTGCATTCTAGTCTAATGATGGAAATTGCGGACATTTTTCAGGAGCTATATTTTTATTTTCAAATATTTTATATTGAAGTAGAGTGATGGAGATTTTTTTACTGGTATGTGTACTTTTTTTACTCTCTGTGCCATGATTCATGAAATAATAAAATAATTTTTCATATTCAGGAGTAACACAACATTGATATTACTCCTGTGAATCCAATTCTCATTCAAACCCTGGAATGAGTTTCTTTCCCCCAAAAATGAACATTATACTTCAGAAACATGGTCCATGAAGATAAGGTTCTCAGGCCTAAACATAAAGGCCACAACAGTATGGTCTGATAAGCTTTCCAATAAGAATGCATATGATTTATTTATGGTAATTAGTTAATTTAGATAGAACAATGTGTTGTCTGCTTCAGCAGAAATGAGACCACTGCCTGCCCTTCACTTGTGCACAGGTGCTGGGTTCCAGCTCATAACATGATGGCATTTGTGAGGGCAGCTGCCACCCGTCAGCTAGCATCGTGGAGCTGCTGCCATCTCATGAAGGTAGCAAGCTAGGAAGCCTCATGCTGATGGCAAATGGCTGCTCATGTTTAATGCAAAACAAAGTGAGACATCAGATCACCCATCACACTTTGTTACGCACTGTGTGTGCCTTTACTGGTGAATAATTCAGGATACATTAAATATGCTTACAAACACTATACACTAAGAGCACTGCAATTAAGAGAGTGATCAGACCTTATATGCAGAGAAGTTTGGGCTCCTGCATTTTTTCAGGACCTTGTACTGCTTCTTGTCATTGTTAGCTCAGGGTCATCCTTTCCCTGAGTTTGATTTTCTTCTCCACTCTCCTATCCTTAACTTTTGAGAGAATGGATTTGGGAGGTATGAAGCCACAAGGCTGTAGCTAGAACAAACAGTATTATATATGACTTTCTTTTCTTCCCCTTGAGTGGGAATGAACAAATAGACAGAAATTTCTATCCTGAAAAACACCTGCCTGATGTATCCGCACAAACCTGAACTTCAGAGGAGCAGAATGCTTGCTCCTACCAAACCAGTCCCTGGCTTGTGGCCCTAGCAACTTCTTCTCAAGCTCAATCCTCTGCGTGCTGTTGAAGGCCTACATAGAATCATAGAATCATTAAGGCTGGAAAACGCCTCTAAGATCAAGTCCCACCTTTGATGAGTCATTGTCATGACAACTAGACCATAGCACTAAATGCGATCTGCAGTCATTTCTTGAACTTTCAGGGATGGTGACTCCACCCCTTCCCTGGGCAGCCCATTCCAATGCTTGACCACTCTTTCTGTGAAGAAAGTCTTCTTCATGTCCAAACCTGAAATTCCCCTGGTGCACCTTGAGGCCATTTCCTCTTGTTCTGTCAGCAGTTGCCTGGGAGGATCTCCTTTCAGGGGATTACAGAGAGCAATATGGTCACCCTTGAGCCTCCTTCCTGTTATGAATGAAATTCTATATGTCTAATTCAATAAACAACAAAGTTGAATTTAGCAGCAATTTTAACTGAGACATAATTTAATGTAAAATAATACAATTAAACATAATCAAGCACAAACCAAAAAAAATTAGCAGTGGTTTGGATAAAGCATAAACAAAACTGATTTATCAGGGTACGGGGGGGTTTTTCTCACCCTGCTTCACACACATGAAACAAAGGAATCCAAACACAACTTATATACTGTATGCAAATACATATTCATCAGTATTTTTCTGTAAATATCAATTTTTCGATTCTTGAGATCTACATCACTATACTGCACAGTGCATGCTCCACTTATTTCTAAGGGGTCTTCTTTGGTGTTTTGTGGCCACTTGTGACAAAGGCTTCTCATCATCATCACTGTCCTTTGAGCAACTCCACAGGTTGCACATGCACCCCTATTCTTGTGTTATAGAAGCCAGCATTATATTCCAAAAATGAGCCGTATTCTTTCATAGATACCTGGAATCACCCCATTTGTCCTTTTCAAGGGTAATTCCTTAATTATCTTGAGGCTTATTCCATTTTGGGATTTTACTTACCTCAAAATGCAGCCTGCATCCTATTTTCTCATGAACACCTGAAAACATCTGTTTTGTGACACTAATTGCATATCCTTTCCTCTTATTACTTTTTAACAAATAGTCTCTAAAATATCAATATAGTTACAATTGCTAGCACAAATCATATTCATTTATCACACTCAGTTCCCTTCCTTCGTCCACTAGGCAGATCACCTGCCCATGAAAGGAGATCAACTTCAACAAGCAGGACCTGCCTTTCCTAAACCCATGCTGACTGGGCCTGTTCTCTTGGTTATCGTGCATGTGACGATAATGGCACGCAAGTTGTCTTCTTCCATAACATTCCCTGGCACCAAAGTCAGACTGACAGACCTGTAGTTCCTCATCTGTGTCTCCTTTCCCTTTTTACAACATTTAAAATTAGATAATCAGGAAAAAACACCAATGTATCCATTAGGTGTAGAATCCTACCCTACCTCTTTGGGTTTGTCCAAGTCAAAGGCCCCTGGTAGCTCTCAGGTGTGTTTGCTCAGATGTATTAAAACACTTGTGACAGCCTGATATTGTTGTATTTATCTAATAATTTCATCAGTTTAAAGAGAACAGCTGTGCTTTGAAGTACACTTCATCCTGAGACATATTGAACAAGTCATTAGGAATCTCACAGAAACATAGAATGGTTTGGGCTGAAAAGGATCTTAAAGATCAACTAATCCCCTGATATGGAAAGAGACACCTTCAACTAGACAAGGTTGTTCAGAGACCATTCAGCCTGGCCTTCTACACTTCCAGGAATGGAGCCTACCTCAGCTTCTTTGGACATCCAGTTTCAGTGTCTCACAGTAAAGATGTTCTTCCTAACATCAAATCTAAGCCTGCTTTCTTTTATTTTGAAGGCACTCACTCTTGTCTTGCCACTACATGTTCTTGCAAGAAACAACTGGCCTGTAGCTTTTCATTTGTCTACTGGAGGACCGGAATAAAATTATCCCTAAATATCTCTTTTCCAGGCTGAACAAACCCAAGTCTCTCACCTTTGCTCAAGGAGAGATGCTCTCTCCCCCTAATCAGCTTGGCCTCCCTCCTTTGGACTCACTTCAACAGGTCCATGACCTCCCTGTGCTGGGACTCCAGAGCTGGATGCAGGGTTCCAGGTGGGCTCTGACCAGAGCAGAGCAGAGGGGCAGAATCCCCTCCCACCCCTGCTGCCCACACTGCCTTGGATGCAGCCCAGGACACGTTTGGCTTTCTGGGCTGGGAGTGCCCATGGCTGGGTCATGCCCAGCCTCTCACCCAGCAGCACCCCTAAGTTCTTCATGCAGGGCTGCTCTGTGAATTTATCCCCCAGACAGTTGGTAGGGGGGTTTGCCCCAACCCAGATGCAACACCTTGCACTTGTTCTTGTTAACTCCTTGATATTCTCATGGGCACACTATTCAAGCTTTCTTTATTGAAGACACACCTTCTTTAACCTTCCTTTTCTGGTTAACTTCTGTGGAAGACATGTATTTCTCTTTCCACTTCTGGCTTCACCTTGGCCTTCTTCACTGCATCCCTACATAAACAGACTTCACCTCTATACTCTTCCCCAGTCACCTGTCCTTGCCACCACTGTCTGTGCAATGGCTTCTTTCTCTAGTTCTATCAGCCATGCCCTCCTCCTGACTGTGGCCTTGCCTAATTTCTTGCTCTGGATGACTGATAGTTTTTGCTCAAAGGAAGGCTTTCTTAGAGATCTCCCAGCCCTATTCATTTCCTTTGCTTCTAAGGGCAGTCTTTTTGAAAGCTTAAAGTCTGACTTCCTAAAATTCAGGGGCCCCTCTTGACTCTTTTCCCAACCCATATTCCTCAGGACTGTGAATTCCACCAAGGCATGATCACTGCCTCCTAGGTTGACATTCCCCATTAGCCCCCACGTGTTGGTGACCAACAGATCCAGGTGACACTTCCCCTGTTGTAGGGCTCTCTACTTCCTGCAACAGGAATTTATCCTCCATGCATTTCAGGAATCTCAAGGATTGCCTATAGCTGATTTCCAGCCTGTGCAGGGGTGGTTGAAGTCCCCCAGCAGCACCAGAGCCCGTGAGTGTGGTGCCTCCAGCAGCTGGAGCAGGAAGACTCCGTCCGTGGTCTCTGCTTGTTGGGAGCGAGTCACTGACACCAGCCAAAGGCTCCCTGTGCTGCCTGGGCTGGGATCCTCACCTGCCAGTTCACACTTGCTCATGGCTGTTCTTCAGACACTCTTCACACTCAATCCAACTCTTAATGGGGAATCCCTCTGTGTCTCTTTCTTCTTCTCCCTCTGTGTCCCTTCTGAACAGCCTGTGGCCATTGTTAGTCACACTCCAGTCATGGGATCCATCCCACCAAGTTTCAGGAGTGACAACAAGGTCATAGCTGTCCAGAAGAACAGTGGCTTCCAACTCCTTCTCTTTGCTGCCCTAGTTGCAAGACAGAAACAATTTTTTTTTCAAAACCAATTTCCTTTCTCACTAAATTGTGAGATGGTTTCCCAATCCATGTGTGTTTGCCATTTAACCCTCAGTGTGTTCTTCCCTTCTTTTTCTCCACATGTCCAAAATGCCTCACTCTGGTGTATGTTAATGTTGACTTGAATCAAGCACAAGTCTTTCATTAATATCACATGAGGTTCTTCCTAATCTCTAGTATGGCAGATCCCTTGGGATGAAGAGCTGTTTTGACACCTAGAGAACAACTGAAAACACATGTAAAAAGAAGTAAAGAGACCATCCTTTCCACCATACTCATTCACACTGAGCAAAGAGGCAGATAACTTCCTTGACTGACACTAGCAGAAGACTGTTTAAGGCATCTAAAAAGAACAAGCAAGGAGCTAGACAAAAAATGCCTATGGAATAATGCTACCTAGCAAACCTTTTTAGCATATTTATTTTAAAAAGTGTGTTGGAACCTTTATCCTATTCTAAAAGACTCCATACTTGATAACTATACTATCCTTCTTTCTTTTACATATAAATACAGGCCATAATTTTCCTAACCCATTTGATTCATTCTAAGCACTGAAAATATTTTGAGAGTAGATGCAACAAGAGATGAAAAAAAATTGAGGATTTTTGCCTAACATATAACCACCCAAAATTTGTAGTCTAATATGTCATATAGCATCTAAAAAATCTCTCCTGTGTTTTCAGAGGAATATTTCTGTGCAAAGGGAGGAAGTAGACTCAAAATTAACCAAAGAAAGCAACAGGTTTAATGATATTGCTCTGTTTCTCTTAAAAGCAGGAAAGAATGAACAATTTCTCTAATGATAACTGCAATTACCAATAATTAGCTATTTTGACATTTCATGAGTCTGTCCAAAAGATCAGTTCATATAATGAGTTAAATTTATTTTGTATTTAAAAAATATTACTTATGTTGTTCTGAGAACTGATCTGCTTTTTGTTACACTCTCAGGTGGACAAAAGGAAAAAAAAATATATTTACTTTTACTAAGATGTCTAGATGCTTTACAAAAATATCATTAATAATTATTTCTTTGTTGAAAATTTCTCTAAAACATCCTTAGAACAGGAGAAGAATCTCAGTGTTTAAGCAACTAATTTTGTTGAAGTTAAAACAGACAAGAGAATAATTCATTACCATAACTTCCATGTATTCTAGATAGGCAGATAATATCCAGTACAAATAGATTAGCCCTTCATAGGCTTGAACTTTGCATAAAAATGCAAAATTAGATTGTGTTTTGTCATAGCTTGTTTTACTAACTTCATTATAAAGCCCTTCACCTCCCCTCAGATACCTCTTTCTTTATTATTCTCTTTGTTTTCAGAATGTTACAGTAATCAATATTTTGCAAAAAAAAGTATCACAGATAGTTTAGGTCTGGTGGTTTATCATTACTATCATATTGTAAAACTACTGTTTTTAATAAAATATGATGCAATTTGAGGTTCCTTTTAAAAGTATATTTACACTTCAAGCATTCGTATTTCCTTAAATCAGTTCCATCAGTATGAAATTTTTCTGGGTAAATTCCTGCATGTTTTATATAGGATGTCTAAAACTGAGCATTTCTTCCATACACACAGTAAGAAATTTACAGTGGAGTCAAGTCCAATAGCTTTACAAAATCCTGTGTGTGACATGTCTGACCATCAGAAAAATTTTGACATTAATTAAAAATACTCAGCTGGTTGCCTCCTGAGAGCCACAGAGGGCAGAGAAACATTTTATTAGAAATTTTTTATTACATGCAAACGATTTCTATGGAAATTCTGTCTTTAAACACACCCCAAACTGAATATTACTATTTTGAAAATGTGTGTATAATTGTGTATCTACATGTACATGTGTTTATGTTTAACTTTGTGTACCTGAGCATTACTTGTGGGGAAGTATTTTTAATGTATTAAATGAAAAATACAAGTTCAGTCCTGATGGTTTTGTTCATCGTTTGCCATGTATAATGAAGTACAGAAGGAGCTATCACTAACATTGTTAGGATAACAATCAATGCATATAAACCTATTTTGTAAAGTTGTAAAGTACTCATCCAACTCTCATGTCACTCACCAGCAGTAATTTCTTCAGTGTGCATGAATTGCTGACTTCCACAATCCAGCGGAACTGTATATTCCCACTCAACCTTGTATGTTATCTGCCCACAAGTCTTCACAGGACTAGATCACTCCCCAGTGCCAAATCTCAGAACAGTTTTTATTTCTCAAAATAGGAAGTCAGATTGTTGCAAAGGTTTCTGACTATAAATTCCCTACACGGAGATTTCTAAACAAATCTCTCTAACCCATAGGTCTGCATAAGATTCAAAATATGCAGTATAATCCATTAATCCATTGTACCTTGTTGCTGTTGTATTGTTTCTTGGGTTTTTTCAGTGTAAAATAACAAAAAATGAAGGCATCTGATTGTTCCAGATGGCTGGTTTTTATCATCTGAGTTGGCATTTTCAGCATCAGTAAGTAGGTGGAGTGACTTAGCAAACTTGGAAACCTGATATGAAGGCCAGGCTGCAGCTGACCATATGGGAGCCCTGTTGAAACAGATGCCACAGTCCCAGTAGCTCTCTTCAGTAATGTCTTTGATGGTAAAACATCTCATGGCTACAACAGACACCTAAAGCCCCATTTTTTTCTGCCTGGGGCCCCACATTCAATACAATGGAGAAGTTTGCAGAAATATTCACAAAGGTTTCTTGATTCATGATGGGAAGACCTGCAGAGGCTTATTTGCTACACCGCACTAGCTGGAATGCTTTGTTACCACAGAGCTGGCACCACAGTAACATTTAGTTTGCTTTTATGATTTGTGACTTGTTCAGAAGTTGTGGATGGTACTAATTCAATTTAACTGTGCTCTCGTGTGCTTTTTCTTATCTTTACAGTAAGAAACAAAATGTAGTTTACTGTAAATAGTGCCAGTGTTCATCAATGGGTTCAGATCAGGATGTAGCAAAACTGCCAATGGCATGAAATTAATGGGGAATTATTTATTCACACTGGAGGTACATTCATTAGGACCATATACAGAGGTAACACTGTAGATTGCTTTTCAAATTACATGGAAACTCTAAATAACTATGACCCATTTCTATTTGCTGATTAGCTAGCTTTTCTAATTCATAGAAACAGAGTTTACTTTCAGCTATGATTTGCATTTTTCAGAGTGTCATATGACTTTGGTCACTGTCATTAACTCATCCTTCAAGTGCTTCAGATTGTCCCAAATTTACCAGATATTAATGAAATATTTCTATACATTGAAAGAAATATATATTATATTATTTTTATACAACGGTATGATTTAAAATGTGAGATGTTTATGTATGTTTAAATATAATCTGGTTTTATATTTATATACATTTTCCACGTGTCATGTATATTATATTATTTCGTAAGTTTACAAGCACCCAAAACCAACTTCCATATACAGGAATGCCTTTGTGAACAAAACTGTTGAGTAATAGGAAGTCTCTGGTGTAAAATAACTCTTAAAACATTTAGGAAAAAGATTTTCTCAATGTTTCACAAGTCACAAGTAAGCAGAAATTCTCTGGGAAAAAAAAAATGCAGAGAGAAAGTAGCCCAGACAAGGCATCAGAAAAAAAAAAAAAATCCCCAAATAAAAAAATAACACAAAAAAGAGTAAAATGTTATGAATTTCTGGTCAACAACATTGAAGAAAGCAGAAACAGAAAACCTACTCCTGCCACATGAGCTCACTACAATAAAGTCTTAGTCTACCTTGAAGGAATGACAGCCTGCAATACAACGTTTCACTTCCACAGTACAATTTTATGTTTTCTTCTGATGTAAAATCACTTAGCAGAAGGTTGTAGAAAGAGATGGAGAGGCTCTAGAGACTAGAGAACAAATGAAAAAGATTTGATGACTCAGTGAGAGCTGTAACTTTCACATTAATTTCTGTGACAGTGTGAAGGTTCTTGGCAAGGGCAGGAACTAGGTTTTAAATCATAGCATATTTTAGTGTAAAGCCAGATGATTCCCTGTCAAAAGACGAATATGTCCCTCTTTTTTTTTTCCTTTTTTTTCTTTTTTTTTTTTTTCATTACTGCTGTTAGAAAGGAAAGAAATGGACCTGCCAGATGATAATGAGGTCAGACACTGCTCACCTCATGTGTTTGCTGACTTGCAAATAAGACACGAACCTGCACTCCTTATCTACCATCTTCAGTGATACGGACAAGTTTAACAGTTCAAAATTTTCAATTTAATCTCAGCACACATGGAACCAGAATTGATTTATGGGCAGTCTAGTGGTCTGGAAATCATTTCATGTGAAATCATCTTGTTCATTTTCATTCCCTGGAAATCACCTCATTCACTGGCTTGCTATCAGAATGATACATTTGTGCTTAAAATGAAATAAAAATTCAAACACTTTTCAATTGTTGCAGCAAACACATGTGACAGCATTCTTTTTATGAACCATCTGGAACTCAGAGGTCATTAGTGGTAGAATCATACACATGCTTTTAGCAAATGAATACAAGGATCCATTGGTCTGTTGACCCAAAATGCTGGTAAGTACGGCATTTTAGCAGATAGGTGCTATGAACAAGTCCCATTCTTATAGAGCTAATTAAGGAGCATAATATGTGCTGTATCCAGGACAAACCCGGTCCCAGACCCTGGCTAAGGAGTGGTAGTTTTACAGAAGTTTGCAGTCATCCTAGAAATTGAATCCCTTTTTGTCACCTGATCACTACACACACAAATGCAGTGCATCTTGCACAGCTGGAAAAAAAGAGGGTTTCTATGTTAGTGCTGCTTATTCCACAAAATAATTTATGCTGCAACTCTAATTAAGTCTGTATTCAGTGTAAAGTTTTCTATTGAAAATCGAAGTGTCCTATGATTGCTTATTAGATTTTAATCATTTACACATATACTCAGACTGCAGCTTGTGCAAATACGTTATTTAGGAGAAAATAGCTAATTTCTATTTAATTTCAAAGACTTAATTGTTTTCTCTTTCTCTTTAGTTCACATTAGTTTGTTATGATATTCATTAACGCATTCCTAAAACTTAGGAGCTGGATTAGTCAAGAGTTGTAACAGAAAATTAAAATGTGTATGCAGTAAAATGAAGGAGCTGCTACTAACTGGCTCGTTAGCATCTAAATTGAGATGCTAGCTAGACATATGTTCAGTTTCTTATAAGAAGAGAGAAAGGACGAAAAAGAGGGGAAAAAAAGTGAGTCTCTATTCCTTACATCTTTTCTATAGTTGTCAGAACTGTTGAATTCCCTAGAAGTCATTGATATTCTGACACTTATAGAAAAATTGCTTCACAAGAACAGACCATTCAGAGCTGATTGTGACCCTTATTTTTGCTGATATTTTGTGGGACATACCTTCAAACCAGTTGTAGGCCAGTTTCAGTGTGGCAAATAAAGCAGAAAGGTAAAAGGCTTACATTGACGTGGAGATGGTAGTTAACATCCGTGTTTTGTGAGATTTCAAACTTCTCGCATAAGGATCTCTAAAGGAACATGTTTAACCAATAAATTCCTGCTACCAGTTATTCATTTTCTTTTTCCCTCTGTTTATGTGTTCTTCCTCTAGCCTCAATTTCAGCATGTTTTCCTCAAGGTATACAGGGTTCAACAGCACTCTAAAAGAGCAATGTAACAGGCCTGTTTGAAATACAACTTATTCTGCAATGCAATGTCTCTTCTAATGTGTTGGTAGTGCAGAGTCCTTCCAATGGGTGTCTGAAGTCTGATCATGTAGGAGCGTAAGAGTAGAATTAGTAATGGGAAAATTTGTATTTGTCAACTTGGGCCCACTTAGGGAATGCTAGCTGCTATTACTGTGTGCCCCTCTCCCCTTTCTTCACTCTCCTTTCTCCTCCAAACTCTTTGTGATGCAAACCAGGCAGATTTTAGAAGAGCCTACATTAACACTTAAAATTTCTTAAGCAAATTAAGGTAAGCATTCCTAATGATTTATCCTTGCCAGGTATAATTAGTTCCAAAGCTGTGAGCACATGGCTTGCTTGCCAAATGCTCAAACTCAGAGTTACTTCTAGTTTATAAGTAATATTTAGTCTGCAGAAAGGATGGTGTGAATACAATTGGAAAAGAATCCAGTGCATTGGATTCACGTGTGAGTGTTGCCAGAGTGAAAATCTGTAGAAGGGAATCACTGTTTCCTCATAGTACTTGAATCAAAATAGGGAAAAATCATATCTTTTTCCTTGTGTTATTTCACTTATATTTCTTTTGTCAAATCTATAGATCTAACTAGATGTAAAGCAGACTCCCTGTGACTGTCTTATTTTATTGTGAATTACTTAGTTTGGAGAAGGGGAGTGTGACAGGCCGAACTTCAGACTGAATTTTTTAATGATCATGTTTCTGAACGTCTATGACCAGTAACTGAGTAAACCAGTAACTAGATAAAATCCTTCACAATCCCTTTTTGCTGCCTTATTGCAACATTTTGCCTCTTTCTAAAGCACATCTTCCATACTTGCACTCATGCATTGAAATGCTGGGGTTTTAATCTAAACACTGAATTCTGTTCTTTAGGATTTCTTTTAACACTCTGGTTTTAATGCTGTTTAATTTTTTTTTTCTAAATGAAAAGTCAAGGTCTTTGAAAAATATTTTATTTTGTTGTGTTAATTTGCAAGAATTTAAATTAAAGACTAAAAATGGCAGACGGGTATAAATACTTGTTTTAGATTGGTCGTGGCACAAGATTTACCGTTTACTGGAAACTATGATCAATAAAAACATATTTAATTTTAGTTTTCTGCCCTTGGATAATGGAGGTAGATTGAACTGAGGAGCACAAATGACCTTTCACAACTATCCTTCATCTTTTTATCACAACTGGAGTTGATCAAAGCAGCTTTCTACAGAAACTTATTCTCTACAGTCTTGTGAGCCTGAAGTGGCTACTTCTGTACTGCTTTGACCCACCACTTGCTTCTGTGCTGGATAGAACTGTGGTATTGTGATGTGGTGACATCCTATATTGTGCCCACTTACAAAACCTACCCAAAAACAGGGGGAAGGGGTCAAAGTTGAAAACAGTCTTGTTAAGCTTGAGATTTCATTGTGATTTTCTTCCCTATAAAAACACAGATAATTTCTGACATTGTACCACAAAAATGGAGCTAAACTGACAGCATAATCATACATTTGCTGATGCAAAGAGATGGACGCATATATACCCAAGCATTAGAAAGTCCATAATAGTGATGCCTAATTCCAACTATAAGCATCTAATCACAAAGTTTAATAAAAAGGCTGTGAATAAAACTTGACAAATGGCCACTTTAAATCATCTATTCTTCTTGAAAAGCTGGGAGAAAGAAATACTTTTAAGAGGAGGAATGCGCTCAGCCGTTTCCTCCTCTGAAAATTGTTACAGAGAATATTTTCAGGAAATATAATCATAATGATTTTTCATTACTCCATATTCTTAAAGAATATTAATATAAATAAAACTGCACCAGGTGTTGAGAGAAATAAGAAATAGATCTTACAGGTTAAGAATGCTGAATTAGGTATATGTATGAAGATGGATGGGGAAAGAGTGAAAGATCCTACACAGAGTAACAGCAGAGCATGATATAAACATTCTGTACAAAAATGTGTATTCAGTTATCAGATGGTGCTGGTTGCATGCATCTTCACCTATATTTGAGGTTCAGACCTGCAAAACTTTGCTTCATTTAGATAATTAATCATAGAGTCATATCGTAGAGCAGTAAAATAGTTCAGGTTAGAAGGCAGCTTGAAAGATCATCTGGTCCAGACCTTCATGGGAAACAGACCCTAGATGAAATTTATCTAGAATTCTGGCAAGTTCAATCTTGAGAACCTCCAGTTATGGAGACTTTAACACATTCTGTGGGGAGAATATTTCAGTGAATAACTTGTCTTAATGCAAAAAGCTCTTTCATATTGTACTCCATGTACATAAGACATTTAAAGTAGATAAAGTCTTTTAAAGTCATTTAAAGTCTTCTGTGCATGGAACACAATTGTTCCTGTTTCTTTTTATTTAGGATTTTTTTAAGTTACCTTCAAAGGAATATTAGAACTCAAATAATAATAACAACAAACAACTTTTAAAAATTGAAGCATGAGAACTAAATAAATTAAAAAATGTTTTGAAAGCCTGCTATTAGAAAGGGCATATTAAAAGTATTTAGTCATTGCAGAATTGCTTGCTGTCACCAAAATATATATAAATATTGATGTAAGCATTATTTAGCCATCAAACCAAGGGTTACACTATAAATAATACTCCCTCTTTCTGCAAGTTCTAGTAAATCGGTATATGTTGATAGTGATGATTTTAAAAGGTTGACATGGAAAAAAATGTAGCATATAATATGAGAAAGCCTGTATTCTTAGATCTAATACAGAAAGAGTATTTTTATTATCATTAAATCTCTAAATATATCATTAAATCTTTCAAATAACTAATCTTTCACAGCAGCTAACATGACATCCAAGTTTTAGCAATCTCTAATCTTTTCTAAATGTCACCTTGATTTCTTTTCTGAGATTTACTGCTCTTTCTGGAATGAAAATATAGGAATTATTACTGCAAGTAAGAGGGCTCAAAAATTCTCATAACTCTGGTGCCTTCTTTAATGGTACATTTACAAGTAGAAGATTTTATTTTCAAAATCTAAGTAGCAAAGCAAAAATTTGAGAATTTAAGGTCATATTTTAATCACTCTCAGAATCTGAAAGATGCTTGAACTTCAGCTATTTTTAAGGGATAATTAAAGAAAAAAATTTCAGAGCTTCTTTCTTCTTTCTTATTTATAGCTTTATGTATTATGTGTGAGAAGAAGGCTTCACCATATGGTTTGATCACTTCTACCTTTGAAAAATAAATGAAAATTAATGGCTTCTCTTTGCCTAAAATTTTAAGCCATGAAATCTCATGGTCTTTCAATCTATCAAAATACCATGGCATACACAAATATTTTATCATTAGCATATGTCATTTAAAATTAAAGATACCACTAAAATAGTTTCCTAATATCTTGTGTCATATATAAACCTAGGAAAAACATAAAAACCTGTTTTACAAACACTTCTGCTGTCACACTCTCAACTCTTAAAACAAATTTTATGATGCATTAACATGGCAGGATGACTATATAGGATTGAAGTGTAATAACCTGAGATTATGCTTTTCATGGTTAGGCAGATCTGCAAACCTGGATTGCAAGCTACAATTCAGTTTGTATGGTTGTGATTTACCACATGATCTTGTACCTCAAATACTGATATCATACAAATATATTAGCATGTAGGTCAAGACATAAAGCATGTGTGTATCTAGTTATTTCAAAAACAAGGCAACATATCAGCTTTGAATATTGCCACATTCTGGGTTTTATGAACACAAAGCTGTTGCAGAGTACAAGAAAGAATTTTCTCTGCTATTATCTAGACCCACTTAGGAGAATTAAAAACCATGTAAAATATCAGTTGTGAAACAACAAAGAAACAAAAATAACTAAATGAAAATATTTTTCAGGGAGTGGCAATGTTATTACTACCACCACTACTACTACTACTACTACTACTACTACTACTACTACTGCTATTATTACTGCTACTTCTAGTGTTATTATTATTATAGTAGACAATGAAAAAGATGCGTTTTAAGACTTTTTTCCTGTTATCTTTTTATATCCATGAGTCTTTATTAGACTCACTCCAAACTTTTCACTGAAGCTCTGCCTTTCCACACTAGAGTTTTCTTGACACAGGCATCACAGCAGAAAAAGCTCTGCACAGGTGATCTGTAGGGCAGGAAAGGGTGGGTAAAGAGGAAAAGGTAAGAAACTACTCAAACAAAACAGGAAAAAAGACTGAATTAATTCCCATTTTCCCAACTCTTTTTCTTCCTGGAAAGCATATTATAGCCATTATAGACATTATATGAATTTTACTGTCACTGGGACAGCTCCAGCTTTGTTTTGCCTCCCACGTGGCTTTAGGAAACTCTGGAGCATAAATTTTTCAAACATGAAGCTGCAGCTTTTCAGTTTCAACTAAAATCCTTTAACTGTGAACCTGAATCCAGCCTTTACTACTCTAAATTCCAATAATAATTGGCAGAATGCTATGATGAAAGAAGAAAATAAGACATGAAGAGAGTGGATGAAAGGAGATGGTAAACTACATTGTTTGAAACAGCTAGGTTCAAGTAGAAGGCTGAAACAGTAGAAGAGAGCAGTAAAAAAAGCATTGAAACCTTGAGACTGAAGGAAACATTTTGAATATTAATGCACTTTGAATCTGGATCTTTACCTGTTCTTGGGAAAAAGAACTTTAGGTAGAATTCTTTAACTTATTCCTCCAGTTTAATCATCTTGGAGGAGAAGCCCAGGCTGAAGTGCTTGGCTGAGTAGGAGTCAAAATGAGGTCATACTCTCCATCTTGGGAAAGGTGAAAAGTTAGACACCTGCACACCCCAAAGTCAAAGATGGCTGTATAATTTTTATTATTTCATGGCCAAGTTTCAAGATATCAAAATAGATTTAATTGACATTAAGTGAGCATATTTTGTTAGAGATTACAATGTATATATTCTAACTGTGGCCTGTGTGTTTACATATTTGTCACCATCATAGTAAGTTTGTTTTTTTTCTTTATCCTTTAGAACCCATCAAATATGCTGTTTTAAATGGCACTGAACAACAGATTTCATAATTATTGATTTTCCTTTCTAAATGTATCTAGTAATAAGGATGATAGGCTTTAATGGGAAAAAATTGGTGTATGAGTAGTGTTTTCCCTGTTAAGAAATAACAGAAACATTAAAATATTGAGATGTAATATAGGATGCAAAATATCTTCCATTCTAGGTTTTGAGTCAATTTCCTGGTCTACTTGAAAAGGTTAATTTTCAGTTTCTCTAGCATGCATCTGTATGAGCCAAATGCATAAGCATGTGCAGAAATAATTTGTTCTCACTCACACTTTAATTTTGTGTAAACTGAATCAACAAGCTACACCTGGATTGCTTTTAAGATTTCACTTTGATGCTTTCAAAATACCCCACATTCCTGGAATGAAGAAATCCACAGATGAGGTCTGCCACATATTTACTGATGATTATATATTTTCCACTACAGATAGATGAAAGATAGCTGGCAAACCTTTCTAGCTGTGTGTTGATTTTTCTGTCTTCAACTACCTTCATTCTCAATTAAAATTTTGTGCTGTGGCTATAGATTGATTTTAATCACCCTAATCAAACCCTATCATACACTAATTGTTCATTATGATTGCACCGTATATTTACAACATGAGATTTTCAACTTATATAATTTCCAACTTTGTCTTAATTGATAATGTTAAATAAATTAATTGTGGATTAAGTTACCTTGGTTTAATTGACGACATACAGATGTACTATTTTTTCAATAAGAAAGTCTTTATCATTCATTACATAAGCCTCATGATTGCTTTGTGGTGTGACGTTGATAGATGAGGCTTTACCACAGGTTGTCAGAGAGCAAACAAAATAAAGCATTTAGTGGATACCTAACTACTTTAAGGTGTAGTACATGATGAGAGCACAGTCTTTTAACATTCTTTTCAAGACTTGAACAACTATGAGATAGCAACAAGGTGATATTTCTTTAATTCCCCTTCATTTTCATATCATAGGAGATCTGATTGTCCATATTAAGTATTGATCTTACTGTTACATTTGAGAAGTTACTTGTGCTATTTATTAAGGGGATAGACCCACCTACCTAAGAGCTTTACTCTTTCTTTTTACCCTTACGGGAACACTATTATTATTTACTGCAATATACAGCTTTGGTGCATTTAGAAATAGCATGTTTCATCATGATGGAATTAACTCCTTGGTGTTAAAACAACACTGAATACAAACTCTGCTATCTAGAATCTGAACATTAACACTGAAATGGCCTTCCCATTACCCTGCTGGCTGCTGAGCATGAAATGTCAGGACAGATCAAGAATAATGTTCAAATCACAGATGAATGGAACTAATGCAGTTAGCTGAGGGCTTGTCATGCATTAGCTACGGCACAGTTTGATTTCAACTGAAGGCAAATGTAGAGAGAGGTTAAAATTGGATTGGTCAAAACTGGATTGGTCTTACAGAAATGTGAGATCAATGTTTCTTCCACATGGAGCAATGAGGAATTGAGCTCTGTGAAGGAATACAGTTGGGATGGGGTGGTGATTGAGCTCAGAGATATTGTGAGGTTATGCAGTGACTGCCCTTTCAAGGGGGCCCAGTCAGTTTACTTCTGATTAAATTAGACTTAGGTGTCCCTATATAACCAGCATTTTCTGGCTTTCAGTGTTTTAAATAAATACTGAAATCACTACTCAGGTGTAAAAAATTGGCTGTTCTGAAACATGAAAGATGCATAATGCTGTCTTTGCAACAGAATAGGACATTCTACCAAATTTAGACAAAAATCCATTAGTGGATTTTAGATGATATAAAGCTGCTGTTTAAGTGTGCCTGGGCATGGAACGTTGCATAATACTTCCATTTGTAAATCTGATGAGGGGAAATCCATATTTCATCCTCAAGATGTAACTCATTATTTGGACTCGAACTTTGAGGGAATAATAAAAAAAATGTATGGGACTCTGTACAACTGAGACTGATAAGAGTAAAAATGTGGTGGGTGTTTTCAGCTTCTACAAGTTTATGAACCAAGGCTTCAGAAAATATTCTGCTTTGATTTGTCTACTGCTCTAAGCAATGAAAATCTCCTGATAACTGTTGAGCAGCTACACTTTATTTTTGTTGTCAGGGTGAAAAAAATTCATTAGGATTCCAAACTAAAAATTACCAGAATGCTGACAGAGAGGTGCCTATCCAAATTTCAGGGTGTGTATGTCAGAACGTTGTTGGTCGAGGTCTCTGCTCAGCTGTTTAAAGCTCAGTATGGTTTAATGTACCTTTCATCTTTTGAAGACATGTGCTTTGATTTTTCAGGTTACTTATATTTTTAGCCTCTTTGTGGTTTTCCTTAGTAAACACTTCTACAAATCATCTCCTGGAGCAGAACAAACTACAGGAGATGTATGCTGCAAAGCCCAGTTTTAATCATTTGTCATTGATCCCATAGAAGCTCTGTAGCAGAACTGCCACCAAAAATTGCTCAGCTACTTCAGTTGAGACATCATTTTTTCTTCTTGTTTCTCCCATCAGACTGAAGCAATATTTGGCACATTCATTCATAAACTCTGGGTTATTCAGCAAGTAGACCTGAAGCACATAGGCAATATCCTCCTGGATTCAGCAATTCTGATATATTTTTTTACCAAGGCAGTCTGGATACACTAAAGGGGCCCATTCATTGCTGGACTGTGTGTTTAAAGACCGTATGCTTAAAACTGCATGATAATCTGCAAAAGCAAGATATATGGTACTGTTTTTCAGCTTCCAAGTTCTTCATTTTCAGAATTCTGAGTGCTTTGATTTGCAACCTTAATTATTATGTCTGAACATAAAAATAATAATTCAGCTTATGAAGAAATTAACCAGAGTATTTTATGTTGCTGTTTTTCATAAAGATGTGCCTGAAATCTAAAATTTCTCATGTCTTGCAAGGGACAAATCATCACAAATCCAGCAAATGACTGGGAAAATAATAAGAATTTTGCTGGCATTGAAAGTGCTGCTATATGCATTTGTTGTTTATAGATATTAAAATTAATTTTTCCAAAAGCAGTGAAACTGTTCCATAATCTTTCTTTCTTTAAATATTTATAAGGGTGAATATGCATAATTTCCAATTAACTTCCCTGGGTTACAGCTTTTACGGGAAAATGCTAATTGCAGCAATATCCACAGCAGATTCATGTGCATATAACTTTTTATTTTCCAAGTGAAATTTTTTAGTACTATGTATTAGTTGCATGTGTATTTTTTACCAGATGATGTTGTCAATGTTCCAGTGTATGAGGAATTGTTCTGTTCATATATATTCAGAAATGTATAGTGCATATTGAACAAGAATATATTGAACAGAAAAAAAATATTAGAATCATTAGTAGATAGTTAGGAATGTATGCCTAAAAGACATTTGTACTGCTTCCTAGACAGGAATAGGTGTATTTAGATTGGTGAGCTGTAGATGCAAAATGTAAGTATAGATTACTCCATTTCCTAATGAGCAAGAATTTTTTCTCTGTAAGATGGGGGAAGCATTATTGTATATTGTCATGGTTTTAGACTGGGCACAATGCCAGTGCCTCCATGAAAACACATCCACCTGATGTCTACTGTGAGATGTGACCAGAAACAGAGCAAGCAAACACCAACTTAGGAATAAAGAGAAAAAAAACTTTATTAACACACACACACACACACACACACACACACACACAAAGAACAGAATGGAAATCTTTCAAACACATTTCTCCTCCCCCTCTCAACCCACATTACAACATACAGTACAAACTCAAATCTTCCTTCAGTCCCCATCTCTCAGGTTTTAATTCTCAGTCCATTATCCTTCTTCAAACAATCAATACATTCTATTAAAGAGGAAGGAGTCTTCTCCTTGTACCACCATCTCTTGACTAACCCCTTTCCATATTCCATGCTCTCACCATGGAAATGGACCAGACGATTGCTTCTGGGGTTTCTCTTTTTAAGGATACTTTGGTCAGTTCCAGAAAACGACAGTCTCTCCATTTTGGGATAACAAGATCCCCCCATTTCCCCCGGGGCTAGGGCTTCACAATAGAGATCCTCATTTCTGATCTCTGCCCATCACCACTCTTCACTGCCTTTCTTGGATCTGAGCCATTGCTTTACCCCCAAAACCGCAGTCTCTGTGTTACAATAGAAAGTTAGTCCGTCCACAGCATACAAGAAAAAGTTCAGCCGAAAAAAAAAAACTGCTCCTCTGTTTATCTCCTCCCAAGTAAATTCTTCTCATTAACTCCACTACTCGCTACTCACACAAACCTCTCATTTCACTTGTCCATTTCCTCTTGTTCTTATCTCTTTCCTCTGGGAGGATCAACGTTTGCAAGGTTTCCATCATGAGGAAAAAAAAGTTAAAATCATCTTTAGGTGCCGGACTCTCCCTTCTCACTTTTGGCCGACTTCCTGGGAGCTGCAGGGCGCGTCTTATCTCTTTTCTCTCCTTTCTCTCTCTCTCTCTCTCTAGGAAGTGGAGTGGGGGGGGGGGGGGAGAATTTGCTCGGTGCTCCTCATTACTTCCACCCCTCCATCCTTTCACTTCCCCCCCCCGGTCTCTCTCTCTCTCCAAGATCCAAGGCCTCCGGCCTACCTCACGCCGCCTCGTGGCCTTTTCCCCTCCCCCACCCGGCCTACAGCCGGAGGGGGAGAGAGAACTGACCCGAACCCTTTGCTCACCGAAAAGCCAGAGAGAGTCACCTCCTCCCAGTTCTGCTTTTTATACCCTGTGTTCTCAGAGGCGGAACCATCTCCTCATTGGCCCAAAAAGGTGCCAATATTCACACCTGAGCCCCCACTGGGCTAACCACTGTCTCCAAAAAAAAACCACTTCCTTTCAAACCAGGACATATATGCTTGGATAAGTCTGGTTATTTCTGTTCATTACTATTTCATCTAATGAAAGAACACATATAAAAATAAGTGTTAAATTCTGCTTTATCGAAGTCTTCAGAAGTTCAATCATTGAGACAAACACAGATGTTTCTACCTTCTAAAAAACTCACCAAACCAATGAGTAGGGGCTCCATTAATATTGATTCTTGTATTGATTCCTCCATATTCATTCTGTTAAACATCTATTTAACTGACGTGGAGATAAAGGAAACCCTATTAGAGGACTAAATAAACAAATTATATTTGTTTACAGTGATTGTTTTCACTTTCTCACATGCTCAGGTTCCAAGAAAGTATCCAAATCAGACTTAAATTTAATAAAATCTAGATTTTATCTGGCAAACCAATATGTGATTTGAAGATATAAAAACCAGAGATCTCTATGTTGGAATAATAAGTTTTATACATTTTTGAACATATCCTGTAAACCAAAAAATGTTCAGTACCACATTTCCCTCCCTTTAAAATAAAGGAATGAGATCTAAGTAGACAGAAATAGATAACACACTTGCTGGAAGTGACCTCAAATAATCATCTAGTCCAATCTTTCACAGGAAACAGAGCTTGGATCATATTATCTATCTATCTATCTATCTATCTATCTATCTATCTATCTATCTATCTATCTATCTATCTATCCATCATCTCTGTCCCATCACTCTTAAAAATATCCAGCAATGGAGATTTTATTGTGTCCTTGGGGAGGATGTTCCACTGAATGACTGATTCTACTGTAAAAAAATTTCTTTCTTATGTTGAGATGAAACCTTTTCCAGTGCAACTTGTACCAATTCCCCTGGTCTTCCTCATCCGGTTCCTTGCAAAGAGAGAAACTTCAACCTCCTTGCAGCTTCCCTTTGTACTTTCAGGAGGCTGCTCTTGAATAACTCTCAGCATGCACAGGTTACTTTACCTTCCATGGTTGCTTCCCATGGACTCTTTCACAGCTGGCGTCTTAGGATACTGAAGTTCTTTCTTCTACAGCCCATGGTGTTTGCTCTACTACTGATTTTCTGTGTGCTCAGCAGGATTTTGTAATCCACAGTGTCGTGGTTGCTGTAAGCAGGGTTACTGTTTGAAGTTATTTTGTCAAGTTAAACTTGCTCAGTTCATGAGCAGTAAATCCAGCAATACCTTGCCCCTAATCTGCATTTCTAGTATCTGCATCAGAAAGCAGTTCAATGAATTCCATTAATCTGGTGAACATCTTGTGATTGGCAGAGCTATGTGTTTTTACCAAACAATGTCAAGATAACTAAAATGCATCATGAGGACAATATTCTGTTGACCCAAGACTTTTTTGAGCAATTGAAGAAAGATTTCATTGGTATTGTCACTCAGATTGGGAGGTCAGTAACAGAAACCAAACAAAAGATTCCCCCATGGTGATAATCATTTAAGTTTTGATCCCAAGAACTTTCATGATTTCTATACCTCCATACCTCTGGACTACCTCTTTTACATAAAGCACAATTCCAAATCCTCTTCTTCTCTTCTTATCTTTCCAAAAGATTTTATAGCCATCCATCACAAACATCTAATCATGTGCCTTTTCCCATTGTGTTTCTGTGATTCATATGATGCCCAAAATCTCATAGTGGGCACAGGGGTCCAGCTCCTGCTGTCTGTTTTGGAGATTATATGTTGGTATACCTGCCCTTAAGGTGGCTTTATGGAAAACTCTTGCTTTGGAAAGAGCTGGCAATCATTCTTCAATTCTCTGGTCATGAAGAATGCACTGGTAGGTGCATTCAACTGCCTCGTGGCTTGTGGATATTCAGGTGTCACAGAATAACCTAGGAAACTCTCCTAGGTTAAATTTCCTAGAATAAACTAGGAAACTTGGGGTTATGGCTGTGGATCATAACCCCAAGTTTCCTAGTTTAAAATATAATTCATTCAGTCGATCCACTAATGAAGATTATCATGCCTCTTCTAAATATGATCTCATCTCCATCCAATAGGCTTTATTCTTCAAAGAACTAAAAATCTAACAACATCAGCCACAAAGCAAGGTATTGATATGCATGATACATCAACTGCACCCTGGCTCTTGACTGGCAATACAGGGTGCAAGATCACTTGAACATCTGTCCCTTCACTTGGGCCTTGAGGGCTCTGATGTCCTGGTGATTTTTCCATAATTTTTCTTGCATTTGTGCCCTCATGGAAAAGATGGAGAGGCTTTTAACCAGCCATGGCAGTCTCTGTTCAGCAAATTGGATCCTGTCTCCTGGCAAGTTGCAGATTTTCTTTGAATGTATATCAGGTCTGCAGATGAGTGTTTCTGTCCCTGTTAAAAGTCACCCAGCACCAGCACTCACCACCTCCCTTTGCAGTTTTAATTATGAGCTGAAGGTACAGTTGCTCTCTGTGAATCTTGCTCATTGATCTTGGTCCTCCTTCTCTGTACAGTGTAACCTGATAACTTCCTTCTGCAGCTCCTACTCCCACTGCTGGAGTGACTTCATACGATACTTCCACCTTCTTCTACCCAGTGGGCAGCAATACAATTTCTATGGCCCTGCACCCAAACAGCAGCTTCCCTATAAGTCTGTCCAGGTACACCTCTACCCACCGCAGGCTAGCCTGGCTAGGCAACTCATTCCTGTCAGCTGCAGACACCAGCAGGTCATCTCTAGCACCATGGTTTAAGATAACAACACAGATTAAGAAGCCCTTTATTCTCAGAAGACCTCAGGCTGCTAGATAGATTTGCACAGTCACAGTTTGCTGGGTTTGCAGCCTAAAACAGTGGGTGAGCAGAGCACAGAGCACCCCAATAACTCTCAGAGCTCACAGCCCTTTCTGCACATCTTTCCATGAGAACTGCCATAAACACTACCCTGCCGCCTCCATTTTCTGTGTCTGCCCTGTTTGCTGGTAATCCCACTGGGCAGCTTATATGCAGCTTCCCACCATTTAAACTGGTAATGGGGACACTGCTCATCTGTCACCCATCTCTCTTGTGAGACCTTTCAGCTGCCAATTTGTACCTTCACATAAACATATTAAGGGACTTAGGAGCTAAGGAGTCCCCTCAGTTACTCCCTGTGGACCTCACAAGCCTCACATGCTTCCCAGCACACAGCATCTGCTGCTTCTGTCATTGCTGCTAACATCTGCTTCATGCATCAGTTATGTTTCTGTGATGGAAAAATGCAAGTGTTCACAAAATTTCTGCAATTCATTATTGGAAAGGATTAAAACAAACTTGTAAAATATAATGGGGACATTCAGTAATATATGAAGAGCCAGGCTGTAGAAAGCCATTTAAGGTTCATATTAATGGAATTATGGCACACACCTGAGAAATGTAAAACTCCAGGGTAATTTTAAGAGTCTCTGGTTAGTGTGAACAGCACAGGTTCTCATGGGAGATTTTCAAGACTAATCTAGAGAACTACTATTCAAATGTAGCAAGTCTTGCCTGTGGCTTTCCAGCTCATACAGAAGTTTTGTGCACAGACAAACTTGCTAAGCAGTTACCTATTCCAGAACAAAAAAAAAAAAAATCATAGAATGTATTTATAAAATGTCTTTATTAGACTTATAATTCCACTGTAAGTCAATATGATTGTCTGAAAAAAACAGATTAATCCAGAATTTTATTTACAATTCAATTACAAAAGCCAAAAACATATCTTCTGATAAAGTTTTCTTATCTTGTTTTTTGGAAATGTTTCAGAATTTAAGTTATTAATAAGATAAATCCCCCAAAAATCTCTTATTTAAAGGAGGACGTCAAAACAAAATAAAAGAAAGAAAAAAACCTCCAAAAAATGCTTAATTTTTTTAAAACCTCTAATATGGTACAATTAACAGAAGAAAAAAATCTTTTCTTTTCTTTTTAGCTTGGATTTAGCTCTCTTTCAGACACCTTGGGTTTCTCCTAAATGATCTGTAGAGTGATCTTGTGCTACTCAAAGCTGCAGGGCTCTGAGTTGCCTGCTTCATCCGAAGGGGTCATTTACATGGAGTAAACACCATGATAAATATGACTGTCTAGCCTGGATGCAAATCCCTATACTCATCATAAGGAAACCTCAAACATGCTTAACCACAGCCACAATAGCTCTTCTTGCTGAATTTCCAAAGTACTAGAAAGGGATGTCACCTGTCACCACTGGTGTCTCTATCTGTGTCTTCAGTCCTTTTGTCCTCCTCCTAAATTTTTTTTTCCTGTTCCTTAATTTATCAGTTAAGACTTTCATTGGCACAGGGTTTCATGCAGGAAGGGGAAATATTTCTCATCTATAACATTTCTAATTTGCGCACTATCTTCCTTCCCTTGGTAGCAACTTACCATTGCTCTGAACACAGCAACAGGGAGGTAAATGGACCTTCCTCACCCCTATCACATACTGAAGTTTCCTCAAACTGCCCAAATATGTGTACAGGAGAATAAACCCAAACCAGCACAGGGAGCAGCCGATGGACAGGTAACCAGAGTATGACCATGGAGAGCAGAGGTGTGACAGGCACAATCACTCACACACCTGTGCAAAGGGAAACCTTCACGAGACCAGAGAGTAAGCATTTCCCCAAGGTAAACAAACTATTCCATCTGCTAAAAACTCTACCACTTTTGTTGGCAAGTGGAACCGTCCTACACTATTGTAAAGAAGATAAAGGCAAAACTGGTCATCTGGAAGGAAGGAAATGTTTAGCTATCCTGAAGAAAGACATATTTACAAGATGTCATTCTCATCTTCTATCCTGAAGATGACAATTTCTATGCTGATCTGATTTTGTCCATCCTGATAAAGAACTGTACATAGCAATATGTCTTCTCAAAAGTGACTCTAGATTAATTAGAATATTTTAATCTAATGACATTTTGTGATCCTATGATAACTGGCACCAATCAAAGTCAGAGAAAATTTTTATAATTTACTGTTCTCTGTTTTGTTGGAAGCAAAAGTAATGGAGAGGTGAAATGAAAACAGTCTGCCTTATTTCAACATTTGTCCACTCACTCACATATAATTTCCAAGATGCCAATCAGTTTATACAAAACTGCAATCAGGCATCAGAAGTTAGGAATCAAAACTGACAATCTTTTGTAAACTTGTTGATCAAGAGAAAAGAAGAAACCTTGATAATTCTTTTGCACATAATTTAATTTAGGTTTCTAATTCAAATTAAGGTACTTCAGCAGCTTGTATGGGAATAGGTTTTGCTGTTGAAATGGTATAAATTTTTGACCCTCCTCCTCTCTTTTCTTTAAGCTGCAATTTACTTATTGTGTACTTGCCCTCTAGAACCTGTGTGTTTTTAACCATTTAAAAAATTAATTTTGTTTAAAATACAGTATGCTCACAAAACTGGAGGTTCGTTACTTTCAACCTCAGTTTAGGAAAACATACTTTTCTGCAAAGGCAATAAAGGCTCTCTAACACAGAGGATACAGATGTTGAGATAAAACTTAAGAGCGCACTGGATTTGCTTAGAGGCAACCAGAGTGACAAGGATAGTACTGGTGAAATTGCACTGACAGCAGATTGTTTATTGTCATAAGGAAAAAAATAAAAAAATAAAGAAAACATCCAAACATTTTCTTCACAAGCTTGATTTCTTTCACTGAGGTGACAGATTGTTCATGAAGGTAAAAAGCTGTCATACCTAGAATAGGCTGCAGTAGCAGCATAAACCACAGCAATGATTGCTGTGACTTCAGGTGCATGGCCCAGAGGCAGGGGTTCCTGACATATGTTGCAAAAAGTGTGACAAGTTCTCCAAGGCTTGTGCATCTAGTGCTCGCAACACACAACTTCTCTACACTTCTCTCCACCCATAAAATTTCATCCACTTCCCTTATTTTTCTTCTTATTATAATAATAATAATCCACTTTTCTTTTTTCACTGTAGGGTTTGAGCAACAAATTTTCCTTCTAAAAGTGTTTTACTGCTTTCTTGAGATGTATGAAAAGTAATCTTTCCTTCTCCTTCTCCTCCCATACAAAAAGAAAATAAATACAGGCTCTTTTATTCATGAATTAGAAACCTGTGTCTCTTAATGCATTTTCTGATAAACGCAGCAGCATTTATAATGATTCTTTCTGCTCATAAATCAGGGAGATTTTTAAAGTCCTGAATACGCAATGGGAAATAAGGCAAACACAAGCAGCTTACTGGTACTTCCTGTACCTAGAAATCTTTAAAGAAATTTGACATATTGTGCACTGGTTTCAAATAATTGTATCCAAAATGATGAAATTTTTAATAATAATTATAACAGTGTTTTTGAGCTTTGCTATAAGCTATCATTTCATAGGTGAATTTGCTCAGAAAAATAAACATTTTGTTTGTACACATAATGCCTCATTATTGAGATTTTCCTCTGCATAGATCTCCATCTTCAAAGATAACAAAGATTTTAAATGCTTTTGGTATCTAATTCATTTCACTTTTAAAAACCTACTACCGGTGAAGTGTTACTGGAAATCCTTTAATTACTATTACTTAACAGGGTGAAAAAATTCAGGGTTGTGTGGATAGGGTTTTAAATCCATAAAGTTATTAAAATTTTACTTCAGACTCCTACTTAGTTTTTCTGGTACTAGCACGTCACTATTACTATGCTAGCACACACATAAACCTGACATGGAAAGAAACTAACTGAATAAAAATAATTGAAAGAACTCATGCAGTTCGTTTACTGCCACATCATCTATAATTTATTGAATTTTCACAGGATAACAGAAAGAATAAATCCAGGCATTGTTGGGATCTGTGGGAGGTGTAATGGCATTCAGGACAACCACTCAGCCCACGCTATCTGCCTGCTTGTCAGAAGGGCAGGAGAGAGAGTGGTGTGCTCGTTGACTGTGTGGACTTTCAGGACTAGTAATCCAGGGCAGGTTTGTAGCAATTTGTTCTCTCTCCAGAGGCAAGCAGTCAGTGCAGGATGCTATTATGTCAAACCCACAACACACTTTTAGACTTCTGACCCGCTCATGCATTTTGATTGACACTCAAGACAAAAGAAACAGTTATCCAGGCAGGAAGAATTTGAAGAAAGCAGTTACACAGACACAAACTTATGTACAGATGATTGCTTCTTACTGGACGGTCTCCCAGAATCTTTCCTAACAACAAGAATGCTTCATGTCCTGTCTACATTATTGAAGGTATGCAATTGCTTTTATGATTGCAACAGCCTGTAGATATGTTCTATAAAATTTTGTTCCTGAGTATTTCCTTTTTGTTTCAGGTCTGATTTGTAGTTTAATACAAACTTACATTGCCATAGGAAAACAGATTCTGAAGTAAATTTGTAATGTTACAGGTCTCCTTTAAAGTATACTTTTGAAACAGTATTAGTTTTTAAAATGTGATTACTGCACCTTAGAAGGTACTTTGTGGAATAAGTGACTTCAATATCTATCTTGTTCAGTAAAGTATTTAGCTGGTAGAAATGAATGCACAAACTTAAGCATGTTTTTAGTATTTCTGGTATGAAAAAATGTGAGTGTACTGGTCTGAGTGGATGCTCAATATTCAGAAATATTTTTTTTTCATCATTCTTTAGGAATGATCTGTAGGAACAGCCTTCTCTGAAAAGCAACCATTAACTCCATTTCCTAGCTCTCAACCCCCATGCCTGCCCTGCCTGTGCAAGCGATTTCGGTTTGCCATTCATCATAACATCTTTTCTACATCCAATCAGGCTACAGCTGAGTGGTTATGCTTTGCTATCCTTGCAAAAATGCTGCAATGGCACACAGCTTAAAAATAACTTTTCAAATATCCTTTTTAAACAGAGACAGATTTTCTTAATTAAGAGAGTCTGATAGCTCTTTTGCTGCCTTCTATTGGATTCAGGAGTGATTAGTATCTGTAAAATTTTGCTGGTATCTTATTTTTTCTTGTTTGAACAGCCCAATCTGTTATTGTACTCATTTTGCTTTCTGTCTAAACCTTTGTTCTTTCTGCATATCTAATGTGGGCTCCTATTTTGAACCAGGTTTAGCTTGCACAATGGCCAACAACTGACGTCCAAAATAATTTCTTCTTCTTTCTCTAAATATTTTCAGAACAAAAAACCAAAACAACCCACTCAAACAAAAAACAAACAACCAACCCACCCAAAACTGGATTTGGATATAGAAGGTTATGAAGAAATTTTTAAACAAAGAAATATAGGAAGTTTTTTGCACTTGCAATATTCATTTATACACTACTAAATTATACATCATTTGAACATTTTCAATGCAGGAAAAATACTTTAGGCAACCAAAGAAAACAGAATCCTCATTTTACAGTAGTCATTAGAGTGGCAAAACCCGCTGCAAATATTTGAACAAGTTTTGAAAGATACAACCAGGGAAGTTAATAATGCTATTGTTAACTGGTCAGTGAAGTAAGCAGATTAATAATTAATCATCTTCTAACCAGGCTAAGCAAAATACTTCATTAATTTGTGCTCAGAATGTAAGAAATAACTGAAATATTTAGATTTATGGCTAAACATGATAGTGCAGCTTGCTGGAGCAGGTCCTTGGAAACCAATTTGAAAATTCAAAATAATCTCCTATAAAGTATATCATCAAGACAAATGTGGATAGATGTTTGTCAACAGATATTTTTCCAGAGATTGTAATAAAATTATGCCTTCAAAGTGCATTGTATTCTGCTATGAGAAATATATGTGAGACAGAAAACTGAGAAACATTAGAGAAAGGTTCCTCACTCAGAGGGCAGTAGAGAACAGGCTCCCCAGAGAAGTGGCCACAGCACCAAGCCTGAGAGACTTCAAGAATTGCTTCAACAATACTCTCAGGAACATGGTGTGATTCTTGGGAATGTCCTGTGCAGGGCAAGGAGATGGAATCAATGATCCTTAAGGGTCCCTTCCAACTCAGAAGATTCTGTGATTCTGGGATACTGTGATTCAGTTGCTCTGGACTAAAAATATACAAGGTGGTTTTTTGCTGCTTTTCAAAAATTTGTAACGGAGTCTGCATGTATCCACCTTCACTATGTATTAATGAGCATTAAAGATGCTGTGATGACCTACCAAGCACCCACCCTGCTTGAACTCACATTGACACAGTATCAAGAAAGATGAAATTTTCAATGTTTACAAACAAAACAATCAGAATTTTAGGAGGCGTGCTTCCTTTCACTGATTTCTTATTTATAGCAGAGATTATTTACCTTAGGATATGAGGATATTTACCTCATAACCTGTGCCACAGGATACTCAGAGAATATGTCTCAACTTTATTAAATTTAAATTTAGAATAGCCCAGGCTGCTGAGGGGCTATCATGCAGTGGTGAACCAAGCAAGGCCTTTCTTAATCAGAGCAAGCCCACTGAAGCACAAGGACATTTAAGTGCTCAGACAGTGTCAGTAACTATGCACAATTAGAGAGAGAGTTAAAAATTAAACCTACAGGTAAAATACTTGCAAAATTCTACATGTCCAGTATCTTCTATTTTTTTATACAACCAACACAAGTCTAAATTGCTGAACATGGAAAAAAAATTAAACTTCAGATAAGAACTTCTACAAGTGCACAAATAAAAGAGTCGTCAGGATATATCCTGTAGAAAAGACAAAGAAAGTTATTGCAAACAGCAACATTGTCCACTTTGCATCTGAGATTCTATTTTGACTCTTGAAATTACACAAAACAGTTCTCATGTATTGTGAGGTACCATATGTAATCTTAATTAGTGTACTTAATATCCTGTTAAGAAAATCAACATAGTTCTGAGCCAACGTGAAATTTATTAATCATCCAAAGTTTTTAAAGATCACTTTTTGCCAGAAAAACTGAATTCCCGGTGACCTGCAATCTGTCTGTCTATCTAGGGGCACAAATACACGTATGTACTTAAAGACATGCATAATTAAAAAAGGTATTTGAAGTTAATGCAATGCTAAAGGTACTTGGCAAAAAGACAGTTTTTCAGCAAGATACTGTACTCACAAACCTGAAATATTTATCAAAGACCTGTCTGGAAATAAGGCAAAGCCAGGACTTGCCTTTTGTCTGCTTTGGCAGTATTTTTGATGAAATATCATTTTAATACAAAATGAAAAGAAATGTGAAGATGAGGTTATTCGTGTGCTGTCTGGCAGCAAAGGAATGACTTAAAAATAGCCTTTGTTCACACAAGAGATCAAAAAGTTCTTGACAGAATAAGGAAACATGTAATGGTCATTCTCAACATAGGCATGTGAAATTTCTCATTCTCTACTGACAGGTTAATTGAACATGTCTCAACTTCCCTTATCAGAGGTAATGGATGCTTGTTTACTGCTAATGACAAAAAAATATTTTCTGTTTCAATTATACATTTTATTTTTTTCTACTGTGCATACCCACTTCATTACAGAAAGAGAACAATAACTTATAAATTCAATCCTCACTTCAAAGACTGTTCCTAAAACCATGATTTCGTTTCTTCCCTTAAAGTTTCCTTTAAACAGGGAATTACGCTAGTCATATTTACAACATTTTTTTCTGTGTTTAGTCTGAGATGCAAAAAGTCAGAGGTCTTCTTGGTGAGTGGAAGTTATGTTTTGATTTTTAACCTTTTTACTAAAAATTACAGAGATATCAGAATTTTAGTCACTTATCAAGGAAGATACCTATCTTTTGTGGCATGCAGCTCACTGTTTTTTACAATTTAAATGTTTTTTTCCAGCATTTATATTTTCCCCTCATAAAAGGTTTTTATAGGAGACCCAGTACTCTGGGTTTGAAAAGCAAAGGAAGGGTCTGTATACTATAATACAAAATTATCAGAAACAGAGAATCCATTTTACTTCTCACAACCATGAAATCTTGTTTTAGACACAGTCATCATATTTGGTGACAACTATTTTTTTGCCTTAAACATACTCTACCTAATCCAAGGCTGGGAGCATATAGGATAAGAAAAAAATACACTATAGATTTTCAAGTGTTTAGAGACTTACTTTAACCTTAATAATTTTTTATCATGTAAACATTTTATATCTTTCTAAAGGTTATAAACCTGATAGATTCGCACTCATTGTCACTGTACAATACTAATATCTTCTTGACAGGAACAAGCTGCTTCACTTCATTACAATAAGAAGTTCAGAAGTCAATTTCTCATTTTTCATTTTCTGCTTTTTGTATTTATGACAAGGCAGAGAAACTACAGAATATGGAAAAAATATGAAAGGAACCTACACCATCTTTTTAAAACTTAGTATATAATTAATTCCTTCAACATGTACAAATATATATGTATGGTTTTTTTGCTGGAAGTCTTCTTGAGAGTTACACCAGAATTAAACAGGGGCTGACAACTAGGAGACAGAACTATTTCTATGGTATTAATTACTCTACTGTGTTTTTACTTTGCAGCTTGTTTATTGCAATATAATATTTAATTATTTGATTGCTGAATAATGTAGATAAGTACAGACATCTCAGACTACATGAAACCATGGAACTGCAGGCTGCTTCTAAGGTATGGTTAAATTTTCAGAAAGTTTTTTTTACTAGCAGGCTTTTATGAACTACCATGAAACTGATTTCTCCTAACTTCAGCTGCAAGATAAAAAATTTTGGGAAACAAATAGTAGCAGGATTCATTCTTGCTATAGGGAAGTAACTTGTGTCAATAACAACAAGGAGAGACACCAATCTATTCTACAGACATCCATTAGAAGAGTCATGGTTTTGTTTAATGCAACAGATTTCCTTTTTTTTATCTTAGGCTTTCCATGGGATTTTTATTTTCTTGTTAAAAGCCCATAACCTTCACACTACACTGTCCTAAAGGTCATGTAGTTGATACTGTAGATTCTGTGACAAAAGTACTCATTTGGAAGTATGCATCACTGCAGCTGTTGGTTTTCCTATTATAGTCCCCTGAGTGTATTCAACACTCTCATAATCCCTCCTAGATGCACTCTAAAGTCAGGTATAGGAGCAGAGCTGGTCTGAGCAGTGCATTTCTCAAACTTGCTGTTTATCCATAAAAAATGTTTAAAGTTAGATTATTAGCAATTTCTAACAGTCATGGATTGCCATGGGGAGCCTGAGAAAAAAGTCACTTGAAAATTTAAACACTTGCATACTTGAAGGGCTATGCAATTAATAAAACGCATCATTCTTAAGAGTTTCTAAAATAGTTTAGGGGCCAATGTTGGGAAGGTAAGACTGAAAACCTCTGCTATAAAGTTCAGAAGAACATTAAATTGCTTAGTACCTTATAGAAGCCAGGAAGCTTATTAATAATATTTAAATACTTATTATAAATATAAATAAACAAGGGCTGGATAGTTGCCTGTTCCCTGATGATTAGTATCAAACATATTCCTCTGAGAATGTTCTTCAATATCCTGCTGTAAATTCAGATATTTCACCACAACCAATAGAAGTATTCTTAATCTGTACCATTACCATGTGTCATTATTTCCTCCAAATTCACAGTCTGATATATATTTATCTCTTTGTGCTTCTATAAGGCAAGAGCCAGATATTTAAGATTTTTATCTGTCTGTATTTTTGTGCAGTTTTCGAATGGATATATCTGTTGAACTTTGGCGCAGATAAACAAAAAACAACAAAAAGCGCATGAAAAAACAGTTTTTTCATTCAAAAACTCTGTTAGGAGGTTGTGAATTTTTCAGCTTTGTCCAGGATTCCTGGATTATTAGCAGGATGGTTCAGAGTGACAGCCTTAGCCTTCATTGCCATAATGCTCCATTTTCTCACTAAAGCATCGTGTCTGATTTCTTTTGACCTCTTGCATAAGCACACATCATGAGCACAGCTACAAGGTCTATCAGCAGATGGTTCTTTTTTTTTTTCTTGGTTGTTCCTGACAGAATGCCAGACTTACCCAGAGGACAATGGGGAGGACTACAACAGAAACTCTCTTCTCCTGAATCCAGTTCTCAGCTCTCATGGCCAGAAGCTAATTTGTATTCAGAGCCCAGAACTGACAAGTAATTTTTCTAATCTTGCCATCCATTATTTCATGAACCCTTTTTTGCTTATGGACAATTTTTACATGCTATAGATAAGACATTTGCAGCTTTTGCACCCTAATCATTCTCTGTACAGACCCCCCAAGTACATTCTCTGTCAAGACCCCCAAGCCTTGACCATAGTACAACAGCAACAGTGCTGTCACGTCTAGCAGTTGGTCGTGATGTAAATCAACTAAACTTGAAGATGAAGGTTTAGGTTTTAAGTAATTTGCTACCCAAAACATTCCAGAGAGCTAGTCATGCAATTGTTAAGTCTATGCTTAGGTCATTAACATTATTTAGCTACAAAAGGATTTTTGCTTGAATAACCCTATGAAAGTCGGCTGGTTTTCCAGGTGAGGAAATTGATTGTTGACATAGTCTGGGGTCTTGATGGTTGCTGCCATCAGTATAAAATTAAGGATTGCCTAATTACTTCACAGGGTATAGTCTCCCTTATCACCTATCATATTGCTGGTCATAAATAGAACAGGAGAGGATACAATTAATATAAATAAGTAAATACTGCTTTTGTTCTATATCAGAGTATCAATATTCTGCTTGTTAGCAGTCCTTGCACTTTAGTTCATCTGCTTTGTTGTTCTGATATAGAAATATTATGTTAATCCCCTAAGTTAGATATGTGGAAGAACTTACTACCATTCTCAAGGTTTATTGATTTCTGAAGGGCTTGCTTCTGATCTTTCTTTCATCTTCAAAATATTTCCATGACCTTTTAGTCTGTCCTCAGTGCAGTTATTTGATAACTTCAAATTACTTGGTATCCAATTCAGATCAAACCCAGAGGTGTTAAAAAGGAAAAGAAGGCCTTCAGTTTTGTATGTTATGGGTAAAGCTTCTCTTTGAAGTTTTTAACTGGTGAGGACCCTTCTCAAATAGCATTGTGTCTTTTGGAAGGACAGGCACCTTTTCCTTTGATGCTTGGGGTTTTTTGTGCATTTTCACTTAGGGAATAATACGCTTTTATTTCTGAGATGGTCACTGGAGGACCAAGCACTTTTTTTAACCTTTAAAAAGATGTATTAGCCCATTTCTTCCTTACCAAATTAAGAGAAAACAGAGCTATATCAGTATCAGAACATCCCTAAGCTCTTGACTATATGTATATTTTAGTAAGTTGAAATATACAGGTTTATAGGAAACAATGCAAACAATTCCTTGGTGTTACAAAACATTTTTACAGAGAAAGTATTTTAGAAAATGCTTGTTCCTCATGCTGAAGGGAAAAATGAGGAATCTCTTAGCAAAAAGAATTTTTGAGGCAATCTTAATGCTTTTCATTGAGAATAGCTAAGTTTTCAGAATTTGACTCTCTAAGTATGCCATCATTTAATTATCAGAGAGCTAGAAGTAGATAATTCAGCCTAAACTGTATAAAACATGCTGAAGCAGTTTAAGCTATCATGATTTGTAAAAACACACAAGGTGGCTGGTTTCAAATCAAACAATTTTTAAAATTAGCAGAATTGGGTGTTACCTTATTTAGACTTGACCATACTAAAATATCACTGCATTTACTTCTGATGTTTTCTTGCTCTGTTCTCTCTGCACTAACCATATTCTTCAAACATGGACTGTTATTAATATATGCTGCCTAAAACAAGCCTGTAGGGCATGTAATGTGTCAGCAAGAACATTCACTCAGAGTAGTCACAGCAGACAATCCAGGAGACTCTGGAACTGCACTGAGGGTAACTTCTTAAGAGAGGTAACAGACAGCTCTGTAAAAGGGGAAATTGGTTTCCAAAGCATGTTGCCTAGTCAGTCACATCAGGATTGTAGGCAACCTGAGATGCAGTAATCTTGTATCTCTACCTGGAATACTGTGTGCAATTCTGGAGTCCTCAGTGCAAGGGACTTGGACTCCTCAATACACTGACCTGTTGGAGCAGGTCCAAAGGATGGCCACAAAAATAACCAGAGGTCTGGACTACCTCACCTACAAAGATGGGATGAGACAGATTGTTCAGTGTGGAGTAAGTCAGGCTCTGGGGAGACCTTATGGCGACCTTCCAGTCCTAAAAAGGGGCTTGAAAGTAAGATAAGGACAGATTTTCTTATCAGGGTCTATTGTGATAGGATTAATGGGTTTAAAGGGTTTATTGGTTTAAACTAAAAGTGGGTTATTCAGTCTAGATATAAGGTAGACCTATTTTTACAATGAAGGTGGTTGTGGTGAAACCTTGTCCAGAGTTGTGGTGCATAAGGGAGTATTCCAGACCAGACTGGACAGAACTTGATCTGGTTGAAGAAGTTTCTGCTCATTGTAGGATTGGAGTTATATAATCTTAAGGGTCCTTTCCATCACAAAGGGTTTGATGTTTGATTCTGTGATGCAATCCTGCTTCGATACCAGACACAATAGCAAGTTTCAAACATGGAATCAGGAAAACCAAATGGGGAAGATGTAATCTTAAAACCATCTCCCCACCATTGCAGAAGAGCAATAAGCAAAATAACTAAATTTTAATTTAGAGTGGGGTAAAGAAACAGAGATGGAATCTATGAAGGTAAAATGTTTTTGAAAGAAAAATACTTAAACACAAGACATTTAAAACTCAGCACTCTATACTTCAAGTGCTAAACCTAATCAAAACATGCAAAAATGCAGGAATCTGAAAGAAAATAAAGTGGTATGACTGCTTTCCATTATGCATACAATCTTCAGTCAGTCCAACTGGTGAGGCCACACCTCGAGCGCTTTGTCCAGTTCTGGGCCCCTCAGTTTGGGAAGGACAACAAGGCTGGTGAGAGGCTTGGAACACATTCCTATGAGGAATGACTGAGGGAGCTGGGGATGTTTAGCCTGGAGAAAAGGAGACTCAGAGGTGACATTATCACTCTCTACAACTTCCTGAAAGGTGGTTGTAGTCACATGGGGGTTGGTCTCTCTCCAGGCAGCAACTGACAGAATGGGAGGACACAGTCTCAAGCTGCATCGGGGCAAATATAGGTTGGATATCAGGAAGATGTTTTTCACAGAAAGAGTGATAAAATATTGGATTTTCCTGGGGAGATGGTGGAGTCTTCCAAAAAAGACTGCATATCGCACTTGGTGCCATGGTTTAGTTAATATGTTTAGGGCATGGGTTGGACTTGATGATCTTGAAGGTCTCTTCCAACCTAGTCATAATGTCATTCTGTGATATCTTAGGTGATATTTTCTCTTAAGGAAACAATGTTGCAACAGAAACTTAGGTTGGTTTTATTTTGGAGGTTTTTTAATAGTTCATCTACAATTTTTATAACTGATGCTATAATTTTTCTCCAGAAACCTTGAGAAGTACCAAGGAAATTCCCCTGGGAATTTTGGAATCCACAAGAAGAAACAAGGACACGAAATAAATTTTTAACCTTGAACAACATGGGTTGAACTTCAGTACAGCCATGTATTTTTTGGGATATTGCCAGGTATATGCTCAAGTATTTGAGTAAATAATTTGAAATTCCACTCTGCTGAAAACACCAGCTTGTAGGCAGGATTCACCTTGCAGCCAAGTACTGAACTGAAAGAAAACAAGCTAAACATCATCAAAAATATCTCCTCTGTTCCCATGAGGGAATATGCCTACTGCCAGTGAAGACCCAGTCATAATGGCAGATCCTTCTCTGCATTAGTTACTCTCAGTACAAAAACAGGAAGGCTCCTGTATAATCTAAATTATATTATATTTATTACATTAATTCTAGTGAATATATAAATAATATTAACCATATATTATTATATTATGAATATTGTATATACAGTAATATTCAAGTCTACCCTGGAATGTAGAACAAGGTGGAATTGGAGCCGATGCAGTAGGAATGTAGGACGTGGGTTGGATCTCCTTATCCATTGAGAATTGCAGAGTTACTATGGTGCCATCTTCATGGCTGATAGCATGGTTTATTTGATTGATTTTCATCAGTGAGAGATATGGAAGGATAGTGCTAGGTTTTTTTTTTATTATTATTTTCCCCACTAAATTCTGCTTGCAATAAAGCTGTCATCAGAATTTGCAAAGAAACCCAGAGCTGAAGTTTAGATTTTATTCCCACTTTTTCCTCAGATTATGTATACACCAAAGCCATGTCTGACTGCATTACGAATGCATACAATAGCAAAAATAAATTTATTTTAAATAAAATTTATTCTAATAAAATATATCCATTGTCATAATTTCATTCCATGTTTTTATAAATACTTGAACTTGAAACTTGATGTTTCTACAGGAAACAAAAGGCAGCAATCTTCCTCAATTTACATTACAAAAAAAAAAAAAACTCAACTAAACCCTAAACAACAACATAAATTATAATTTTTGAAATAAGATTCCTTGATCTTAAGGTACCCCTGAAGCATTAAAATTAGTGGTTTACACCAGGCTAAATATTTTCTAATATCTTATAAATAATTATAATTTAAAAAAAAAAACCCTCCCTGTAAAAAACCTGTGTTTGTCTCCCAGCAGAAGACTATTTTCCTTTCCTTTGGTATGCATTGAAACATTCTGGAATATATATAGACAATATGTAGCCTTTATTCTGTCTATATGCTATGTTGACACTTCCACTGTTAAATTTTTTAATAGGTATGAAAAGAAGATTGATTCTATAGGAACAATGGACAAAATTACAGCCTTGAAAAAGATCTCAGTATCAATTGAGTGTGCTGTCAAATTTATAGCACGAATTAATTTCTTTAGGGAGAAAAATATATGGCCACAGCCATGACAATTTAGATTTTTTTTTAACCAGTGTGTGTCATATACACATGCAAATATTTACATACAAAATACAGATAGTAAACAAATAGTCAAATGCAGAATTTAATACTGCTAGAGATATTTGGGTTTCGGGTATAAACCTACAAGTAAGAAAGAAGTGCTAGGTGCTGTAGTACTTCTACACTGAAAGAAGTCTCTAAGCATAAGGAACCTTTAAAATTTTTTCAGGGGAGAATTCCTCTGCAGCTGAGCAAAATTTAAATGCAGCTTTTGCAGTTTACTCTGCAATGGACCCTGGAAGAAATAGCACTTACAGAATCCCCCAAGGAATCTAGAAAGAGATTTATTTAATCAAAAGTTATAGAAACAGATATGTTTTCTGAAGTCGTGTTTTCTCAAAACGATTGTATGTGCATACATATAAATAAAAAAAAAGTGACTTCTCAGCCATTTTGTCATTAGAAAAGTTCTAAATTTTGCAAAGGATGAGCCAAGTGCCTGCTGAGCAGCACTCACTGACTGATTCTTTGCCCTGGCACTACCACCAAACTGCCATCAGTCTCCAGTCAAACAGTCTCACCTCAGCCTATGCAAAAAACCCGATTTAGCCCTGCTAGGCACTAAGCTTTCCCAGGTGGAAATTACCCTGGGCAGGGTTAGGATAAGGGTCCAGGTCCAAGGGGAAGATGTTTGCCATTCTGCAATGCAATGTTTATCATTACTGGTATTAGAGAAAAGTTTTCTAGGCAGGCAATTCCCTGCCAAGCCAGAAAGATGCAGAAGCGTGCTTTCTGTGGAAAGAATAGGGAGAAAGCAGAGGCTACAAGGCTCAAGGGTGCCACAGGCGACATGCCACAGGGTACAAGGGTGTGGGAACACCAGCCTGTCTTGGTATTATATAAGCTTCTCTGGTACAGCCATAGAACTCTTCTCAGTAGTTTAATGAGAAGATTTCTGCTTGTTAAAGTTAGCTATCACTATTGGTGATTTTGCAATTACTCGAGCTCCATATATCTTGAGACAACAGAGGTCACTGAGTACATTATAATGGGAAATGTACTTTCAGTCTATTAAATTTCATGTTACTGAAAGGATATCTGAGTGCAGTCATGTCAGACTTACTGAGTCCACTCTACACAACCACCTGCCAGTGTTACTTTAGTAATATATAATACATAGATTTTAATTCAAACAAGGCTTTCATTTAACCAATCTCTATTGCCATTCATGTCTCATAGGTGTCACATAATGCTGTGCTTCTGTACTTTCCAGTTTGATCAGCAGAATTTTTATTTAAAAAAAAAAGGGAAAGAGAGAAAAAGGAAAAAGAGATCAAATTAGATAATTTTGACTGAGTAACAGTTTACTTTCATGCTTGCCTATCCTAGATTAAAACACTTAACACAACTAACAGACATAATTTCCCAATACACCCTTTTTTGTACTTGGACTGTGTTTTCAGCCAAAAGACTTTAAAGAATGGATGTGTTCACCAGCCTATTCAGTGCCTATTATCTGCTTCCCAGCCTGTTTTTGATGTTCAACATAGACAACTTGAGCTAAGAAAAAGGAAAAAAGCCACAAATTTTCATCCAGGAGAAAACCAATTAAATTCACTACTGTCATACAAACTTGGCAAAAAAAAAAAAAAAAAAAAAAAGTAAAATATTCCTTGCCAATATTTGATTTAACTTCAAAAACCTCTTTTATTCTGTAGAGGTACTGTTTCAAGCTTCTTCCAGAAATATTTCACAGAAATCTTCAGAGTTTGGTTCTTTTCTTCTACATTAGGCCCCACAGCAATGTGATGTCCTGAGAAATATCACAGTGTTTGTATCACATACAAGGACTTCATCTGATCGTAAATTAACTCCTGGGTCTTATCACATTCTTGTATTGCGTTAGATGGCAAGATTTTGGTGGTGTAAGTGGAGCTGCGGCTGTGGGAGGGGGGCATTGGCTGCCATGGGGGTTTCTTAGAAGACACCAGAGGCTGCCTCCACATGTCTGACGGAGCCAGCGAGGCTCCAAGATAGATTCATGGCTTACCAAACCCTTCAGTGACAGTGGAAGCACCTTTGGGTTAATATATTTAAGAAAGGATAAACAGCCTCTGTGCAGAAGCAGAAGCGGGGAGGTGTCACCGACATAGTTTATGAAAAATCCTTTACTTTGGAATTTTCCTTTCCTGAGAGCTGAGAGGCCTCAGGAACAAACTGTAAACAATTCTTATCTGCTGCTGTGGAATGCGACGGGAAGGTCTGTGATTGGCCCCATCGGACTGTTTCCAGTTAGGGGCCTATCACAAAACACCTGTCCAGTGTCTCGGGCTGGGAAGACTTTTTGTTTACACATTCTTTTCTATTCTTAGGATAGCCTTGGTAGTGAAATCTCTAGCTTTATTCTTTTAGTATAGTTTTTATATCTTATATATCATATAATAATAAATCAAGCCTTCTGATGCATGGAGTCTACTGTCTCGTCTCTTCCCTCATCCTGGGACCCCAGAAAACCATGAAACAGGGAGGCAAGAGAGAACGTGTTCAAACCACTCTGCAGACACCAAGGTCATTGAAGAAGGAAGAGGAAGAGGTATTCTAGGTTTCAAAGCAGAAATTCTCTTAAAGCCTGTGGAGGTCCACGATGAAGCACATATGCACCCTGAAGCCCCTGGAGGACCCTACTCCAGAGAAGGTTCAGTGAAAGAAGCTGCAGTCCATGAAGAGCACACAGAGCAGATCTGGAAATCTGGAGCAGATTTCTGAAAGAAATCACCACCTTGTGGAGGGAAGCCTATGCAGAAGGTTTTCTCTCAGGACCTGTGGCCTGGTAGAAGACCCACGATGTAGAAATTTGTGAAGAGCTGCAGCCTGTGGAAGTACCCATGTTGGAGAATTTCATAAAGGACTGTATCCCATGGGTGGAACTCCACATTAGAGCAGAAAGCAGGTATGAGAAGCAAGAAAAAAACATACAATATGGAATGAACTGACAGCAGCTCCTGGTACCTGTTCCTCTGTGGCATTGCTGGGGAGAAGGTAGAGAGATAACGAGTGAGGTTGTGACCAGGAAGAAAAGAGGAGTTAGGCAAAAGTGTCTTAAGATTTGGGTTAATTTCTCATTACCCTCATTACTACTGTTATTTGATTGACGATAAATTAAATTTTAAATTACACAGCTCAAGTCTGTTTTGCCCATGTTGCTAACTAGTGAGAGATCTCTCCCTGTCCTTATCTCGACCCATGAGCCTTTTTTTTTTCACCTTCTCCCTCTGATCCTGTTGCTGACAGAGAGTCATAAAGTGTAAGTCAGGGTCAGCCAACAGCTGGACTGTGCAGTGTGCTCAGAGTGAGATCAGCCTTGTCTTAATTTCTATGGTTTGTCTGCTAGAACTTTCCCACTGTAATGTGAAGGAACCTCAGAATTCCTTGTCTGACTAGAGGGATTTTACCTGAGCTTAATGCAAGTTGACTCTAAACTAGAAATATATGGGTTTAGTTTGGGGTTCTGTCTTTGGGTTTTTTACAGGGTTCTTTGTGACCTAATAGATAGCCACAGAAGTTTTGGGTACACAAGAAACTTAGTGCAAAATAGTTTTTATATCATGTAATTTAAGAAACATCAATATATATAAAAATAAAAAGAAATTCTGAGAGGCATCCATTAAATCAGATGTACTGTCAAAGCAAATACCCTGGGCAATGGCACAATATTTGGATGTAGGCTTAGTGGAAGTGAGAAATTACTGACAGATAACAAATGGACTTGATATATGTTAAGCATATCTTGAACCTCAAGCACTATGGAGTGATTTGCTGGAGAAGACATTTATCACAGCTTCTCTTGTTTAGAAGGTGGCCTAAGCCTTTAATTAGTTTTACTCATATCTGAACAGATCCTATTCCTTGCAACAAAGCTCTTATGAATGTCAGTGCTAGGGGCAAAGTCTGACTGAGACATTCAGCTCCTCTGATATCCTATCAGGATATCAAAATAATATATTTTTTTTCATAAACACACACATATACATATATAAATATATATATGCGCACACACATATGCATACACACACATACACACACACACACATATATATATGTATTTTTATATATATATATATATATATATATATATATATATATATATATGTAAGTCGTGGAAGGATTTAAAAAAAAACCACAGCAAATTTTTCTGTTTAATTTCACTACCTGTGGGAACTAGACATATATAAATCTGTGGACTTTAATTACAAATCACTAACATGTTTTTGTTTACTCCTGCCTTTGTGCATACTGCTAAAAGCCGTTGATTAGAATGATTTTGTGTATTTTTGCAATTTACAATGAAAACCTTCCTCTGACAAGTACTGCTTGTGTGAAACTCCAGTACTGCCTGTTAACTTTCTGTCTCAGAGGGAGTTGTCATTGAATGTGCTGTAGTGCTTCTACATTTACTCCTGTAAGCAACAAAATAACAAAACCAAAAAACCAAAACCCCAGCCAATACATCAACAGTAAAATATTTTAAAAAAAAAAAAAAGAAGATTAATTGTACCATACATTACAGCAGAGCGGTCCCCCATATGTCCCACATTCTTTGATAGTTTCAGGGTTGGAAATATGGTTATGTTATTTCATATAAAGCAAACAGATTTGCTTTAGTTTCTTCCAAGCTAAATGGGGTTACATTTTATGCCCAATGATTGCCATGTAAAAGGAAACCTAAGAGGCTTTACTCATGGTTTTCAACACTCTACTAATAGGTCTTCTGCTTCTCTTCTTTTTAGGGGAAGTTTCATTTAACTTGGAATTGTGTGAAACAGTTGGGTTAGAGATTCCCCCCGCAGAGGATGAACCTCACTAAATCAGGTAAATCAAAACTGCCCTCTTTGCAATATAAAGATAGAAAGAGAAGGAGAAAGCACACAAATGTTCTCTAGTAAACAAACAGAAAAAAAAAAAATAAGAAGGCAATTATGTTACCAAAGAGAAAGAGTGAGTTTGAAAAGAGAAAGAGTTTGATTAATACAGATTATGAATAACTGTTTAGAAACACAGGATAAAATAAGCTCTAAGTGGTACTTGTGTGTGGCAAGATAATTTTAATTGTTTTACTCTTCTGTTAAATTCAGTGTATTGTTCTTAAAAAAGGAACGTAGATGCTACTTATTTTGTAAAGATTTTATTTCCTTTAGATACACCAAATACATTTTTTTGATAAGAAAGTAATAATGAAAATTTTGGATGTTTTCTTGAAAGATATCCATAATTTGTTGTGTAAGTACTGCTAAATTAGAAAAAAAAATCACACATTTGTTCTCCATCACTGTATCAAGGGATGAATAAAGCTCTGTTTTGAGACAGAGATATCAGAGCAACAGATAATACATGGTCAGGCCCACAATTACAGAGTTGGTCTCAGCAATTAAACAGCTCTGCATCTCCAAAGAATTGGTTTGGGGTTTTTTTGGGTTTTGTTTGTCCATTTTACTGTGTCTTTGGTTTGTGGGTTGGTTGTTGGTTGGTTGTGTTATTTTGTATTGTTTTTTGGATTTTGGTGGTTTTAATAGAAAATTGCATCTCTGTCTGTTAAGATGGGATTTATTTTAAATCCTGTTGATTTATCCTGGTCTGTAAAACTGTGTTTCCTAGCAGCTGTACATGACATGTACAGCTGCTCTCTCTTTTGCTGGAGAAAGAAAATTGGTTTATTATCTGAACTGCTGATCCTACCCATGGAAATGGCAATGTGTGGCAAAGAAGGCATAAAAGGTTGCAGGGTGGGAAGGCCTGTTGTGGTAAAATGTGATTAACATACTGAGTCTGTTGAAGGTAAAAAAAGATATCGAGATTGGAAAATTGTTAAAGGCATAATTTCAGAAGGTGAGGCTTAAAATCTGGAAAATAAAGAGAATTTGAGAGGATGAGGATGAAAAGGAAAATAATCTTTCTAGCATAAATTAAAAGAAGTTACATAAATTAAAGTAAGCCTATGTATAAGAGGTCTTTCTCTAAGTATGATATACTTTTGGTATGTTACACACAAAGATTTCAGTATTGTAATTTTAAGAAGCCAGATTCTGCCAATCCTGAGTTCTCGTTACTGTCAAATCTGTTCACACTGGTCCTGAAGCAACACATGGACAAGGTATCATGTCGGGACACTGTGAGAAGTTCTTTTAAACAAATGTTCTAGGATAGAATTAAGCCAAATGAGGCAAATATTAGATCTGAGAACAATAAAGTAGTAACCAAAAGTGCATTGCCTTAATAAAGAGCAGAAAATGCAGGAAAGAAGGGAGGAAAAAGGAAAAAGAATAGAAGGGAGGAGAGAGAGGAGAGAGAAAAGTGGGGGTTACCACCAGAAGGTCAGGGTGTGCTGTGGATGCCCACGCAGTGGGGAAGTGTGGTGGCTGGCAGGGCTCCCACGGCGAGGGGCAGCTGGACACGCGGTGAGCGGGTGGGAGCTCCGGCAGGAGTGCAGAACCTGCACCGGGCTGGGGCAGGGGTCTCAGCACACCCTGGCCAAGCAGGGCTGAAAGAGGCGGCTCAGATAGGAAGGGGGTAGGCAGGCACAAAGCAGGCAGGGCAGCAAACAGGACCTCAGGAAGGGAGGACAGGCCAAGGCTGGAGTGGGTGAGGGAGAAGAAGTGGTAGGGCAGGATGAGGCTCGGAGGTGCTCTCAGGTGGTCGGTCAGTGAAGTGAAGTCAGCAAGCCAAGCCAACAGCAGGGCCAACCATCAGCCAAGCAAGCATCCATCCACACCCCTCCAAGCATCCATCTCTGCATCTCCTGACACAGTTGCTTTTGTATCCCCTGGCTCCTCCCAAAGCCTGCTCACTGGCTGGAGACCATCAGCCGGTCAAGCGTTTGACTGCAGTCCATTGGTGGAGACTTTTTGCCACCGAATTGCAGGACTTTTCCAGAGGGCACAGTGACCTTGGTAGTCTCCTCCTCCTCCCGGATACGGACTGCCAATAGGCCATGTGAGACTTGAAATGGTTGTTAGGAGAAGTGATCCCAGAGACAGAGTTTCTCTCCATCTTCTCCTAGCTGCCTCCTGCATATGGCATCTGTGCAGCCCATCCTACCTCTGGTCAAACAATGCTGAGAAAAAAATTAAAATTAAATTGGTTCCTCACACGAGGGTTCTAGAAGAGGAGATTACACTTCCTGTATGGACAGAAGTGGGGAAAAGATACAATCCAGTCATCTGATCATGCTCTTTGTAAGACAAATAAATAAGCAAAAGATTAAGCCTTTTGATACTATTGTACTTGATTCTGACAGGTGGGATTTTTCAAAATTTCATGCTGATTTTTCTGGGATACAATTATTTTTTCTTGTAGCACTCTTACAGGGCTGTCTTTTGGATTTGTGTTGAAAGCAGTCTTGATACTACAACAATTTTTAATTACAGCTCAACAGGGCTTACACTGAGCTAAGGCCTTTTCTGCTTCTCACCTTATCTCACAAGTGAGCAGGCTGAGGCATAAATTGGGAAGGGCAGCTGTCTGAATACATTATCCCATACATTATGGTATTATATTCAGTCATAAAAACTGGAGGAAGGGCAAGTATGTCAGGACTGTTACTGACACCAGTTAGCAGGTAGTGAGAAATTAAAGGGCTTTTTTTTCTCATTCCCCTCCCTGCCCCCTGCCCCTTGGCTTAGTTTTCTAATGTGGGGTAATTTTTGATTTGGATATTTTTGTTTGGTTGGTTATTTTGGTTTGGTTTTTTTTTTTTTGTTGTTGTTGTGGTGGTGGTGTTCTTTTACAATCTGACTGTCTTTATCTTAACCCAAGGGCTTTCTTGCTTTCAGTTTATAAGTTCTCTCCACCACAGTTGAACAACAATTGATTGACACTCAGGGGAATTTAGTGTCCATGCACTACTGAGACAGACTGAGTAAAGGTAAGATTGAAGTCAAGCAAAGATCTCAGAAAAAGAGTTGGTGAAACAATTAATACATAGTGAAGTTTCTTTTGAATTTGCTAATAACTACGAGCTGGACATTTTATGATGAAACAGCTCATAGCTATTCTATGGTATCTCACAAATAGTAATACTTTTTCTTAAAAGAAAATAGCTTTTTTCTCTACTTAATTAGATTAAAGGCAAAGAACAATTTATGAATCAAAACTGCCCAGTGAAAAAGATTATTGTCTTACCAGGGAGACTTGACCTATAGTTATATTTTTATGCAATAAGATCCACAGCACTTTCTAGTCAGTGCTTGATGTAAATAACATTGCTTTCTTTTGGCCTTAGAACTAAGCAAAACGTTCTTGCTTACAGGCACATCAAATCAGTTCTGAAGGTTCAGGTTCAACTATTTTGTTTCTCTGTTTAAAATTCTTTTGCCTGTAAACCTCTTTTATGAAAATCTTACAACTGTGTGCAAATTATCAAGAGTTTTATATTTTATGGGATAACACCTGTAGCTATAACACCTTTGGTTTTCAACATCCCTTCCCTTGCAGTATGGCTGTGTGCCTGCAGGGTAGCTATCAAGTGATTCTTTGGGCAAAAGAATACAAGGCTTTTGAGGTTGGTCCCCACTCATCTTTGAAAAATTTTGCCCCCTGGGTCCTTGCACTAAGTTATTAATATCCACCCTTTTTTTTTTTCCTTTAAGTAAGAAATAAATGCCAGTTATTGGACATTTGAGCACCACATATATAGAAAGCCATGAATCCATCATGATCCCAAGAGATATGTTTCCAATAAATTCTTCTCTTCTCTTCCTCATAAATGAGATCTTTGAGACAAGGTCTATGGATCCTGCCAATAGAGAGTCTTATTTCAGCAAGATTGATCAATTCCTTTTGAAGATCTGAGGTAATGAAAAGTTTAAGATCCTTTTTAAATTAAATGTTACAATAAACTTGCTGACAAATGTGAGATCTGGTTAGCACATCCTAGTCAATGCATCCAGACAAAAAATTCCAACTGTGGCAAACTGTGTGAAAGGAACAACTGCTCAAACACTTGGAGTGACACTCCAAGTTATGGAAACATCTTCCTCATGGGAGCATCCATGCCCACGGATACCTGGAACCTGACATCTATGAAGGTGGTACCCTCAGAAGAATGACTCCTGGACCCCCCCAGCTGAGATGCCCAGGGTGAAGAAGGACCAATGAGAAATTGTTGGATCCACAGGTGACTTGATCTCTCTCTATTGCCCTCCCCACCTCCTCTTTTCTATTTCTTTCATTCTCTCTACCTCACATTTCCTGTTTAATAAAGTCTGTGTTATTGATTTCAGCATATGGTTTTGTATATATCTCTCATCTTAATTCATGCAGACACATCTTCAGTAATCAGATCATATCAGAAGGCTCTATCTAAAAAACATTATTTATATCTGAATGTTGATAATTCAAATAAAAGTGAAAAGTACTATACTTTAGGCATTTGTAAAATCTGGGCTGAAAATAAAATATTTAAAACCTGGGCATAAAGTACTCTTGGGATCTCTGGAAAGCAAGGGCTATGCAGTACAATATCTTCATTAGACAGATCTGCATTAGACATTGTACTTTTCAAATAAATATAATGTTAATTTAAATTTTATGTCTCTAGTTTTTTTTAGACTAAAGTGAAGAAGAGTGTCAATAAAGATGGAAAAATGCTGCCAAATCTAATTTAAGAGGTCAAGGAATCTAATTATTTGGATAACTGCCTTATGGCCATGGACAGAAAGAGGGTAAATCCAACAACAAGCTGGGTAAATCCAAAAATGACCTAATTAGTTATCTTCACTTTTAGAATTAAGATAATGCCAAGTAGCATGGAAGAGGTGCCAGATACATGTACAAGGTGCCAGGGTGGATCCTAAATGAATATGAGTGAGACTCAGCAATTAGAAATTAGAAATTAGAATTTCTTATCATTCTATTGTTAAGAGTGTTCTATTACTCTGAGGGCCTAAGGCATGCAGTTTAACACTCATACATAAACAGATCATTTTCTGGTTTCACAGAGAATGACTTTGAGAAGACACAGAGATTCACAGAGAATCAGCTTTGATTTCATATCTGCCTAATTTGAACATAATTAAACTTATAATATTTTAAAATAATTTTGTTCAAAACCCTGGTAGTTTGTGTCGAACTATGATTTTTCTCCAAGAGAAAAAATTGTTGATGGCTTAAATTTTCCCTTAACATTGCTCTTGAATAGGCATGTGGATAAATACATCTTTGTAGTAGATAAGGCATCTTCAATGCTACTAAATTTTCCAATAAATTAACATTTTAATAAAAAAATAAGGAAAGTATTGACTTTTTATTTGGGTAAAAATTTTGAAAACAGTATTCAGAAAAAATATTAAACTACCTTTAAAAACTCTTTAAGTAATGAAAACATCCCTGCACTTTACATGTCATTCTAAGGCATGGAATATTGCATCTAAAGGAAACAAGAAACACCAAGAAAGGAACACCAAACTAATAAGGAGGTAGGAAAGGGATTCCTCATCACCTGAAGGGGTTTTCTAATTTATTTTTAAGACTCATGATGCTGATTTTGTTAGAGCGTCTGGAGCACAGTGAACAAGAAAATGTTGCTTGCAGCTGTTAAAATATATTTTGTAAAAATAAGTAAATAAATAAACTGATATTCTCCAATTCTTGATCAGAGAGTGATTTGAAAATGTATGGTCATCAACTGACAGAGTGCACTTTATGACCTCCCTGGGTAGGAGATAGAGATCATGAGAAGGACAGGAGATGCCCTGTGAGACTCCACGGAATACCACCTCCAAGCACAGCATGGTTCTCACCATCTCTGAGCCTAAATGCCCAACAACCTGATAGGAAAGCCATCCAGATAACTTAGTTTCCAGGTTGGTTTCGAGGATATTTTAGGAGATTTTTAAAAGCTCTGATAACATCTCCTGTTCCCTCCCTAAACACAAATCTGGTCATTTGATTACTGAGAGCAGCAGGGTTGGGCATCAGCTTCTGTTCAAGCCACGGTGACTGTTCCCATCACCTGCTTCTCCTGTATATGCCTAGAGATATTCCCCATATCAAGGGGATCCATTTCATTACTCCTTCAGGGATCAAACTGACTGGCTGGCCATTTCTTGCACCATATTTTTTGTCCTTTTTGAAACTGGGCCGGAAGTTTCAAAATTTTGCCTTCCTCAAATTGTTAATACTCTACCCAAATTTCCATAGACGTTCAAAGATATTTGAGAGTGTCCTTACAAGAATACACCTAGATGGGTCAGGTCCCCTGCTAAGGCCCCACAGGACTGCATGGATTGAGTTTGTGTAAGTAATCTTTGAACCCACCCACAACTTCTTCTGGTCGTTCTTTTCCTTAAACACTCTTTATATTAAGCACAGAGACCTTGGAGGTGTTAATGAAGACTGGTTTGGATTTTTTTTTTTTTTTTTTTTTTTACTAGTTGCCTATTTTCAAGAAAGCAAAAGTGTGAGGCTTTTCAGAGATAAACATTTCTGTTCAGTAATGTCTGTACTATAAGAAGTCTGGAAAGTTTTATGGAAAGACCCAGCACACTGAAACAATGTATATGCATTTGACTGAGTGCTAGAACTTCACACTGAGAGATATACTAATTTTCTGACAAAAAATGTAAAAAGAAGAATCCCATAAACTTCTCAAAACTGTAAACAGCTATTTACCATTAAGTGTTACCATCATTTTAGACCCCCATCTTTTCCATACTAATACTTCTCTTTCTTATAATTGGACACTCTCTTGGTATTTTGTGTTTTACAAACAGCTCGTCTTGAGTGCCTTAAAAAATTACATCTGAGTGCCATATGTTGTACATTCTGAAAAAAAAACATGACAAGTTTAAGTAAAACTTGTACAGTTTAAATACATGATTTAGCTAAATGGCTATGCATTGGTAAAACAACAAAAAATAACATAGAAAATCACGTGGAGAGTTACAATGTACATGTGATATTGTTTTACAGTATGTAAAACACATATGTACACATCTAATCCACATACAAGTGCCTGGTCTGAGCAATAGGAGGAAGAGAATTGTATTCTATGGCAAACGAAAATTAATGCATTGTAAACCATTTACAGCCACATCCTCTGAAGGGTGAAAAGCCAATAGATCATATTACCCATTTAGTGAGAAATGTTGCATATAGTTGGCAAGTAAGAAAGCCAGAGGGCTCCTTTGTAAATCATGGTGATCTTCAGAGATGGTGCTTTGGCTCCTAGATCTATCAGTCAAACTGAGACTCACAACCACGGCAATTAGCAGCGTGTTTTCCAGAGCTCATTACAGAACTCTGACTCATTGCTTCTTGGAGTGTCTGCCTTCCTCAGCCACATTGTAGTAGAAGGGCAGAGTATTCAACGTGATCAACAAATTGACAGTCAACGAGAGTCTTCAAAAGTGTGTTTCAAATAAAGAGTCCAATCTCATAAGGCCTTGGCCTTATCTCTTGAGTCACTTGAGTCAATTTATGGTCTGGAGATTAGAGAATGACAAAGAACATCCTGAAAACTGCAGGTGAAAACTATTGTGATGTTCAGGTGCAGGAAACATGACAGCAGAAGTGTAGGATTGTGTTTTTCTCTCTGCCTTGCTCTGGTGAACGGCATTTCTTGGTAGATCATTCCAATGTAAGCAGTAGTGCCCCAAAATTTTCTGATATATTTCCAATATATTTTGTAGTGCTCCCAGAACACAGTTCTGAGCCAGAATTCAAGGTGGAATCTGCTTTTCTCCAAAGAACCCAAATGTTGGTTCAATAGCTAACCTGAAAGAAAGAGAAGGATAGCACTTTTCAGCACCTGATAAATTTTGCTTACAGAGAGAGCTGTGATAGGAGGAGGGGTGTGGATGATAGGAAGTGAAGGGAAGGAGAAGGGGAAGGGGAAGTGGAAAGGGAAGGGGATATATTTCTTAACAGGAGAGTTAATGGGCAATAATTTGTATTTCTGCAATAAGTGTGATTCATGGTTTAATGAGATACCAGCAGGACCATTCCAGTGGGGAAAGTATTAGCATTTTGACTGATAAGAAAGAGAGAAATATTAATAGAACAAGAACTGACAGGGAATATTAAAAGCAAAGAATGTATATGGAAGATATCCTGATGAATGAACCATGCAAAAATACTCTCAGAAAAAAAAAAAATCAAATAACCTTGAAAGCATTAAGCTAAAATTACCATTATAAAAAGTGAAGGAAAAAATATTATAAAGGAAAAGATAAAGCAAAATTTCAAGTAAAACAAAACTGAAGGAAGACAAAATAATTAAAAAAAGACTGAACTTTTGATAGCTAAATAAAATTTTGACAAAACAAGAGAAAATTATTAAGACATTTCCTGAAATCTACTGGAAGATATATAAAATGTGCTAAGAAATAATGATTGCACTGATACTAACATGATACCACCAAGACCAAAATAATTGATTTTAAATGAAAAGAAATTAAATTATTAAGGCTGAATAGAAATCCTCAAGTATATTACCAACATGGTCACCTCCTCTTTTTACAACACCTTGTTCAGCTTCATTTTCACATGTGTAAATGGATAAAGGGGAGAAACAGGGAGACAGAAAGCTCCATTTTGAAATCAACACCATAATTTTCCATTGTTTCATAGGCAGGAGCAAGATCAGCCAAATAGTTTTGGTAGCATTTGGCAAAAGTAGTGTACTGGTTGGTTTTATAAGTGCCAAAAGTCAGAGTGGGTGCCTTATTTGCTGCAACAACCAAATTTTGTTCTTGCAATCTGACAGTAAGTGTTGGGAAGTTGGAGTAAAACTTGTGTATGCATACTGTGGAGTGATTTTTCCCCTCCAAATCTATTTGCTGTTCAGAAGACAAAAACCTTACTGTTGCAAGTCAATAGCAAAATTTTCATAGGAAAAAAGTTTATGATTTTAGCATAGATGGACTTTGGTTCAAAAGTTATGCAAGTTCAGGTGAAGCCCAAGTATTTCCTTAATTTGCAATTATTTTGAATACAGGAAAATTTCTACGCAGTAGACTGGATACCTTATCATTTCTGCCAGACTTATACTGACTTCAAAATTTCAAACTTTAGTTCTTTAAGTACTGTTTTACAAATAAGCTTTTGACAGCAAGTATGGTCTGTTCTTGCTTTTCCCTTCTAATTAATTTGACCACTGCACTAATTCATGTTCTGTTCTCACACTATGGTTTCGGCAGTGGCATGGTAAGTTTATTCAATACTCAATTCAATATGTACTGACTCTGGGGAAGTTATAGAGAGAGATGATCTGTGACTTCTTAAACCTATTTACATCATTCTATAAACCAGCTGCAGACTCAGGGAGCAACGCACAGAGAGCTGATTTCTCTGTTGGCTTCCAATTCTTTACCCGCTGGAACAACCCCTTCTTTCTTTTCTTTTTTTTTTAATCTTTTTTCTTTTTTTTTTTATTTTTTATGCAAGATGATATGCAACTTAATGGTACAGCTGAATAATTAAGTGCCTCAAGTGAATGATGTGGTAATAATGTTAAAAAAAAGGCAACAGTGAGGAAAAGGTCAGTGGAAGAAGGGAGACAGTGTGATCTTAACTGCTAATGACACTGTCAGTTATATTGTAAATCTACAACCTCATTTAAAATACGGCAGACTATGTTAATTTTAGGAAGAGGAGACTGAGTAAATACAAGTAATGACAAGTTGTGAGTGCAGAAAGCCAAAATGAAATCAATACCTGTGAAAGCTCTGCAAGAAAGGCCATGCTCATAATAACAATATTAAGAAAATTAAATACAGACCACAACAAGAGGAAGAGATGGGCAAGTAAAGGGAAAGGTTTTTCTCCTACTGCCTCTGAATTAAAAACTGCTTTGTATTTTTCAGCTGCTCATTTGAACAGCTAAAAAGCATTTGTAAAATTACGTATTCTTGTTTAATTTTGTACATTATAAATTCTGTCAGAATACAAAGATTCTGCTACAAGCAGCGACTTTAATATTAGAGTGAATTCCTTTGTTTAACCAGTATACAGGCATCATCACATCACTCCTATTAAGTTGTCTTTCCTGGTGTGTGCTATAGCAGATAATGTATTCTGGAAAAGAGCATTCAAGTTGGACTGACTGTAATAAAGTGAAAGACCAAACCATGAAATGTACATGTTTCTGTCTTTCAGAAAGATGGAAGACATTTTTAAAGGTATTTTTTTTCCTGTTAGCTTTTAAAAATAGATAATTTTGGGGCATATTAGACTCTAAGAGATGTATCACACATCTATATTCACACAGTTATCACAGTTATAATAGATATCTGTGTATCACACAGATATACTCATTTGGATAATGAGGAATACAAACTAGGTTCTATGAAGACACAGATGTAGAACAGACAACAGCTTTTCTGTAAGAATCATAAAATCACAGAACCAGCAAGACTGTTTAAGACCTTTGAGATCACCCAGTCCAACTTTCCACGCAGCACTGCCCCTGCAACCCCTAAACCCTTAAACCCCTAAACCACTCAACCACATCACTTTGTGCCAGATTCAGATGCCTCTTAAACACTTCCAGGGATGGAGACTTCACCACCTCCCCGGGCAACCTTCTCCAATGCCTGACTACCTTGACAGAGAAAAAGATTTCCTAGTATCTATCAATGCAGGGTGACCCCAATTTAGGGAATAATGTGCTCTGACTCCATGATTTCAGAAGGCTGAACAATTGCTTTATTAAGCTATATTATGTTACCCTAATACTATAAGTATACTAAAGAGATACTAAAGAAAAACCCATGACTGCCTGGAGGCAGTCACAACACAGCTTTGACCAAATTGGCCAATCAATCCAAACAACCCTCAATGGTGTCCAATTAACAAATCACTTTTGGTGAACAATCTCCATAATACATTCCACATGTGCCAAACAGGAGCAGGGAGTAGAGATAATATTTTCTCTTATTTACTGAGGTTTCTTACTGCCTTTCTGTAAGAGAAATCCTTGGGAAAGTTGTGCCTGCTGCTCTCTGTGAAGAGAGCTGTGGCCACATTATCTAATTTGAATTTCCCCTGTCTTAGCTTAAGGCCATTTCCTCTTATCCTCTTACTGCAAACACAGTGAATGACCATTCCCCACCTTACAACCTCCTTTCAGGTAAGTCACATAATATTCTTAGTTGGAAAAGATCCAACTCAACAGGTCCAACTTTCAAGTGAATGGTCCATGTGAGGATTGAACTGACAACCTTAGTGTTAAACTGACAGGGCATTGTGCTCAGGGTCACAGCTGTAGAGAGAGAAAAGGTTCCCCTTTGAACCTCCTTTACTTGAGACTAGCTCCCTCCTAAGGCATGTTTTCTGGACCTTTCACTTGTTGCCCTTCACTAGACATACCCCAGTGTCTTTATGTCTTTTCCAAAGTTGGGGGCCCAGAACTGAACTCAGATGTGGTCACACCAGTGGTGACTATGGGCAGATGTTCACTTCCCTAGACCCACTGGCTAGACAAGTGACAAAGGGACAGCTGCCACTGGCCTTCTTAGCCCCTGGGCACACTCTCAGCCAGCTGTCAACTAACACCCTCAGGTCCTTTTCCACTGGGCAGCTTTCCAGTCACTCTGCCCCCAGCCTGTATTACTCTATGGGCTTGGTGTCACTCAGGTGCAGGATCTGGTCCTTGGCCTTGCGTAACATCTTGCTGATGGTCTGACTCAGCACATCTGTCTTGCCTGTTCACGTCCCTCTGCAGAACCTTTCTGCCCTCCACCCAGCCTGATCAACACTCCACCCATCTTGGTGTCATCCCTGAGTTTGCTAATGGTAGACTCAATCCCCTCATCCAATCCCCTCATCAAAAATATATTAAACAGGACAGGACCCAACACTGATCCCTGGGGGACAGCACTAGTCACCATCCACTACCTGAGTGCAGCACCATTCACTTCTACTCTCCATCTCCAGCCATGCAGACAGTTCTTAACTGCTCCAAGCCATAGGGGCTGACACCTTTTCCCTGGAAGATGGTGCCAAAGGCTTTACTGGAGTCCAAGCAGACAACATCCACAGCATTCCCCTCTTCCACCAGCTAAGACATCTGGTCATAAAAGGAGGTCAGATTGGTCAGGCAGGACCTCACTTTCCTATACCCAAAGAGAAAAGAAGAAAAAATAGCATCTAAAAAGATTAATAAACATTTATGTCAGGTAGAAAAGGGGGGAACACCCAGCAAAGAACTACCATGGTAGCAAATTGTTCTTATGTCACCAGGATACCTTTGCTTGTAAGCAAGAACACTATAAAGGCCTCAGCATATCTAGTAAGCACTCAAGCCTCTGTCTTTGGTATTTGGTAGTTGCATTGCTCCCACCTTACCAGGCTTGAAGATACCTACCTGTCTGATGTCATAGTGAATTTGTATATTTTCTGGTCCCTTGGGTCAAATGCCCTGCTTGGAAAATCACAGCCTGGCTCTTGAAGACTGAAGAGTTCAAGTGAACATTGAACTCCTTCCACTTCATATATAACTTGGCTGTGACAGCTGTGCATAATGTGACTGCAAGATGGAGTGCACTCAGGCATATGCATGAAAAACCAGCATGAGCAACAGATTACTGTGACCTTAAACATTTTACAAAAACACTGAGGCTGATGAGCAGGTCTTGCCTCCAGCCATCTCTCATCTGACATCTTAGTGAATAGCAGAGAGCAGAGATCTGAGGTGGAAAAACCATCAAGAATATCACCTGTACCTTCTGAGCTAAAATACAAACCCCAGAATGATCACAAGCGCAACATCTATGTCACACTGGTAATTCCATCCTCATTTACTCAATAAACCAAACCCTCCATAAATAGAGCTTCTATCAATGCACTAGACAAACCATTCATTGAAAGAGATTTTACAAACCCTGGATTCTATTGGATCCTACTGGATTCCACTGGAAACATTGGAGCAAATATTTCCTCTCTTTAAACCAGAAAATTTCTGGTGGAGTTTCATCTGCAGAGGAGCTGCTTCTGCTTTTCAAAGATGCCCCTTACTCTGCAGTTTCATTATGGTTTAACCACAGCTGGCAACTAAGCCCAACAAAGATGCTCACTCTGCCCAGCATAATGGGTGAGAGAAACCTAAAGGAAAAATAACATGGGTTGAGATACAGTTTAATATGAAAAGTAAAAGTTTGGCATACAAGCAGAGAAAAACAAGGATTTAATTCCCAGCTTCCTGTGAGCATTCTTAGGAAAGCAACACTCCATCATGCCTAGTGTTAACTTGGGCAGAAAAGTGCCATCACCCTGAACATCCTTCCCCTCCTTCTTCTTTCCCTGAATTTATATTGTTGAGAAGCTGGTGAAAGAATAGAGCTGGGGCAGGTGACCCAAATATCTGATAACTGATGCAAATATCCAACATCATCTGATGATGCCATGCCACCATGCTCAGCATCTAAAGTTGGAGAAGGCAGAGAGAAAAGGGAACAAGTGATCGTGTTTGTCTTTCTAAGCAAACATAAAATGCAATTGACCCTGGATTTCCTTGAGATGAGTGAATTCCTGTCTGCCCATGAGAAGTAGTGACTGAATTTTTGTTTTGCTTTCCTTGTGTATGCAGGGTTTTTTTCCACTATTAAACTCTCTTTATTTCAGCCTGTGAGTTTTCTTCTCCCCTATCCCACTGGAGTGAGCAACAGGCTGTGTGGTTAAAACACATCACTATTCTGTTTCTATTTCGTTTTCTTGTTGTTCTTATTCTCTCAGTGTTTGTTCAAACAGTCCTCCTGCAGGACTTGTCATCTGTTCTGTACAGTCTGTACATTCATGCCCTAAGCGACATGTTAATTTTATTAATGTAGAAGGGTTTTTAATTGTGGGCAATTATAGCAGGAAACTAAATGAACTGGTTTTGTAAACAGATGAAGAATTACTGGCTCTTAAAAAAAACTAACAAACCAACAAATAAAAAATGTTACTTTTCTCAGCTAAAGAGTGCATTTCTTTTTCTGCAGGCCTCTGCGCTCTTGAATTCTGTAGGACTTAAGGGGCCAGGCATCCTAGAAGTGCCAAAAATCTTCTTTGAAGGGTAAAATTATTTCTGAGTGTAAAAAAAGGATGGGGTTTGCTCTCTTCCAAACATTCCTCTTCTTTTCTCTTCTCCCTTCTCTTATCCTTCTATTAACTTTGCTACCTGTCAGCACTTTTATGTTCTTCTACCTGCACTGTAGGGAGATGAAACATAAGCACTTGTTTTCGCATGGAAAAATACAGAAGCACCACATGTAAAAAGCATGTAAGTTGCAGGTACATTATATAAACTGTGAGTTCATGACTAATTAGACTTTCTTTTTTAATTGAGGAGGGGAGGGATAGAGAGACAAGCCTTGAGACACTGTGGCGCAAATGGACAAATATCTGACTTCTTTCATGAGAAGATGACATCGAGTGCTCAGCCACTAGCATTTTAGGAATAGGACTGTTGCTAAGCAACAGGTCTCACATAATCTTTCTCAGCTTTTTTGTCTCTGATAAAAATTGAGGCAAGAAAGTTTGGAAAGCTAATGAGGAAAAAATAGTTTCAGTGAAGAACAATCAATAGTGCACCTGACCAGAAAATAAAGTATTAATGGGGGCAGAGAAACCAAAGCTACTTATAGATATTCAGAAGCAAATTTATTATTATCAGGTATGTTTAATTGGTTGCATTCTATTTTTCCTTTTTCTTTGTGTGCTTTAGGAAACAATGAGAATGGCTTCCTTGGATGTGACTGCAATAACATGCACAAACCTTACTACGCAGTCAGTTTTAACAGTAGAGCAAATAATTGTTTCCTTTATGACATTTAAGGTTTCAGTAAGCTGTACGTAGCCTACAAAAGCATTGAGAAAATGAGTGGCATGAATTTTAAATTTTACATATATGCCTAAAAAAGCAGCTTAAAGCAGGGAGCAATTCACAAACAACTTTTTAGGTCAACAATAGATAGTAACTTCAATGCATACTATTAGTAGCGGAAGACACTGTGCCTGCCAAAGAACATAAAGTCACCCATGGTTTTTTAATATTCCTGCTTTCAGTTCTGCTAGTATTGAGCCTGATAATTTATCAACATATTATTCTTACTCAGGTGCAATCATCTGAGGAATCCAACCTAAAGCATGCAATGCAAAAGCATTGCTTTTTGTTGGTAACCTGCAAAAGATCCCAGGTCAGATGCAGTGCCTAGAACTATCAAATTGTAATTAAATGTTGTTGGTTTTTATTGCTCTTATTCTAAGAGTATTTTTGTAGATACAAGACAGATGATTATGTTCTTTCCATTGACTTGTATCAGTTCACTCTGATGTAACATCAGCGTGATCTATGAAACACGGCAGTCTGACAAGAAAGCGTTTTTTTCTTAAAAGACCAAACATAATTCATAATGTAAAGAAGAAAACATTGAATGCTGCATTTTAATGATCTAGGGAGTGACTTGTACAACAAGACCTCTATCACACTTTGGCAGACAATGTGGCTAAAAGAAAAGAAGTAGAAAATATGAACAAAGGTGGTCCTTAATCTTACTAATGACTTTATGTTTATTACAGAAGAAAAAAAAATAAAAATAAAAATAAAAAATATGATCCTAGGCACAGAATAATTTAGTTATAATGTTTCTAAAGTCTTCCTGTGTGGAAGCCTTCAGTAGAGTCTGCACTATTTTAATGCACTGGCATTTGGAAAAATTCAAGAACCTTATTCCCAGAATCAATAGAGGCTGAGAATTAGCAGCATAATTTTTAAGTCTTTAAGGCTGAAAGACGTGATCCATCCTAGTTTCTCAGAAGGAATGTTTAAAGGACAAACCTAGAGACAGAAATAAATATCAAGAATATTGCATTGAAATTAATCTTGTGAATGAATTTTTCTGTTTCTCAAGTTTAACATAAGCCTCCCTATTCGCAGAAGTAAATCAAAGGCAGTTTCCTAACAGGATAAGCCATCAGTATACTATAAACAATTCAGTATCAAATAAAAGTGATGATAATGAAAACATTAATCTCATTTGCTATCACCAATATTGCAAAATTCATCTCTGTGTCGCTGAAGTGGAAGGCTGCTTTAGCTTGCTATTCCTCTCGGCTTCTGTTTGTTTGGTCTGATTGCTGTTGTTAGAGGCTTTCTGGCAGAGATGAACAGGAAAGAGCTGTACTGTAGGTTGAATGATGGGATCAAAGCATGCTGCTGCTTGCTCGTTGCTGAACATTTTATTTTCTTTTCGTCTGGAAAGAGAAAAACATATTTTTGTCATGGCTTGCCCAATTTAAAGTATCTATGACTGTCATCCTTTCATTTTCTCATCGCCTTCATGAAATTGCTTGGCTTGTTTTAGTTTAAGAAAGGGTGCTATGCTTCCATCTTTATAAGTATTTTTCCACACCTTCAAGGTTTTCTACTCTTGACATTGTGACAAGATATTCCAGAATACATTTACTAGGATTTGAAATCTCAAATGTGTATATAATTTTTTTTTTTCTTGTAGTGTTTGCAAAGATCTCCCAACCTCATAAGTCCTTTGTGGTATAATTCTTAAATAGAATCTTTACCCTTGGTTAATCTTAAAAGGAAGATTAATGTCTTTTTAAATACCTTTGTCGAGAAGGCTATCATCTACTTTTGACAGAGGAGTGGTTAAACTACTGCTAGACAGAGAATTAATTTCCTTATTTAGCTCTACATTTTAATCATGACACTGGTTATTTAAAGAAGGAGCTATTTAGTTCACCTTGGTATATTTCTGTGTCTCATAATGATAGAAAGAAATAATGAGATCCTCAAGTTATTTCACTAGATTTTCTGATGTAGGTCGATCCTTGCTTGTGCAGAGCTCAACTTGCACATTGCAAATGCAGTTCCCTCAACAAGTAAGCCCTGTCTGACTATGTCATCAGAGTAAGTAGAAAATACTCGTCAGAGAAAGAACATAGGATTCCAAATTATGCTTATGTTGAACAATTCATTCTGAAATGCAAATGATTAATTGCAACAATGAGCAGTGTTTTAAGGGACAGGTGAAGAATCTCAAGACCCATGATTTTGTTAGAAAATGGTTCATAGCGTGGGAATGCCACTGACAGCAAGACTCATTTCCCCACAAAAACACAGAATAAAGCACTATTGTATGGCAGTATGATAACACAAATCTGACAAAAAATATGTGCAGTAAATAACTACTAAATCCATATCATCATGCCTTCATCATAGTTGTATCAAACTTCATAAAACAAAAGCCACCCCAAATGTGCCTCTTGTCTTACACAGGTTTCACTCTTGGTTTAATGACTAGCTCTTTTCATTTAAGCATAAACTGTAGAATTATTCCAATTTTGTCTTTTGATTTAATTGACTTAGCATGAGAAAAGACTGCTGTAGAAGTATTTTTTGGTATTTCCTGTAAAGTTAATTGCCTGTAAGTACCTGTTGAAGAATTTTTCTTGTGGTCCTTGTACCTTGGAAATATATGGAAAATTATAGTTATTGACTAATGTTTGCTGGAAATTATTTCTTTGTGTGTTCCTGAGGTGAGCCAATTCAGAAGCTTTTACAGTCTGTTTTTTCTACCCATGTCTTTCCCATCTCAAATCTTATGTCAAGAGGATGAAAATGAGTGAGACAGCTGGAAGAGAAAGAGATTGTGTCAAAGAAATACCCAGTGTGGAATTCCTAGTGGGTCCAGAAGTGGAAGTCAGCAGGGAAGAAGCAGCACTGTGTCAAAGAAACACTTATTTGTGGAATTGCCAGTGGATCCAGACGCAATGCCTGGAGGAGAGCATCAAACCATTTGAAGAGAAATATTCTGTTGAAATTAAATTATAATTTTGGTTTTGAAACGTTGACTTCCCCATATGATTCAGCCTCCTGTGCATAAAAAAGAAGACTAAAACTGTAAAAAAAACCAAGGAAAACCAAAAAACCCCAACCCCACTCCCCCCAACAAACAAACAAAAACCCTGCCACACATTGTTTATGTGGCATACTGGACAGCTATACAGTAACTGGATTGTTTCCAATCTTCAGGTCAGCTGAGTTAGCCTACTTATTCTGTACATGAAGTGCATTCACCTGAAACAATACATCTTATTCCAATTATAATTTCTGGCTTCCCTGAAGGATGAGTACTTTCTTGAACTAGTTATTGCTATAAAGTTCCAGGTCAGAGAAGTTCCCCGCTTGTCACTTTGGAGATGCCCGTTTTCAGATTATAATACACATTTCCTTGTTTCTTGGCTTGACCCTTATATATGGTTAGAAACTTCTTTTATGATTATGCACACTTGCATCTTCAAAAATAAAACCTACAAATCTATTTCAGTCTTTTTCTCTAATTATAATTCATCAAATCCTACACTTTATCAGCTGACCCACTCAGACCCTGAATCATTATAGCTAGTCTTCTAACAAACAAGTAGGTGCTTACCAATTCCTTTTCAGCTCTCCAAAGTTAATTACTACTCAAGTGCTTTCCCCTGACCTGCAGTTTGCCATAGCAATAGATGCATCCACACCCCAACCTTCTGCTTGAAGGCAAGAAAATTTAAGCAGATGCTAGCCCTCTTTTGGACCAAGTGACAGTGGTCATATGGTGAAAATATAGCAAAAGCTTTCCTTCACTTTTAGTGTCATTTCTAATGCTAAATGTAAAAAAACAAAATGCTGTCCAGTATGGAGTTTCTGTAACAAAATTTTATGATGAGGCATATTTCTACAGTATCTTCAAAAATAGTATAATTCTTTCTACCCAAATGTGTGGTCTGAAGAATCCAGTGCAAAAGAATTTTACCCTATTCTTTTTGCATAGCAGTGGAAATTGGTACTGCCATCCACTGGCTAAGGTTGTAGGGCTCAGTAAAAGCCACCCAGGAGCCATCATCAGAAGGTACCCGTTTTTCTAACTTCAAGGCGGTGCCACGACAATCTCATCTATAGTGAACAGCCACAGTAATTCAGCACGGCAGCTTTTGTTTCACAGGCAAGCAGCCAGATGTCTGCCCACAGTCCCTGCTGGCCACAGGCCATTTTCAGCAGGAGCCACCACAGATCCTCTCCTATTCCTGTGCAACTGCTTTACAGGTTTTGTAGTACATGATTGTGTACTGGATGTCTGACTCCTAAAAATGAGAATCTCATAGCACTAATTAGAGCTCAACACACTGAAGACAGGTGCCAATATACTTCAATTTTGCCCCGCCATATTCTTCCTATTCTGCTACCCTGCTATTGATAACTCTCTTCTTCCTGACAGTTCATGTTAAGTAGTTATGTCTTTCTTTGTTTTTGCTGTTTCTTGGTTTAGTTTTGTTTTGTTTTGCATTTAACAGTATAAATGCTAGCTACATGGGGAAGCCATAGAACACAATTTTTTACTTATTAGGTATTTTTAAACCAGTTCTCCAGAGGCAGCAGTTTATTTTTTTAATTTTTTTTTATCCATGTCTTTGCAAGATAGATAATGATACAGCTTCTTCCCTTCAGTTTTAAATCCCCATCTCTACTTTTTCTACATTCAGCTACAGTGTGTAAATTTTCAGAAACCCTCTCTTTATTTGTTTGCTGGGTTTTTTCCTGGATTTAAAATTACTTCTTGGATGACCAAGGAATTTTCTATTTACTTTGCATTTTCAATAATTTAATGCAAAATATAAACTAACCTTAATGTTGATTAACACGATTTGGTGGGGGTGGGCTGATCATTTGTCTCTGGAGTCGATGATAGGACATGAAGAAATAGCTTAAAGCAATTACTAAATTCTTCCCTTAAGATGATGACTCAGCAGTGGAACAAGCTCCCCTAAATAAAACTAATATCACCCCAATTCTGTGGGTATTCAAGATGCAAATAAGCAATGTTCTTAGATATATAATTTAATTTTAGATTGCTCAGCTTGAAGTCAGGGATTCAGTTCAATGATCTTCATAGGTACCTGCCGACATCCATAAGGATATTGTATGATTATAAATCAACATGCAGATGATGGGAGTTCAGTAGAGAGACTACTGGAATTGCACCCTTGCTTTCCTGCGACAGGGACTGACTTAAGGGATAGGAGTCAATGGCAAAAACTTCCACCTGTTGGAGCAGGTGCATCTCCTCTGTGACTATTCTGCCTTCCCAGAAGCGCTTGCACAATTGGTATGAGGATCTGCATGTGTAGCTCAAAAATAATGAGGATGATGTTTCATCTAGCTTGGAAGTGCTGCTGAGGCTGTCAACTTATGGCTTATTATCAAAACCACAAGGGGACTATTTAACACCCTGCTACACCACTTAGACAGGCCCAGGTCTATAGGGCTGTGTGGGGTTCACCCAAGGGTAGTGAGGCACCTGTCAGAAGAGCCCATCGAGCCACTTTGCAGGATTTATCAGCCATCCTGGATAGTGGGGGAGGACCCAAATAACCGTGGGTTGGCCAATGTGACACCCACCCAGAAAAAGAGTTGGAAGGAGTATCCAGGGACCTATAGATCTGTGAGCCTAACCTCAGTGTTGCCAAAGGTTATGGAACAGATCACATTGAATGAGATCACCCAGCTGGACACATGTTGGACAGCCAGGGGATCGGGTCCTGCCCACACAGGTTTAGAAAATGCAGGTCCTGCCTGTCCAACATGATCTTTTTTTATGACAAGGTGACCCACTAAACGGATGTGCATGTTGTCTTTAGTAAGGACTTTGATGTCATTTCCCACAGCATTCTGCTGGAGAAGCTTGTTTGTCACAGCTTGGGAGGGTGTTCTGTTGACTGGCTAGAAGACTGGCTGGGTGGCCAGGCCCCAGTGGTGGCTGGTCACAAGTAATGCTCCCCAGTCCTGTTTCACGTCTTTATCAATGGTCTGGACAAAGGGATTTGTTAGTTTGCATAGGACACCAATTTGGGTGGGAATGCTGGGGGTTAGGAAGGTTCTTTAAAGGGATCTAGACAGGCTGCATTGATGGATAGAGGCCAGTTCCAAGAAGTTCAACAAGATGGAGTTTCTTGCAGCTGAGTCACAACAGTCCCCCACTGCATTGCAGGCTGGGGGAAGAGTGACCGGAAAGCTGCGCCTTGAGAAATGACATGGGAGTGCTGGTTGACAGCAGCTGAACATGAGCTGGCAGGGTGCCCCTGTGCCCAGGGCATCCTGGCTTGTATCAGCAACAGTGTGGCCAGTAGGACCAGGTAGTGACCGTTCCTCCGTGCTTGGCACAGGTGAGGCAGAAACTTGTTCAGTGCTGAGTTTTGGGTCACCTACTACAATAAACTCATTGAGGTGCCAGAGAATGGCCAAAGAGCAACAAGGCAGGTGAAGAGTCTGGAGACCACGACCTATGAGGATTGGCAGAGGGAACTGGAGTTGTTTAGCCTGGAGTAAAAGGAGTCTCAGAACCTCATGTCTCTACAATTCTCTGAAAGAGGATTGTAGAGAGAGAGAGACAGCCCAACAGTCAAAAAAAAAAAAAAAAGTAAATTTTGGAAACCTAGGGAGGTGCAAGAAGGTCATCAGCAAATATCTCATTAACAGTTTGCAGCTGTTTACTTCATGTAAGTAATTTTAAGGGAAAAAATTAACACCTACTATCAAGTTTCCTTTTAAATACATAAATTCAGAGTTTAAACAGCCACTGTCTTGAGAGCATGAAAAGTCCCACTATTGTCAAATGCAATACACTGCACTGGTAATTTAACCAAAATTTTAGTGCAGCAGAAGACTGCATTTTGAAGACAAAGTAGACTAGGTTTGTTGACTAGGTTTTCTCTTTATTTTTTTATTCTGTAAACAATTGTTATAGGTATATAAATTAAATTAATGCACAGAACTTTCAAAAATGTCAATAGTGCCTTCAGGGAAATATATATATTAAAGCTGGCTAAATTACATTTAAACATGGGACTCATTGAAGTCAATAGCAAAATCCCTGTCAAGTATAAAAGGACTGGCATTTTGCCTTAGGGGATCTTCTGAGCAAGAAGAGATACCATCTGCATTTGTTAACTTTATTTCTTCTTCAGCACTGCACACTCTGCATGAAAAATGAATCTCAGGTGGTAATGGGAAATATTTCTGGAGCTGGGTTAGATTATTTAGCTAAATATTCAGCTTATTTTCAGTCATATAATACAATAATGAAGTGCCAACCTGTTTGCATATGAAGTTATAGGTATGTAAATAAGCAAACATCTAGCTGCCATAAGTTTGTGGTTTGGTTTGATCTCTACTATCCTCCTTTGCCTTAAAGGCTCACTTAAAAGTTGCATCAGCTTTTTCAACTAATCATGCAGAAGCCTCATTCAGAGAACTGGAGACCACTTTGGGCAAATGTGATGGGAAAAACTGGTTTCTAGAAAAAGAAAGCTGTTGTGTTGTAGCCTGAATCTGTATACTTCACTAGGGGAGAAATTATAGTGCATTGAATTTGCATTGCAAGATTTTGGCAATGGGGAGGCTACAGGGGTGGTTTCTGTGAGAAGCTGCTAGAAGCTTCATCCATGTCCAAAAGATTCAGTGCCATATGGCTCCAAGTCAGACTTGCCACTGGCCAAAGCTGAGTCCATCGGACTTGGTGGTAGCACCTCTGGAATAACAAGTTTAAGGGGAACAATTACTGTCAAGTGACTATTTTAACCAGGAAAAAGAGGAGTGAGAGCATGTGAGACCAGCAGAGAAGGAGGAGGAAGAGATGCTTCAGGCACTGAAACCGAGATTCCCTGGCAGCCTGTGGAGCAGGTCACGATGAGACAGGCTGTGGTCTGCAGCCCGTGGAGGTATGTGGTGTAGTAGAGACCCACCTGCAGGCTGTAGATGTCCCCATGCTGTAGCAGGGGGCTGCACCTGGAAGGAGACTGTGACTATGTGGGAATCACATGCTGGAGGAGGCTTCTGGGAGGACCTGTGGCACCGTGGAGAGAGGAGTTTGTGCTGGAACAGGCTTGCAGGCAGGACTTGTGAGCCCATGGAGTACGCCTGATGAAGAAGTTGATGAAGATTTGCACCCCATGGGAAGGACCTCATGGTGGAAGTGGTGTGTGAGGAGTCCCTGCCTGGTGGAGGAAGTAGTGGTAGAGACAATTTGTGATGAACTGATGCAGTCCCCATTTCTCATCTCCCTGCACTACTGAAGGGAAGGAGGAAGAGAAAACTGTGAAGTTGAGTCTGAGAGGAATGGAGGTGTGGGGAGAAGAGACCTTTAAGATTTGGATTTATTTCTCTTTATCCTGTTCTGATTTGGCTGATAAAAAACTAAAGTAATTTCTTCTGAGTCAAGTCCTTTTTGCCCATGGCAGTAACTGAAGCGTGATCTTTCCCTATTCTCATCTTAACTCATCTCTCCTTATCTTTTATCTCCTCTGCCCAGCTGAGGAGCTGTGAGAGACTGCAAAGATGTTTTGAGACATTTTGGGATGCACATGTGTGGGGCTGTGCTCTGGTGATTCCCCCATCCCAGAGCCAGTATCCCCACAGCAGCTGCCAATCCTTGGCACACCAGAGGCAATTCTCCACACCCCACCCCTGGAACCCCAGTCCAGATCCTAAGTGGCCAATTTACCAGAAATCCTACCTGAAGGAAGTGCCCAAAAAAGCTAAGGTTATTTAAGGACAAACACAAAGTAATTAGACATCTTTAACCTAACTCCTCTTGGAATCTCTATATGAACACTGCTGGAATCCAGGGGTTAGTAGCTCTATGTGTGCTTTTTCACATCTTTTCTGTCATTCTCTCTTTCTTCTTCTTCTAATTCCCTCTTGTAATTTTTAACTTAAATTTGAATGGTCTTATAGTTCGCTAAGTTAAGTGGGCCAAATTAATGCCTTGAGAAGTGTATTTTGTTGATTGAATTCTAAGCTTTTGCCAGAATTCTGATTTTCTACAGTTGCCAATAAAGATATTTTTGTTGTTTTGACCTCTTCAGAATATCTTCTTGATATTTCTCCTTTGCACCTAACTTAGAATTTGCATGAACATCCCTAAGCCCTTTTAAAAGTCTCATTGAACATGCTGTTTGAGCCCTAAAGCAGGAAAGGTGGTAAGAGTGGCTTTGGTGGGTACCTGACATCCAGTCAAGATGTGTTCAAGGGCAATACACCACAGATGTGTTCTCTTCTGAAAGACATGGGCAGAGCTAAATGTTGTTTGATACCCAGAGATTCCTAATTTAGTTTGATTTTGACGTGATCTAATAAAATATCTATGCTTGTATGTACCAAATATATCTTTTAAAATGTATGCTGAATAAACAGGTAAAAGTTCCTTCTTCTAATAGTCAGAGGAGTGTAATTTAGTCTTCTAGAATATAATTTCTGAAGAGGTTCTCTAGCTGAGATTAACAGATATAGTGTCAGCTGTATAAGACAGATATGCTAACTATCATGAGCTAACTATCCTTACACACATTTTTATCTAAAGGTTTATGAGTTCATCCAGATTTATACCATTATTTCATCTTTTTTTCTCTTATCTCTTTTCCTTTTCTTTGATTGTAAATCCTATCTTTAATTTGGAGGATATGACCAAATTCTAAATGTGAAAAAAATAAAACAACTACAGAAGTTGAGAATAGAGTGTTCCTCTGCCTTCCACTCTTTGCAAAGAGTGAAGCCCATTGGTAGATGCCATCTTTGTATGTGAACACACCTGAGACTTATAACTGGCTATATTGCCCACACATTTGCTCCTTATAAGGTATTTTTCTAAAAAATTACCCTACTCTATTTTTTTTCTTTCATACACCCATATTATTCCACTTCATTTGGACTAATATACGATTATGACTTTTCGCTCATGATGTGAGAGAATTCTGGAAACAGACATAATAGTTGAATTGAGTTGGAAATCAATTCAGACACCCATGAATAACATGCCTAAATTTTCATTTAGAGTTTTCAGGGTTTTCATTTAGAAAACCCTGAAAACTCACTGACTTTTTTTTCCTGCTAAAAGACAAGAATGAAGCTTTCAGTGCTAGTTCATTTTATGCAGCTGTTTAACCTGGAAATGAAAGCGGCTACAAAAATAAGTAATTTTACTTTTTTAGCCCCCCAAAAAAATAACATACCTTGGCTCATTTTTTTTTTTTGTTCTTGGAAATTATTCTGTCATTCCTCTCTTCCTATCCTAAATATTTTAGAAAGTTATTGAATAATTTGCAGAGAAGTTTTTATAGCTCTCTAGCTCTTTAGGTATTTGTTTGCCTCACCATATATTGAAGCATCAGGAGCTGTCATCCTGAACCCTACCTATAGGTAAGGTACAGACAAGTGCAGAAAGCAGGACACAGTGACTATGTGGATGATTATTATTAGATTTATTGCTAAAACAGAATCTAAATATTGTCAATTTGGTATCTAACTATTACGTCTCTTGTTACAATGTGTTATAGTACCGCCAGGTCATAATCTCTCCTGTTGAGTCACAAACTCCTGTAAGATCCTCTTGTTCCCTGAACTTCTAAGAAGCTTAACTGTACCTGGGTTCACTTAGTCTAAGATTTCACCAACAATCTGTGTCTAAAGGATTATAATACAAGCAGGTTCATCTGGAAGCATATGAATTTACATTATTTGACCCTGCAGACTTCATAATTACAAAGGAAGGAAAAAAGCACCCATAGAGCTACTTTTGGATTTTGTCTCCATATTTGACTGGGTCTTGACACTTTTTACTCACCTATGCAAAAGTGACCAAAATTCTGTCCTCATCAGGGTGGAGATTCACTCAAAAAGCATCTGCATCCTCTGGGTTTTCATGGTTGACTCAATCTCCACCAGCCTTTTATACCCCTTTGTAGGCTTATGTGCACCAAAGTCAGTTGAAATCTCCTCAGCTTCTCTATCTCTGGAATAGTGTAAATGCAGTAATTGTGTAAGCAGCTGGACAGTTCTTCCTGCAATACCAGAGTGGTGTTTCTGTCCTAGCAACAACCACATTGCCCATCAGAGACTGTGGGAGTGGGGAGAGGGACCAGACACAAACATAAAGACCCAACCATCTTTCTTCACCCTCACAAGTGTATATAGAGTGAGTGTGACCAGTCAGGCGAAGTGCAATGACAAAATGATATGGAAGAACTAATATTCAGTCATGGTGAAAAGTCTATAAATATATTAAAGAGGAAAGCTCATACAGAAGTGTTTGTAAAACAACTAGTTCTATGAAGATTTCTGGATAGAGATTTAAAACAATTTGAAGAAAAAATTAGCAGTTCTTTTATGGGTGTTTTTCACAGTGTGTATCTAACACTTAATATGATAAAATCTGTTCAACACAAGCTGTCAGTTTTGAAATTAGACCCACAACTTGGTGATGGCAAATTTCTTTTCATGTGTGTGATGCTATGGCAGTCTTTTATGAATATTCTCATACAAAGCTGATTGTATTTTCTGCCAATACCTCAGTTCTGATAAAACAAATAATAACAGTTGCTTAACATTTTCAGTAGAAATCATCCCTGCTGCTCTAGTGGTATTAGAGAGTAATTAGTTTTTACTAAGCTAGACAAGAGATTTTGACAGGTTTCAAATGTAAAACGTAACTGAAGCTGCTTCACAGTCAATCCAAGACTATTCTTGTCAATTAGAAAGATATGAGAAATCATATAGCAGCTTTTCCATAGATAAGTACTTGAAACACTGTGTATCCATATCCAAGGTACCTGAGGTCCCTTCAAACTTATATGACATTTTGCCAGCAAGACAAGATTTTCAGTCCAAGGTGAAAAGTGGAAGTGTTTATACTGAAAACAATCAAAAACTGCTGAGATTTTAAAAAATATGAAATCTGAAATTTCAGCCAGCTTTTCAAATTTGAAACAAAGAACAAGAAATTTTTAATTTTTTTCCCAGGCTTAACTTCTAATTCTTGAAAGGGATATAGTATTATCTTTCCTAGTGAGCAAATGAATTTTTATCTACTCATCACTGAGCTGCAGTGCTTTTCTCTGAAAGACCTGCTATTTATTAATATTTGAAAAAGGACACACAAATTAAAAGGTCTGCTATGATAATCCCTGCATTTCCTTATGTATATTGAGTGACGGAGCAAATTAATCTTGAATATGTGTGAGAATGTCCTTGATAGTTGTTCACTTTTGTCCTGTGTAGAATCTTCACATCCTTTGTGCTCCTTTTGAGGTAGGCAAACTGGACCTCAGCCATGAATGTTCACACAAAGATGTGTCTACTGTAACAGCTAAAGAAAGAAAAAAAAGAAGTTAAAAATATTTTCCCCAGTGTAAATCAAAGTATCTTTTTATGATCGTTTCACAGGTATGTGTTTAGAAATTAACCACTTATAAAGCTATAAATAGTTACACAGTGCAGAGTCTGATGCAGTGAGAGAATTTCCAAGGCTACTAGAGAAAAAGACTTATCTACTGTCTTCCATTTTGTGCTGTATAGGAAAGACTCCTATCCTCTGTGTTTTATGATTTGGGGTCTGAACACAACATGAAGCTATGTGATAACTTATTTAATTCCAGGACTAGTGCTTTTCAGAAGAAAATCCTGTCTTTATAATGTAAAACACATCAGGAAGACAGGAACAATATACCTAACTAAAGATGTATTTGACTAAACTTTTATGAAAACATTTGTTTCAAAAAATCCAAAGCTTCTTCTTCTGAATATATTATCATGACAAAATTAAATGTGATGAGGTACATAGTTTAGTGTATTGACAGATACCTAGAACTGCATTATTCACTGTCTTCTCTCTTTTCAGTTGAAAGTTAAACTCTCAATTACTCTCAGTACTTATGGATGTATGAGTGCTAATGACAAACAGATCAACTGAAACTTATCCTTGACTGCCAATTAATTTTCATTTCTTATGATCAATCTTTCTCCACCATTATATCCAAGTATAAGAGCCCAATATAGAGCACAGGAAAGCCAACACTCTGTGGGCTTTAATATTCTTCAACAAAGAGTGGTTAGTTTTCTAGTGGAGGATTTAATTCTTTAACACAGAATAAACAGATTCATGCATTTTAGTGTGGAGGATTCTATTAATCAGAGCTGACCTGCAGATGAATGTAGTCAATTACATTTATATGACTCTTTCATGCTCCAAACCTCCTTTCTCTGCTATTTTCTTACCATTTGAAGTGGAGGAAAGAGCTAAACTGGAGCCTTCCTTTTAACACCTTACTTTGAAAACTATAAGGTACTTCAGCCCACAGACTCCACTCTACTACTTCTATTGCCAGGAAGATCTGTTCTTGAAGCTGACAATTCCATGTGCCTAAAAAACCATGTCTTGGTACCTCAAACAGATGTATCAGAACACTGAGGTGAATTCTGACAAAGAAGCAGGAAAGCAGCCAGGAGTAAACATATCTCAGTAAGGTTTCCACACTGTGGGAAATATTTAAGAGTTGCAACTGCAAAAATCTATTTGAAGTCATACAAAATTAGGGTTTGTAATGAAACAGGTAAACCAAAAACACTAGACAGTGATTTTGAAAGAAACTTCTTTCCTTGGGCACTCCTTTCTTACCAGTTGAAAAACTGAATGTTCCCAACCACAGTACTTGAAGCAATTAATGGTTTAGCTCATATATATAAAATCTTGATATAAAATCCATCACTGTTTATCCAGAGCTAGACTTGTTTTCATTGCTGCTGTCCTTAAGGATCTAGACAACCCTTGAAAAATTAATAAAATGTGAAATTCTTATTAAGTCTTTAATTTATTGCTTTAATTTTCTCTACAGTTTCAGGACTGTCACATAGAGAAACTATTTCCTATTTTGTCTTTTTGTTGTTTGTGTTGTTGCCTATTTGTTTGCATCCAGGAAATCACTATTGAATTTAGAACAGTTTCTTTGCATCTAATTATTTTTATACAAAGTATAAATCAGAAGTAACCAAGACCTCTTATCTGCAAAGCCCATATTGTGTGATATAACACAATCAGACCCCACATATATGTCTCTACCTGCTGACCACATCTGTTGTTTTCTGTACAGTGTCTTTGGACAGTATGTTGAAATACTTTTCCTGCACCTGTTCCACCCACACTTTGCACCGTAGTGAAGCTGAACCTTCAATGCTTAGCACACACCACCTAAATCCACAGTGACACTATACTAGGGGTTACAGAGAGCAAGGGTTACAGTTTGCATATCCTAAAATATTCCTTAAACAAATTCATAATGGACTACTCATGAGGCACAAGACCTATTTGGTTCCAGTGTTACCACAGAGCCATAACTCCCATTGTTTAAATATATTTTTTTAAAAAAATCTAAAGGAATTTTAAAAGCACTTACAAAGTATTTTTAATGGACATAAAACCTGGAAAATTTGCACATTTTAAACCAAGTTTGATGCAAATTTTTCTGAGTTTTCTGTTCTGGGTCGGTAAAATAACTAATATAATATTGGAAATATACTGTTGCCATTGAAATGTCACTTACTTGAGGAGTTAGATGCAAGAAAATATGATATTAATGAATCTTCTTCATCATTGCAGAACATATAACTTACATTTCTTTATAGTAATAGTTTTTGGAAAGGTGATTTTAACTTCCATTTTACACTCATTTTTAATAGTGCTCAGCTGTAACAGCAGAACAGCAAGTGAATGATTTTCCTGCTCCCTCAAATGCAGTTCCATCACTATTTTGCAAAAAACCATGCCAAATTCATTTTCATCTGGCTATAAAAATCAAAAGCATGCCAGCATTCAGAATAGCTAGTCCTCTAATATATTCCCTCTCCCATTCACATTTCCTTGTATCTATATAGGAACTACTTACTATTACTGGTTCCTTGCATGCCAGGTGTATTTATGAGAACCAAAAAAAACATGTTAGTTGTCTGCATATTTAAACTCATACATAAGTTGTTTTAAAACCTTCACATTCAAACACATAGACTTCTAAAATATTACTTTTCCAAATCAAGACTGGTTGGGTAAGCTTTTTTATTGAAGGAGTCAAAATGTCCTGATGATCAGAGCTTCTTCTTAGGAAACATATGTATTGGATTTATTCTTCTGTCATGTATCACTGTGGACTTGAGTACGAATATTGTCTGTACACAAAATAAATGTTATGTAATACAATATATACAATGTGAATGAGTATTACTTCTAGATGTGGTACAAAGACATCCATCTGGCTTTTATCTTCTTACTTCAACAATGGCATTTAGACCTCTCAGCAAATGAGAGAAGTAAAACATTTAAAATACTTGATTCACGGCTGATCTCCCTACAGGAGTGATTCTAAAGAGATAGCACAAAGCAATCTGCTTCTCAGCTATGGTTGCACCTGTGGCTACATGGTTCTTCATAAAGAGGACTATATTTCAAACAGATGCATGAACAATTAGCTAAGTATCTTTAAGAGTGGTGCTGAAATCTACCACCAAGACACAGAAAGCATACTCCTAAAATTCTATGCCTCGTGACTATCACAAATTATTAAAATTACATGATCTTGTTTGTGTTTGGATAAAATTAGTTTAACTATGCTTAACACAATTTCTTCCTTGTTTTATGTACCTAATGGCTCCAGGTTTCATGACAGAGTATTATCTTGTGCTTTTCATTCCACTTCTGCCTTTTAAAGATCTACTGTAATAAAGTTTGTTTCATCAAAGCATGTCTGTTTTAACACCTCTTGGAAAGAAAGCATTTGCCATTCTTGTTTTAAAGGAAAGAAAAAAAATATTATAAAGTTTTGTTATTAGCAAAATATTTGAAAAGTAGTCACAGAAGAGGCAGTCATTTCACCTATGTTAGTCAAAAGGGTTTAATTTGAGATGTTCTTTTGACAAGGCATTAGTTGGAAAAGAAAGATAATTATAAAAGAGTGAATGCACTTCAAATATATAAAGTGATGGGTGAACCCTATCCATTCCTATGAGACCACCTTGTGTCACTGTAACTTGTTCTCTTGGTACCTCAAGATTTGATCAAAGAAGGTGGCCAAAAGGGAATTATAGGGAATTTCTTAGAGATGTTTCCTGAAGAAATCAAAACAAGATAAGAAAAGAGAAAACTTTGAAAAATTTAAAGATAAGTAGATCTGAATGTACTTGACACACCAGTAAGTTCAAATATAAAATAGCATTGTTACTACAAACAGATGTGACTCACAGGAAACTTTTATTGCAAATTAAGGTGCCTAATAAGAAACTTGAAGGAAATAGGATGCATATATCACATAAGTAACGATGCTCACATTCTAGCAATGGAGAGTCAAAACTCAATTTTTTTTTCTTAAGATGTTTCACAGTAAAAATTCTGCTCTATTTTGAGCAGAAACCATTTTTCTGAATGGTGAAACCTCAAGCATTCCTTTTATAACCTCTTTTCTTCTCCTAGCCACCTCTGCCATTATCTTTTGCTCTCAAAACTTACCTCTCAGTAACTTTCTTATTATGTCAATATGTTACTCTTTTCCTGAAGGGCTCTCTCCTGAGCTTTTTGCGCCTTTTTCATTCTAGGGATTGCTTTTTCATGTTCTCCATGTTTCATGTTCTGAAGTTTCTTATTGACAGCTGCTCTGGTTTGAGTTAGAAGCTGCACTTGCAGAGGTAATATAAGGTATCTACAAACAGATGTTTGACAGGTAATCATATGATTATTTAAAAAGGACTCTGGCTTTCAGCTCATGAATAACACCCAAAGGGCTGTGATAGATAAGCTATCACAGTAACATAACAATTAGAAACAATATTAGCACCACTATTTTTCGACTGTGTCATAGTGTTTTTTCTAATAATAAAACATATGATGCCTTGTGATGTCTAAATTTCAAATTTTCATCACAAAAGAAAAACAGAGAGGTGACACAAGCTTTTTCTTGTCTTGCCAGTTCACATACAATGTTTATACAAGTACAGAATTTAGATTACTCTAGGTTCTGTTTTATGGGTACCCTGAAACTCAATTATTGCTTGCAGCTCAATTTTGAATTCTTTGATTGAAAGCTGTGATGAGAACGTTGGAGATTATTAATTATTATTAAATCAGTGAAATTAGGGGATAAAAATGAACAGAGGATTTCCCAGTTTCTCTTAAATGATTTACATACCAGTTGCCTATACAGTTTCTACCAAATAAACTCTCAGTAAACTTGAGACATCACAAATAATTTAACCAAGAAATGGATGTCCCCTAAAATTCTTCATTTTTAACTGTGTCCTAATGTTGCAGATCATCTACCCATTTCCCAAGCAATGGTGCATTAAAAATAGTTGGACAAGTCCTCAGCATATAAATCCAGGATTTTCACCTTTCCTCACTGGAAAATAGCTTCTGTTCTGGGCAGATTACAGCTTTGGGATTTTCCCAGACAAAGGGAGAGAGATGGGATGTACAGCAAAACCAGGAACATTGCCTTTCAGCAAATGAGTTTCCATTTGTACTAGGAATTCCTTGTTCTGACAGCAAGTTCAGGACTCCACCAGGTTTCCTCTTTCTTGCAACATCTGTTGTTTCTTGGGTAAAATTCTCTTTGTGTCACATCACCATAGCTGGGATGAATACAAAAGAATCTAGGAGTGAGGAATGGAGATGCAGGACCCATGATCCTGGCACTGGAGTTTTCTATGTGACAGTGCAGCCTCTGAAGCAACCACGATTGCTAAAGCCTCCTCTGCAAGGCAGGTGTATCCTTCCACTTGTTAGGCAATCAGAAGTCTCCATGGGGCTGTCATGGAAAAGGAAAGGTGCCGTAGTTTCATCTCACTGAGCAACCAAACCCCACACACTTTCTCCCCACCAGTAGGACCAGGGAGAGAATCCAAAGAGTAAAATGAGGAAATTTGTAACTTGAGCCAAAGACAGTTTGTTAAGGATACCAAAAGCTGCACACACAAGAAAAATAATAATAAAACAAATAAATGTAAAAATAGTAAAATAAAAAATTCATTTACCACTTCCCATATGCTGGTAAGTGTTCAGCCATCTCCAGGAAAACTGTGTTCCATCATGCATAATAGTTACTTGTAATGACAAGCTCCCTAACTCCAAACAGTCACCAGTTCTTCTCTCTTCTCCCCAGGTCGATGTCATACATTCTGGAATATCCCTTTGGTCAGCGGGGGTCACCTGTTCCTGCTATGTCTGCTCCCAGCTTCCCATGTACCCAAACGTCCTCACTAGCTTGTCAATCTGAAGAGCATAAAAGACTTTGGCTCTGTATAATCCCTGCTCAGCAATAACTAAAACATGTCTATATTATCAACCTTGTGTTCACTACAAACCCAAAACCCAGCACTTCAGCATATCAGAAAATGTTAATACAGCCTTAACAGACTGCTGAAAGTGATGAGGTTTCTGACTGAGAGCTACATGAAAAGCAATGTGCCTCTGCTTGAAAGACTCCCCAAAAGGGGAATCCTTATCAAAATTTTCAGGCACATTTATTGTCTTTTTAAAAACCTTATAGTTTACCTGAGAAGATGGGCTTTTCTCAGTGGAAGTGTATCAGTGCTGAGAGGATGCACAACACCACATCTGACAGCAGCAGAGCTTGCACAGTATCTATTTATGATGTTTTGGCACATCTCCCTGCTGATTGTGTCAGTGATGTTTCTGGCTTTACATCACAGGCAGGACAGGTAGATTTAGAGTTTTAGAAAGAGTCTCAATGTGTCTGACCACCCACTGACAGTGCAGAGAAACAGCTAACCCTGCTGATACAATGTTTGCTTCAAAACAAAATAGATGAGAGCTGAAGTCAAATACTTGTAAACAAGAAGGAAGCTGAAGGGGACATTGTGGGAGTGATTGCATTAAACTGAACATTAATGTAGCTGAAAATACCTTCAGTGTGTTCGAGAAGATAATCTGCTTTCCAAGTATTCCTTCTTACATCCTAGCCTAGAGGGTGATTTAGCCCAGGAGTGGGGTAGTGGACAAAGCATCTGAGTCAAGGTGGAGTGAGTTGTCACCTGTAGAAAAATTGGCAGTGGTCTAAACCAGACTGAAGAGATTGTGCCAACGTCTGATGTCTCTTCAAAAATGTTAGTCTAAAATTACACCATTTTTTTTCCCAAGATTCCATGCAGAAAGTACCAATAAGAATTCCTCAGCAGTTGCAAGTTTTTTGAAGTCATACCTATGCAAGGTTTGTAGGCTCTTCCGGCTGAATGTGTCTGCTAAGGGGAGGTAAGACCATTTTGAGAAGGATTTTATATTTATCTAAACAGATAAGAATAATGAATTACTGATATGTAATGTTCTTTGCTATTTCCTGAGACCCTTTGCACTGGACACAAACTCAGGTGACTGCTTGGCCTAATAGAAAATAAAATATTTTGAACCTGTGTTTTATCTGGTTGTCAGAAGGTTTAGCTGGAATTTAACCTCCGTTAGACCTTTTCACATTAAATAGACTATGAGGAGCCATAAATATCTACTAGCATTCCCATTAGTCATTCAGTGCCTATCTGTTTCTGATCTGTAACAATCTTTACTTCTCCTGGTTATATAATTCCCCAGTAAGTTATACTTCCTTTGAGAAAATGACAGAGGCTAACAAATTATCCCTCTCTTTCTGCTTTGTCTTTTCTTTGAGATTTTCCCCAAACTGAGATGAACTGAGATCTAAAGTATCTTTGTTCCACAGGAGAAATATGAACAGTAAGAACTCCACTGGAGCACATTCTCTCCACCTAAGAGCAAAGCTCATTCTCCTGGATGGTCCTGTAAATGTCCTTTATCATGGTCACTTCTGATTGAAAGGAAAAACTCTTCTGACATCCACTGGCTTCTCTAGCCAAGATGAACTCTTCACACCTACTAGAAATACATTTCTTGTCATTTCAGGCTCACATTTGCTGAAGAAAAACTGTCAGACAAAATGTAGGTCTGAGAATAACTAAAGACAGACAGCAATTGGATGGGAGAGCTGAAAATAGATATGCCATAAGATAGCCCTTGATATCTGAAAGACAATGTCCACTCCTAGTATACACTCTTTCGTATAAACTCACACACACACACACACACACACACACACACACGATGATATAGATAAATAGATAAAAGATATAAATAAGATAATATAAATAGAAAGATAAATAGAAAGATAAATATAAATATACAGATAAAGATAAACTATAAATATAAATATAAATCTAAATACTAAATGATAAAATAAATATAAATATATAGACTATAGATAGATTATATATAGATATATCTATATATATATATATATATATATATTTATGCTGATGTGATTGAAGTTCCTGTCATCAGAAGAAAAGAATTTCTGGATTTCCTACATTCCCTGAATTTAGTTCAATGTATATAGTAAGGTTCACGTGCGTGGTCTCTAAAGTCATTCTGGAGCTATCTTTTCATCATGATGTTTTGGTAGACCAGATCAAGCCTACATACATGTTCAAAACCAGATTAAGACAGAGAATATCAGAAGTGTCTCATGCTGAAGGCTGCTCTTCATCTATTCCCTGACCTTAAACATAGCCTTTTTTTTTTTTTTTTTAGCTAAAGGTAGAGCTCAAACCTGTTAGCTCTTTATAGCAGTAGATATTTTCATTTTAATTTATTTAGAACAGGGGACCAAGAGGTGTAGATCTGTAACGTGAAGAGTGGCATTTGATAACAGGATTTGATTAAGTATTTAACATCTCAATCTCAGGCCAAGTTGAAAGCTTTTTTATCCTTCACGAATGAAGCTTAGGATATTCCTGAAGTGTTCTGTGTAATTTCTCCCCCGAACACTTCTTTCTATGACACATCTATTTTGTAACTTTCCCCTAATCTTTATTTCAGGACCTCAACTTTAAGATTCTCTCACAGTTAACATAACTGCACAACATCAGATGGAAAGCAGGTAGCATGTGTTATCAGTGTTAAAGGTTTGTTGAAGCCTCTATTCCCCTTTATGCAATTTCTTATGTCTTAAGCCAAGATTTTTTAACATAATTAAAAAATAAACTATAATTAAAGTAAGTTATATTGTTCTAGACAGAAGACTTTGAACTATTTTTCTTAATCCTGAGAAACTGTTTGTCTAAAATATTGAACTCATTTATCAAGGCAGATCATGTTTATGAAACAAAATTAAACTTTTTTTTTTTAAAAATATTGACTTGACATATTGTCTTTTTGAATGGGATTTCAGCTTTATCATTGCTGTTATTAGAGCAACATCTTTATATTTAGGGATCAGCTACAGAATTATTTAACTAAGACCCATTTTAAATTATTTATTTTCTCTTCAGGCCCAAAAACAGTTAGTGTACATTAAAAAAAGGAAAAATTTAAATCAGAAGTTTAGTTCTTCAATCAGTTAAAGAAAAAAAAAAAGAAAAAAACATAAATGATTTTTAAAAACCACAACTAACTCCTCTTTCATTTAAAAATCACAACTAACTCCTCTTTCACACTGGCCTTTTTTTAGTATACCAAAATTATTGTACTCTGCTTGTCAACATTACAAATATTGCATTTATATCTTAGCATACAGGATTGTCATCCTCATGTGTAAGGAGTCCTCTTGGATTTTCCTTCCTGCTTTCTGCTTTCTGCCATTCCCCTGATTCATCTACTCAACTCTCTGAGCTACTTGGGTTTAGAGAAGAGAGGGAAGAAAAAGACATGCTGAAATAAAGAAATTAACACAAAGGAAAAAAAAAAAAAAACAAGCAAAACCACATACACACACACAAAAAAAAAAAAAAAAAAAAAAGGAAAGAAAAAACAGGAGCAAGCAGAGTGATTACATTCCACTTTCGGTTTTGGCAGGTGACGTGCTTCATAACAAAGGTTAGTTGCACAAGCTTTCCTCTAAATAAGCTTAACTGTGTGTAAAATAGAGGCATATGAAAGTACTGTGAGCGTTCTTATAATTTACTGACATGTACAGAGCACTTTGAGGTAAATAATTAGGTCTATTCTAAAGAAAAAAAATGAACTAATGTCAAATACTTCATACCCATTCTGTACATCGATGTCTCCTTGAAATACTTTGTCTAAAACACACATTGAACAGACAGCTGAAGTGCAGATAAGGCATAGGAAAAATGAAGATCTTTATAACATGCACAAGGACAGAGTATATGAATGCGTCTTTGATGGAATTAAGGAGAATAGTAAAAAATCATATCTGCTGTAAATTGATTCAGTAGTACTTAGAAAAGATTTTGTGGTTTACAGCTACCAAAAATATCAAATAGCACTCCAAAAAGAAGCTGAGAGCATTTGGGTATTTTTAGGAGCACAACATTTTCTGCATGAATAAGACATTTTCTATTGCTTTTGATCTCTGTGCAAAACAAATGTCTATACTTCCTTGTGACAAATAGAACAGTTAAAGATAGCATGATATATCTGACCTTTTTTTCTTACTGCTTCTTTGCTAATGTAAACCTTTAGGCAATCAATGCAGGCTCTGCAATCAAGACTGTGTTTGTTTTATTCTGTTTTCTAAATATAATCCTTCTTTATTGCAAGAATTTTAGCCATAATTTTAAGAGTTACAATAGTTGGGAAAAGTTTTTCCTTCAACTAAAGATTCATATTCTTTTGTTGCATTTCTTCACAGGTGTTTCAGAAAAGTGTTTCCAAGGGAGCCCCCTTAGAACCTATGTCAACCCCTAAAGGTAATCGACATTATCAACATAAGTGCTGAGAGAATGCTGCACCTGACAGTTCACAGAGATGGGGGTGTTGTCTGTCTTATTTTACAGAAATTCATAGTACAAAAGAGAAAGAATGATAAGTAAAAAATAAAAAGCATTGCTTGTCTTTTTCTTACCTTTCCACAGACTGCCTATACTTTACATACTCCAGAACACTCCCTAAAAACGTTCAAATTATTAGTGAAAAAAAATAGGAAGTTGAGCATCTTGTATCTTTCATTGGCACTGTTTGTCTTCAGCCTCCCTCAATTCCAGACTCTTTTATGATGATTTCCTAATATTTATCTTTCCATTCCTTTTTGAAAAGTATCTTCACAGAATTCAAAAAGAAGAGAAGGAAAAAAATTTTATGAAGAGGAAAAAAAAATTACTTTCATCTAGACAAAATTTTTTTACTCTGCTTTCTTCCAGTTTTGGGATCAGAGGGTTCCCATTCAGCCCTGGGAAAGGATGGCCAGATTTTCCACATACGGATTTAACTGCTCATTATAGATACTGGATCATGTCTTGTGTCATAATGTTACATTCCTATAACAAAATTCTATATTAGTACTGCCTGATCTTAACTATAGTAATAAAATAACAACACACATTAAGATGGCTACAATAATTATAAAAATAACTATAATAATAAAATTCTATCATGAATAGCTGCATAAGGAAGTTTTTTCCCCAAGTATTATGAGAAATCTTCCCAAAAATTATGTTGCCTTTTGAAATATAGCTATAAAAATAGTTGTGTGATGGCATTTAAGGAAAAGGTCAAAGAAAGTGGAGTTTTCTTTGTGATCTTTAAGTTTCTGCTATGCTAAATTTATGTCTTTTCAGGTGAACTGATTACAGATCCTTTAACAAAAAAAGAAAATTCTTTTTCTGTGATAGAAAAAAGGTGGGTTTGGAGCACCAGTTCTTTGGTTTACTAATTGAGGACCAACACTTTTATAGAAAATGTAGTTAGAATTAAAAAAAACTAGAATCCTATGAGATAAGTGAGATAACACATTCTGACATAAAAACTAGCACGTGAGCATTTCTCTATTTGCAAAGGAATTATTCCTAATATACAGCGAATTGCCTGACCTCTGGGGACATTTCCATTTGCTTTAATCTGATTTGGTTCTTTGAAACAGTTTTGAGATTAATTCTAACTGTTCTGAATAAACCAGCAAAGGAAGAAATATTTTTCTCAATAGAAGCAGGAATTATTTTGCCATTTGTTTCATGAAGTTACTGTACCTGGTCTTTCTTTTCAGAATAATTTCATGGCTTTCTGTACCTCATCAGAACAAATTAACAGGACGTACATTTGTTTTAATTATGTTGAGATTAGGGTTCAGTGAAATAGAAAGAAAATAGGAAAAAGGAGTAGGATATGAAAATCCTAAACAATTACGTTTTAACTGTGAAATAAATTGAGCAGCAATGCAAGCAAAAGTAAGGTACTCAGTAAAAAGCTTCAAACCACTAATATTTCAAATCGAGGTGATATATTAAAAAAAAAAAAAAAGAAAATGGAAAGATTAATTTCTTGCTTTGAAAGACAGGTGTCTGCTAAAGAAGGCAGGAACCTCCCTAGGAATGGAAAATGTAAACCTCTTCCCTCTGAATTATTATAATTTTGAAATTAAGAGGCCCTCAGGCAAAAGGATATGGGAATAGGAATAACAGTTCATTCCCGGTGTGTGTAATAAACCAAACAAACCACAATGACAACGGCATTAACCCCAAACAGAACCCAGTCCCGGCCTTCTCGGCCGTGGCGCTTTCCCCCTGCTGCAGCTCCGGGCCCGGCCGGCAGGGGCGCTGCTGCTCCCGGCGGGCGGGGCAGGTGCGGTGACTCCCCCCGCCTGCAGGGGGCGCTGTGGGGCGGGCTCGGGGAGCGGCAATGCCGGCTCGGCCCGGGAGGGAAGGGATGGGGGAGGAAGGGATGGTTCGCTCCACAGACCCCATGGCACTGATCCCTGTGCCCCAGGGGGCTCTCGGGAGCACCCAGGGGGCTCTTGGGAGCACCAGGCTGGGATGGCAGGACATCTCAGCAGGCAGGGGGTGGGATGCTGTCACTGTCCTTTTCACAGTGCAGTGAAAGCTCAGAGCACTGCTGAAGAAGCAGCGGGAGTGGGGCAGCGGCAGGCCGGCTCCCAGCAGTCACTCTCCATCTTTTATATGGCCCCCTCCAGGCAGAACAACCCATCTTTCTCAGCCTGTCTTCATAGGAGAGGTTCGTCATCCCTCTGGTCATCTTTGTGACCCTCCTCTGGATCCTCATGGACAGGTCCATGTCCTCCCTGTGCTGGGACCCCAGAGCTGGATGCAGGGTTCCAGGTGGGCCCTTGCCAGAGCAGAGCAGAGGGGCAGAATCCCCTCCCTCCCCTGCTGCCCACGCTGCTTTGGATGCAGCCCAGGACATGTTTGGTTTTCTGGGCTGTGAGCACACAATGGTGGCTCATGTCCAGCTTTTCATTCCTGAGATCCCTCAAGTCCTTTGCAGCAAGGCTGCTCTCAGTGACTTTTCCCAGTCTTGCACTCATATCTGGCAATATGTTTCAACTCAGGATGAGCAACTTGCACCTGGCATTGTTGTAGTTCATGAGGTTCTTGTTGACCCACTTTTCAAGGTAGTCCGGGTCCCCTTGATGTCATCCCTTCCTTTTCTTGTATTAACTGCACCACTCAGGTTCATGTCCTTTGCAAATTTGCTGAGGGTGGACTCAATCTCACTATGTAATTCATAAAGATATTAAAGAGCATCATTTCAAGACACAACCCATCATCACTACTTTCCACTTTGCAATTCCTGTTCTTAAAATTTAGCTGTGCTTCTGCTGCATTCACTGAATAATATGCACTGAATGTGCATTCATAATGAATGTTCATTATGAATGAACATTCATTTATGCTCCTTAAGCAGCTCTAATATGTAGGTTCTAGCTCAGGGAACAGGTTAAATTCAAACAGTTATAGAATCACAGAACAGGCTAAATTGGAAAAGAGGTCATCTGATTGTGGCAAAGAAAGGATGGATAACATTTTCTAGTACACTTTCCATTTGCATCTTGCAAACCTCCAGTAGTAGGGAATCAGCAACAAGCCTTGGACAGTTCTTTCAGTGAATGATTGTTCTTACTGTAAAAAGTTTCTTTTTTTATGATGAGTTGAAGCATTTACTGGGACAAGCCGTATCGTGTCTTGTCTTCTCCACACGGTTCTTTGTGAAGAAAGAGCCTTTGATGTCTTTGTAGCTGCCTCTTATATACTGGATTACTATGCTGAGCTTTCTCTGAGTTACTAAGCTCCAGGGAGAAGAGATCAACCTCCTTCAGTCCTTCCTTATAGAATATATTTCATAAACTTGTGATTATCTTTATGGCCTCCCCTTGGATTCACAATCTGTCCATGTCTTCCCTGAATTATGAGGACCAGAACTGGAGACAGTGCTCAAGATGCAGCCTGACAAGCACTGAGGGGAACAGGATGAACACATCTCTTTTTCTGCTCATAATGTCCCTCTGGATGCAGACTGGGATCTGAATAGCCTTTGTTGTTGCAGTGGCATGTTGCTGACTAATATTCAGCTGGCTGTTCATCAGGATGCCCATGTCCCACTCAGGAATACTGCTTTCCAGCCACACAGCTCCTGCTTTGTACTGGGCTTTCTATCTTTTTTTTCCCAGCCTCAAGATTCTTCACTTGTTTTTGCCAAACTTCATACATTTTTTGTTAGACCCCTCTTCCAACTTGTCCAGGTCTATCTGTAAGATAATTCATCTTTCAGCTATGTCTACCCCACCAGTCACTTTAGTGTCATCAGTAAACTTGTTGAAGATGCTTTTATTTCCAGCATCCAGATCATGTATGAATTTACCCCCCATCTCCTAGGCCAAACATCTGACCTGTAATTTGACAGTTTGTCCAGTGAAGACTGTGGGAAATTGCATAGAACATTTTGTCCAGATAAACCACATCCAACACTGTCCCTGTGTCCATGTAGAAATTATTTTGTAGAAGGTGATCTACAAGGTAAATACATGCTGGTGTTTCTCCATCAAGTCCTTTGGTTTTGTTTGTAAAAGTTTTTAGAAGGACCCATTTCATTACTTTCCCAGGGTCTGCCGTAAAACCAATGAGTCTGTCATTTCCTGAGTCTCCTTTTATGTGCTTCTTGGAGATTGGTGTGACATTTGTTCTCTGGTCATCAGGAAATTGAGTTATCAGCTTTATTAATAACTAATCTTAGGAGTTTCCTAGATTTCCATAGTGTATAAATCAGACTCATTTGTGTGTCAATGTTCTTCCTAAGTTTTAAGGCTTGATGTGCAGTTGGGTGGGGGATAAAGACTACTTAGACAGCCCAGCCCACAGGCAAGTAAGTAAAGTGACTTCAGTTCTTTTTCTGTTTGACTCTTATTGAAACAGTATAAGATGAGTTAGCAAATTAAAACTAAGGTTTGACAGGTAGATCTTTCCAAACCACTGAGGCAGTGAGAAATCTGAATTCTAAAAAAAAAAAAAAAAAAAAAAAAAAGGAAGAAAACAAAACAAGAAAAAAATTGAAAAATTGGCCTAGATTTAGGTAGCTGAAAACACTGAGAAGAACTGAAAGAACTGAGATTAGGAAGGAGGTGTGGAAAGGAGTTAATTCATTTCTCATTGAAGACAAGGAAGGAAAGACACTTGGAAGAATGCTGCATTTAGTAAAACTGAAGAAGTTTAACATTTAGAAGTGGAATAAGATGATGTTACCTGAAAAAATGTTGCATTCCCAAATGTTCAGTGCAAGGAACTTAGTTAAACATACATTATAAGAGAGTAGGAGTGATAGAAGGTCCAATAAATTAACAGTTTTTGGAATTTACTTTTTCTTTCTGTGATGAAGTAACCAAAGGAGTGCCCAGAACTAACAGGGAAATCACATATATGACACAATTTATTTTGAATAAAAACATTAGAAGATTGACCTTGAAGAATTTCATAACTGAATTATATTGATATGGATTTTTCTGCTTCAGGTTGAGGACAAGGAGTTACACTTGATTGCCATATGTAAAAGAAGATTGGAGTAGCATTAATCTGACCTGTGACATATTTTAGAGCCTAATTTTTGTCTTGACTTTATTGAAGCTACCTCAGATGTGTTTCTTCTTGGTAGAAACTAATAACAGTGAAAAAACATCAATACTGACTGTTGGCCTTCTAGACCTTATAGTGTAACTAAAACATCCACTTAAATGCAGTTAGATGGAGTCCCTTTGGATCACCTCAGAAGAAAATACTAAGAGCTTGCCCTCACCTTGCCAGTGACAATTTTCCTTATCTATCAATTTTGACAAGATATGTATACCACCTCTGCAAAAAATGTATCAATGGATTTGAATTTGCTATGGCTTAATCCTTCTTTAAAAAATCCTTATACTATCTGTCTGTTACATAAAAGGCAATCTGACAGACATATACTGACTGCAACCTGCTAAAAGACCTGCACGTTTTGCTGATATTGAAAAAATGAAATTTATCCAATGATCTTCAGAGTTAAACCCACATTGACTTTCTGTATTTCAATTCAGCTTCTGTCAGTATACTTGAAGCAAAAATCCATTATTAAGTCTGCAAAAATTGCAATATTTTTAGTGTTTTATTCAAGTGACTGCATAGTATAAAGCATCCAATTCTTTGTGCAGATCCTGTTTTCTGTCACTGGCCTCTGGGCAAATGTACATAAATCTCTAATCTCTCCATTGTCAGTTTCACCTGAGCCATACAATACTGTGATGGTACTAGTCTCTTTTTCAAACATGAAGAAATTTATTCAGAAACACCTAATATAAAAGTTGCATATGTACCACATGCACAAAATCCACTACAGTAACCCTGTCTGATAACAACCTTTCATAATTCCCTGTTCTCTTCATTTTCAAATCTTCCTTTTGCTGTTAGTAAAAGTTATCTGCATGGTGATCTAAATTCTCTGGGGCAGCATGCATCATCCTCTCTGTAAAACTGGACATTTTGCAGGAAGTCATTAAAAACACCAAAAGCAACATGTCCATTTCTCCTACCTTGAAGTTCTGTGAATTCTGTTCCAGAATTATTAGCCATGGTATGGTGATTAAGATTACTTAAACCAGGGAATCCTGAGCCTTGAGTGACAACATAATTATTCCAAAAGAGCAGCAAATTTTTTATATAAGAAAATATAAAGACACAGTCTGATTGGCTCCTCTCCACATTAATGTTAATGAAAAATTTAATTACCATACACAAAAACATTGGATTAACCTCTATATATTGTTAAAGATTGTTTAGAAGGAGCATATATTGGCTGCTGTGCTTCAGAGTATCTGTTTCTCATGAAAAGAAAGAATTTATTAATTTATGTCTGCTGAAGCATGATACAGTTAGGGAAAAACATAACCAGCTCTGTTCTGGTGCAAATGCAAGTCCACAATGTTTTATGAATGGAAAATGTGTTGAGCATGCAAGAGAATGAACTAGGAATTCTGTGTTTGCTGTTGATAATAAACTTGCATCTTCCTGATTTCTCCTTGAATAAAAAGGGTGCAAGGAGAGTAAAGAAAGGAAACAACAAGGTAAAAGTGTGTCAAAATTTAATTGATTGGGTTTTTAAATATTATTGGCTCCATTTTATTTCTGAATCCTTATGTTTCTGTAGCAATTTTAGTAGTAGTAGTAGTGTTGTTCTCTTTCACAGTGTTTCCCAAAGCTTGGGAAAGCCAAAAGGCATATTGCAGATACATTTCTGTTCCTAAAGACAGAGAGGGACACCATGGGTGAGCTTTCCAAACTTGTAACAATGGTTTGTGTCAGCTGTGTAATGGAGTCTGATGAAAGTTCTTACAACTACTGTAACGTGTAGCTGCCTTGCTAGACATGCTAGAAATTATTCCAGGGCTTAAAAATTAATTGATTGGAATATATAGAGGAAAAATGGGGAAATTAATGGAAGTTACTTTGAAACTATAAAACAAGCAGGGACCAAAACTGCCTATCAGTATATTGTACTTGCAAGAGATGTGGACTGGACAGAGCTCACTCCTGTATCAGAAAGTGTTGTTTTGTAGGAGGTGAAAATCAGCTCTGCTCCTGCTGAGATGCACCCATGACTGCAAATCTGCTCTGAAGTTGAAAACAAAGCCCTGAGAGGCACAGGTATTTTATTGATGTTATTAACACACAAAGGTGACTGCACAGTCTTAGGCCACAGCTCACGGGCAGTCAGGACTCACAGATGTCCAGATGTCTACCTCTGGTTTGAGAATTCAGGTTGATTTTTTATTCTGTTTCACTGTTAGAGACTTGGACATCATCCAAATTGAGTCCCTCTCTTAAGTGAAAGATTTGTTTAAGTTCATCCTGTTTCGAGAGATATTTTACTAATGTTTGTGAGCACATGATTCTGTAAAGATATGTCTTCATTGTAGAGTTGTTTTCCTTCACAAACCTTATTTGTACAGAAATAAATGATACTTGAGGGCTCAGGGGAAGATAACCAGTATTAGTAAAAAGACACCAAAACAGATATTGTTCATGGTGTACCTAAATCATAGCAGTATTTTTGTGAGTTCTGGTTTAGCCAGAACACAATTAAAGTAGAGAAAACAACACTCTTGAAGACAGAGTAACACATGGAATCTACAGCTTCTTATACACCACGAATTCAACTGAGCTCCAATCTACCAGACTATCACCAAAATATTTTTTTTTTAAATAATGGAAAAATAGTGTAAAAAAAATACAGTAAAAGCATTTGGATTAAACAGCAAAAATTTTGAAAGATAAAGATGACAGTGATCCCAGCATCCAGAGTATAATAAACCAGCTAGGGACTCTGGCTGTAGTAACAGAAAGACAGATGGGAAAATGGTCCAGAAGCTGAAAAAGAATGCTTGCAGCAAAACTCTGACAAATAAAATAATGGGAAAGAAAAGGTCTAAGAGAGAAAAGGTGTCAGGTTAAAGTAACTTTCTTTAATACTTGGTAATCATTATTTTGTATATGTAGGCTCTGATAGAGCATTAAGAATTATTACTTTTGTTATTAATATCACAGACTGTCCTATAAGACAAACTTCATAGGACAGCTCAGAAATTCTCCATCTGTGATACTACAGTACTGGGGAATCTGACACCTGGACATGGGCCAAAGTGCAAACTTATTCCTTCAAAGGTAATTTAAAATCCATATACTGTCCCACCATACTAATTAGTGAAAAAGAAAAACTACAGTTTTTGAGGAACACTTAATATGTTTCCCATAAATGTTTGAAAAAGTGACAAAATTTAGGAATATACATCAAATAAGGTGTATTACATTGGAAACTGTTGTCAAATTCACGTGGAACGAGGAAAGAAGTGTCTGACTTCCAGTACACATTTGCAGGCTGCACAACTGACTGAATATATACTCATGATGCAAAATATGAATGGCATCATTTTCAGACTGGATCTAGAGCATCCCTGAAAGTGGTAATCAGAATAGTGACATTCACAAAATGCTTATAGCTTTAATGAATACACTGTGAGAAGATGCCTCTGGAAACATATGAAATACATATATTGGAGTTGTTTAATTTCTTTTTTTTCTCTGCTTTTGAAAGTATTTAATTATTCTTGCTTTTAGCATTTTGCTTTTCAAAATGCTGCTGCAACAAGTTTTTTTAGATATCTGTTAAGGGTGTTTTCTCCATCAAGGTCCTTTTCAGATATGTGGATACAGCAAAAATACTGTGATACATACTTCATTGCCATGAAGCTAGTCACAGCAAAGCAAGCCTTTTGCACGGTGTGAGGGGTTGATAGTGTTATAGGTAATAAATGATAAAGCCAAATTAATAATAAAAAAATAGGTTTTTATTTCGCAACCGAGACATGGTCTGCCATAGCCACAATCAAAGGCACAGCGTCGAGACTGGGATCAGCACTGCAGGAACCCTGATTCAAACTCTGTCGCTTCGGATCCCCTCTGTTCAGGAATGCTGCCTCCATCGGGTTAGTTTTATACAGTATTTTTCACCTGGGACAGAGGTTATCCTATTTTTTTTTGTCACCTCACATACTCATGCAGTCTCCTTTTCTCTGTACTGGGCTGGACAAAACCGTCTCTGGGAAATGATGAATGCTTGATTGTAGATACTTATCAAGTATTCGTCACTTGGGTGTCTCCTGGACTGTCCCGGGAAAGGGCCCATCTCCGCACAGAGCCATGTGTTTTAGCTTGCTAATTAGGTCTTTCTCTCCGCTGCCATCTGTGGTTTCACAATTTTGTGAAGCAATCTTTTCCCTGGCTGCTGCTTGTGGTTTTAAGACTTTAAGAATTTTTCATACAGGCATGACTTATTTCACATATATTTTACATAGGCAGGAATTATTCCATAACATGTATTACAATAGGTACTATGGGGGAAATCAGCAAGGACTGGTGGTGACCAGATATGAATTTTTATAAAACTTGATACTATGCCTGAATTATTTCCATCAATTGTTTGAAAGATAATATAAATATGCAGAAGGGAAAAAAAAGTCGGTATAGCTGGAAGTTTTTTCAGAATTATAAACAAGAAAGTTCTGGTTTTCAAGGAGAAGGTTAATAAAGAGTTATGGCTTATAAAGAGTTAGTGAAAAAAAATATTTACATATATGTGAAATTTCTTTTGTCTGAGTGTGCAGTATGCAGTATCTATAGAAACAGAGACCATATACAGAAAAGTGTGAAAATAGTCCAAGGATCTACTTCATATGCAGCACAGCAGGTTCTCCAGATGAACTCCTGTGACAAAAAGTGCCACAAGCAGAAGAACACTAGAGTTTAGGAACAGACCTTGCTTACAAGTGAGGCATTCTGTGTAATGAAATGTTGTTTAGGTAGCTGCATGTTAACAGAAACTGAAAAAGAGAAGGATGTAAAAGCCTTGAAAGCTCTCAGTATGCTGAAACACTTTTATATGTCCATTTATATTAAAATGAAACCTGTTGGTAAGTGTTAGAAGAAGAATAACCATCCTCATAGAAGAATATACAGGGCTTGTAAGGACCCTTGATCAACCAGAAAAGCAATGCTTCAAAGGTAACCCTTTCAAATTAGACTTGAAGAACAATTTTTTTTTAAAGTAATGATAATTAACCTTGGAAAAAAAATATCAAAAAAATGTTGAACTCTATTTCTTGCAAACCCAGGTCAAACTGGAATCTCTTACAGAATTATACTTTGGACAAAATATGATAAAGTCAATCGAGGGGTAACTGAGAGAAACTGAAAGTCTCTGAAACATCGGGTGGGAGATTGGATGAACTATAGGTCTTTCTTGATCTTCAGCTGAGTAAATTCCTTATAACACACATCTTGTTTGTGAGAGCCCAAAGGAGATTGCTTTGTCTTGTTAGCATATTGTAACAGACAAATAGAGATGTTATATCACATTTTATGAGTTCAGTCCTTCAAGGACTCATTTTCTCCCAGTTTGGCAATGTTTTTCCTTGTTTCATTGATTTTAACAAGCTGAAAATGTCACAGGCCTTTTCTGCAAATATCACCAAATGTTTTGTATATGCCACTGTTTCCATAATAATTTAAATTGGACGGTCTCCATCCTTCTAAACTCAGGCGGGTTGGGGGTGGGGAGGGAAGGGGAAGGAAGAGCCGGAAGGGACAGAGGGAAGCAGAATATTTAATTTTAATGTTTTTTTGATTTTCCAAAGGAAAAATATTATTTTCCTTGCTGATGTGAAACTCTGTGAACAGTCAACAGATATAAAGGATACTTTGTATGCAGTTGTACAGTTTGAATCTCATAATTTTTATTTCTCTGTGAAAGGTTTGTGTCACTATGAAATGTTATTTATTGATTATACTGTTTTCACTGACAGTGGATCCAGACCCATTTTATATTTCAGGATAAGAATAAGCCTTATGTGAAATCATATTCTTAGCTTTTCTATTTTGGTAGTTTCTTTTGGTCCCTAAGTAGGGAGTTGGTTTTTAACATCTAATTAATTTACATCATTCCTTTATTACCAGAAAAAAAGAATTGGGGATGCACCAAAGGAGAAGCTAATGAGCAAGCAATGAAGTAGACTGAAGACATTTAATTACTGTCGCCTATATTTTTTCTGTGTTTGAACCCATTGTGAATCCTTGAAAAACCTCAAACGTGAACTCAAGCATGTGAGCAGCAATGGCCACAGGAGTGCTTCCTGGGCTGGCTGAACTTGCTCTTGCTGATGTTTCAGTCTGCAGCCTCTCTCATGGTTATTGCCCCTGTGCATCTGGGCATAAAGAATTATATCTTGCATTCCCCCTCTCCATTTTTTCATCTTCTCCTCCATGGAATACTGTTTCTAATCCTCTTTGTCTGTCCTTTTTTGATATGGACTTTATGTTATTAGAAGACTACTGGAGATTTGCTTAAACCACCTAAATTCACTCCACTATATCCTATCAACAAAACTCACGTGATGAAAAATTGCAAGGGCAATTTGTTAGAAACAAGAAACTTGATCTCTTTTCATGCTAACTGAGCCCCACACATACTTCTAGAGTCACACTTATTTTTTTCATTCTAACTGAGCCCCACACATACTTCTAGAGGTGTATCTATTTTTTAAAATTATCTTCCTCAGAATTATTTATAATATTTCTTCAGACTGAGACTTATTCAAATCATTGCATGAGTCCTGCAACATAATGTAATAACATCTTATGTGACTGATCATTAATAAAGACATTTGAGAAGACAGAATTGTATAGGATAAGTATGACCAGTCAAAAAGGTGATGCAACTTTGATAATTATCCAAATGAAAATAAAATTTTCACTTTTACAAGACTTCTTTGAAATACTTGCTGAATTGAACATCAAATCTTAAGATGAACATGCATTTCATTATAATTTTATACAGTAGTTCTTTTCAAAACATCAGAAACCAGTTTGCAAAGACACATAGAGCAGAGACAGAACATTGGTCAATGTCAGTCTCATCTGTTACAAATGCACAGAAAAAAAACTAAAACAGAAATGATACAAGAACACAACAGCAATGATACAAGAAGGGGTGTGCAGGGATGTTATAGTTTTTCCAGTGATAAGAGGTGATTACTCAGGCATTAAGCATTCACTGGGATGGCAAGGCCTGTGGCAGATGCTGACCATAAGAATTTAGGCCAAAATTGACAAATTAGTTAAGAACACGTTTTCTTTCAAACTCTTTCACAGAGAGCAGCAACAACCTTTAAAGGAACTCTGGAGCAACCGATGAAAGTTCTTGATATCTCTGTAATTGTGCGAGGTGGTTCTTCAGGAGCAAAAGGGATGAATTTGCAGGATTATCTGGTTAAAACGGAAATGGGGTGTGGGACTAGAATATTATCTGCTACACTGATTTTCTGCATCTCTACTGCAGATGAAAATGTGTAGATAAAATTACAGGAAAAAGAATAGGGAAGGCTAGACTGTGGATACCTTAGCCAGAATACCTTTATAGTTCAGCAGCCAAAAAAAAAAGAAAGATAAGAACTGTTTTATGAAATTGAGATGGCACTCATAAATATTTTTTTTTAGGTAATCATGAACAACATGATTTTGTGCCATTCACATGGCAACACAAATGTAGCCTGTGAAACTTAAAAACTGTAAGTACCTTTCTCAGCATTGTCAATACAATTACTTGCTTTGAAAGCAAAGAGCTATACTAGTGCTAACAGCAATATGTACGCTGCAAAAGCTTAGTCAAATACCCTGTAAAGACACCACGTGTCTAGTGGTGTCTAGTTATGAGAGCAATTTTACCACTAAGAGAGTAAATACGTTGTGCAGTTGTACTGAAACAGTGATAAACAGCTAAATAGAAAACTTTACAAGAGAAAGAAGAGCAAAATAAGCACAAGTAACTGCAAGTATGGAGGAAATGCATAAGAAGGAAGAAGCAAAACTAAGATAAGCAGGTCAAGAGAAAACCAGATAGATTCCCTGGTGCAGGTTGGGGCTGTGTCTTCTGTCTCTAGCTGTCTGGAAGAAGAAATTGACCCCCATCTGGCTACAACTTCCTTTCAGGGAGTTATAGGGAATGACAGGGTCTCCCCTGTGCTTCCTTTTCTCTAGCCTAAACTATTGCTCCCTCAGCTGTTCCTAAGAGGAGCCCTTACACCCTTCACCACTTCTGGACTTGCTCCATCACCTCAATGTGTTTTTTGTCATGAGGGGCCGAGAACTGGGTGCAGAACTCAAGGTATGGCCTCAACAGTGTCAAGTACAAAAGGACAATCACTGCCCTGTCCTGCTGGCCACACTGTTGCTGCTACAGGCCAGGATGCCATTGGCCTGCTGGGCACACTCTTGGCCATATTCAGCCACTGCTGACCAGCTCCCCTGGGTCCTTTTCTGCTGGGCAGCATCCAGAACACTCTGTCCGCAGCCTGCAGCTCGGCATGGGTTTGTTGTTGTGACCCAGCTGTAGAACCCAGCACTTGGCTTTGTTGAACTTTAGCCAATTGATCCAGCCTTTCTAGAACTTTCTGAAGAGCTTTCCAAACCTCCAGCAGATTCACGTTTCCACAAAATGTGGTGTCATCCATGAACCTAGAGATGGTATACTCAATCCCTTCATCCAGATCATCAATAAAGGTACTAAACACAACTTGTTCCACTGTTAATCCATGGGAGACACCATTGGCGAATGGACCCCACCTGGATGCAGCCCTATTCACCTCCACTCTCTGGGCCTGTACAGCCAGTTTCTTACCCAGCAAAGAGTGCTACTGTCCAAGCTTTTGCAGGAAAAGGCTGAAAGCTTTTCCAGGAAAATGCTGTGGGACATGGTGTCAAAGGTTTTGCTGGACTCCAGGTAGACAACACCCAAGGCCTTGCCTTCAGCCACGAGTTGGGCCACCTGCCCATAAAAAGAGACCAAGGTAGACAGGAGCTGCCTTTCCTAATCCCAAGCTAACTCCTTGGTTGTCCTCTGTGTGCCCTGTGATGGCACTTAAGATGACCTGTTTCATGACCTTGTCAGGCACCAAGGTCATGATGACAGGCCTGTAGTTCCCCAGATCTTCCCTATGACCCTCCTGGTAGCTGCGCATCACATTCCAACTTCCACTTGTCTGGGACCCAGCTAGCCAGGACTGGGGATAAGCCTGATCTCTGAGACTGAGACCACCAGGGACACAGACATCAGCCCTGATCACATGGACTACCTCCATGGAAGTGCCTATAAACAGGTGATTTAAGATATCAGTGCTAAGGACATTTTTGTGTGATTGTGATCAACGATACTCAAGCATGATCTCCATATGTGGTGTTTGTAATTTCTGACTCTCTGATGATAAATACATATGTATTTAGTAACAAAAACGCTTACTTTGAAATCAGAAGAATGGATACAACATAAATTGATAATTAAATGAGCAGAATTGGGCCATGAGAAAGTTATAAGACCTCAGGTTCTTGTAGTAGAGAGGCCAAATGATTGCATCTTCAGTCACAGAACATGGAGCCAGAACTACAGATGAATCTGCATGACTCTCACAGGCAGCATTTGGTACATATTCATGGCTTTTGGTTTCTATGTCAGCCTTAGAAATGCACATTTTATCGTGTATATATGTCCTGCCTGAATATAACTTGTCTTCCAAGTACAACACAGAGGGGTCCTTCGATAAATACTAAACTAAAAACTTATTCTGTTACTGAATAAGATTTTGATTGATATAGGTGTAGGTTAATATAATTTGCTTACATTTTATAAGAAGCCTTTTATACCAGCTGAGGAGGTTGAAATGACAGGGGTATAAATGAGAGCTGAAACATTCGCATTCAGGGAGAAACTCCTGGAAAACCCTGTGACATTGGGCAAGGGCTAGAGTGACAAATTGGCAAATAATTGTCCAAGAACACTGTCTACTTCAGAACTTCAAGCAAATAAATCAATAGTAACTGTCGTAAGGCTCTTGGTCAGCTTCATTTCTTTTTTTCCCCTGTAAGTTGAATTTATACGGCTTGTCTTCCCTATTGGGATGATTTTACATGTCCTGTATTTGAGTAAAATGACTCACAAAATTTTGGAATCCCTGAAGCATTTTTATTGTGTTTTGCTTTGAAATCTTTCAGTTTTTTTCTCCAATTCTATGTGGATTCTCACCTGTTTCAGTTTTGACTATCATGAGTAATACATTTCTTTAAGACAAGTTATGGAAAATTGGATATTCTGAGTACATAAATCAAGCTTTCTGTAAGAAAAAATATCATGGTACTCCCTCAGTTATATAAAGTGTTGTGAAACTTTCAGTTGTAAAATGAAGAAAATAAAAAAAGTTTAGAAACTGAGTATAAGCTTGAAGGTATTACATATAAAAAGAAAAAAATCACAGAATCACAGAATCTGTTGGAAGAGACCTTCAAGATTATTGAGTGCAGCCCAATGAGACATTAGACTTCAGACCTCTGTTACTGATTTTTGAATCTAAATGTTTCTGATACCATAAAGCTTTCTCTTTGGAAAATTTTACATTGAGGGAAAATCATTCTTCTGCAGAGGCATTTGCCAGATGACTTCAATGTGCTTGTCTGAATAGCTTAGTAACATGAGCTATTTGATTTCAGCCAGACCACACAGCTAGCAGAATGGGGGCATTCATCCCCTTGATCTTCAGGTTATGGAAAACTCCCAGGGATCCCAGAGGACACCATAGTTCTTGTGGGTCTCCCACTGAAAGTGGAGGCAGAGTGTTAGCCTAAAACAGGAGGGATGATGCAAATTAACTTTTTTTCATGTTACATTATGTCAGTTCAGGTTCCAATACAAGCCAATGCTCCAGACTCTGGGAGTTTGCCATCAACCTCCTGCATGGTCCATCTGCAGATTCAGAGAAAAGATTGGTTAAAGGAGAATGAGATGGACAACAGGTTCCATGATTTGACTCCAATCCTCTTTTACACATAAGTTTAACCTGTGAAGTTCTTTCAAGCAAAGCGAAATGATGACTTACGTGGTGGAAAGGAATTGGCATATTTAGCTGTGGTGCAGAACAGAAAACATACACATTGATAGGCACTACACTTGCAAGGAAGTGCCAGGCATCTCCATCAAATTAATTTATTTTACTTCACAGCATGAGAAGACTCTAAGTGAACAGAGTCTACTATTGCTTCTAAGTGGCCTTGTAGTAATTTTTGAAAGCTAGTAGTAGTTGTAAGCCTTATAGCAGTTTTTGTTCATGTTTGAGTATTCCACCCTGGGCAGTTTTGGAATATTTCATGGTAAGCTCTTGCTAAAACCTAAGTGACAGACATTTAGCTGACGTAAACCCACAGGGCTAGAACTATATCTATTTACATCACTAGACATCTGGATCAAAGGAAAAAATGTGTGTAAAGGGACTAACTAAAATTTGTCTGAAACTCCAAAGTTAAATCAAGCTTGTGAAACATTGGTGAGAACAGCAGCAACAAAAACAACAACAAAAAAGAGCAGTTCAAAACCATCTGGTACACAGAAAGTAAGACATTATATAGAGAGAATTTCTAAAACAAGTAAAATCACTTATTAATTATTGATTTATTATGTTAAAGTAAAATTCTTACTTTTAGCCCATCTTTTCTATGGAAGACTTCTACAGCTGAAACCAAAAATGTTGGTTTCTTTCAGGTAGACTGATCAGCTTTTAGGATATAAACCAGCCTAGCAGACAGGCATTTATGTCTGCTTTGTATTGGCAGAATGCCATCAACCCATGGTTGAACTGCTCATGTATCTCCTGACATTTTATGGCAAGGATATATATACTGCCACCTGCAGCTGTGCAGAGAATACCATCCTGAAGTTGTGAGAATGGATGAACAAGAAAACTTTGGACTATAACTCATAGTTTATGGACACTGTCATCACCAGTTACGGCCTTTTTATCTAGCACTAAATATAAGTGAAAAGAACATAATTCTTGTGAGTTCTGTAATATATAAGTAATTCATCCTTATGATGTCAATCATAGCCTCATGCTTCTCATATTTCAGTTGGGAAATGTAATGTTAAATCTTTCAAATTGGTGCTGAATCTTCCCATTGAATTTTTATTCAATAATTCCTGAACTGGTTCTACATAAGATGCAGACTTAAAAGAAGATAATGAATAACATATTCTGATTTGATTGTCTTACTCTTTGAGAGATTTTGCTGCTAGGGATTATACACTTTAAAAAATGTCTTGCTTCCTGTATCCACATAAATATAAATGTAAAGGGATTGGGTTTGTCTACAAGAACCCAATTTGTAGCTTATGCACACATTATTGGGATACTTTTACACCAAGTAGATTGGTTATTGCTGCTGCAGTGTGTTGCTCTGAGGGATATGTCCACTGGATACCTATTTGGATTCTGAATCTTTTATTATCCAGGACTGCACTGCATGCTAAATATAAGTGAAAGCAAGAATAAACTCCCCATCCCTTTCCCTGTCCATTTATTTAAGTGTATTTATAACAAAACAATCCACTAGTGTCAGTAATTACTACAGAAAAAACATCAGGTGATTACTACATTAAAAACATCAGAAAATCTGCTACAACAGAAGTAGTTATAATATAATTTTGGATGGAGTTTTGCCAATTTCATATGGATTTACTTCATTGTCAAAAAAGTCTACTGCTCATTATCAGCTTCTAAGCAACATACATTTATAACAATGTGTCTCAGATTCTTAACCCTTTCCATAAATTACTAGATAAAATTTGCAGAGTTTATATGTGTACAGTTTCATTCTATAACTTTGTTCTTGTCTAAGAATATTGTTTCCCATTCTCTAGTTTCATGGTATCATGACATGAGGCTTGTCTTGCCATAGAGAAAAAAGTGAAAAAGTGGATCTATGAGTTCATTGGGTGCACTGTGGCATGCAAGGCTAAAATGCTTTTAATTCAAGGAATATTTGTCTCCTCTAAAAGATCAATAAACTCTCTTCTAATAATTGGCCCTGTGAGGGTACAGCCTTCTCTGTGTGCCATTTTCAAGTGACTCCTTTAGCTCTGTCTGCTTGCTCCCTGTGATCCATATCAGTTGCACAGGAAGCAGTGATTATTCCTATACATCTTTGTCAGGAGCCCACAGCTGCTATTTAATGTAATTACTTCCCCACTGTGGTGCTGTTTGAAAACAAATGTTTGCTTTATTTATTTATTTTAATTTCAAAACTTTCTGTTCTGGTGTCACATGCTGGGGGCATCTTCAAGGAGAAATTGCTGTCCAACATCATCTTTTTTGAGGAAGATTTAGAATTTGATATTCCCACCTTACTTTTATTTGCACAGTTGCTAAGAATCCCTTTACTGGAGGGATTTATTTTCCACCCCACATTTGTATCATACAATATAAAAATATTTAACTTCGGCTTTATCATCTTTGGACAAGAAATTTTAAAAAGACAGACTTTTAATTTCCACATTTCTTTTTTTTCGACATTATGCATAGGTCTTACATGTTTTTTTAAACAGCAAAAATAAATAGCAGGAAATTCTTTCAGAATTGTAAGCACAAAAACCCCACTCTTTTGAGTCCTTCTGTTACTTTATTACCATGTTAATAAGAAGTTTATCCTCTAGTTATAGAGGATTTTCTTAAAAGAACAGCTATTCCTGTTTGGTTTTCATATAATGCATCTCTTTAATATTCTCTATACTGTTTAACTCCAGCCAGCAGCTAATCCACACTTGGCTGTTCTCTCACTCCTTCCCAGTTGGTGGGGAGAGAAACAAAATGATGAAAGTGCAACAATTTATGATTTGGGATAAAAGCAGCTCAATAAGTGATATAGAACAAAATGATGAGGATGATAATAACTATAATAGTAATAATAAAAATAGTTGTTTAATTTAATAGAAAACAAAGAGAGAAATGAAACTGAAAAAAGACAAGTGATATAAATGAAAAAAGCTGCTTGCCAACTGCCTAATGGCCAGCCAGCCCTCAAGCAGCAGCCCTGCACCAACCTTCCTCCACTTTTATATGCTGAGGATGATGTCCTGCAGTGTAGGATATCTCTTGAGTCACTTGGGGTCAGCTGTCCTCCCTGTGTCCCCACCCCAACTCCATGTTCATCCCCAGCCCTCTCACTGGACGGGTGAGATGAGGAACAGTAAAGACCTTGGCTCTGAGTAAGCCTTGCTGTGCAGCGAAAACATCCCTGTTTCCAGCGCAAATCCAGAACACAGCTCCAAAACAGCTACTGTGAATAAAATTAATTCTATCCCAGCCAAAACCAGTACATATTTTCATCATTCTTGGTAATAATTATAGAAAAACAGTAAAATAAGAAGACTAGTAAAATGGCTCAATAAAAATAGAATTTATTTCATTAAACTATTGATTTCTTTATCTTCTTTCTGTGAGGATTCAAAACAAAGAAGAGATTGTTCATTAGCTGCAATATGCTACGTCATCAAATAGATCAAATAGTAATTTAACTATTTTACTAATTTATTTTATGGCTATTTACTAGGACTTTGAGAGCTTTGGGATTAATAATTTAAAAAATTCAAGACTGAATTTTGATCTCTCTGAGTTTTTTTAAGATATTCACAAAGATTTCCTCCTAAATATTTCAATATGAACATATCACTACAGTTAGGAAGGAAATTACACACTTGATTTCATCTCTTAAACTAAAACAAAGTTAAATGGATTTATATCTGCTTACTGGAAGGAAGCCCATACAAAGTTATTTCCTTTCAGTGTAACTCAGAAAGAATTTTTTCAAGCATGTAACTATTCTTTAGTACATGACTATACTTTATCACACATGTAAACTCAATTAAAATGGATGGTACAATTAACTGCTGTCTTTGATAAGAAATTACTTAAGTGTGTGCTGCACTGTTTTCTCAGTGAGACTGTATTTGATGCAAACCAACATTTTTATGTTATTTTGATTGAAGAAGTGTCTCTTTCAGATTCCTATATGATGTAGTTTGCTTTAGGAGAAGGCAATTACATGTCAACCTCACTGAAATCCGTGTAAGTCAGATGAAGGAAATCCGTGGAAACATGGCACTTTATAGACCCCAACTTAATTGCACTCACACTTAGCTTCCGTGTACTCCAACCACGTTTAACCAAGATTCATTGTACCTGTTTGCTAATTGTTGACGAGCAAGCTCTCTGTTTCTTAAGCTTGTAATGTGTATGTTTATGTAAATATGTGTTTGCATGCAATGTTTAGTTTGCATACAGTTCAATATTTCAAGCAAGGATATAAGGTGGAGCACATTCATCTGAACACAGTCTGCCTTTCGGCCTGTTACTGTGTGTGCTTTGTAGCTGTGCTTTGGCTTAAATTTGTTGCAATAAAAACCAGAGATTTTTGCAAAGGGTTAATTGTAAAAGACCTTATGAAGACTAACTTAATGTTAATTTTTAGGCATGTGCTATTTGGAGGCTGATTTTCAGGTTAGATCAGGTCCGGAGAACTCATAAGACAAAAACAGGAAGGACAGGATGGAAGGATGTTATAGGCAACAGTGTCAGTGTAACTTTTCAGTGACTCCATCCAGAAAGGATCAAAGGTACCAAAATGTCAGTCATTACTTCTTTTAATATTCCAGTGTTTTTATTTAAATTTAAAAGTTTTATGTCCAATTGTTTAATTATAAACTATTTGTTTTGTAGAAGGAAATTCTGACAATGGGCTTTCTTGAAGATTGACCAGAGAAGGACCTGTGTGTTATGGTGCTCTTTCAGATGCAGATCTATACCTCCTTCCTGCATGTTTAAGAATTTTTCATGTGACATTGGGAATTTATTTTTTTAAATCTGATCTTCCTTACCTGTAAAATGGGATTCATAAGGCCTACAAGCCATGGTTTTGTTTTGAATTACTTTAGGAATAGAAAAACTTAACACATTTGCATATCATATAACAAAGTTTAAACAGAGGTCATCAAAAAATATTAAAGTACATAAAATAGTAAAAATTGCTTTATCTTTAATTTTTTTTACTTTATCGCCCTACATTCAAAGAAATATGGTCAGGTGAGAAACAGTATAAAATATTTTACCTGTTAATGTAGCATCACAGCTTCTGAGATTAAATGATTCCTTGTACATAAAACCTGCAGAAGACAAATTTTAACTAAGTAGTCTTTGCAAGAACTCTTCCCTTTTGAGGCAATGTTGGATATTATTAGGGTTCCCTCTGGTCAGAGAGCTTTCTCTAACTTGAATGTCAGGTTAGATGAGGTTCTGTCGAATAAAGATCCAACCTACCACAGCAGGCTTTTCTAAATACTGTAAGAAGATTGATCTTTCTGACAGTGATTTTTAAAAGAGAAAAAAAATTCTAATGAGTTTGATGTCTGTTTTTCTGAGTATCTCTATGCAGTATTTTTGTTGTCAGAACATGCCCAGATACAAAAACTTTCCTTGGCGTGTTGCATGAAAAATAAATATGAGTAGTATACAAATATAAAAGCTTAATTACTTTTAAAGTTAACCACATGATATCATAACACCTACAGCAAAGAGATTACTTGTTAGCAGAACTCTCTTGCTAGCCCTGAAATCTGAGGTAGCAACAGACCTGAAACTAGAAAGTAATTTCTACGAAATGAAGTAATTGAGCGATTAGCAGCAGGGACAGAATTGATGAACTGGTTAGGACCAATTTGTGTTTGCCTACTCTCTTGAATTACTAAACCGAATGAGAAGAGCAAAGAAGAAAAACCAAGATAAAAAAGGATTCATCCACACTGTTCAAGATAATCTTGCAATTCCCATCAGAGCAATCGTAAATGGAGCTACTGAATATAATTTGCACAGGTTTGCTTTTTTCTTTGTTTTTGTAATAGATCACATAATCTTTCATGTATCCTTTAGAGGAATGCAGAACATTAACAGGATTGAGGTGCTGTATTCTGATATGGAAAATAGGGAGCGGTAGGAAAAAGAAAATAAGATCAAAACAAAATTGTAATTACTGATTATGTTAGAAATAACAATAAATGCAAACACACACTATTTAGATTTCTTATCCTAGTGATTACTGGCCAGTATAATTTTATAACCTAAAGGAGATTTTTTTTCAGTACATCCAGTTTCTTCCCTTGGCTGTGCTTTTGCTACTACTCTAATGCCAAAAGTTTGTAGGTGGCCATTATGTATTATAATCAGAGAAGTTATTCCTATCACATAATTACTGAACTGCCCTGAGTGCAGCTGTACTTTAATGAGCCTTTGAGGAAGTGGATTTAGCTTTCTTCTGTTTTTGAATGGCTAGAAACCATTCATGCACTGCTTGCACATGGATTATATTTGCTGGCAGTCCTTGTTTCTGCTATTTAGATTTAAATGATCACAGCTCTTTCTTCCTTTTGAAGACTAGTAAAAACTTTTAATTTTTCCTATTTAATTTACTGATTTGTTTCACACAAATTCAAATACTTTTTGAGAACTGGTTTTCCTAGATGAGGAAAACCATTGCATTTCTCAAGGCAAAATCTGCTTGTTTAGTTTTTAGTGAAACAGCTACTTTGTGGAGTCTCTGTGCCAGTGTGCCATAGTAAAAAGGCTCTGTCTGTGGAATAAAGCTATAGAGGAACTGAGATCAGCAAATATTAGTTTTGTATGGAATCATTACAGCATCTTTAACTTTCAAATATTTTCATTTAAAGCACCATAGATCTTCTGACCCCAGTCTGCTTCTGCAATTTTCTATACATCCTCTACAAGAAGAATTTTTCCTATGTTTAGATTACCTATGATATCTAAGACACTCTTTTCTTTGGTGGTTTAAACAGGAAGTCTGTATCAAAAAATCTGAGATTTGTGGTCAATGGCTCTGTGTCCAGTTGGACTCTGGTGATGACAAGTGTCCCTCAAGGTGATGAGTGATGTCCCTCAGGACATCTGTCTTGGACTCATGCTGGCTAATATACTTATCAGTTACACAGACAATGAGGTCATTTGCAGATGGCAAAACACTGAGAGATGTAGGGGACAAAAGAGAAGGAAGGGATGCCAGCAAGGGGGAGACCTGGACAAGCTTGACAAGTGCATCCACAAGAATGTTCCGAAGTTCTGCAAGAACAAGTCCAAGGTATGCCACCTGGGTAGGGGAATACCAGAGAGACTGGAAGAAGAAGACATTAGGAGATACACTTGGGAGTTTTCATTGATGAAAAGTCAGACATGAGACAAAAATGTGAACTGGCAGCCCAGAAAGGCAGTTGTATCCTGGGCTGCATTTAAAGCAGGTCAGTGGAGGGGATTCTGCCCTTCTGTTCCACATCTGGAATACTGCATCCAGCTCTGGAGTCCCAGCACAGGAAAGATGTAGACTTCTTGGTATGAGTCCAGAGGAAGTCCTTGAAGATCACTTGAGCACCTCTGCTGCTAAGAAATGCTGACAGAATTGGAGTTTTCAGTAAGGAGAAGAAATGCTTCCAGGGAGATCCTATTGGAGATTTCTCTACTTAAAGGTCTCATAAAGAAATGGAGAGCAACTTTTTGCACAGGTAAAATCTAGCCATAGGAAAACAAGAATGATTTTAAACTAAAAGAGTAGATATTTAGATTAGATGATAGGAAGAAATTCTTTACTGTCCAGAGCTGCCTGGAGACATTGTAGACACCTCATTTCTATAGGACCAGGCTGGATAAGGTCTCTGAGCAACTTGATCCAGTGTGTGGCAACATTGCTCGCAGCAGGGGAGGGAAGGGTTGGAACTAGTTGACACAAGATATTGTATGATTTCATGGTCATCCTGGCTTGCTTTTTGATTTAGCTTTAAAGAGGACAATTAATTCATTTATTTGAACCATTGCTACTTCCTATAATTATATGATAAATATACATAAGTGTTTGTATATGTATATGGATTTTCCAGTAGATAAGTACATTCTCTGAGCTAAAAAAATGCATTACCTCCATGAAACCAGTCAAGTAATTGTTATCAGAATACTGCATTGAGAATCCTGTTCTGCCTTACACAAATAATATTAGTAAGTCTATTTGTCTCTGACAAATAAAAATGTCTGGCAGATCATCTGATGATGTTATTAGAGAGACAGAGTTTGTAATATAAATGTCAGACCTCAATATTTAGAAATGATTCATCCGAAATTTTCAAAAAGTCATATAATTTGCTATAAAAAGTTGTCAGAGGAGGATATTTTATTTCTTGTGGCCTTTTAAGATTCATCTTTTCAAGCTTTGCATTGTAACTTTGTTAGAAAAAGGTTAAAAAGAAAAGCTGATTTGATTTAGATAGGTATTTGATTCTAACTACAAGGTCTAAGACAATAAATATTACTTGACTAACTAACTATTGGAGAGAACTATAAGACTGTGAAAATTCAATTTAGTTACTCCATGACAAAAAGGCTTTTTTTAAAATCTTTTACCTGAATTTCAGGCTCCTAAAATTATCTTCCAAATCATGTTCCCGACTTCTGAATCTAACCTCTTGTACAGGGTTGATTACAATGTTACATACTATGCTGCCATAAAATTATTACAAAAATAGCTGTATTTGTCTCCTTTTTTTTTTTTTTTCTAAAATAATGTAAATTATCTAAGTTAATTTAAATTTATGACATTTTAATGAGTTTTTAGGGCAGGCATAAATTAAGATTTATAAATTAAATATACACATATCCTGCTATTATAAGAATGAATATTCCATATTTACATAAGTTTATCAAATTTCATATCTTCAGCAGACATTTATTAATTTGACATATATCAATAAGAAAATTTCAGTGGGAACATGTATTCCTTTGCTAGAATTTATTTACATAGTGATGTTGTTGGGATGCAAAGAAGCATAGCTTACTCTTGTACAGGAGAATTCTGAGGGATTAATTAAAAATAAAAGTCTACAAACATGGTAGAGAAAATATGCAGCTGTTATAATTGGAGAAATTAGCTCAAACTACCATATTTTGAGTTTCATATTGCAGTTAGGTCTGGTGTACTTTGACCTGTGATAGTAGAGAGGCATAGGTATTGAGCCACGATAAAAACTATTAAACTACTTGACAGCACAACTCAGAAAAAAGAAGGGTGGTAGAATTTAAAACTAATGGGCTGAAGCTGCAAAATCCTGGTTTTATGATCAGTTTATCACACTGAATCATACAACCAGCACCAGAGTGATATTCAGAAATTCCAACAGTGTCAGTTTGCTCATGTAGAAGAACTAGTCTCAGACACACAACCTCTACTTTAAAGTTTATTTCTGGTGTTGGTGCAGTATCTGTGGTAGTAGTTAGGTGTAAGAAGCAGTATTAGATAATCAAGTAAAAATTTACTTGATAGAGACCACCATCTGGCAACCACCTTTACACCATAACTCAAAAGTAACCCTTTTACTGAGATTTACTATCAGTATAGCCACTTTAGGATTGATTTAGAAAGTTCAAGAAGTCACTAATCTGTGAAATACTAAAACATGGATGAAGGACAAATTGAAGCTATAATCACAATCAAGTTAATATTCTACGATTTTACATGACAATACAAAAACATCTCAATCAACATGCAAAAAACTTATAACTGATCTCATGTCAGTTATATTTCTGAAAATTATTCTCTTTGTCTTTTCCTGTAGGTAAGGAAATTTCTTGTCACACAGACAAGGCAAAACCCTAACCTGGAGGCCACACTCTGTTTTAATTTTTGGGTTTAGGCAGATAATAAGCCTAGCTCTGCTTTAACTTTCCATGCTTGTGAACTAGTATTAGGCATGAAGCAAGATGCTGAGCATATCAGAGAGTTTAAGGTCTTTTATTCATATGTAAATTAATGGAAAAAATTTCCAAACATTTCCAAATGCCTTTTTAGAACTGAAAAACAGTACTCATATGCACAAAAAAACCCACTTCCTATGGTGGTCTTTGCTTATTCAAAATACTAGAAGAAGGAACATGATCCCCATGAGCAATATGTTTCCATGCTTGAGTATTTGTATATGTGTATATCTGCCCATACTACATAATTCTAAAAATCAATTAGAGAGCAATTTAAAAAATAGTTGAACTTAGGAAACTTGGTCTTTTGCAACCAAAATTATACAAAATCTAGTGTTATTGAGGGTGTAGAAAAAAATGAGTCAACAGTTAATGGTTTTTTCTGGTGTAAGAATCAGGGACCATGAATGGAAATAGTAGAAATATACAAAAAAATCACATATGATTATTCAACCCATAATGAATAATAGATCAACAGAACTCTTTGTCATTTGAAAGCGTAGATATAAAATGTCTATAAGGGTTCAGAGGAAAATGGGGTAAAGGACTTTGAATTGAAACTAAATCTAACTCAGGAAGCTAGAATTTTCTGTGAAATAAAAAAGAAGGTCATGAAACAGAAGGGTAGATTGTAATAATTGTATAATGCATGTACATGCTTAAGAGAGACAGTGTTGTTGACAAGACACCCCCCATGGGTAGGGCAATCCCTAAAATCTCTTTTCTTCTTAAATTTCCTGTTTGATTTTTATGTTCAATTTCATATAAATAATAACATAGAATTTTATATACAATATATGCATATATATTTTTAAAATTTATAAATATACATATATACTTATATATCACAGAATAAATCCCTAACAAATCAGCTACTCATGTATCACCTTCAAGATCAATTTGTACCACACAAAATCTGTGATACTTAAAAACTCCTCTTCCCTTCAGTCTTCATGTAGGTTCTTGATATTACTGGTGAGTCATTAAATTAATAAGAAAATTGCAAAACAGCAGAGTATGTTATACACTATTGAAACAGGTATGATATTGTTTGAGATATATGAAACAGCCAGTTTTTCCTTGCTCTTCTTTTCATTTTACCTTTTCTAGACTAAAATGTTTAGTTTGGAGTCCACTGAGAAGCTAAGTGGTAGGTTTTTAATATAGTTATGTAGAGTTAAAAGTCATCCTAACAAAGATGTCAGAGTGATTTTTTTTCCTACCTAGGTTGCCCCATGCGAAGCAAGAACATCTTTGCAGCTGATGTTTTGTAATTCCATTAGGCTAGAAAAATTTGTGTATGGGCTCTGGGCTATTTACATACTACTGTTTTATAACCTGCTGGTCTCCACAGAAAATTCTTGCAAGAGCTGAAAAATCTTCTCTCTTTATTTACTTATCAGGATGTTACTGATGCAGGTGGGAGCAGAAAAGAAAAGGAGACCACATGCTTCCAGCAAATCCTCACAGGAAATAACCTTCAGTTAGGCAGACACACATTCACATTGCTATTGACTAGGCCATGCATGTGTTCTTATAAACAGTGTAATTGCAAAGTTATTTAATGTTGCATTTTGGGTTTAAGTAGCTAAATTATAGCTAGGTAACTTAATTAAAAAAAAAAAAAAAAAGGAAAAAAAATGGAAGGCTGAAACCTGTCCAAGAAATCAGTGTTTGCTTCCTGATCTGATTTAAAATTCAAGAAAGGCCCTCAGAAGATAGCAACAGGGGACATGCTGCAAAAATTGAGGCATGGTGAGATAGCTTGCAAAACTAGAGAAAGCAGTAGTTGTGCAAAAGCTTTTCAGTATCAGTGGGCAGGAAGGAAGATGGAGTTGTTCATAAATGGAGGAGTTAGGCTGTCAAGGGCTTGTCTGTGGGATGGGAGACCAGATGTGAGAGCTGGAGGTCAGGAAAGGACAGTGAGACACACAGTGCTGTGGTGGGAGCACATTAACCCCCACCTGGTCGTGGGTGTTCAGTGAATGGCCTTCAACAACCTGATTAAGTCTCTGGGTCACTGATACTGGCTTCCATGAAGGTTTCTTCTTTCTGACATTTTCTGGTTTGCCATGTAGTAGGACCGAAGCTGTCAAGGATATTTGGGAGGACCATCAGGGATATCTCCTTAGGACATGTGCTAGACATGAAAAAAATTCCTGTGATATTTTATCCTTTTTAATTTTAACTTTACTTTTAAAATAATTCTTTCCTAAAGAAAGAATGAACAAAAGTAAACCAAAATAATCCCCATTGTAATTTAAAAACAATTCGTCATTTAAAAGAATAAAGGTATGGCAATGGATAATACTCCCTTGTAAAATTTCTATAGGTAAAAGAAAGAATAAGTGATGTCTAGACAGTATACCATAAACAGTAATCTTGATCTTGAGACTTTAGAAAGGAGAATGAAAAATTTAATAGTGTATAACAGAAGACATACAAAGTTATGACCATTATGGAGTTGTATAGGAAGTATCTAAATGACAGAATACTGGCTATGTCTTTCCAATTTTGGAGAGAGGAAAAAAAAGGCAGGTTTTGATAAAAATTATGATTTTCAACACAAATATCAAGCTCCTGACAGTAGCTGTAAGAGCACAGTCATGCTTCCACAAGATATGCTCTCAGATTCTGAAAATATGTATTTAGGCATTCATTCATATTCTCCCACTTCCATGACTCTGGTAGATTTTTATTCAATGGGAATATTTAATGTCATTTTGAATTGCATTAAACTTTGGGCTTCCAGAGTGTCCTGTGGCAGTATGTTCCAAAAATTAATTATTCATTATTAAAAATCTGCTGTATTTAAGGAGCTCAAAACATGCTGCCTAACCAAGTAACTTAATAACTTAATTTAATACTTGTGTTATGAAATCTATTGGGCAATGTTTCCATCATTCATGACTGGATCTATTTCAAATCCAGAGAACATTAGTCTATTTAATTTCACGAAATGTTTCTGTTATACAATGTGTTGGTTATGTGAAAATCTGTGAAGCAGAAAAGTAAATTTCAATGAAAGAGTTTTTTTAAACCCACCCACAGTAAAAGTGAGCCAAATGAGCTGTGGTTTCCAGCGGCTATAGAAAATCTTTATTTGTTTACCTAACATATGCAAAAAAAACCCTCTAAAAAACCTTTGTGTACATTTGTGTGCAGCAGGTGTGCATTTTGAAGTGTTTCACATGCTGTTAATTTAAGAAACATTTACATCAAAATGTGAAAATAATGAAATGTGATATTTAAATTATTCTTATTGTTGTTGTTGTTTAGATATCTTATAGTTAGCATGAATGTTACAAAACCACCTACACAGTTGTAATAAAAGAGCTGGAGACCTTATATTAAATAAAATAAAATTGAACTACATCTTCTTTACTAATGTTTATCTTGTTTGTTTATAAAGTGATGCTAGCAAAAGATAAATTCTTCTTTCCTTGATGAAAATTAAGTTCTTCATGTGAAGTTCCATCACATATGGAGAAATAGTTAATGGAATATATTTATTCATGTACAGGGTGCGTACATACAAGGAAAAGAATCTCTTCAAGCACACAAATATTTTCAGTGAACTACTTCAGAATAAATGGGGACCTTCTGTTGGGCTAGCATGATATATACACTCTCTTGGAGCTTGAATATTACTAGAATTTATGAAAAACCCAAAAGAAGAAGAGAGGAAGAGAAGAGGTGATAGACCAAAACAATACACCTGTATTTCCAGAGAGCTAACTTTAAAAATGTGGTAAATGCTGTACTGTAAGGCTCAAGGTTTTCATATTAAAACTCTCTAGCAAGGTTTATACCGGCTTTGATAGACAGCCTAAATCATATTTTAGAAGGAGTAAATGTGTCTTATGGCCTGAAGGATGCTTTTTTCACCTTGCTCAGTCTCTATGCAAATGAGAATAGAAAACTACCATAGATATGCAAAATGTTTTCTACAATCCTGCTACACATCCAACACTGCCACTTTAAACCCCTAAACCACTTGACCACACCACCCAGCAATATTCAGAAGCCTCTTAAACACCTCCAGGGATGGTCATTCCCCCACTTCCCTGAGAAACATATTTAAATGTCTGACCACCCTGATGGTGAAAAAACTTTTCTCATATCTAATGTGAATCTTCCCTGTATCAGCTGAAGGCCGTTTTCCCTTGTCCTCTCACTGCAGGCTTGGTAGAATTCTCAAAGTTTGTTTTGGAAATGAAAAACGGCAGATGCAGAGCACACTCAACACATTTTTTTAGATAAATATATTTTAGGTACACATCTTTTAGATGAAGAGAGTAAGAAAGGAATCTTTCTGTCTAGAAGATATAGTTAAGGAGTACCAAAAATCCATGAAGACCTAATCAAGATTGTGACACCACAATCAGGAGCAGCACACTCCAGATGCTACTTTGACTGCTATCACAGCTATTACATGAACAATCTGCAGCCTGCCTTCACTCTAACCACAAACTTTGTTAATATCATAAAGATATTACTCCTATTGAGTAAATCTCTGGCTGTTCATCAACTCCTTGGCTGATGCTCATTTTGTAATAACTTTGCTATGAAATAGCTGAATTACGTTTTTCTCAGTCAAAAGCTACTTCAGCTTCCTTCCTTTAAAAATGTAAGTTATAGTAAAATAACTTATTCATAACAGCATCCCTTGAAAATTCTACCTGACCTCCAAAACAGTGCCACTTCATTTAAACTAAACCCCAAGATTAAGCCCAGCACAGATTCAATTTTCCCAGGCCTCTATGCACATGAATGGTATCTGTATCTTGGCTCAGTGGTAGCACACACAATTGTCTTCTTGTCTACTTGTCCTTTCCTGCAGTGGTTTTCATAGGAGGATTATGTGAGCAATAAATCCAAAAAGAAGTTACCTATACTCCAACCAAGGTGTCCAGTCTTGGTGGTCAAGCACGCCGTAGACTGATACGTCAGTCTAGACATGTCATTCAGTGCTATCTCTTTGCTCCTTAAGGACCAGTCAGTGAGCTCAAGAAGATCCCCTTCATGTACCCAGACAAGAACAGCTGGTGGTCAGAAAGCTGCATGCTATCTAGTGGAGGAATTACCTGGAGGAAAATACAGCTGGATCTTAAAGAGTCCATGTTTCCAGTTTCTTTGATGTTTTTTAATTAGTTACTACTGCATTGGGTATTTACCTACTTTCTTCTCATTTCTTTCCCCTCCTTCAGAAATAAGCTACAGATCTAGATTTAGTAAGTCCATACATTACCTTCATATGAATGTGATGGCTTTTCAAAGGTCTTTTCTCCATTCCTACATATATTACTTACACTTAAGCTTCCACCTCAAATTCTCAGCCAACTTTATAAGGGAGTACTCTGTACATCTAAGGTCATGATTAACCTTTGGCGGTCGTGCTGTATATCAGTTTACTGAAGTGTTGTATGGAGAGAAAGATGTGGAACTTTGAGCATGGGTATTCATTTCTCCTTCATATGAATATTCCAAAGGCTGATTTGATCTAATTAAGATGCACATCATTATAAATTATTAAAATTTCTCACAGCTTCAGTCTCCTCATGACTATAAATGCAGGCTATATCATGTAGTTTGTCATAATGAATGGAGAAGGCAAGGAAGAAATGGTAATTAAGTTTTCTAAATAATTAAATTGACAGGCTTACTGTGGAAAACAAAGGAGTATCAACAGTCCCCTTGTAGGAGAAACTGGATATAGAGAGGACCTAGTGGGGCAGGAGTGCAGTGACAGATCCAGAGTAGCTTTCAAGCTGAAAATATCACTGTGCTAATAAAGGTAATATCGTTGGATTCCCTTGAGTGACTTAGAATTATGCGTAATGGCAACTAATCTCTAGCATTCATTAAATTGATATACAATAATTGCTTATTTTTTATTCAAACCATATATTGCATTCTGGCATGGGCCAATTTTCATTTAAAGTTCCAATGATATTTACAATCATATTAGACTATAAATCAGGGAGTGTTTAAAAACCCAAACACATACCAATCCAAAATTCACATTAAGGCAACACATTCATCATCTCACAACATGTGAGATGAAGATTTTTAACCTTGAGAGCAAACATCACAATTAAAAACCTGAAGAAGTCTCAGGTGGACAGACAGCAGCCTCCACACACCCTGATATACACAATGATAAGTCAAAGTGAATAATCTGCCAACATTAAAACTCTAATCAACACAAAGACTAATTCACCAGATTCCATCATTATTGCAGCAAATAAATTTTACAACAAATTGAGGGATTTGTGCACTCTCTACCTGCATCATGTATAAATACTTTGGGACTGACTATTGCAACACAACATCTTCTTAGCTCAGTCTGGGTCAGATCTCTCTATTGCTTTTATGCGTGTGTTGAACCCACCTAGACAAATCTTGCTGTATTTCAGGTGGTATGACCTTGACCTAGAATGCTATTTCTGCCCCCAAAAATGCAAGAAATTAAATGCTTACATTATCCTAAAGAGAAAACAAAAATGCAGAAAGGTGAAGTAACTTCTCTTGTTTATGGAAAAAAAAATTTGGCTAAGAATAAATAGATACCCTAATACTTTACCTTTTCATCTTGGGATCATCCCTGGGTATGTGGTCCAACTACCCAACTTGCTTCACAGACTTCAAAAGAGGTCTTTTATTATGTGATCCATTGCTATATTGTATGTTTTGAAAAAAAATCATTAAACCAAAATTACAAATCTGTGTATTGGCAAGAATTAGTTCAGAAATTGGGAGGCCTCTGCAAACAAAAGCAATGAATGCCAGAGGATGAACTCAGTGAGAGTTTTCTCTGGGCACAGCATTGACATTTAATTATTATAGCTATTTCCCCTTGCCTCCCTTTTCTCTCTTTGTTTATAATGATTCTATAAAGAGCTTTTACAATTTCCTCATTAGACCTCTTTTAAGCTGTAATTAAAATAACTGATCTTGTTACTAAGGGGTCACTTATGAGCCCCATTTCCTACTATTATTTCAAGAAAGTATTTAAACATGTGTTTTAACCCCTACAGTTTATCTCCAGCATTTGTGTCAGTTATCCAAAACGTTCTTAATTGATTATCAGTCTAGAGTCACAAGGAATTCACTTGAGCATGTTCCTTCAGGAAAACATTTAGGTGTATCAATAGAAATGACCATGTAAGAAAAAGTTCTGTGTCTGGCAAATGACAAACAATTAAGCTGTCTGTGAGCTCCAGATTACTGAACAAAGAAAGAAAGATATTTAGGAAAACAAACAAAATTTTTCTTTTTTTCCTCCACCTATACAGAGGAAGAAGATAGATGTAAAAATGAACAAAAGCTAATTGAGTTACATGTTGATGAGGAATAATTAACTGCCCTACTTGCAGAGCATATTTGGAAATTTTTTCTACCTTAAGAGTAAGTAGAAAAACACAAAATTACATATAGACTAACAGGTTCATACCAGCTAGATTAATTTAAAGCCATAGAAATAAAAGGAATTTAAAGGAATAATTCATTATTTGAGACATCCTCATCCCTTTCTCCTTGGATAATTGAAATGTAAACCTCGCATATGGACCATGACATTAACTGAAATCATAAAAATATCAGTTTAGGAACTCCTACAGAGGTAGAAGTGGTAGAGATAAGAGATTTCATCAAGAATTGAGTTTTTCAATAACCATATAAGCAAAAGCATTTTCTGTAGCTTCTTTTGTTTTGAGAGGTATTGCTCTTTTTCAAAGGCTAATTGCAGCTGCTAACTGTGTTTCCTTTTTTTTAAATTTTTTTAATTTATACCCTTTGAAATGTGACTCTTATTTTAGTTGCTTGAAATATGTGATTGCAGTGATGAATATAATCTTTTTGGCACTCTCCAGTGCAACTTTTTAAAGTCTATAAAACTAATCCAGCTGTCTATGTCTGAAGTGGTGTTTTCTTGAAACGTGTTTGGTCTGCTTCATCACAGTACAAGATCACAGTTACGTCCAGATCAGTACTCATTCCTCATTTGATCTCTCTAGACTTTCTCATGACAAAGCCTATCCTGTTAGATAAAATAAAGGACAACCAGCTTCAAAACTTGACTGTCTGTGAGGAAAGTCATGAGACTAGTGCATGAGCAGCAGTGAAATTATGGCATGTGCAGCTAAGCATTTACATGTAAAGACTTTTCCATACACTTGCAGGTAGTGCTTAGCTTCTTAATATTTCCTTCCAGCTTAGAGGCTACATAATTTTACATAATTTATCCAGTGCTTGAAATAACATTCATGTTGACACCTAAAGGGCTTCAAACAATTCCTGTTGTCTTGTCAAATGAATATGTGAGACAAGGCAAATCACACCCTTTTTCATCAAATCAGAAACAATAATTTCTCAGATCAGTGGTCAGATGGCAATTCACCAGTACAGATTTTATAAACCAACTCTTCATAATCCCTGTAAGAATGAAATTGAGCTAATTTCTGGGAAATCAAACCAGGAGAAGCTGCACCCTCTTCGTGAGAGAGAAAACAGCAGCCTTCAGCTCACAAGGTTCAGAAGCATTCCGAACATAATAAATTCTTCAAAAAATATTCCCAAGACTGTTTTATTTTCCATTTTGTGAGGAGACTCTTATCAGCGTTTTAGTGTTTCCTGTAATATCCCATTCTATTCTCTTTAAGAAGAAAAGAATATTCACACAAATGTGCAAAATTCTGATACTTGTAACTGTTACCATGTACCTTTATTGACTTGGTATCTACCTGTGTATGATCCCTAGATTATGTTGCATTTCAAATCTAACTAGAAGATCTAGGTGAGCCAGATGTCTGGTTTTACTTATGTTGAAAATCCTATTTTGATAATAATATCATATAATAATAATATCACAGTAACCATATCCATGAGCTAGTAACTAGTCAATTGCTGCTTATGAAGCCAATGTTTGTGTCAGATACACCCATTATATGTACTCTGGTTGTCATTCCCTGAAGCTCTTGAGTAATCTGTGCATGACTCAGTTGATTGAACAATAATATATTTTTAATAGTAGGCATCATGTGTATACCACACAACCTTCCCACCAGCTTTATAAAGGAGGAGTGCTTTAAGTTGTCTATGTATGTCAGCCTTTGATATAAATAGGACATGTCAACTGCTCCTGAACACTCATTTTTATACATCTCAGTCCCTCTGGCTTTTTTTTTTTCCCAGTTCTAAGCTAGCAGTTTGATCTTTGTGATCTGCATAGTTAATTTCCTTTAAGAAAGTAAATGAAAATAAATTATGTTTAGTTTACTCAGTTGCTTAGGCAAGGTATCTGCTGGTGCATAATAACACTATTGAGTAGGTTGGCTTTAGTATTATCATTTCAACTTTCTTATCATCTCCTCAGAGAGATGTGTTAAAACAAGGAGTTTTTACAAACTTCAAATAATTGTTTCGCTGTCCTTTTTTTAAAAGAAGATATTACAACAGAGTAACTAGGGTGTGGTTTTAGTTTTATGTAGAGTTATTTTTGCAGTTGTAAGTTCTGATCCTCTATCCATCCATATGATTAATGTTCATATTCATAAAGCATCTTACAAATGCAAAATCACCTTTACAACCTTTTATGTGTTGGTTTTTCTCTGAAGGCTTCCTAATTGCGTTAAAATCTAGTTAAATTCCAAATTTCTACTCAGAAATAGCACGCAATAGAAAAAATAATTTAGGGGAAATTTTTCTCTCCACCACACCATTTAACATTCCTAGACTACTTAATCTTTCATACACACTCAGACCACAATTTCTAATGGTAAGGATTGACACAAAAAAAATAGAAAATCATACATTTAAGAACTAGAACACCAAAAATAAAACTAATAATCAGACAACTCAATTTATTCAAAAGAACTAAAATTTAAAATACAATTAAATACCATAAATTAGGCTTTGTTAAAAAAAACCCAAATATTTAATGATTACACAGAAATATGTGGTATTTTAGCCACAAAAAAAAAATTACATAAACCTGAACTTCTAAAACTGACAAACAGTGAGATTAACCTACGTCAGCCTACATGGGAAAGCTTACATGAGACTACTCTTCAAATCCCTTATTTATTATTTTCATATTTTTGAGGCTAAAAGAAAACAATATTTTGAACTACAAATATTTAACACAAATGTGGAAGCTAGTGGAAAACTAGGTGGTGTTGGACAATGACTGAAAGGAAATGCAGAAGCTGGAAAGCACTTAAAAATGCTAGAGAGATTATTCAGGAAATAACGTTTGAATTAATGCATGTTTTCACTAATGAAAACAACAACAAATTCCTTTTTTATGCAACCCCAAATTCCTTCTTTGAAAACTGAATTTTAAGTAGCTTTACTATACATGATTCATTTCTAATGAGGCTAATAGAGCCTTGAAAAACTGTGCTTTTTTTCCCTGAAAGAGATCAGGTTTGTTTTTCTTAATTTCAACAACATTCTTGCATTTCTAATATGATATCTATAACTAAACTAGGACAAAAAAAAAAAAAAAAAAAAGGTAAAATAAAATAAAATAAAATAAAATAAAATCCTAAAGCAAATTATAGCAACATATTCTGCCTAGAGTCACAGTAAAATAGCTCAGTCAATGCTCTATTTGCAAAGCTGTCAGTGATGGATGGATTACTGTTGGTGGTGTTGAAGATCATCAGACTCATCAAACGCACAGTTAAAATCCTGAATATGAGCAATGTACCTGATAAAGGAACCAACAAGTGATAACACCAATGACTGATCTAAAGCTTGCATCATGGAGACATCTGATGGATAACCAACCACTTTATTCTGTAGAAGCCCAATATCACTCTTCCAAACGAAGGGTCTTCTTACACACCTCTTTTTGGTGTGGAGATTCCTCCCTTTCTTCTTTCACTGGAGATGCCCTTCAACATTACTTGTCAAGACTAAGAGAAACTGATTTGCCCACAGTCATTGGTATGGATGGGTGAACCCAGTCTCTCTCTCTCTAGTTTTGCAAGCTTTCATATACTTGCTTCACTATTACTTCAAAAATAGTGGTTATAGCTGCCTATACAGTGTTGCAAACAATTATGATTAAGGTATTTTAGTTCATTCATTATCATAATGAGTGCCATTTTGTTTGCCATCCTTAATCCTGAAGGACAAAGTTGTATAAAGGTTCAGTTACTGCCATATGATCTTCTAGGCAGAAACTATTGATAAAACTGGGTCTAAGACTGACCCTGACACAGTCTCCTCTCTAAGGAAATTAGAAAGTAAAAGGGCCCCTTCAGCCCTTCTGTACCTTGTGACTCAACAGAATGACTTCTCCAACAAACTTTGTCTGAAGCTCCCATTTAGCACGAGACTCATGTAAGAAAAAATGAACAAACTCACAGCTAACAGTCCCTTTTAACCACATTATCCATGTTCTTTTATCCATGTTATCTGTTAGAAATATTCGCATTTAATTGCCTACAATTTGATTGTTGGTGGGATACATGTGTATCTGAGTAGTTGGCCAAATCCAGAAGTTCACAGTTTTCTAGGTTTTATAATTTATTTTAAAGAAATATCATGGCTTAAATGAGCAAGATGTATCTCACATATTTTTATCATCTGAATCTTAATTATTCCAACATCCCTATGAAGAAGAGCAGTTTTCATCATTACTTTTGTCATTGTTGTTGTTCTTTGTATTTGAGATGTGCTTGGATTCCAAATATGTTATTTCATCTAACAATTTCTCTGTATAATCTACATCCAAAATTTATGTGATTTTCCACTGTGTATCATTTTAATTTTTGTGTGATATAAAAATCAGACTATCTACTCTTTATTTCAATAATTCATTCTCTCTGGCACTTCAGTGTCCCTTTTTAATTTTATGGGTGGATTTTAGGTTTTGAAAATAAAAAATTCATTAGTATTTATGGTACTCTTGCATATTTTTTCCTTTATATTTTAGGCCAGATCATTTGAATACGACATTTCTTTCAGAATATGTATTCCCAATGTACATGATTCTAAATATCTTTTCAAAATGAAAGTGATACTCTTCCATATTTAGAAACTGAAGGTTATATTATCCAGCATTTTTGGGCAAATTTTAGTCACTGGGAATTCAAAGCAGCTGTAAGTTATTTTTCCTGGCCAGTTGCACTTACCCATACACTAACTGTATGGGTAACCAACTGGTGTCACAGAAAATTACTTAAAATACCAGACTATGTAAATAAAATTAAAGCATCACTTTGATTCATGACTTTTTGAATATCTGACTGTATAAGAGTGCTGCATATTTTTGGAAGTCCCAGCATTAGCTGTAATGGAAACCTTTCTATCCAAAATCTATTTAAAGCATTTCTTTTTTTTTTTTTACTTTAAGGAATAGCAAATTATTTTCATGTGTATCAGTATTCATCTCATTATTTTACATCTGTGCATGGAAGGTTTGTTTCTTTTTCTGCCCAAAAACCATTTTTTACTGAGACTATATATAGTTTAATGTTCTATTCATGTTGGAAATAACTGCCCTAGTTTGGATATTCCAGAAGTCAGAATTTAAAGATAATTTAGAAAGAGAGAAAATCGTTTATTTTTAGCACTGGAAACAAAGATTTTTTGATTATTGATCAGGGCAAAAATAAAAAAGAAACCAACCCTATTAAAAGGTTAAAATACTAACAAAGGCTCATCTGTGCTTTTAACATTAAGCAATATCTTCACTGAATATAGGATTTAATTGTGTGCATTTTGGTGGCACCCACATCTGAAATCTCTGCATACACTTATGGACATTTTGTCTGTGACTTCCTTTTGACAAAGTTTATGTTAAAAAGCTGCAACTAAAATGATTACTTCAGAATGGAATACAGTTGAATAATATTTTATTTAAATTAATGTAGTGCTCCAGAAAAAAAAGAAGACACTTCCAGCTCTTCTTTTATAAATTTCTGAGTTCAATTCATTCTCCAAATGTACAGTCGGAACAAGTCTTGTAAAGGCACTTCAGTCTTTTACAATCATAGAGAAAAATACTCTAAAAAGTCCATTATGATTTGCCTAAAACTCACCTGTTACAGGAAGAATGGTTGTATGAAAATAGACTGATTTTCAACCTGTCATAAGTGGCAGTTCGCTAAAGTACTTCTTAATACTGTGAGTTTGAGGCACTGGAAGATCTTCAATAATTTTCTTGGACAGGAGGTAGATGGCAGGGTGGGCTAGGAAGCTGGAAAAAAAGACAGAAACTGCAGTTCTAAATAACATTTGAGTGCCAGAATTTCATCCATGTGATAGCAATTGGGGTTATTCTGGAGTCTGACTATAAAACAATATTGGTATTTTATTAGTATAAATAGTAGCTTAACCTAAATTCAGTATGTCTGAAGAATATCTACTTGGCTTTTTAAGATACCTATGTTTATTCACACGAATACACTCTGAAGAAAGAAAGAAAGGGGCAGATGGAAGTAAATGAAAAGTAAATTTAGAACCAACATTATTTTGGACAAAATTTTAATGCTCAAACAGACAAATACTGGTGGTGGCAGTGGGTTTTACGGTGTTGATTTTTTTTTGTAACATTTTTTCTTTTCAGCATTTTATCTGTTTCCATGTTTTTCTTCTGCAGTAGATTTTATTGTAGCTTCATGAATAATGACAAGTTTCATTTAGCATAGAAAACATGTAAATATGCATGAGAAAAGGTTTTAAGTCCTTGTCTATTATTTTTCTGTTTAGTCTTGTCTGTAAGTATTTGTCTATTATAATTACCTTAGTTATGTTAGAATTCAACAAAAAACATCAGCACATTTGTTGTCAGTGTATATCCTATACTTCATGGGCAAGAGGAAAGTTGATGTATAGCATTAATGCATAAAGTTTTAAACACGACAAAAACATTTTGGTCAAAAGTTTATAATATTAATTGTAAGAGGTACTATGCAATACCTATCAGCAGTATAAATAAGCTGTAATTTTACAACAACCCTTGTGACTGGATTTCCAATTTAAGTTCAGATCAGCTTTTATTTTCAAAAAACCCCTTCAAAATCTATATATTTTAAGAAACAGTTTGTTTTCAAAACTTAGCTACAGCTCTCAATTTCATGAGCTGCACTTGTGACAGCAGCTAAAAATGTCTAGGCTACTATGTTTAACTGTAAAGAAGAAAACGCCATGATCAAATGGACATCCCATTTTAATTGCTAGCTATGAATAAAGCATGGAATTTCAGGGGTGTGTGCTCAGCCTAGAAATGCAAATATCAGGTGCTTGCATAGTCATATAGGATTAGAGCATTTCTTCTGAAAAATCAGAATACTAAAACTAGTGTTTGTATAAGTTGGTACCTGAACCACCAAAACTTTATTCATAATCTAAATGCTTTTTTTGCTATTAAGAGTGTGTTTTCATGGGTTTTAGACCCTTCAGTACGTCTATTTAATCTTATTATGTTTGAGAATATCCTCTTCTTAAAGTGAAGATTTATGCATTTAAATGTGCTTATTTTGTTCAACTTGGCAATTAGCACATTTCTGATCGAGCTGCAAGCAGCTTGTAACAACCAACCAGGTTCATTCATATTATTCAGAATTCACCTGATAAGCAAATCTTACTAAAAAACCTCTAGCAGCACCTTCAAAAATGTCATCTTCTTATCTGTTTTTTCTGTATCTGAAAGTGGAACAAGCTCCCTGTCAGACTTTGTAATGAAGTGTAATAATATAAAATTTGAAATTTTTGTTATGCTTTTGAACTTGTTTTTTGAAAGTGTGTACCGGTGATAGCTGTGCTATCACATTGGTGTGGGCTCTAGATTTAGGAGCCCAAGCCAATGTGATAGCACAGCAACCACCAACGCACACTGTGGCCCATGTGGGAATTGACATAGAATCTTAAATATCATATAAACTCACAAAAAAATTATCTTCCATTTCATGAAGGAAGAACAAAGAACTTTTCATGAACTGCAGTGCTTACATTTTGCACTATTAAAAATAGTTGTTTCTATTAGATTCTTTTTTTCTAGATATAATATTATACATGTTCTTATTTCAAAAAGCACTGATTAAAATGAATATGAAGTTTCATTTTCTGATCCAATAAAAAATGCTTTCTAAAATAATAAATTGAGGATTACAATCTGTTACTCTGTAGCAGATAAGAAGGCAAAAACCTTTAGAAAAATAATTCTGCTTAACAACTTTCTGCCCCATAATACAACATTGCCCATTTATATACTGCAGTTATGGTCATACAAAAAGGGTAATTATCCTTCCCAACTTCTGACATATTAAGGAAATCCTCCTTAATAGTATCCTCCACATGCATAACAGGTATACAGGTGTGTGATAAAGTTCTTTTATTCTGCAAGAGTCAGAAAGCCGGTTCCCCAAACAAAAACAACAGTGTTCCAAAGCCCTGAAACTTTGAAAAATTCAAAGGATTATATTTGATTATATTTTTTCTTCTGAAATTGAGTATATTTTTAATGCCTTTGGTGGCTATATATATATATATATATATATATATGTATATATATAAATATATATATACATGTAAAAAAAAACCCTAAATCTTAAGTTTTTGTTAATTTACTCAAATTGCAAATCAAAATAAATTTATATGTTAAGTTTGCTATAAGTACAATTTTAATTATTAAATTTTCATGAGAAAATCAACTTCACACAGTAATCTTATTCCTTGACAAACAATTGTATTGAAAGTTTACAGAATATCCTGACTTGGAATGGACTTACAAGGATCACTGAGGCCAATTCCTGATTCCACACAGGGGAACCTAAAAGATTAATTTGGAAAGATAAAGTATAAGGGTATTTTTGAAAGGCCCTTATATATTGAACAGCAATAAGCATGGGGCCATGACCATTTCCTGGGAAGCCTTTTCCAATGCTTGACCAACCTCTAACTCCAGTTAAGAACTTTTTCCTAACATCCAATCTGAACTTTTCCTGACATAGGTTTATAACATTAGCTCACATCCAATTACCAGACACCAGAGAGAAATCTCTCTCTGCGACCTCTCATAAGGGATTTGTAGACAATAATGACATCACCCTTCAAGTCTCCTCAATAAAGCATTAAACCTCCAAATGCTATTTCTAACTGCTCTATCATGTTATACTAGTTTAGTTCTTCCAAGTTTCAGTGCTTGTGGTGAGGCAAATGTGTCTGGCTGAAATAAATTTCCTCTTCATGGCATTAACAGAAGTACTCTAAGGCACTGCTTCTTTTTCTGAAAAGCTCTAATGCAATATAGGAACACAGTCTGTTAAAGAGAATGAGTCACCTAAGCTAATATGGAAAAGTGTTGTGTTTTCCTGAAATAATTTCTTTCCTTTCAAGTAACTACTAATATTTCAGGTTATTTTCCCCACCTTTCCTTCAAACATATTTTCAGTGTTCTCTACGACTTTATTAGGCTCATTATCGTGCAGAGCAGAAAACCTGTTGTGAGTTCTCCAATAACTCTTCTCAGACCTTATTTGTCTATGTGCATTTTGGCACACTCTTCATTTCAAATTAAGGTTAGAAAATCAGATTAATTAGGTCATCCTCTCTGGAAGCTTGCTTCACTGAGATGTGTGTGCACAATGAATAGAAAAACAACAAAGATGAAACATGAAAAATTATTACTGTCATGTGCAAAATGAATACTGTTAGTATTACATTTCTTCCTTGAGTTGAAAATGTGGCCTGGAAAAATTTAATGACAAACACACATTTTCTGAACAGAACCAGTATTTTACTCTCTGGTAATGTTGAGTAGGATTGACTGGATATAGGCAAGCACAGACTGCACAAAAGCTGGACTTATGTTCTCAGGCCATTTTGAACAAAATCATCTCTTGCTAATATTCCATTTATGCCTGATATTTGTGCCTGATTTTATATTTTTACTTGTGACTCCTTGATTGTTTCTAGAATCCATTGGTTTATGGAGAGTTGCAAGAACATTCTTGAATTAAAATGTGCTCAACTTTAAACATGAAAATACATGTTCTTTTCTGAGGAAATTTTGGTAGTAGGTCCCTTCCTGCATGCAGCAGATGCTCATTGTCTTTACCTGCCACAAGCCAGTGCTGTGCTCTGTCAGGTCACCACCTCCAGAAGACATCACATTCTACATATCATATTGCATTGCTGTATTACAGATTTTAGAGAATACTTTTTTTTTATGTCTAAGCCTGGGTGCACTTCATACAGTATTATTGTCATTGTTCTGCTGGCAAAAATAAACTACTGAAGTTAGTGGTAAACAACATGTCAATAACTTGCTTTTGTAACACTGCAGCTTTTACTCACATTTTTGTACTCCTTCTCTGTTGCTATTTCTGATACCTATGTTCTGTACAGACTCAAATAAATGGAACATTAAAAATATTGTCAAAAAAGAGCATGAGAAAACTTAAGTAATCAGAAAAGGCACACGTTTGCTTTCTGTATAAAATCATGTATAAATTCTTTCAGAATTTCATGCATAAATTCTTTAGAATCATACACAAATATGTCACTTAGATGGGGGATGGATGGATGGATGGATGGATGGATGGATGGATGGATGGATGGATGGATGGATGGATGGATGGATGGATGAAATGAACTTTTAAAGTAAGGTTCAGATATTTAGAAAATTCAAATACTTAAGTGTGCAAAGATAATATAAGATAGGTAGATAATTAGCTTTTTTTTTTTTTAATATTTCCATAAAACTTTAGGTGTTATGATACCTATCATTAAAATTCTTAATATCAGCCCACTGAGAAAGATCACTGACTATAGGAACTAGAGGACACTAAATGGAGGAGATATTGACTGGAATCAATTAATATAGATACAGACCAGTGAAAAACACAAACATCAAAATAACAGGTATTTGTCAGCAATATTGAAATTAAAGGCCTAAATGAGGTGGATTTTCACATTTTAATTGGACAATTTGTTAAAAGAATTAGTGGATTTTTGAAAAGGAAAAGAAAATATGAAATGTAACCAAGCGTATAAATAAAATACAAAAATTCTTTGTTTTAAGAGGTATATGCAAAACAAAACGCTTTAAAAAAACCCCTAAAATAACAAAAACAAAACAAAACAAAATAAACCCCCAAAAAATCAAAACCCTTTCTTTTAAAGCTCTGACACTTTTTAAAAAAAAAGTTTTAAAAAATGTACTGTCATATATCTGGGGATTGCTATAATATGTGAATGAACACATAAGTAATTCACAGAATGGTTTCACTATTTCTTCTCTAGATTTTGTTTGGTTGCAGAAAACAGTTAATATTTAATGTAAGTGGCATCAAACAAGATCTGAACAGTCTTTTTACATACAAGTTAATTTCAATTTGAAATTATAATACTCCTAAAATAAATATGGAATAGTTACTGGAGTTTTGTCTCTTCTGAGCATCTAATTTTTCTGATGAAGTGCAGTTTCTTAATTGTTGTATTCTAGGGTCAAAAAGTGGAAATATATAAGAAATGTGACTGTTAAAAAAATTATTATTCTTAGGCTGGAATGGTAAACACAGATCTCTCATTATCTGGGAATGCTGTCATAAATGTTAATAGAATGTCTAAGGAAAAGTGGTGGTGGCAGTTAAAACAGGAATGGTAGCAGTTTGCAGTCATTTAAAAAAATCAGAGATTTCTCTAACACAATGGAAAAGCTTGAATATGCAGTTTTGCTTTTAGATTGTTCATTGCCATATCTCAATGCTGCTCATTCTTATGATAAAAGGTGAATCTGTGACACTGTTTCGTCTCTAGGATAAATGATCACACTGTTACCCTAGAGATTATGCTCTTGACATCTTTCCTAACTCTTCCTTGTTTGTTTTTAGATTCTTCTGTTAGCAGCAACAGCTACTGTCAATCACTTTTTTTCTACTGGAAGCCATCAATCAAAGTCTAGTGTTTGAAGTAAATTTAAATTACTAAATTTACCTACTATCATAAAACAGAGAAGCCACATTCTGCTTACAGCTACAGCTTGGCTTTGGTGTTTTTTTTATTTTCTTTTGGTGTGTTTCTTTGAGGTTTTGGGGGTTTAGGGGGTGGAAGGGAATTTTGTTACATCTGACAAATTACAATTCAAGTTTTATAGTTTGTCAAAGAATATAAATCCATATTCACTTGGGTATTGTGCACCAAGATATATGCTGGTGCATAACCAGCATTCATAACCATCAGCATTCAGCAAAAAAACTGCACTCTACAGTCCTCCAGCTGCTCTATGAGTTGATTTTTCTGTGTCTCAGACAAAAAGATGCCTTGACAGATTTCATCACAATGTTTGAGTTCTCTGCCAGCAAACTCATGACATGGATGTGTAGCATCAATACTGCAGATGCTGTTGTTTCGACTCTGGATTAATTGGAGATAAAGAAAGTAATTTTCTGTACCTCAGCAAATAGTAGTGAGTTGAGACCACATTTTCTCTTCCTTCTTCCTTCAGGAACAATCAAGTTTTAATTTTGTTCTGTTTTGTTTGGCTTCTTTATGCTAATCCTCAGCATTGCTTGCAAAGGTAAAAAATAGAAAGAGCTTTACTAAACCAAAGCAGGCAACAAGACGTTTTCCTGTAAATCAGGTGTTGATATCTTGGAAGGTAGATCACAATTTTGCATTTCTCCCACATTTCATTAAAGATTATGTTGTACAATTTATCCTCCTGTATGAAGAAGGATAAGTGTTTGGGTTTCTTCCTGTGTAATGATGAATTTCTATTTGTAAATAAATACTGAGCTTCTGAAAAATCAAGCTCAATGAATTTATAAATGAAAATGATCTTCTAATTAAATTATAGATATCAAAAAAATACCTAAAACTTAAATCACCCTGTCTTTGCCATCAAAACTCCCACTCAGAATAGACATAAAATTTCATTTTTCTGCCAAAGAGAATGAAAATGCTGGCAGATTTAGTGTTAAAAATTTAATTCACTAGAAACTGTAAAAGTGTATTTATGGTAGGAAAAGCTAGGATAATATACTTCCCATGAGATTAATATGTGTAATGAGTAGATGAAACTACTGCTGAAAACTACAACAACATTACTAACCTTTATGTGTAATCTGTTAGATTGAGATGGATTAAAGCAATTAGTCATTCCCAAATCTTTATCTTGAGGTTTAAAGTACATTTTGGATTTTTTTTTCCAATGGAAGAAAGATTACAGTATCAATACATTCCTGTACTTATATTTAGAATTATAACTAAGTATAACAGTCAAAGACAAAGACAATTACACTGCCAAAATCCTTGGAGTTTTGTAAACCTGGAAGGAATTCTGTCTTCACTAGCCTGGAAGGGTGAGGTAGACAAAAGTGTAAGCACATCTTAAGGGGCCTCCAGTGAAAATGAGAGCTGGGGTCAGCACACCAAGGTATACAACCATGAAATGTTTTGGTCAGAAAAATCCTTGACTCTTCTGAAATTACTTGACTTTGCCAATTAGCTGTGACATTTTGAGACAAGAATTTGCTATTATTTCTCATTATGAAAGTAAGTATTTGGACAATATATTTCCATGAGTCATTGATCCTTGATAATGCCAGTTGGCTGGTCATCACCTCTTGTGTTTCGTGTTGCAGGCGATTTCCCAGACTGATGCTTCTACACGCAATTTGTATTTAACTGTATAAAGAATTTTGCATTCTTTGTGGATAGGATGCTTCTTATGGTATCACAAATAATTTATGTCTCCAACGAAACTTAAATTTTAATTTAAGAAAATGAAGAAAACAGAAGCATACCTGAACTTCAAGAGTTGTGAATTCATCTTCATGAACTGCTTTCCAGTTGTACAGCAGCAAATGGCAAAAATGTCTGCCTTAGTTTGTAATATTTCTCCACTAATATATCATTTTCTTTAGTAGTTGACAGTTCATCCTCATTTTGAAGGTATTTACTTATGTTCATGTGATTAATGTCTAGCACTTCTAATTTTTTTAAAGAAAATTATATATAAGCTTTCTTTCTGACAGTTTTAACATTTAGAATGAAAAATAGGTGCTGACTTCATAAATTTCCTCTTTCACTTCAGCAAGGGGAATGAAACATTCCGAGACAACTGAGGAGGTCTTATAACAGAAATATATGTATCTTCCAACAGAGGACTCTGCTTCCCTTCTGGTTCCAACATCCCCAGAAAAACCAGTGCGAATGTCTATCTATAGCATCTGGCAAGAAAGTATGCTTCATTCAGAAAATGGTAGAGATGTTTTTGCAGGAATTTACTTCATTCTAAATTTCTTCCACAAAAGAAATTGCAAGGAAGTAGGTAGGACTTGTAAAGTGCCAGCTACTTCTTTTAAACTGATTTTTTAATTCTTTTTTTAAAAAATCTAAACCAAATTAATTATAAACAATAATCAGTTTCCTTTCTCTCTGGCTCATGTTACACAGAGTATTTAGTCTTTTTCCAGAAACATGGTTTTCATTAAGATCACACATGAAGTGTCTCATCCACATCATGTGCTAGGAAATTAAGCATACCCACTTCTGAGCAGGGCAATTTAGAGTCCCTTGGCTTCTCACATGAACCAAGCAGGTAAGCTTGTTCACTTTTTAATTATCCCTGCACCCAGTCAGACTCGTGCTATTTGAAGAAATCAGCATAAGCATAATACAAATAATACTCCCAAATCATGATGTAAGGAATGGAACAGAGCATTCTGTGTGTTACAGCTCATTTCTTTGCCATCAATTTTGAACATAACTGTCACAAATTCTTAATTATTTAGGTAATTAGAAAAAGAAATCTTCAGTGCTTTAAAGAAAAGCTACTTGCAATTGCTCCTTTAGGATACTTAATGTAAGATCTGTATGTGCCTCAATCTCTGGATAGAGTAGAAAAATAAGGCAGGAAATAGAAAATATGGATTAGGAAATACTAGTTTATGCACTATGCATATGGTTCTGCTGATTTTCTCTTTACCTATATAGGATATGGGCATTTATCTCCTCTTGCTCTGACTGAATCCAAAGGACCAGGGGGCCTGATTCTTGTTATGACCAGTTTTTTTTTTGAAAATGTAAACTTGTTCCACATCTTTCACTTACCTTTTCTTTGTATGGTTCAATGACATTCATCAAAGATAAAAGATAACCATTGAAATTAATCACTGTCATAAAAATCAGTCGCCCTGTAGAATGAAGCCAGAATTTAGCACTCAGAAGCCTAGCAGAATGTATAATTTTGTCAAGGAAAGTGAAATATTTTCATTTACAGATGACTGGAATTTTTGGGATTTATAGGGACAGATTTTGTCACTCCTCACACACTGTTTACTAATATCTATCCTGAGTGTTCACTGAGAACATGTGGAGAGTCCTACTAAGCTTTGCACTCAAAACCACAGACTACTGGGCAGATTTGAAATTTTATAGAAAGGAGCAGAATTTGGCAGACTTTTTGTGGACTGGCAGAATAACAGCATGAAGTAAGAATTTTTCATTTCTCCTTGTCTCTGTTAGGAACTTGTTCAACAGAGTCCTGGTTGATAAGGACACATTTATAGATTCTTATGAGCTGATTCCAATTAAATGAAATTAAAGGGTAGTGCTGGCATCAGAGTTCCATACATAAAGCTTTGTCTGATGAATGAATTTGACCTTATTAGATGAAGAGAGTATCAATAGCTGAGAGAAGCTATCGGTTATTTCTCTCCATGCATTTCTTCCCCCTTCTCAATGGTATGAAAAACCATGGTAGAAAACAGCTGACCATATTTTACTGCACTACCTGCAGACATATCTATGGTTTTGCATTATCTAGGATGAAACTAAGTCCAAAAAAAAAAGGCAAATTAGAAAGATCTTGAAAATAAATAAAATGTGAATATGCCTTCCTTTCTCATGTGGCATAGCTTGGGGGTGGACTCACTGAGCCTGTATTTTTCAGACAGGAAGTAGATATTTGGAACTAGCTCAAGAGAAATGATCAGAGAAAAAAATGGAATCTCATGCTTTTAATGTCTTATGAAATCAAACAAGAAAAAAATTTTTATTCTTTTCTCTAATTCACAGTAAACACACTGTCCACATATGGCAGTATGAAAATTGTACCTGCTACAAAATCCTCCACCCATGAAAAAAATTCCCTAGGTACTTCAGTGTAGATCACTTCTATATACTAAAAATAAATAAAAGCAGCTAAAACATGTCTCAGTGAATGAAAACTTGAATTTTTCTTGGATGTTTCAGGGCTAATTCCTACAAAACTTTTGGTACCAATGTCTATGTAATAAATCTTATGAATTTGGGTTGGAGTTGCACAGAAATTTATATTATTTGGGGAGTTTGAGTGGGTACAAGTATAGCTGTGTAAAGGGAAGGGGAGAATAAGGAAGACCATGCTGCTTGCAGTCAGTTGATTTCTAGAAGATTGTTTTACATCATTTAATAAACAAGAATGGGATGAGCTCTGCACTGCCGAAGGGGGCAGTAAGCTACTCAGTGTGCATGCCTTCACTCAAGGTGGCATCCTCTACTGCAGTGGCACCTTGCATCAACCCTGGCAAAAATCAAACAGAAATCATTGCCAAGACTTTAAAGTTTTTTGGCAATTAATGAAACATTTTTATTTGTGACACATTGTCTTAAGTTTCTTGGGTTTTTCTGAAAATCTAAATATTGCATAGTGAGCAATGCTGCTTGCCTGTCGTATGCTATTTTGGCATTTTAGCTATTCTAATCATTATTAATTCTAAAAATTATACTACCATCTTCCTAAAAGTATGCTATAAATATATTACTTTTTCAATATAAAAATAACAAAACTTGCTATGACACCCCTTGTGAAAACCCAAAAAAATTCCTCTAGCTGCCATGGAGGTCTTGAAACCCTGCCAAGAGGGCTCAGAGACCTTAGCACAGAGCCCAAGACCCCTGTGCCTTTGATTTAGCCCTTAGAAAAACAGTTACCAACCTTTCTATAAAAAATTACTAGCCATGAAAGTTTAAGTTGAATGATAGTAAATTTATCACAGAGTGAAAAATGAATTTTTTGAAATTTTTAGAATAGAGGTCCAAGAAACAAAATGAAAGAATCTGAGCTTATCCAGCCTTTCTCATTCCTCATTCTTCTTCTTGGCCTCCATCTTCTGAGTGATGTTGGCACTTTTGATTAGTTTAGAGTAGAAGCTCACTGTCTAACATAAGTGATAAGTGTTAGAATGTAATTGTAAATATTGTATATGTAGGTTTTAGTATAAAAAGATAACACCACCCCAGAAACAGACAAAGTGCCTGAGACTGTCTTGCTGAGCGAACCTCAGCTAGACAAAATAAAAAATTTTATAGATAAAGAACAATAAACAACCTTGAGACTGAAAACTTAAGAGCTGTGACTCCTTTGAGCACCAAGCTGAGAAAAGAGACTTTCTAACTTTTCTCAGAGTCACCCTGACCAAAGAGAATCCCCGAGACAATCCCTATTTTTAAAAATTATGACCATCAATTTTCTACCATTTCTTAAAATTTATTTTGTGTGGCAAATTGATCTGTAATGGATATTGATGCCAAAGTGTTGGCAGCATGGGGGCAGCAGGGTTTGACTCTGTGAGGGGAGGCCAGGATCTGTACATGTTGGACACAGCCAGTTCCTAATATGCTCCAAAACAGACATACCACTGGAGACAGCTGAGCCTACCAGTCATGCTGCTGGTGACTGCAAAAGTATGTTAAAGAAAGGGTGAAAAATGCTCCACAGGAGCATGGTAAGGAGGAGTAGGAAAGGTGAGAGAAACAGCTCTGCAGGCTCCAAAGTTAATGAAGAAGGAGGGGAAATAAAAGGATATTTGGTACAATAGTCTGATACTGGCCATCCACCTTGGTAGAAGTGTTATGATGTTGCAAAGGCTAAAACATGTTTTAATTAAAGGTTTGAATAATGATGAAGTAAATGTTTCATGGTGGGGATTCTATTAAGTGTAGCTGAGTGCTCTGTGTATCATTGGAGGGTAAGCCTCACTTTGACATCAAGGAGGGAAAGTTCTGGTCTCATGAACAATTCAGAATATTTAATAGTATCTATATGCCAGCATATTTACTCCAAATTTCAGTGTCATGAAATAAAAAGTAAGGACAAATGTTCTGGAATAATACTTAGCTGACTCTAAAGTTCACTTTAGTTTTTGAGTGTAAGGTTTACTCCATGCTTAAACTTGAGAAAAAGTTAATTTTGCAACACTACCTCCCTAAGACTGCATGCTTTAAGGAAAATAGCTTTAATTCCCTACATTTACTTCTCTAACATTATATTCTTACTATTATGTTTTTGTTGCATTGTTAGTAGGAGGCAACTTGCACTTCAGTGTGATATCCAGGCATCCACATGAAAATGAGAATAGGGAAAAACCTCAAAACACAGTAAGGTGATATCTTTGTTATTGTGAGTGCCATATGAATTAGGTGGGGAATAAATAAATGTCATTTCATAACAGGAAAATATAAGAGTTGGGTACATAGACAGGAAAAAGAAGTATTCTGGGGAGGATGGAAAAAAAGCAAAAAACAAAGCAAAACAAAAAAAGCAGACCATCTCTTGTGAGACTCTGATCCATCAATTCCACAACTTTATCAAAGAATAAGTAAGAAATCACCATTTGCAGAGGTATAAAAGTGGACAGCTTGTTATTTTTATCACACCTTCATCATTAGAATAGGAACTGTGCATCTGTTACTCACCTGATTATTGTTTAAATATCTGATGCATCATCAATATCAACAGGAAAGAACATGTGCAGAAATCTAATTTGCTAATTTGTGGCATGACTTTATAAAGAGTAGGCTGTACTTGTGCAGCTGGAGATTAAAATATTTTTGGAACTTTGTCTTTAATTAGACTGTAGCATCTGGTCTCCTAAAATACACAGACTTTCTGATGGAAACTAGGGCCCTTTTATTTGATAAGACATGATGGACAGCAAGAAAGTGGAGTGAGAAAATCTAGAAAACAACTGCATGAGGATACACCAAATTATAATCAGTCATTTCTTAAAATTAAAACAAAGAAAAACATATGAAAGTGACAAATATTTAATTTGTTGTATGAATGCTCAAATCAAAATGGCGATTAGAAATACTAAAAAAAATTAACAGATATATTTGGAAAAATAAGTAATGAGAAATAATTATTGTAGGTAAGAGCCATACTTACATTCCTTAGAGGAAAGATCTAACCATAGAATCATAGGATTATTTAGGTTGGTAAAGACCTCCAACCTTTGACCAAACACCATCACATCAACAAAACTGTAACTTTAAATGCCATGTCCAGTCATTTTGTGAACACTTCCAAGGATAGCTACTACACCACCTCCCTGAACAGCCTCTTTCAGAGCTTAACAACCAGTGAAGATATTCCTTCAGTGAAGAAATTCTTCCAGTGAAGAAATGAAGAAATTCTTTCTTCAGTGAAGAAATTCTTCCTGATGTAAAACATGAACTTCCCTTGGTGCAACCTAAGACTGTGTCTGTTCCCCCTGTTATTACTTGCCTGGAAGAAGACACACTCACCTTGCTGCAACCTCCTTCCAAGCAGTTGTAGAGAGTGATAAAGTCACTCCTGAGCCTCCTTTTCTCCAGAATAAACAACCCCGGCTTGTTCAGCCACTCACAGGATTTTCTCAAGGTTCAGCCACAACAGGGATAAGAACAGAAAGACAATCTCTCTGTTCCCTGATCCTGCTAGCCACAGTGTTCTGATACAGGCCAGGATGCCATTGGCCTTACCTGGACACACTCCTGGCTTATGCTCAGTGGCTGCTGACCAGCACCCTAGGAGGTCTTTTTCTGTTGGGCCAGTCTGTCCCCAGCCTGGAGCACTGTGTGGGGTTTTGTGACCCAAGTGCAGAATCCTTGGCCTTGTAAAACCTTACGTCCTTGACCTTGACCCATCAATCCAGCCTGTCCAGAACTTTCTGCAGAGCCTTCCTGCCCTCCAGCATGTCAACACTCCCATTCATCTTGGAACTTACTCCTCTGTGAACTTACTGACAGTACACTCGATCCCCCTGTGAGATCATCAATAAAGGTATGGAGCAGGATTGGCCCCAGTATTGAGCCTGGAGACATTCTTATAGTCTGGATGCCAAAAGGATGTGACAGCATTCACCTCCATTCTCTGGGTATAGCCAGACATTTTTTAACCCAGCAAAAAGTACACCTGTGCAGCAAATCTTGTGGCATAGAAATCTACTGTGTGGGTTCTGCTTTCTTTTATTACCATGCCTATGAAGTGCATAGGAAGAAGAGACAGCATAAGGATGTAGAAATCCCTTTTTACTTTCCTTCATTTTTTAAAATTTCTTTTATTTTGCAGAAATCTCTCCATCTCAGAGGTTCTGAAGTAACCTCTACTTAGACAACCTCTACTACAAAATAAAACAGTTCCTACTTGACTCTTGCTGTAAGAAGAATTACTTTGAATTATATTTCATAATAAGAAACTCTGCTCTTCATCTTCCATTTCCACATTTTTTATTTCATCTTATTACCACATTTATATTCCACAATCAGTGACAAGTGGTTACATATATATTTTAGTGTGCTCCAACATCATCTCAATGACTTTGCAAGCATTACTTTTCTTCTTTCTCAATGCATAAAAAAAATGCCTGAAGACTCATGAATCTATACTTGAAAATCATAGCACACACTGTATGCTGAATACATAAGCCATATAACACATGTGCCTGGTCTGACAGTTTTACAAAAATGTCGGTAAAGTAGAATAATTACAATTGCAGAATATATACATATTATTAGAGTCAAAGATCTTTCACTCAAGCTTTTGTATATCATATTGTGGCTTGGGAGCTGTTGTGGTTTAGCCCAAGTCAGCAACCAAGCATCATGCAGACACATTTTCTAGGAGAACATTGAAGGGTAAAAGCTAGAGAAGGCATGGGCTGATATTAAAACAGTTTAACAGGGAAAGCAGAAAATGCATACACAAGTATGTGAAGCAAAACAAAGAATTATTTTGCTGCTTCACATGGACAAGCAGGAATTAATTCACACTTCCCATCTGTGGTCTTTACACGTAATGGTTGTTTGAGAAGACAAACACAGTTGTGTCAAATGTCTTCTTTTTCCTCTTTATTCCCCACACTCTATATGCTGAGTATGATGCTACATAGTATGGAATATCCCTTTGGCCAGTTGGAACTACTTTTCTTGGCTGTGGCCCATCCCACGTTTTCATGTACCTCCAGACTTCTCCCCAGTGTGGCAGTAGATAAAGCAGAAAGGCCTTGGTTCTGTGTAAGTCCTGCTCCACAATAACAAAAACATCTTTCGTGACAACACTGAGTGCAGCACAAATCCAGAGTACAGCCCAGTACCAGCCATTCAAAGAAAACTAACTGCATCCAGGCAAAACCAGCACAGACCTCAAAGATCACCTTCTAACAAACCCCTTGTCACCGACAGCAATGCCACCCTCTAGATCAGGTTACTCATGGCTCCATCCAACCCAGCCTTGCCCACTGGCCAGGGATAGGGTGCCAAAAACAGTTTAAAAGGCCATATAAAAATGTAGATATGAAGATTAGATTTCTTTTCAGAGGTAAAATTACTTCCTTGTATTCTGAGTTCTAGTCACATGAGTTATAAGGGACTAAATCAATTGTCATGTTCTTGAAATACCTGAAACCATAAAGAAATTCAAAAAAAGTGGAACTCTGCTAGTACTGTGTCCTTTTTAAAAACACTGGGTTTGCTACTAAACTCTTTTTTTTAAAAAAATAAGTTTCCATTTTCAAATTGCAACTGGTTTGTATTCTTTTCTTTGTTTTTTAAGAGAAGAAAATATCTTTGTCCTTATGCTCAAATATAATGAAAATAATTAGGTAAAATAAACTTCAAAGGGTTTCTTTCGTAAGTAAAAGCTACAACTCTAAAATAGAAATGTTCTATTATTCCTCAGGAAGGGTAAAAAAAAGCCTGGAAATTCTTTGCTGTTTTTTTGCAGCAAATCCTGAAGATGACAGATCAAAATCTGTTTTTAAATTACCCCAGCATCATTTCACTGACAGCATGGAAGAAATACTCAACAAAATAATGGGTGTGAATTGGGAAGAATGTATCTAGCCTTAATAGATGACAAATGATACATCCATTTCTGTCTCAAAGCCATCCAGAAGGACACAAAGTTCTTGAATACCAATGAATCTAACAGAGAGCAATTCATGTGAGGCTTGTTATGGCAGTCTTGATGGGGTTTTCTTCGTTAGCCTCAACTGGGCTCCATGGTCATCTTGAGATAACTGCTGCATTCTTACAGAGGTCAGCCACAAAAAGTGATTGCAAGTTACTGACAGGAATGTCCAGCAGGAATCAGGAGTAGCCACAATGAGTTTAGTAATTGATGTGAAATCATATTTCTAAATGAAGGAGCTATTTATCTTCTGGTACATTACAATTAATTTTAAACTATACTGTTTTGTCAACTCCGGGGACTAGATTGACAAATTTGGATTAAGAAGAAATCCTTTCTCTAAATTGCACTTGATCAGTATATGAAGAGTAGTGTCATGTGTGTCAGAGTGTAGTGCCTTGGTCCTTCTCTTTTGACCATGTAATTCAAATGAAAATCAGAATAGAGGGAAATTACTAGTTTAAAGAGTCATTCTAGAAATTAAGTCACTTGGTGCTTAGGTAATGAAGGAAATGCAGATGGAATTTGATTTTATTTTTTCCTGCAAGGTGAAATTTCCAGTCCTTCTTATGTGGGCTTTAATAAAACAGAATTTTACAGTGATTTGCTGTTGAAGATTATAGTTCCAAAGTAAATAGATAGTAGCACAATAATAGTGCTACTTAATTAATTATCAATTAATAATAATTAACTTTTCGAGTTCACTACAAATCTCTAGTAAGATTCTAATATAGTAAGACATTTTTCTAGTCAATTTTTAACAGATCCACATGTGGATATTATTGGCCAATATAACAGACAATATATTAGGAAGAAAATAATATTTTCTTTCTTATAAAAGTATATATACCATATATACTGACTTAAAGATTTTGTATTGGCACATTAAAATTTCCAAATACTGCTGATATTAATATCACTCAAATATGCCTCTGCAGTCAGTGATGAATTGGTGAGCCATTTGTATTTACTTGGTGTCACGCTATTTGAAACATATTGATTTTTAATTTTTATGATTGACATATACTGGAATGATAACTTGCATATTAAAAGAATTGGCCCATGGAGAGTTTGATCCTAAGGAGGAACACGGTTCTATGGTATATCACAAAAACTTCATTTGCATTTGTTAAAAATGAGATGTAACTCTTCCCATTAAAATCAAAATATTTTTTCTGAATTAGTATGCCTAGATTCTCATGGCTTAATACTCAGAAAGCTTACACACTGCAAATCAAAGCTAAGACTGTACAAACTCATGGATTTAACTGGCATGCTATTTCAGTTAGAATCCTAGAACGCTTAGAATTGGAAGGGACCTTAAAGATTTTCTGCTTCTACCCCCTCTCCCTGGGCAGGGTATCCTCCACTAGACCAAGTGATTCAAAACCCCATCTAGCCTGGCTTTGAACACCTTGAGACACGGAGTTAAAAATCTCTCTGGGCAACCAGTTCCAGTGCTTCAGCACACTCACTGTAAAGAATTTCTCACCAATATTTAATCTAAGCCTACTCTTCACTTAAATGCCACCTTCCCTTTTTCATATCACAACATGGCTTTGTGTAAAAGCCCCTCTTATATTTTTCTTCTGCTTGAAAATGAGGGAAAATCGATAGCAATCAATATTTTAAAATGCTTGGACTATCATGAAGTATTCTCAATTACTTTGGTGACAAAAAGGCAATGTTATTTAATAGTCAGTATATCAGAATCACAGAATTATCTGATTTGGAAGGGACCCTCAAGGATTGTCATCCCCAGCTCCTGGGCCTACATAGCACCATCCCCAAGAGTCACACCATGTGCCCAATAGCTTGCAACATGATATGAATATTTATGAACAAATAAATAGATAGACAGATAGACAAAGACACACTTATGTATTTTAAGATGTATTTTATGTAATAAAATAAGAAAAAAAATTAAATGCAGAACTACAATAATTCACCAGAATAGTCTATAAAATTCTTGTAAAATCCTTTAGCAACCTTCATTAAGTAGGTACATGGAATCACAGCATCAAAGGCTGGAAAAAACCTTTTGAAGGTGTTTCTTGCAAGCTCCTGGACTGTGAAAATACAGTGAGATTGTTTTGCACAGGTTTCAGCCAAGGTCTGAAAGAGGTTCCATCACCTCCCAAGTACCTGTTTTTGTGTTATGTTGCCCTCATAAAGAAAAGGTAATACTTGAATTCATTCTAGCAACCTGACCCCGTTGCATTTTGCTCTTCTGTGATATTTCTCCAAGTCTGATCTGTGTTCTTGCTATATTTTCCCATCAAATATCTAAACCTCTCTTTCTCCTTTTTTCTCCAGACTGAAGAAGCCATGCTTTCTTAACTTCCACTTTTACATTCAGTGCTCGAGCCCTGAGCAATCTGAGAAGTCCTCTGGTGAGTTGGTTTGTGTCAGTGTGCTTCTTGCACAACAGAGGCCAAAACTGAATGTGATCAAATGACACTTTCTGTGCATGAATATAATTTGTGTTTATAGCTGGATACATTCATATGACATTGTCAATCCTGGAAAATTAGACTTTGATACCTATAAAAATCAATATTACAAAGCAGGGTTCTCTGATTTATATTTGAATAAAATATCCTAATTTTCCACCAAACTGAGTTTTAAACATTCTCTTCTCTCTGAAAAAGGGATGCTGACTATTTTTAATTTAAAATTCTGTGCATCTTCTGATATCTGAGTAGCTAAAGCTCTAACTTAAAAATCAGAGTGCTAAATTGGTCGAAAAATCTCTAAAATTAATGCTTCACTTATTAGCTCAGATGAAAAATATATTTAATTAAGGTTAAAAGAATTTTTCTTTGATTTTCGTAAAAATAGAAATTGAAAGCCCTGTGAAAAAATGTTAATAAAATCATGGAAGCTTGATATTGTTTTCCTTTCTGTGAACAGAGAGTTTACACTTAGTTTTCATGTTTTGCAGGTACTTTATAAGACTTCACACACTTCACTTTGAAGTATGAAATGCAGTCAGTCAAAACAAAGTATTTAGGAGTCATTTATAGTAGTATCTCTGAATTTCCATAAAAGTCTGAAATTCCATAATGAAATTATGGAATTATTATTTAACAAAATGGAAGCTTTTTAATGATGAGCTCTCTCTTAAAAATCATGTGTCCTAAACTACCTTGGGTATGAGACAGTCAGATATTACCATATTAAAAGGCGAAAAATAACCCAAACATTTTGTACAGTACACTATCTCAGCTTTTTATGGCAAATCATCCATGCTAGTTTCTGCAAGTGAAATTAAATTCTGCAAGAAGAGTAGCTTTTTAATTATTATTTTCCACATCATGAGCCTACTCTAACTGCTTGTGAATGACTAGAACTAATTTATAGCTGATTAGCACTCATTCCTGCAGCTAAGGACATATATTAAAGCTATTTTCTTCCTATGTTGAAAGTTATTAACAAGTGGAGTTTGGAATGAAAACCAAATGAAAATAAAACTCTAAGACGCAGGCTGAAAAAATATAATCAGCTATGTTGCAATTGCTTTTATTGTTATCCTTGGTGAATATTACAAGCCTTTTTATTCAACAGAACCAGATGGGGGAACTGAGCAAAAATTAAAATATGTTTCAATAAAGTATAATAATTTGAAATGTAAATAATTGAGTATTTTTGATTAAGAAAATATGCTATCTATAAAAAACATGCATATGAAGAAGAAAATGCCTCGTAACAGCACACAGGTGGTAGAAGTCAATAGCAATACACAGACAAGAGCTTTAAGAGGTTAGTAGCATGACCCAAGAATCTTGCTACAGAAATATAAACAACTTTCTTTGGAAGGGATCTTTAAAGGTCATCCAGTCCAACTCCCCAGCAATGAGTAGAGACGCCTTCAACTAGCCCAGGTTGCACAGAGGCTCTCCCAACCTGATCTAGATTGTTTCCTGGGATGGGACATCTGCCACACCTCTGGACAACCTGTGCTGGGGTTTCACCACCACTGTCATCATAAAAGTTTTCTTCCTAATATCTAGTCTGAATCAATGCTCTTTTAGTTTAAAACTCATACACCTTGTCCTATTGCAACCGGCCCCACTAAAAAGTTTTGACCTTCTTTTTCCTTGTACTATTTACAAGCCTAAAAAAACTAAAATACCTTTAGTTTTATTTCTCACACTGAAAACTACTGTTTTAAAACATATGATTAGATAGTAATTTAGCATTAGCAATAGTTTCTTACATTCTTTTGCTTGATTTATTTTTTACCTAGCTCCATGGCTACATTTTAAAGAATTCTATTGCAGATGAAGAAAGTTTCCCAGGTAGGTCAACATGACATTTAGCAAAATCAGTTCTTCTGACACATAAAAGGGAACACTTTCTCCACACCCACCATTCTATTCTTTGAGTAAGAACCAGAGTCCTCTTCCAAAGATTATTTTTGTATTAGTAGCACAGCACTTAAGGCATCATGAAAGAAGTTTTAGCTTGTCATCCTTGTTTATTAGAAATAGGACATCAGTATGTATGTAAACAAAGTCTTGTGACACAGCCTTTAAAAAACATGTTATTACATCTCATCTGAAACATTTTCTTCAGTGTTTATGTGTACACTATCCATTTTATAGAATAGTATAATTTGGATTGGAATGGATCCCAGAAATTATCTAGTTCCAACTCCCCTGCCAAGGACATGGGCACCTTTCACTAGATCAGGTTGTTCAGAACTCCAGTCTGTCCTCGAAAACTTCCAAACATGGGGCATTTACAACTTCTCTGCAATCTGTTACGGTTTTTCACCACCCTCACACTAAAAGAGCTGCAAGCCTTCCCTTTTCCAGGCTGAACAAATATAATTCACATAGTCTTTCCTCATATTAGAGGTTTTCTGTCCCTCCAATCAGCTTGGTGGCCCTCTTCTGGACTCCTCTTAACCGGTCAATGTCCTTGTTTTCTTGGGGATCTCAGAGCTGGATGTGGTTTTAGGGTGTATATACTTGTGTGCATGGTCTTCATATTTGGACTGATCAGTAAAGCCTTCAAATGTAAGAAGGATTAAAGCAGATGTGCAATGTTGTTATGCCCATGAATGAGCGCATTTGATAATGCAGGCTGTGACTCTCCCCAGCTGCTGCAAAGAAGCTGAATTTATTTCAGCACGAAGGGGACTGGAGAGTGACCCTTGTTTTAGATAAAGAGCTATCAACAGCTGAGAGGATCAATTGGTGATCTAAGTGGAACAATAGGGATGAACCTTGGGGATAGGAAGCAATTGCAGCAATGCTGCATGTACTAAAAGGGCAAGACTGGGGATTTCCTACTTGGTATTTTCTCCCTAAGATATAAGGAAGGATGGGAATAGTGAAAAATTTTAGATTAACTGATTACCTTTGTGCTATTCTGTTTTCAGAACAGATACAGTTACATGAAATTACTGTCAGGGGGACTTGGGCTCATTCTTTGACTCGTATAATTGAGACAAAACATTGCACTGTTGTAAATTTGATAGAAATTCACAGTAAATCACAAATAAAAGAGTATTTTCTAATATAATAATGCAAGTTTAAATTCAAAACCAAAATCCTCTTTATATTTTGCGGACATATAGATTGTGCTTCAGATGATGTTCTTTTGTTGTTGGCATTTTTTTTCCTGAAAGATTGTTCTGAAAATCACTTTCTCATGTAACCAGCTTACTTTATTGTACAGGTTAGCCTATAAAGATATAAAACATATAAAGATAAAAAAAGAATATATAAAGATATATTCAGAAAAACCGAGTTCAACATTCAAAGTTGTTCTTCTGTAGAAATAACTAACTTTTTAGTTTTTCCCATGTTCAAAATCACTTATCAACACACTACCAAAGGCCCAAGTGCATCTCCATAAGCTCTGTTGATCTCCAGTTTTAAGGCTGAGTTTTCATTCAGTATCCAACTTCACTGTCCTTTCTTGTATCTCACTTTATGACACATTGTACAGAACAGAAGTATCCGTTGGGTTTATGTAACGTTTGGGATGGTATACATGCGAAGGTGTACCATTGACGGCTCTTAAAGTATCTGAGATTTTTTACTAAGATTTTTTCCATGTCTGCAGTGTTCTACAAAAAAAGAAAAATTATATCTAGAGGGTGAAATGGCAAAGACAAAAGTCTATGGAAAATCTGACAATGTCAAGTGTAAAAATTTACTTACATACATACATACATACATGTATATATATATATATATATGTGTATGTATACACACACACACACACACACACACACATATATATATATATATATATATTTTCTTGACAAATATTTTTTGTGGTCAGTGTATTGTGGCTGAAAGGTAATGTAACATTTTCATTGGTTACACAGTAGTTAGAATTTTCAATTTCATCCTGGTTTTGATGTAGTTACTTTTCTATCCCATTATGGTAAAAAAAAAAAAAATAATAAACTTTTGCATTTGTTTTCATATTTGCAGGTTTACATGCCCAACATATAGTATCTTGAAATTTTCCAGCCACCTGAAATCATTGTGGCAACTCACTCATGAATTGCTTTACGATGTAGAATCCAAGAGTATTTACTAAAATACAGCAAAAAAGAAATATTTAGAAAGCGATTCTTAATGATAGACAGTGATTACAGCTAGGTTTAATGGACTAAATACAAAGATATGAAGAAGCAAATGAAGGAAAGAAGAAACAAAGAAACCAAAAGTTTCAAGTGGTGCTTTATACTGCAAATAGAGGTGAAAACCAGAATGCTGATTTTCAGTACAAGATCATTTATCTTACACAGTCTTGATGATGACTGAAATCCCACTTTAGAAGTTATTTGTAAATCTAGTTCTTATGTTCTACATTAATTTTTCAAGATGTCTATAAATGTCCTTGTAATGACTTCTACCCTGCATTCGTTATGCAACTAGGGATTGAATTGAACATGATTAGTAATCATCCTACACTTCATGTAATTTTGCACGTGACTTTTGTGGCATGTATCAGAAGTATTTACTTTTTTGATAATTCTCTATGCTGACTCTGTAGAGTCCTAGCAAGACAACTAGTGATAGAACCCAGGATTCTTTAGGTGCAGGAAAGAATGTAGCAGATATTTTCAGGAGTGTTCAATTTCTGCTCAAGTCAATTTAATTCTCACAAATTATTATTTAAGCAACTTGTAAGGCTTTCTCCTAATTTTGCTAAACCTTTCCTCATTTGTGAAAATAGACATAAGTCATTCCTCTTTGTCTTTCATCTTGTACTTTTCAGGTTGTAAGCCCTTTGCAGCATGACTTATTCTTTGCTCTGTAAAATAAAATCTGGCTGTGGCAATATAAAAAATTGTTTAAAAGATACGAAGGTATGTGTGGTGGGTTGACTTTGGCTGAACAGTAGATGTCCACCAAACCTGTTCTATTACTCCCTTTCTTAGCTGGACAGGGAAGAAATAATATTACAAAAAAATTTGTGGGCCAAGGTAAGGACAGGAATGAATCACTCACCAGCTACTATAATGGACAAAACACACTCAGCTCAGGGAAATTAGTCTATTAACAATCAAATCAGTTGGGTGATGAGGAAGAGAATCGACAGTAATACTCCTTTCCCTTGCTCCTTCCTTCTTCCTGGACACAACTCCACAAAGAATTTTTCTACCTTTTTCCTCTCAGTGCTGCTGGGGAATGGGGAGTGGGACTTACAGCCAGTTCATCACACATGATTGTTTCTGCTGCTCCATCCTCAACTGCTCTCTGCTGCTCCATCCTCTCCAACAGGAACACTGCTCTCATCCTTCCCATGCTCTAGTGTGGGGTCTCTCCCCTGGAACATAGTCCTCCATTAACTTCTCCAATACTCTCAGATGCTATCCTACAGGTGCTACTGATAGTGGGGCCTTGGAAAAATGCTAAGATAAAACCCTGAAATGTTCAGCCTTGTGTTTTACCTGCATAAGTAGTATAATTGCTAGATGTGATGATTGTTTAGTAATTAAAATAATTACTAAAAAGAAGAGGAATGAGAAACTGCATGTTCCTAGTCTAAGGTGGCTATGCTTGGCTGAAATCTATGTATACTATAGAACAATGTAAGTTTAATTATTAACATGAAAGTTATATAACAGTAGAATATAAAAAAGTGTTCATCCAGAAATTATGTTGGAGTCAGATTTGGGTTTATACCCCTGACACCCAGAGCTCTTCAATAAAAGCACCTGCATATAATCATTTCTCATGATTATGTGTTCCTAAATGCTAACACTACCACTGTGCCTGACGGGCTCCACAGTGGACTGTGGTGGATATATCTGGGAGTTATCTGGCACTGCTTCACTGGACATAGCAGAAGCTTCTAGCATCTCCTCACAGAAGACACCTCTGTAACCACCCGCTGCCCCCACTACCAAATTCTTGCCAAGCAAACCCAATTCAGCATACACAAACACTTCATATGGAAAATGAAACCCTTGAAGACATGTACAATCTCCATCCTAAAATACAACCTTCTGTCTTCTCTCTTTCATCCCAGCGAAAAGGAAGATTGAGCTCTTTCCACACTGAATCAGTTTAGGTTCCATTAGCTTATACTTTTCAGCTGTCACTGGCATATTCTAGAATGTATTTTTGTACCTTTCTAAAATGCATTTTGGCTCATTATCAGAGCCATTACTAAATCATACTTTTCTCTAGTTACTAGAATAGAAAAATATTAAGGGAACACAGTACTCTTACCTTACTGCCACAGGAAACCCCTTTGCAGAAGGTAGTTATTTTGAACCTAAAAATATATAATTTTAATATATAGCTGTATTTCACATTGCCCTGTGTCAGAGTACTCAGTCTTGGTTCCAGAGTGGTTAATTTTCATAAATCCCATAATAAAGGATGCTCTGACTTCAGAGGTAATTCAAAAGTTATTTAGTAAGTGGATATAACACTCTTCAGGTTGGTTTTTTTTTTTTTTTTTAGTACTAATTCTTTATGAGACCTCATTTTAGTTTTATTTCTCAAAATTTTTCTTTGATCTTATTTCAAGCACATACCTCATTAAAAAGGACTTCTTTATAACAGCCCAAAGCATTGCTAAAGCAAAAAATTTTAGCAGCTACTGGACAAAAAAAAAAAAAAAACCCAAAACAAAAAACCTCAAAACCTTTATGTGATTTTAATTTTTATTTCTAAGGCCCTAAAATTGGCCCTTACTTCAAAAGGAGGGAGAAAGTCTCAGAATCATATTTACAGGAATGCTAAGGTATGCATAACTCCATTGCCAATTGGAAATTCTTGGATAATAATGGAATTAATTATTATGTAACAATTTAAATGTTCCAGTGAAGTACGTTAAAACTCTCTGATTTCTGCCCTAAATAAAAGAGTGTGCATTTATTACTTGTATGCATTTATTGTGTGACAACAGCCTGTTGGGACTTTTTTGTGCTAACATAATCCTTTTCTTAGATCCATTCTCTCTTTATAGAATGCAAATGCAGGGACAAAAGAGAGATATGTTTAAAAGAAAAAAAGCATCTTGAAATCACTGCTCTAATCAAAACAGAAAATAGTGGAGGAGGCTTTGTCATTCTTCTCAGACTGAGGAAAATTCAGACTACTAGTCTCACTTTGCCCTCAACGGGTGATGGTTTTGAATTCTCCCTGTTCTTGATTGATCACAGCAATATTGCAGTAAGCATTGGATCTGATGGGAAGGTCTAAATGAAAGAATGATGTGACATTTAGGGCATGAGTCTGGATATAAAAATAGATACAATTTTATTTTCCTCTGTCATAGGCCACTAAGTTGCTCTCTCAGTTCCCATGAGTACCATAATGTTCTGTGTCGTTGTGTGGTGGATTCAGTATGCATGTTTTAAAATTTGTGACTGGAGCACATATCTCCTATAACAGTAGAAATAACTGTATCTGGAGCCAAATAAACCATAACCGAGTCTTTGCTAAATTTGAAGTTTCCTAATCAAGACCTACAGAAATCCGAGTAACGTTTAGTACAGCACTGATACCACAAAAATCTTTCAACTTTATTTCTCAGAAAATATTACATCTTTCTTAAAATATAATTGGCAGAAAACAAAAGAAGATCATCAGAAGACTGTAAAATTAATGTCTCTTGATATATATCTGTATTTTTGTACACTACATCAAAAAGAGATCCTTCTTCCCTTTATCTCTGATAGCATCTAACACTAGCTAAACATATTTGCTTATACTTAAAGTAAAGAAATCAGCTTACTGAGAAGACAGACCTTCTTGTCAACAAACTATAATATCTCTTCAACATGGGGGAAATTGCCCAAAGTCCGATAAACATTTATGATCATGTGTGCAATATAAGGTATGATTCATCATTGTGCAGTAACTGTTTTGCACATTACCAGAAGTGTGACATTTCCTGGCAGCTTGTTGGCAATAGAATTTATTTAGAGTTGACATTTATTCTATTAAACTCTTTTTATGCCAGCACTCTGTATGGTGCTCGTACTACATACCAATGAGAACAGCAGACAGAGCTTGGACTGAAGCTGTACAACATTCAGTAATTCCCCTGGTCTCAATTTTCTGTGTGTTTTAGGTAGTTTTATTATAGAGCTGAGAAGGAAATCACTGTGCCTTCAGCTTTCAGAAGTTACATTCAGCCATTGAATTGGCCATTTTCACAGGTTGCATTCAGCCATTGAATTAGTTCCTTATTTCTGCTAATCCTTTTCTTTAAAAGAAAGAATTTTTTGCTCACCACAGTGATTTAGTCATAGAACTGCCACTTATGCGAGTGGGAGCTGTACAACTAAATCTTTTGACATCTTTTTTTTTTTTTTAATGTTTTTGTAATTTGATGTTAGAGTTTAGACTGCATGAAGCACAGCTTTGCACAACCCTGAATTTCCTGCTATCTTCTCACAGCTCCAGAACTCCCAGATTCACCAAGCAGCTAAAGGAGCCAAGAAAAAAGTGGTGTGTCTTCAGGACACCTTTCTTCACTTGGGTGAATGAGAGGTTCTGGTCTTTCTAGGGCCTGTCGTCTCAGCTCCAGCTTGTGTGAGTAACAAAACAGCATCCTCTTGGTCGCCAGTTCACAGCTGTGGGTTAGATATAGATCTTCCCTTCCATCAGAAGAGACTTACAAGTGCTTGGCTAAAGAATGACTTAACTCCCTCTATCTCTGTTTTCCAATCTTCATGGAATAACAAGATTTATTCCTTGACCAATGTAACAAATAAGATTTTAGGACAAGTGCCTGATAAAATTAATCCTGATGAAACGCTTGCCTGTACTAGCTTTGACTTCAGCAGAATTTTATGAGTAAGAGCACTGTCCTCATCTGAAATATCACTACTGGGTGAGTATGTTTTAAAAATGGAAGACTGCATCTGGATTACCTTCAGAGATAGTGAAATCTGCATATCCCCCTTCCTTTTGGAGAATACTTCATCCTGTCTATTCTACAGATGAGAGTAAGTGGTATAACATCCTCCTTAAATCTCTCAAAGAAAAGTAAGGAAAAAGTAAAAAGTTATTTTGAAGATAGACTGCTGTTTGTCTTGAAATGACTTTGGTTGGAAGTATCAAGCTCATGGAGGGCTGCCCATCTGCAGCCCTGAGAACCAAAGGGGTTCTCTCTACACTTTTGTCTGGTTACTGTGAACTAACCCAGGAGATCCTTAACTTTCCTTATACACATACAACCAGCCTAAGATGAATTTTGTACTGCATCTCTGAACACAGAGCAGATGCCTGCATGTTGCTAAGCATTTACATTGCACAGGTCCGAATGTGGAAAACTTTTCTGGTCTGCAGTTTAGCAGAATTTAATGTCTTTTGGTGTTGCAAATCTAAGGTTTTCTCAACACATAATCTGGATCCCCCAACAGCCAAGGATCCAGGGCTATTCTACAGGCTCCCCAGGGAAGCACCAAGCCTGGAAGAGATAAAGAATTATTTGGACAATATTCTCAAGCACATGATGTGACTCTGGGGATAGTCCTGTGCAGGCTAAGAGCTGGACTTGACGATCGTTCTGAGTCCCTTCCAACACAGAATATTCTGTAATTCTGTTATAATAAAACCAAATTATGAAATTACCTGTAGCGAAGATTTAGGATTGTATTGATGGTCTATAGAAACAGATTGTCTGCTAATTTTGGTATGTTATGGGAATGTATTAGTAACAGAATTGCATTCTTCAACCTTTGGACATCAGACACACAGATACACAAAATAAATAATATGAGATGAATGTTAAATTTCAATGAAGCCAGAGAATCCATTTGTATTTCCAGCACATACCCTCAAATGCTCACTACATAATTAAAATGCAAATACTGCATAACCCACTGATTTCTGCAATTTAAGCATGAATAAACTCTGTCTGTTTTCTGCTTTAATTTGCTGTACTAATCAAATTAATGGTAATTAGTGAACACTTAAACAAACAGGAATAAGGTAGGTTATTCTGTCTGGGTTTATGTCTTTTAATAATGATATAAACATAGATGAGATAAGAACATTCGACCTTTACTCAAATATCGACAAAGTACAATTTATGTAAATCTGCAATGTTGAATGTTGCCTGCAAAACTCATTAGCTAAAATAGGGCATCTTGAAGCCTCACATGAAGTATTAAAATACAAAGTAAAAGGAGTCTGAAGCTGCAAAACCATGTGCATCTTTTAAGTAATTTCAGAGAGCTTGCTGAGGGGGAGGAATTGGTTTTAATTTGGATTATACCTTCTTGTACCAACTATAACATCAGTAACAAGAGACATTAAAAGCCTCATAATCTCTAAACATAGCATAAAGATGGGGAAAGAAAGCAGCAGCTAAAATAGGTAGTAGACTTCTCACTAAACTTCTCTATGGAAACTCGAACAACACACTAATGACAGTGGAATTGTGTAGTCATAATCTATCCACCAAAAGAAAGATTATCAAGCCTAAATAATTGCTGTATGATGACTGTATCAGACAACCCTAATAAGTATATTAGCACTGTTTTTTACAATGCTCTTAAAGCTTTTGGGTAGTAAATTTCAAGAAAACAGGGGAGAGAAAGGGTAATGAGGAAAAGTCAGTTTCTTTCTTTCTTCTTTTTTATTTCTTTTGAAAATTCAAAAGCTATGTCCTTTCTTTTTAAACATTTTTTGATGTTCAAACCTGAAGTAAGGACTCCTTAACTCTGCCAGAGTTGCTGAAGTTTTAACCTGCAGCTGCCTTCTTCCTTCAGCACCCACTGCAGTGAGACATGCAGCTAGGTACAGGAGAGGAAATATTATTGGTCTCTTGCCTACTGGCAGTGCTACTTTCCACAGTCATCAAACCAGTTTCAGGACTGCTCTGACTATGGCAAAAGCCTGGAGGCACCATCAGGCTTTAGAGTGAAAAATACTATGTAAGCCATTACACACCAAAAAAACATCTTAACAAACATTAAATTCATCTCCACTACCTCGCAAGGCAAAGTTTGCAGATCTCAGGACAAAAACCTGCCTGATGGGATATATGGTCAATGGTGCAAAAGAATAAATAAAATTTCAAGCTTGAGATAGAGCTCCCATCCTCTTGGTGTCAGGTACACCAGTGCTGCTTGGGATTTTTCCCTTTCTTTTTTTTTCTTTACATACTACAGCCTGAAGTTCTTCAAAGGATTCTCTTGACTGTATAACACACACTTATTTGCTTTGATTACAGGACAGTAGAGCAACCAGCTCTTGAAATCACTACTCAATAAATTTGGAATTTGATAGGGACAGATATCATGAGCTATTATGAAAACAACAAGAAATATTATATGCTAATTTCTTGCTAAATTATACCTACTGATTTTATTTGTTAAGGGTCAGGGTGAATGTAAAGTTCTGCAAGCTTATAAAGAGCACTGACTTAATTAATAGGTTATATGACCTTTTAATACTCATGTTTTCAGTCCAACCAAATTCCACTAACGGAAAGAAATTAAATCTTGTCCTTCCAGCATGCTCTATTTGAGGGTACAAGGATCACAGATGCTATGTGATCAGTGTTTGCAAGTATAGATCATCAGAGAATGAGAAAATTCTAGGAATTTTTTGGGAAAGATTAGATTTCTCTTCCAGTTGTGATAAGAGTGAAAATTACAAAATAAATTAAGAAACTTACACCAAATAACATATGGTATAAACTTCGGTACTATAAAATGATGCAGGTAAAAAAAAATCTATTCAGTTATGCTAGACTACATAACTGTAAAATCAGATCCTACTTTAACCATCTCTGTGACAAGAGAGATAAAAAAAAACATAATGAAAAAAAATCCATAATTAATTGGCCTGCATGGACAGAAATTTGTTCTTTTTTGGAAGTACTAAATGCTGTGGAAGGCAGAATATTGCATATCCCTTCCTTCATGAACACATTTGAAATGCACCTAAGTGGGAATGGTGGAGATGCATTGTCCTGAGGACAATAATTATTTCATTTGTAATTAGAGACAAGGAGCTTTTTTTTTTCAGATTCTTTGAGGCTTTTTTTTCCCCTGCTTATAAAGGACTTTGGTTTTCTTCCCTGACTTTGATGTGACATTTATACTGTCATCTAGAATTAGGTAACCTGCTTTTGAACTAGAACACAGGAATTACAAATAGAGGAGGAAAAACTACGATCATCCTGATATTTCTTTCCTCCTCTTTCAAAAAATATCAGCTAGAAGTCAGGTGGAAGTAGGGTTTAGACAGTGGCATGCTTCAGGTTCGACTCAATAAAAGCATATCCGGGCTCTTCCAGTTGGAGTTTAAACCACAAGTTTGTCATTTGTCCTTCAGTTATTGATCTCTTATACAATATGGGTATCTCTTGATGACATGCCAGATGAAACAATATTTTTTTCTTTTATAAGCTTTATCTATCTGTCTTCTGAAATCTTGCAAGTCTATTACAGTTTCTACATTATGCATCTAACAGATAATAACCTTTTAGAGGTTATAGGTCTATATCCTCAGCTGTAGTAAATTACTGATGTTCCATTTAAACATTGTATAGATTGTATTTTATCCTTTTTTCAAAGGATCAAACACCATCTAATTATATGCTAGCAAGTTATTCTCCATATTTCTTCTGTAGAAAAAAAATCATATAAAAGGCAATGTGCCCACATGTCAGGCTTCATAGAGATTACTGCTCATTTCAGTTTATGAACACCTTAGGAAAATTTCCAAATCCTGGTACATCATCCCTCTCAATCATTAGCATAGCCTGATAAACTTATATCACAAAGAACCTTAATTTTAAAAGCAAATAGCAAAAACAAAAAGAAATTGACTAGCCTTTGACACTTTCAATATTACTTCTCCAACAGAGCTACCTGGGCAATACTCTTAAACAATTGTCCACTGCTGTGGTCAATTGATTTGTTCTCTGATTATGATTGAAATAGTTGATCAAAACCAGTGCTACTTCAAAGTGATTGCTGGAGAAATCAGTGACAGTTGCAGCACTCACAAATGCCTTGGGATTACCATGATACTGGAAGTCATATGAGGAAGATTAAGAAATAAAAGAAACAGAAGTATTTTATTTATATTTTTTCTTGCCTTCTTTCCTTATTAGCAATACCTAAATAAAAATCTGAATTTCACACAGACGGAATGAAATGCATACTGAGCTGTGTAATGGATTCCTCTCTAGGAAGTATGAAAACAGTCACATATATTGACCACAGCAAACCATTCAGGTTTTGCAGTAGTAGGTAGTAAATTTTCATTTTCATAGATAATAATTAAAGTTTTGAGAACAAGACTTAATGTTTACTCTCAATCATCAGTCTCCATAATTGTCATAGCCAAAAAAGGAATATAAAGGAATAGTTCTACTATTTGCATGCATTGTTTTATTCTAGCCTTTTAAGGTATATGCTGCATTTTTAGCTTCTAGGTGATATGGACAATCAGCTTTGTGTTTTAATAATGTGTGGGAAGTGCAGACTGAACTTAGCAAGTAAAATAAAATCAAACTGACACCGCCTTTCTAGCTTTTATTTGAGATTGAGATGAAGAATTAATTTTTTTTTTTTTTTCTGTTACCCATTTTCGTAACTACCACTTGTATAATCTGTTTCTATTAATTTGTTTCATCAGTGTTTTAACATTTGAATATACTACGTGGGTAAATGTACCAGTCTAATAATTTTTGTTATGATAAAGCTGTACAAGGTATTTTAATCAAAGGTCAGATATTACTTACTTCTACCAAGAGCTTACTATTTAAACACTCCTGTTGTTAGAATAGGTTAAAAAAACATAATGCAGAGGTAATACCAATGGCTTTCTCTAAAAGTCTTATATTCTTTCAGAAAGAAAGCTACATCTTCATAGTCCAAGTTGCAGAGCAAAGAAAGCTAAAGAGCTAACAAGTTCTCTTCTGGAAAACCAACCCCCACAATAAAAAAGCAATGCTGCACTGAAAAAACCCTAAACCAACAAAACAAACAAAACAAAACAAAACAAAACAAAACAAAGTGAAGCAAAGCAAAACAAAACAAAACTGTAAAAAAAAAAACACAACAATAACCAAAAAACCCCACAAATACAAAAACACCCCCAATGCTTAAATGTAATTTCTTCTGATCATTTGGTAAATTAGAAATCACCCAAAAATATAGATACAGTACACAGAGGCTTTAATAGGTAAGGATCTTTTCACTTTGCCCAATTTTCAAGTGGTAGTGAAATCACTTATTTTGCTTTTTAGAAACACATTTATATTTATTCTGTAGAGGGAAATAAAAAAAGAATTCCCTACAAAGATGAAAAGGCGTAGAACTCAAGTAAGGCACAAAATATCAGTTTTCTTTTTTATTTAGCCACAGGAAATAGCTATTTCATTATTTTGGCCCAATGAGATATTAAAGCCCTGAAGGGCTGGATTCTAGATTAATAGCTGTGTAATAGAATAATATACTAATGGAATGAGAGCAGGATCTGTAAGATAAAGATACTTGTCTTATTTGTCTTCACACACTAATGTGGAAAGCTGCAAAAAGTGCACTGTCTTTGCTGAAAGGAAATAAGTGGGCTATAATCACTGCAAACCACAAAGTTTTGGTGAGTATTTCTGAGAAAACACAAGCCACAGCAGTGCCCTGCTGGAGAATTACAGGAGTGTTATTTCTTTCCCAGATAAATTTCTGTCCCAGTAGGTTGTCTCCTCTGACATGGTTACATCCAGATGTCTCCCTTCATTCAGAGTTCACAGGCTATGTGTGCTTGCTTATTTTCATATCAGGATGACAGAGATGGAAGATAATATCACTCCTCTTTGTAGAGAGCAAGATGGGATAAATCTACAGATGAAGGAAAACAGAGTTTGAATATGATCTTTATCACTTACTGTGAAAATTTAAAATCTGGATTATTTGATTAAATAGTTCCCTGCTTTTGCTGGGTTACAAAACTGCTGTCTCATTCTGTATGAGCAGTACCTCTGATCAGATTAAAACTTTAGTTTCTCTCATGCTGCATAAATGAACTCAGAAACCAATTGTGCATTGAAAAGATATTTTCTGTTGCATCTTCTGAAGTTTAGAAAGAGGAAAGCCTTCTCTCTGAATTTAATCTCTTTTATTTTCCCTTGGTTATACAATCCTACACAATTCTAAATAATTAGACAAGATATAATGTGAATCAGCAGGGATTAATTTTCTGTCAAAACCACGAGTGAGATCAATGTTCCCATGGGAAAAATAACAAAAATAACATCCCCTTTTTCCAAGTATTCACAGTTAAGCCTGATACACATGTGAAACACCTCCTACCTAATCACTACAAATATCTGTGTGCCACACAACTGTGAACTTCCTCTCCATCCAGTTACATACCTCAGTATTATTGCTATTTTACATAAGGGGAAAGGAGATTATTTCCATAAGAGAACATAAATAAGCAGGGAAATAAATTACACTCAGATTACCTAAATACTAATCCAGTGCATTACCAATAAAGTTATCTATCCTTCACTAGTGCAGGACTATCTGAAGGTAGGTGACAGACTGCCCACCATGATCTGTTTCCAGTGAGGTGTTTCAAAGGCCTCTGATTTTGGGAATGGATAAAGAAAAAAGCCCAAATGTCAGCCTTCTCAATTAGGGGGTTTTATGCACTTGTAGCTCAAACTCTCACAAATCAAAGACTTAATGTGCGTTTCTGACAAGCACAATGTACATCTGGGACAGGAGAAATAGACACCTCTTTAACATCTAGTTCACTCAGAAGAGTCCTCAGGAGGTTAATGTTACAAACCCTCTTACAACAGCAATGCAAATGATGTAACCTGTAACCTGAATTCAGTTTGAGCCCAGGAATTTTTGAGAAGCTTATGCTGCTGTGAAGTTTTAATTAAATATCTTGAACACTAAATAGCTTAAAAACTGATCAGGGTTGTGGATTTTTTGGTGGTCTTGTTTAGTTTGTTTCATTTTGATTTAGGTTGGCTTGGTTTTAGGAAAATGTAATTGATAAACTCTCCTGGATACTTTATATGTTGTTAACTGAATATCACAATTATAGGGTAGTTTTCTGGGAAAAATGGAAGGATACTATTGCATTAGTTTTTCAGAGTACAGGTAATTCACTTACGTGCAGAATTTTTCACTGTTTGGATTGACTGGTATATTTGGATTTAATGCTCTGAGAAATTTAAAAGTAAATCATGGCAGATTTTTTGAAAGAACGAAGCAAATATTATTTAAGTCAGGTATGTTTCACTAAGAAAATGAGTGAAGTGAAAGTGTTTTTCTTAAAACATTGTAGGAGATGCAGAGAAAAATGCAATTTATTGTTGAGATGAGTGAAATATAAACTATATTAAATATTAATTATAACATCACACCCTGTGACTTCAATAATCATGGTATCAAAAAAGATTTTATGGTTTTATTGTAAAACGTCATTCTGTGCATCACCTAAAAAGAATGGCCTGAATGTTGCACTTTCTTGCAGCCAGAGTAGCTGCTAATAGAGTCCAGGGTAAGGAAGCAGAAAGGGCTTTGCATGGCATCCACAGATGTTTAATTCAGTCGTGAGGTGAGATGCTCAGGGTCCAGAGTGCACTCATGGGGAGACTCCAGGTTTCTCTCTCCAGAGGGGCAGGGGCTGACCCTGGTCTGGGGTCAGCACAAAGATTAGCGCCAATCAGGGAATGGGGAGGGAGTGGCTCAGGGACACAGGAATGGGAGAAAGAGCCAATGGGGTCTTAACAACTTCTTGTGGGAAGCTTCTTGTGTCTCCCAAACCTAGGGGATGCTCCCCAGGGTCTCCACAGCATTTTGTACAGGGGCTTTGTGGAATCAATTTCAATTGCTCATGCTTCAATAAGATTTTTTTATACATATGTATGCCAAATACAGACATTAAATACTTTTTATGACAATCACTTTGTCTATATTGGGATTTTAAGCCTAATGGCAAAGCAACTTAGAGAGATGTAAATGACATCTATTTGCTAAATTGGAGATCTCTTTATGATTTTCCTCTAACTGAAAAAAAAAGGAAAATCCAGAGACAGACATCATACCTTAATTGTGCTGTATCTTCCAATACCATAAGATGCTGGTTTTTAGAGCAAAATATTATAAGGACATTAGAAAGAATCTGAACATATGAATACTGAGTTTGTATAGATAATACTATGTATTATATAGATTAGGAAAAGAATACTGCTTCAAACTTCTTCAAGATCTAAGTTCTGAAGACAGCAGTAAAATCACTAAATCACCTGATTTTACTCTTAAAAACTAATTCTAAAATAAATAGAAGGATATAGTTTCATTTGTAAATAAAAGAGGGGGGTTTTGGTTTTTTGGTTGTGGGGGTCTTTTTTTAGCTTTAAGTAGAGATCTGCTTCATCCGACCATCCAACCTAGCACAAGAAAAAAATGCAATCAATGTCATAGGAGTAGCTGACATATATTGATAGTGTTATGTTTCAAAAATAATCCATCTGGAAATTACATGGGTAATTCAGATACCATGATATTTTTGTGACTTGACAATTACTTAAAAATTTGTTGATTACAAAATGTCTAAGAGTAGTGGGCGAGTTCTGTGAAGCAAAAAATAAAAAGAAGACGCACTACAGAGAGGTTTTATATTTTGAAATAATCTGCAAGTAACTGAGAAACCATTAGTCTACCCACAGTGCAGGAAATACAATTACCTAGTTATAAACTGCTTTTTGTAAGAAAAACCACTTGCAAGGTGTTTGTAACACACTGTGCTTCCCATGCTGTTTTCTAACAAAGACATACTAACAGCAATTTTGCTGACAAACCAAGCAAGTTTAAGATAAATAGGATGTTTGAAAAATTACTTGATTCCAGAAAGTGTATTAAATTGTCTGGAGCCTTGATGGCTGACAAGACATGTTAGTAAATTTTTTGTTAACGATAGCTGGGATGTGAAATGGACTGTGGACACATAATAACCACACTAAGACTGAGCAATTAACAGTAGATTGTTTAGTTGGGAATGGGCTCATTTTGTGGCAGCTTACCTTGTTTTGTGAGAAAAGACTGAAAAAAAAAAGATCAAAGCCAGCAGATTTTAAGTGGAGAATGTATTTCAGAATTGGGTACACATTTGTTTGAACTTTATCTGTACAGAGATGTACAGATATATGTACAGAGATTTCAAGTAGAATATCGACAAGTTAGAGCATTTGTCTGGTTTTTTTTGACAACGCATGCAGAAGGAAGCCATTTGGTTAAGCTTTGGTGCCACCACCCCAGTGAGGAACTCATACATCTTTTGATGGCAGGGAAGGAGCAGTCAAAATCTGTAGAAAATGTCTAAATCTCCACACCGTGAAGTAGTACAATAAATACTCCTCTGATGACCATTTGAGATCTCTCTTGAGCAGGCAAGTGACAGCTTCTCAGGCAAGCCCTGCTTGATTTTCAAACATAAACCTTAAGAGAGAGCTGCAGTTTGCACTTTTACCAGATGAAACCCCACACACAACTTAGTCAGGCAACATGTGGACCAGAATATGTGTGAATCTGTTCCACATAGGTGAAGTTATGCAGTTCTGTGTGTGTCTGCTACAACATGTTGAGGCAGACAGAGGGATGATACAGGTGAACACTGTATTTTGTGGGCTGACATTTGTGTAGCATTTACTGGGTTCTTGTGAGAATTGAAATGTTATATTTACTGTTTCAACTCTATTATGAATTCATCCTTTGAAACTCCTACCAATCTTTCAAACCTAAGTTTCCTCACCTAGTTGGGTAGACTAATTCAGTAAGCTACACAAGTCCGGCATGCTGGAGATCAAGAAGGAATGTGAAAAATCAGACTGTCTTCTTCCTTCATTAAAAGATTATTATTCCTACTAAATTATTTTACATTGAGAGAAAAAAGAAATGTTCCTTTGAGGATTGTTCAGGCAATGAAACATTTAAAGACAAGGCAGATCAGTAGTACATAACTCAATTAGGAAGACAGTGAATCCTAGAACTTTAATCAACTAATGATGTTTTTAATAAATCTATTTCTCCTGTCCAGGGTAGTGCCAATTATAAAAACTCAGACAAAATTGATTATTTCAATTATGAAGAAAGAAACATATTCAACACTCACATGAAAATGAGAATATCTCTACACACAAGAATCATATATTAAAACAGCAACTGATTTTTACTATTCTTGAAATTCAGCTTTGTGCTATTATGCATATTTCATGGGAGCAAATCTGCTCTTACACTTCCTGTCCTATCTTGTAAGAACAATTTGCTCCACTCATTGGCAGGTATTCTTCTATTCCAGGAAAAGGAAACCACACTGCAGCATGAAAATATGCAAGCTCCTACTTTTTGATAATTATTTAGTATGAATTCAGTTTTCTAGTTTTTTGTAAAATTGAGTAGGAAAATGTCATGCGGAGTTGATCTAAAAACAAACAGTTTAAACAGAGGAATTAGAGACCAAATCTACTCCTTTTTATTTATCTTTTTCATTTTTGTTCCTCATTTCCTTTTTCTCTTTTCTTTCTCCTTTTATTTTCCTTCTTTTTCTTATTCTATTTAGTTTTCTTTTTTAACTCTTTCATTTTTTTATTTTCATTCTCTTCTTCTTTTCTCAATTTCTTTTCCATTTAATTTTATTTTCTTTAAATTTTCTCTTATTTGTTTTCTTTTTTGCCCACTGCCTTAATTTTCATTTTATGCTTTCTTTTAATTCACTGTTTTCTCTTGCTCTTGTTTTTATCTTTATTTTTGTCTTTCCTTTTGCTTTTGTTTTTTCTCCGCCATCATGAACAGATACTCTCCTTACAAAAAAAAAAAAAAAAATCAAAAATAATGCATAAGACTACATACAAATAGCTCTGTGTCTACTTTTATTTAATTATTAGAAGTGTGGCAAGCATGAAGTTTTTTTGCTCTTCAGACTTTAAAATTTTATAACCATCTATTAAGAAGCAGATTTCTTAGTTTTCTTTGAGTGGAAGAAATATAAATATTCTTCAAAAAAATATTCTTCTCAATAAATATTTTAGGAAACAAAATAATTGAGAAGAAACCTTTGAACTCTTTCCTACTCATTACCAAACTATTCTGGTTTGTTGGGTTTTTTTTTACTTCTACTGTCCTGAACTAATACTTGAAAAAAATTACAATATTAAGATTTTCAGGTTTTTTGAGAAGAAAAATATTTTTGTATAGAAACCCTAAGAAGAAAAATAACTGAATGGCAAAGTTGGATAGAAAACCTAATGTTTTTACTTCTTCTGAAGAAATAAATGTACTTTAAAGTTATTTTTTCTTCATGGTTGTCTGACAGGAATCCTAGCAGATGCCTTTTAAGTGGCAAAGGAAAGTTAACATTTGTCATAATGAAAAAAGGTTTTATCTCCTAGACAGGCACTAATTTATGTAAGGAAATGCATTGATGGAAATGTTGCTGACTGTAATCACAGATGTCTTTGAGGGTCCCACTTTATACCTTTGTTAATGCTTTTAATTTCTTTAATTTTGTTAATGCTCTTTAATTTCTGTAGAGACAGTGAAAACAAAATGGGAAACAAAATACGACCCCCCAAAACAAGATCACCACCATCATCCCCACACTGGCCCCGAAAAAATACAAAACAACAAAGTGATGTTCCAGTAAGTATTTAAACCAAAGTTACTTTTTTCTTAATCTAAGGGAATCACACTTATCTTTATGTTTACGTTATTATTCGTATTTGTTTTTATGTATACTGTGTATTCTTAATATTTTATAAAATTGGCCGGTTTTAGAAATACACAGAATTTTTTATTTTTAAGTGATTCAATACTTTAAAATATAAGCTTCACATTTTAAGTTCTGATTTTGAAAATACTCTAATTTTGCAAGATTTCCTTATTTTCAGCAGTAAAAGTCATATGGTGCCCATAATGAGATGCTGAGTTTGGATAAAACCATTTTGTCTCAGCAGAACTGCAAAGCATGAGATTTCAATATTTTAATTCTGCTGAAGGTTTTAGCAAAAAATTTAAACAAGCAGTGTACACAAACTCCTTATTTACTTCACTCTTCAGGCAAAAATTATTTATATATCTTATTATCACAGCTCACTGTGGTGCAGTGATAGAGTATATTATCTTTGCTAATTTTATATCCCACAAAGCTACCTGTTTCAAAATCCAAAGTTTGCCATTTGAACTGGTAATTTTGGGGTCTCACTCTCCAACCAGCTTTGCTTAAAAATAATGTGCATTGAAAAGATTGGATTGCAGTTATTTCTCTCTTATGTGCAAATAATTTCTTAATAATTACTTTTATTGGACTGATAGCATTTAATACTAACAATTGTGCAGCCTGGGCTGGATGCTCTGCTGCTTCAATAATTTGTGAAGAAATGGCTGATAATTAAATTGTCTTTGTCATCCAAATGAACACAGAAACACTTAGTACATGCAATGAAGCATTCACTGTGTCCTTATACAATTCTAAAAAAACCCCCACACTCATAGACTGCATCTTTAATAGTGGATATTTAGGAAAATCAATGTCATTTATTACTTTAGGGGAGTAGCAAGAGTAAACAAAAAGCTGTCATTAGGTGTGTCATGAGGAGATCACCAAACATTTGCACAACCCAGGTCATTCTTGGCTTCCATAAATTCCATTACTTATTTTGGGGCAGTATGGATTGTGTTTCAAATACCTGCTGAGTTGAATGAGGAAAAATCTCACCACCTTGAAGACATCTATTAGCAAAGAATAGTTAAAATCATCTGTCATGGAGGTTGTTTTGTTTCATTCAATATTAAACAGAGATTAAATAATATCAATCATACAGGAATAGAAAATTCTGGCAGAGAGAATTTTTGGTTAATGTGGCAACTATTTCCAGCACTAATTCTCAGTCTAATGAATACGATAATATGAGTAGAATAATTTATTTCTTGTAAATATTTAATTATAATTTTATATAAACTTTAAATAGTCAGAATTAATAAATCACAAAGCACAGTTTCCTCCTAGGTTATTAAGAATTCAGATCCTTGCCAGATGTAATTTGAAAAACAATATTCAATAATATTTAACAATGCAATGGATTTAGCCTACAATCATGTAGAAATATTTTAATTTTATTTTCTACATACAGGCAAAATGAAAGTAGATATCAGAAGGTGAGAGCACAAGATAAAAAAATTTCCCCTTAATTACATCAATAAAGCTGTAAGACTTTTTGCCTAAGCCACTGTACGCTGGTAACCAGTGTTTTAAAACAGTTTTTCTACTCCATGATTATTTTAGATATCCACTAACTCCAGCATCATAAGTAAATGAAGATTTTCATTAAAGTAGAAATGGTCAGTAGATTTTAAAAATTGGGGAGTTGATGCATCTAAAAGGAAAAGAAAAGTGATTTTTATTATTTCTTCATAAATTCCTTATAATTGAATTTATAAATTATTCATAAATATATTTATAAAAAGTCCTGTTCTGCTTTAAATGTAGAACAAACAACAGTTTTCAAATTCTTATGTGTTATTCTGTCTCTGAAGTTCCTAATCCTGGTTAGTACATGGAAGAAAATAAGCTTGAGGGCCCTCAATCCATAGTGTAATTTGGTGTCCAAATTACACTATGGATTGAGGGCCCTCAATCCATAGTGTAATTTGGTGTCCAAGTCAGTTTGTGTCAGATCATCAGTCACACACACCAAAAGGTACCAGGGCTATTCACAAGTCATCCAAACATCACATCACCCCTTGTGTCAGACTCCTTCTGGAATCCGACAGGACAATGTGTGTGCTGAGTACTTCTCCTTTCAGGTCCTTGCAGTGGTAGAAGTTTAGTGCTACTGCTGCTCTCTGATTACAAAAAAAACATTGTGACTCACACCTAAAGTCTAGGTTTTCTACTCTGTGGAGTACATTTCTTTGGGAAAATATTTTTTTCTGAAAATTTCCATAGTTTCCTATGAATTCCATGTGATGTTAGAGAAAGGAGAGGACCTCAAAGAGCCTAATTTTCAGGCTTGTCATTGAATTTCCTAGGATTGTGGATTTTTCTGCATAAACCAATACAGAACTTTGGCAGATTCTTGGAGAGTCATTCCATGTACGCAGTCAGAATTACAGACTTAGCTTACTGTACATTTCAGCCTTTAACCATTTTATAACAGTTTTTCCCACAATTTGATATCTGCAAAACTTAGCTACTTTTTCAGATCATGAAAATTAGTGGTAGGACAAAAAACAGGAAAGCCATGAACTCACCTGAAAGCACTGCAGTGCTGTGCATAATGTAAATCTTGGAGGGCGACTACAAGTAACATAACTTCATAAGTGAGTAGCAGAAAAGCAGAAGCCATACTGAAATCACTGAGGTGGCTATAGCTGATACTTATGACAAAAATTTTCACATAATATGAAATTATTAAGTTTGGAACCTTGGAGCCTTGGTCTTGAGAATGGAGGAAAAGGGGAGACCACCTGAGTCTGGACTTCTATTTCTTCTGCTTTCTACTCTGCTTCCTGCTGAAATGTTCACTGAACCAAAAGTAGTGGTTTTTTGTTTTCTGAGAATACAGAGGAATTCGTGTACGCTGGGGACATAAAAGGGGTCTCATCAGAAGAAAGTCCAAGGTCCAAATTTAAAATAAATTGTAACAAGAGAGTCTGTATGAAGGATATTTGGAAACTAGTGCTCATTTTCTTTGAGAAGGCAGAGTTTCACACACAATCTGTAATCTATTACTTAGCTGTTTTATTTCAGAAGGCCTGACAGGTGTAATGTAAGGTGCCTATAACTATATGATGCAGGTTGTAATTAATCTTGTAAGATATCAGTCCTACAGTTATTTCTTAAAAAAAAATTAAAAAGGAAAAAATAAAAAAATCATAAAAAGAACACCTCAGCAAAGAGAAGGAGGTATGGAAGTGGAGAAGAGGGAAAACTTAATATGAGATTGGATGAGATACAAGTTTTAATGACTACTTTCAACAGGGAAGCAATTCATTATATGACTTAATGATATGAGTGAGCATTTCTGTAATGACTATATCTGGTCATGAATATTTAACATTCACAAAAACAGCCAAGTGCAAAGCAAATTTTTTTTGGAGGGTTACAACCAGGTCACAAGCACTTTCTGATTTTCCTGTTCATGGCAGAATTTTGTCTCTTTCCAAAGCAGATTTGATAATCTGGCAGTCAGCTTCAGTGGAAAAACTGAGTTTACTGGTTATTATTAAAATTCTTATTAGAGGAATATATGTAAAAAACATTAATTTTTAGCTTCTTAACTGAAGACAGATCTTTAAAATAAGCTGCAAAAACCTGAGTGTTTCAACTGGTTTAGTATATCAAACTTATCTAGAATGACAAACATTTTTTCTGTACATGCTGAAGGAGTATTGTATTCTAAAGCTAAGCATTTCCTCTTAGTTTTCTCTAAGACAAAGAAGAAGATACTCAAGTTAGGAAGTGTTAACCTATCTCATTAATATTGGCAGTATACTAGTTATTCCTGGATCTTACTTTTAAACTTCATAAAATTGACCATCTTAAGCAGAAATTAATACTTTCATTTTGCAATGGCTGGAAATTTTGACCTAAGTGAAGATAAAGACTTTACAGAAAATTAAACATTTAAGTGAGGGAAAATCAGTGATTTATTAATGCTGAAAATTTTCCCAACCTTTTGCTGAAAACATTTAGTGCAAGTATCTCAGCATGCAGCTGGAGTGATAGATGCAAAATCCAAAGGTGTGGATCACATGAGCTCAAGGCAAGAGGCCAGGAACTGGCACCAACATTTTGCATGGCAAAAGGAACAGGGTCCCGTGGCCCAGCCAAGTAAGCACACACTGAGACAGGGCAGGAGAAAGTGGAAAATCCCAGACTTTCACACACTTAGACTGTGAGGGTATAAAAGGCCAGGGTTTACTTGGTTCAGGGTCCCTCCTGGAGGCATCAGCTTGAGCTTTTATTTCATTGTTGCACCATGACTAAATTATTTGAAGGATCCAGACCAATGAGACTCTGATATGGGAAATGTGGGGTTGAGGTGCTAAGGAATCCCAGTCTGACTGTGTGAGAGTCAGGGGTGCAGCTTAGAAGGGAATTTGGTTCCAGCTCAGGTCATGCAAGTTTGACTTGCAAAATGACTCCTGGATGGTCCAACAGAAAATTTTGACAGTTTTAAGTCATTGGAGAACAGATATAGACATGCATAAATATGATGTATTGGGAAATGGTTAACATGGTTTTTATAGAAAGAAGTCATGGCACATAACTATGCTGGTGTACCTCATAGGACTTAGAAAGGTAAGAGATTACAGGAATCTGTCTGAAAAAAATATACCTGAATTTTTTAGAAAGCTTTCCCAAAAAGAGACCTTAGAAACACTAAGAAGAAAAAGGAATCAATCTTGCCACAAAAAGGTAGGTTACTATCATTCCTGTTATTATTACTGTTCTGTAGTAATATATGGCCATGTTAGGAAGAAGGGCTGTTTTTATCTTCCACACAGTACAAGGGCAAATTATTCTCAAAGTCCTGTGAAGGAGACCAATTTTACCATGACAAAGCTTCTAAGTGAAATGCATCTAGACAGGCAAAATGAAAATTGATATGAAGTCATGGTGAAGATTCCTACTGTGCCAAAGGTTTGGCCAGAAAATGACACAAAGAACTTAATGTCCTTAGGTTTAAAGTAAAGCAAAAAGAAGAGGGAAAAAATCAAGCTATCTGCAAATATATGCTGCTGAATTTTTGTCGCTCTTTGAAAAGATACTTGTGTCCTTATGGATAGATCTCTGGAAATTCCATCTCAACACAGAATAGCAGCAGAAAAGAAAATCAAATGCAAATTATTAAAAAGGAATGAAAATTAAAAATTTTTCTATGATTCTTTTAAAAGCCATTTGGCACTGTAAATTAGAAGAGAATGTGTAGTCTTCACACCCCTTCCTAAGGATTGCTTTTTCTTTGAAAAAGAAGGACAAGGAAGAAGAAGAAAATATTATATTTCTGTTATAGGAAATTGTACTGCAAAACACTATAGACACAGACTACCTTTTCCAACTCCTGTTGGACAAAAAGTATATGAACTAGAGCTAAATCCTTCAGAGTGCTTCAAACTACCTGTGAGGCAGACAGAAGATGATCAATAATATGACTATGTACTTATTAATGCATATAAGTACATACCTCATAAGCTATTAATACATTACCAGCAAGAAGGGTTTTGGTTTGGTTTGGTTTTGTCTTTTTAAAGCACATAAAGACACAAGAAGTTACCTTCCAAATAAGATATCTTTTTGTGTGGTTGCATTTTTAGTAAGAGGATATTACATATAGGACAAGAGGCTTGAAAGTAAACTAAAGCTCAAATTCATAAACTTCTAGTTCATAATGGTAAAGTTCAAAATCATAAACCCAAAGTTCAAGTTCATAAAGTTCAAGTTCAACCTAGACAATCATCAACTCTATAAAGTTTAACAATGGATATTGCTAGATTTGGCTCACGGGACAGGGCAACCCTGGACATAGAGTCAGGCTGGGGAATAAGAGGCTGGAGAGCCGTGCTATGGAAAGGGATGTAGAGGTCTGTTATGAATAAGTGTTTGAGGTCACTCCAGCATGGCTTGGCAGCTTTTGTCATAGAAGAGCTCATTCACAGATTTAATAGGTATTACTACTAGAGGCTGTCCTCTCTCACGTACATCCATTTCAACCAGCCCAGTATGACACTCTTCAGCTCAAAGTGCACCAGTGGGCCAAGTTTGACTGACATAGTAAGACAGATCAGCTCTATGTTTGCACTTTTCTTAGGGCTTTGTAACTGAGCACTCCCAGAAACAGAATGGTGAAGTAGAGAAGCTCCTATCTTGCGTTAAGTGATTGTTAATACATTGAAAAAAATCTCTTTCAGAACTTTTTTTTTCCTTTGCAGTAAATATGAAAAATCCAATAAAATACTTATTTTTTTAAAGAGTATAAAAATTATTCTTAATAAAGAAAAATTCCAAATTTTTTTGATAAATACAAGCCAGAGACAGCAAGAATATTTACTGAAAATGTATGTTCCAGAGAATGGTATCTACAGGACTAGGATGACAAAACTCATCTCTCTTTGTCTATTAATGACTTTCACTCACAATTGAAACCTATGCCCCTGGGAGAAGGACAAACTGCAGGGAAAAAAAGGAAGAAATATAATAGAAAATGTGTGGGAAAGTTGATGAAACTGAAAGGTCACTCACAAATCACTTATGAGGAAGCCCATCTGTTCAGCACAGGTGCCGACATGAATACTAAAAACAGCAAAAGGAAGCCCCAAAACAGAAATGGTGACTAGAATTCTGCTTCGCTGACAGAGCACTCCTTACTCATTATACAGCCTATAAGTGACATCTCAAAACTGCTGTTGAAGGGCATGAACTGTTTTCAGTGTCTCTGTGTTGTACACAGAACTACTGGATCATGCAGTTTGGAGGGGGCATCGGGATGTCTCAGCTGTGTTCCCCTGCTTCAAGCAGGGCCAACAGGGAACTCAGATGGGGAGGCATGGGGCTTTGTGCCAAGGGTGTATGAAAGTCTCCAAAGATAGAGAGTCTGGAGCCATTCTGGTCAATCTGTTCCACCACTTAGTTATCCACAAGGTGACATGTTGATCTCAACATGTACAGTCTGAACCATACCGGTCCAGGCAGCAGTCTCACACTCCTCTTTATCCCTGTCCTGTCAATTCCCTCCTTGTAGACACTAGACTGGTGTTAAGTGTCCTAAAGCTGCCCCTTCTCCCAGCAAACCCCACTCTGAATACCTGAGGTCAACTGAGAAATTCATGGAATACATTCAGTCACATTTCCAGGTCATCAATAAGGACAGGACGGGACCCAGAGCAGACATCACCCTAGGGTCTAAGCAGCAAAAATTATTGTGTTTGTACTTGAGGAATACCACCGTACAAGGACTAAGATAAACAGTGTTTAAATATCTGTAAATCAAGGCTACAAAAATGCAAATACAGCTAAGACTGGTGACCTGATCCTAGGTTGAAGGCTGAACTCCATGCAAGTGGCCAAAAGGCATCATAAAATTTAATATTTCGAATCTCTTTAAAATTGTGTAGACTGGACCTTAGTTCAAATCTTGACATTTTTGAAATTTTCTTTTCTGTCACTCCCATTCCACAGACACAATACTGCCAAAAATCCAGGGTACAAACCTAATCACTTTCTCATCATTTCAGTCATTTATCATTCTGTACAAATTAAAACTTGTACAAAATATGGCTAGAGAAACATTTCCTTGGGAAAAACATGCTGGTTTCTTCAGCAGAGGAGGTCATCAAAATTTTTGTTTGATGAAACATGGCTTTTCTGAATATTTCCGTTCTGGGACGGAAAAAGATGAATAAAATAAAAAGGAAATTAAATCACTTCAGTACTGGAAGTTAGTTTACTCTATGACACACATACATAAAAATCCTATCACATATTTAGGATCTTACATATATAGGTATACATTGACTCAGTCCTCGAACAGTTCATCAACAGTTTTAAGGAGAACAAGTTAGACAAGAAACAGCATAAGGCTATTTGCTCATAACTGAGTGTCATTTGCATTCATATCCATGGTAATACAGAAACTTATTCTGAACAATAGTGAACTACATGAAGTCACTGAGAACTGGTTGAAATGTTCTTGACTAAACTCTTGTATTCTAGTCAGGGTTGCAGTAGATAGTTTTCTCTTAAAAACTAATACTTAAGCTTTGTGTTAGAAACTCAGATAAATTAAATTTTGACATTTAATACTATCTATAAATTAGTATCTCATTTAAATCGGTTTTGTTTTGTTCAGTCTTTTCTACTGAGGGTTATGAACTATCTTTTCTAGTTCACTCTAGCCAATGTAGTTAGAAAAAAATGATCCTAACTAAAGTTAAAGTCAACCAAAACTGGTGTTCCTCAGTTCTGAAAGTAGAGTTTGAACAGATATGTTCCTAATGATTAAACTCCCAAGTTTAAGGGAGGCATTTTTAAAAACAAACAAACAAACAAAACCACCAGTCTCAAAATTTTTGAGATTACAGATGCACAACTTATTACAGCAGTTTATTTCTGTAAAGTAATTAAATTCTCATGTCTCATTATAAAATATATAATTTGAATTTGATTTATTTTATGTCATGTGTATATACAGTGAAAGAAAATGTGATGTTATCCAGAGGGTCAGATGTGTTTTCTTGTAAATGTGCATTCCCCTTCCTGATGATGGTCTAATTATTGGGCTAAATATTCACTAAATTGGCATTTAGCTAAATATATAAATTATTTGAACAAATTTTTCCCATTAATTTATTTTGCTGCTCTGTTCATTTTTTTCTACATTTCATCCTTTCTTTTCAATATTCCAGAAAGAAAAAAACAGTTAATTATTTAGTTTTTGCATGATGCTTTGCCCATAAACAAAATGCAGAGCACCTGAACAGATTTGTCATATCAGGAAGACAGAGGGGTTCAAGCACTTTTCAAAGAATAATAGGTTATTTTTGATATAATGTGAGTCCATATTCCTATAAGATGCAACCATATTACTCTGTAAAAAATGAAATCGCATCTCACCTTGACTTCTTTGATTACCGCCACCTTGAAATATCAGTCATTAACCTCCCATTGTTTCTTTCTTTCTAAGGGTAAATTTGGGCTTAAAAGATACTTTCCCCTGATAAAGCACTTTGCATCAGAAAGCAACACAGTAAAAAAGTATCTCCTTCAGCAAACAAGAGAAAAACCACTTTGTTGAATTCTATTAGAGAAAAAGGTCAGTGAAAATATCCAGAGAAAAGGAAAAAGATATTGGAGATGCACTGCACAGTATGAATATATCACACAGCCTTAAATATCTGCCTTTTCCTGCTTTACATACCTAACTTTTCATGATACCACATACATCCAAGTCTTCCCAGCAGTGATTATATCAAAGAATTCTGTAGTGAACCTATGCATTTCTCAGTTCAGCATTACTTCATGCTTTGTAATTTAAATAGAAAATCTGTGGCAGGTGGCAATAACTACTGATATATATTAGTATCCCCAACTTCCTTAGCAGCTCGGCAATATAAAAAGCAGAAAAGTCCTTGCCTCTTAGTAAACCCCGCTCATAATAACTAAACTCTACATAATGACTCTGTATTATCAACCCTGTGTTCAGTACAAATCCAAAATACAGCCTCATACTCAACACCGTGAAGGAAGTTAACTCTTCCCCAGCCAAAACCAATACACCATGAAGAAATCAAACCATCAGTCAACTGCAGGTGTTGTTGCATAGATTAGCAAGAAAATTATTTAGAAAACAACTATTTTTGGCAGGGTTTCATGCTTACAGATGAATACTGGGCTCCTCTGTCATAATAAATCAGGGTTTATTTATATGTCATGATTTGATTAATGCACTATGTGGATTCTTTTGGTTTATCACATCTGCAATACCAAATGCATGAGTGAAACGTTAAAATATATGTTTCAAAACACTGGAGAAATTCTTTCTTTTTTTTCTTCTCAATACAAAGGTAAAAAAAAAAATAGACAAGTAATATACAACTGATAGACAAAGATCAACCTTATACTTTTGTTATATAAAACTCAAAGGTTAACTGAAATTCCTTTGGGAATACAGCATTAAACTGGGATTTATATTTCCTTTGGGATATTTTTATTTACACATTTACTTAAGGGTCAAAGTGAAGTAACCATATTTTTTAGTTTCAGTCTTTTGCCATGCATGCATCTTAGGGAGTACAGAGAGTGCTTCTGGGAATAGTTAGCTCCCAATGATCACCTTTACCTTTCCACGTATTCTTCTCATAAAACTCTGAAAATTCTCTCTTTTTTAGCTAGTAAGGGCTGAGTTTTCTTCTTTTCCATTTCTGTTGAGCCACTTTGAGAGAGACACTCTCTCCACTGAGAAAAAAAATTCCCAAACAGGTAACTTTCCAGGTGGGATTGGAGCTATTTTTTCAGAATCTGAATTGCTAAGTACCTCTTTGATCTAACCGTTGAGATGTAGCTATTCTCCTCTGTATTTTGTCTTCGCACAGGCCCCTTTTCCTTGAGTCTCAGATATACAGAAGGTGCATATGCCTGAGAAGTCCTGCCTAAGGTGAATTTTCAATATCTTCACTGAAACAGATAAAGAAAACATTAGAAGACATTAGCTAAGGAACCAAAGAGTGGGTAGGGGTCTGAATAAAAGGACAGAGCACAGAATTAATTGAATGGGAAGGGTGAAGCAGCATCAACAGCTGAGCTCCTCGAGACCTGCATTGAAACCAGTCCTGCCTAATAATTTTTCTTTTGATAAGTAACAGATGACAAATAAATTTTCTGATGAGACAAAGTATCCTCAATACAGAAAAGGACTCGGATCATATAGCCCAAATTCCTGCTGAAGCAGGTTCACCTAGAACAGGTTGTGCAAGATTGCCTTCTAGGTAACTTTTCAGTATGTCCAAGGAAGGAGACTCCATAGTCTCTCTTGGCAGTCTGCTCCAGTGCTCTCTCATCCTTACAGTACAGTTTCTCCACATATTTTACATGGAAATTCCTGTATATCTCTTTCTGCCTGTTCCCTCTCATCCCATTGCTTGGCACCACTGTGAAGAGCCTGGCTCTGTGCTTTTTTTTCAGATATCTTGCAATGGGAACATTAACAGACCAGGTATATTTCATGCCTTGTCTGGTTTATGGACCATAGCCCATGCTGGTTGAAGCAGTCTCCCACTTTATTGTCTTATGTATGTCCCTAGTGCACATCCCAAGACCTCCAGGCAGTTACAAATAGGATGTAGATATGTGTGTATAGGAAGTTAAGTACATTCCAGGAGGAGTACCTAGAGGTATAAATGGGTTTACATTAACAGTACTTGTGTATTACATACACAGATCCTTCCTGATTACATTGAAAAACTTTGTCATATGTAGAGTCATGGTAGTGTGCAAATCAATTGCGGGGAAGAAAATTACTGAATAATAAAATTTCAAAAATTTCCCGAAGATTTCATAGTATAGAGTAAGAATGGTATTAAGAGTGCTATTGTGAAAGTCCAGTTCACCAAAATCTTGATTTTCCAAAGCTGTGCAGCCCTAGAGACAGCTAGCTGTATTTGAGATTATTGTTTGTGCATGACCAAGCATAACTACTTCACTTTTAAGGGACTACTGGATTAGCTCACCTCTCAGTACCAGTCAGCTACTGCTGGAAGAGAGCCGATAGGTCTTCATATTACAGTCTGGGAATTATATACACACACGAAGGAAAATAAATTCATGTAGGTAAATTTGACTTTTTGGAGATTGAGAGACACTTTTCCAAAAAGACTGTATACTTCAGAGCTCATAGCAGGTAAGAAATTTTTGCCATTTCTTTGTTCTCCTTAGTAGGACTTTGCACTACAGGGTTTTTTTTTACTTCCTTCATATAGTGTTGAAACATATACAGTTCACAAATATATGTAAATGCAATCAGACAGTCTGTAAGAGAAGGATAATATGACAAATATTGCAGTTGCTGGATTAAGACTCAGACAGAAACTAGCTTATTTGTCTAAAGTTTCTTACAGAACCTGTGACAAGCATTGGTTACAAAATGTTTTCCATTCACAGCTGCAACTTCCTTCAAGATATCCCTACATTCTAAATGTTGTCTTTAGCTATTAACATTTAAAAGCCTTATGGCCACTCTATCAAACCAAAGTGCACAGAGTAATCAACACAATTTGGTCTAAGGAACAGCACTACTATGCCTACTGGGAACTTTTCACATGAGTTTCTTTTTTTTTTTTGTCCTCATCATACTAGGTCTTTTTTGCCCAGACTTCACATCTTTTCTATTAAACTTAGGATGAAAATGTTTTCTGACTGTTGAGACAATTAGAAGAACATTTCTTCTAGTGTCTAAAACACAGATTTGTGCTGTCTGGGTTGAGCTACAAACCAAAACAACAAGCAGAACTGGGGGCAAAGTGCATTTCTAACTCTTATTTTTCTGAGAGAAATTAAAACCATATCATGGTTCTATTCTCATGTGCCACCAAAAAAAACCTAAAAAACCCCAGCCACCCCCCTGCAAAAAACCTCAAACCAAAAAAATAAACAAATACAAAACCCCAACAAAAATAACCCCAGATTTTTAAGGTCTCAAAAGTTTTAAAAATCCTAATGAACAAGTAAATAAAAACAGATTTTATGCATATTCATTTTATGTTTTAGCTTTTGAGATAATATTAAAAATGGAAAACATTATTTTCTTTTAGTATACCTGTCAGGAGGCATTCAAATCCCAAATGTGAGCTTGTCTTCAAATGTATCTACCACAGCATGACTAAAACTGAGCATAAGTAAATAAGTTTTCTATATAATCTCTTCAGAAGACCAGATTTCAAAACCAAGAATCAGTTATATGTTATTATGCACACATTGTAAAAATGTACCAAAAATTCTATGAAAATACTTTTGGCCTAATAACTATCAAGTTTTAGCAAAAACAACATTTCTTTTTTAAACACTTAGAAAAAGTTTGATTTATAGGGAAATATATTTGTTGTACAATAAGGCATGGGAGGAATGGGACCCAAAGCTCAAAAACAGCAGTAGCCCTCTAAATCTATAGACTGCACCTGAGAACTGAATTGACTTCATAAAGAAATTTTGATTCACCAAGCCTTGAACATCAGGATGTCAACACTGAAAAATCTTACGCAGCAAATCCTATGAGAAAATTGACAAAACATATCAGTCAAAGCCTTACAGGAGTTTTTTCTGTCATTAACAGCTGTTGCAAGGTCAGTGGACAGCAGAAGAAGCTGCATTTTTTAACTGTGTGATATATCCTCTTTATCTGAAAATTATAAGTTCTGCAAAATACATTTTCACTCAAAAAAAGAGTGAGAAGTGGACAAACTCCCAAACCTTATAATAGAATATGTTGTTTTACTCAAAAGAAAATCTTATGATGTTAGTAGGCATTCTGCTAAGGTAGAAGACAAAAGCTGCTATGTGTCTATCTGAAAAAAATATAGCATTACTTTCCTATGAAAGATTGAGTCAAATGATATTTTATCTGACATTTTGGAAAAGAAAGTGTGTGGTAGATTTTGCTTTCAAGGTATTTACCTGGTACATTTACAGACAAAGTACTTAAGCATGTTCTGTAGTGACCGTGGTATAGACTGAAATCTGTCATTGTAACTTCTACAATATTTTGAACCTCTGAGCACAGATTGCAGTGTTAAATTCTCACAAGAGAAAAGTTTGCATGCAGCAAGACACTTTCTGGGAAAAAACCCTAGTATGTTTATTTTGTATAAATTTGTTAATACATTTGCACTCAGAAAGAAGAACATGCATCAAAAGAAAAGATCATGGACAGGTCTGTATCATTAATTACCTAAATATAGGAATTAAAAATACTAGAACAAACACTTCAGTCTATAAACATTAAGGGAACATGGCAAAAAGAGGAGTATAAAGACCACAGATATCACAAATACGTTGTAAAAATGTAAACCCAGATATAAGCCAAGTTTCAAACCACAAATGGTTCAATGTGACAGCTAATTCCCCCTTGAATTAAAATACACACACAATCACATCACTGCCTGTGTAGCTAGAAGTAAGTTTTTAAGTAGCTAGAAGAAAAAATTTCTAATGAATTGTTTCATGAAATACATAGAATATACCACAGTCTTTAAGGATTGAGTTTGGGGATTTTTGAGGGGGTTGCTAGCAGGCTGAAGAGGATAATAGAAAACATACTAAAACATAAATGCAACAAAAAAAAAAAAAAAAGATGCATTTATTCTGCAAGCAAAAATCAAGTTTCTTTTCAATTAAGTTGCTTCCACTAATGCCAGGACACCTGTTCATACATATATAGCAATCCAGACTATTAACACATGTTCTCTGTGTGCATTTTTTCCTTCCATTTTACTTAAATTATTTTTGAAATGTAGACCTCAGTTAGTATATATCTCAGTTTTCAGCATTTCTTATTTGGTAACAGCTGTGGTGAACCACAACTAAATTTTATTGAGCACTGGAAATGCCATGATTTCCTCCTTACATGCTTGTTCTGAAAAAAATAACAGAGAGATTAAAAGAGGGCCAGTCTTGATCCCTTACCTAGAAATAAATAATACTTCTTGTGCTGTAATCTCTCATATAGATTGTTGCCAAACTGGCTTGCCTGTTCTCTCTGCCAATATCTCTAAATTTCACCAATGCCAGATTACTTAATGTGTGAACTTATTTCAAAAATGAAAAAGAAAGTACAATATACAGAGATCTTTAGATTGATTGATAGATAGATGTAGATAGGTACATATAGATAATATACAGAGTGTAAATATAGAATAGAATATAAATGTAGAATATATAGGTATAAAAATAGATGATAAAAGTACATATGTATGTGTATATATATAAACATGTACATATTATCATATATAGATGAGATGGAGCTAGAGATAGAGATGGTAGAGAAAGACATGATAGAGATAAGGATGATGAAGATAAAAATATAAAAAAAGATGTCATAGATTCGATATAGATTATACAGATATAGATAATGTCAAAGTTTGAGATAAAGTTATACATCAACACACGCATGCATGCAGTAATATGTATATTTGCACATGCACCTGCATACCTAGAACTTTGTAAAACTTTTGACCATCTTCCACAGATTCTCCCAGAAAAGCAGGGAGCCCGTGGCTTGGAATGGTGCACTCTGTGCTGAGTTAAAAGCTGGCTGGATGGTCAGGCCCAAAGAGAGGCGGTGAATAAGGACACATCCAGGTGGTGGCTGAATTCCCAAGCCTCAGTATTGGGGCCAGCAGGCTGAGGGAGGTGAACCTGCTCCTCTTCCCCCGTCAAGGATGCCACATCTGGAGTGTTGTGTGCTGCATTGGCTCCCCAGTTCTAGATAGACAAGGTCCTACTGGAGAGGGTCCATTGCAGGTCTGCAAAGATGATTATTGGAGTGGAGAATCTTCCTCATGAGAAAAGGCTGGGAGATCTCTTAGGAAGATATGACTGAGAGGGTAAGTCATTAATATCTATAAGTGTGTGAAGGGAGCACGTCAAAAGGGTGGATTCAGACTTTTTGGTGGTGCCAAATAGAACAAGGAGCTATGAGCAGAAGCTAGAAACACAGGAAGTGAACAAAAGGAAAAATTTCACTGTGAGGATGACTGAGGACAGGAACAGATGCCCAGAAAGGCTGTGGATTCTCCATAACTCCTAAGATATTTAAGATATGTATCAGGACAGAATCATGAGCATTAGAACAAGCTGCCCACGGAAGGGGTAGAATCACCATCCCTAGAAAGTTCAGAAAACATTTAGATATGGCACTTAAAGACATTGTTTTGTGGTTAAGCTTGACAATGTTAAGTTGGATTTGATTAAGTGATTTTAGAGGCCTTTCCCAAACTCAATGATTCTATTATTATATATATAGATGAGATGGAGATTGTGTAGATTTAGATACAGATTGGATGGAGGTGAGATTAGATGATGGGAGAGAGAGATAGAGGGGAATGGAGGTAATACAGATATCATGCTGGTACAGCTGCAGACAGAAATCCTGTGCTTCCCTTAGAACAAAGATAATTAAAATATTCTAAGCAAACCTTATATGGAATTGTGAGGTTAAATGGCATATCAGAGTTTGCCTGAGATTGAGGAAGGTTGCTAACAACACTGTGAGGAAGCTGCAATGATCACAACCTATAATCTTTCATCATGTAATGCAGCCATAGAGGTGTCACTGAAGATATTTTCTTGTGATGGATTTACTTGATGCCAAGTCCCTCAAGGCAAAGTGTCTTAAAAAAAATGGGCATGAAAGGAATATAGTGTGAGTTTTCACAATTCTAAGAGGATATTGTGTGTATTTAAGTCAAATACAGTAAACTTTCTCATTCTTCTGTACTGGGTGAGAAAATACACTGACAATATAATATCTGTTTTAGAGGCATCACTCTTGATTTTTAAAAGAGCATTCTTAATTTGAATTTATTGCCTCCCCAGTTTGCTTCACCTCAGGTGGTAATAATATTTTGCCCCAAGAAAATTTGTTTCTTTTCCAGCTAAGTGTGTGCTTTCTTGCTCCGCCAGCACAAAAGTAATGTACATGCAGTGTAATGAAAAAAAAGCAGTGTAAAGAAGCAAAGCAGTGCATTAGAGCCACACAATTGCAAAGGAACACTCTTCCTTCAGGCAAGATATCTAGCTATGTAGTAATACATACTTGTCTTGTGAGCCAAAAGAAGGAAATAAACATTTCATCACATATTATCTGCTTCATTTAATCCACAGTGGCTTTAATAGATAATATTCTGTACACAGTGTGCTTGAATAAGCATGGCATTTATTGTCTTAGAACACTTACTTGGACAGGCTGGAAGCTATATGAAGGCAATTAACATTTATCATAAATCAAACAAGGCTCTTATGGCAACCAAAAGAACACTGCTGGAAATGCCATTTATCAGACCACCAGAAGGAGATGAAGAAATCAAGAAATTTTTTAAATTTTCTTTCTCATTTTTCCTTTTTTTTTTTTTTTTTTTTGCTTAGTAAATCTTTCAGCCACATAACTAAAACTCAATTGATTACTTCCAAAAACTTTGTCAATTCAATGTGACATGGCATCACACACATTTAGAATAATAACCACCACAAAAGTATTACCAATGCCAGAATTGTTGTGTTCTATTCAGAATACTGCAAGGAAGGTGCTTATTAGCAACTGCCCTTTAAGGGACATGCTACACAGAAACAATAGCGTATCCAACCTCTAGCAGACAGAGGAACCTGTCGAAATCACAGATTTGAAGTGCATGACATATGTATTTCTATTTTGGGCAGTAAACCCCCTGAGAAAATGGACAATAAATGTGTCAAACACACAAGCATAACTTAGACAACTGGAAGAAGAGTCTGGGTTCACAAATGTGGAAAATCATCTAAGTGTCAAAATTTCACAGGCAGGAACTTAAAAATTTGATTCCAGTGCTTGTCATATTCAATTTCTTCTCTATTTCTTGACCCTTTGTCATGTAAAGATCTGCTGTCAAAAATATCACTTTCAGAAAAGTGATATTTTTCTCCTGTGTAAAATTTTCTCATTAGTAGTTCCCTTCTGAGAAAGCATTATCAGCCTAATGATGTACAGACATTGTATGTTATTTCCCTCTCAGAATATTTCTTTCAGGTGCCTCCGATATTCCTGTAGCTGCAGTGAACAGAGCAACCTTATCTCAATGTCAGCTTACTTAGGAATGGAAAATATACTTACTTCAAAAGAAGCTTTGTGATATGTCTATATTAAAATTATACTGACCTGTGAAAAAAATACAAACTGTTTCAAAAAAACCCATCAAAACTACAGAACAGATTTCTGCTAACCTCATCAACAGTCTGATTCTGAAATTAGAAAGGAATAGTGAAGGAATGAGAAGAAAAGAACAAACACAGTTAATAAAAATGAAATATTATGCAGTAGATACCTTAAAACACTTTAAATAAATTCAAACACAAATACTAACTACTTATGATACAATATAGACCTGTAAAAGCCTGCTGACAAGATAAAACATGCAAATGAATCACAGGAGGCTCTGTGGAGAATCAGTGATATCATAACATCTGCCTTGGGTTTTGTTGACTGCAATGGGACTTTGGCATTGGAAAGGAAAGGTGATTTTGGTGAAATAAAAAAAGCAAGAATTGTCCAAAGGTGTTCATAGGGTATCTGGCATTTTCTTTAATACTTGAAGGTTTTATTCAAGCTGACATTTGAAGAGAAGAACGTGACAGTAGCTTTATTTGCACTTCTCCTACAAGACTATGCCTTTTCAGACTAAGACTTTACAGTATTTACTCATGCAAAATTAAGCTGATCCAGTGCATTCTCTGTGGATCTGCACTGATTTCAAAGCATTTACATTTCAACATTAACTCCTTAAAGCACCTTTCTGCATATAAATCACATCCAGAAAGCTATCAAATAAATGGTTAAAGCTAGGGAAGTTAAAAGTGGCTGAAATCAATCTTGTTCAAGGAATTCAAAAATTTACTTAAAATCCCAGCTTTAAAAATGCCATATTGAGCATTGTCTAGAAAAAGGGATTCATTCACAAAAAAAATAAAAAGCAAAAACCCCAAAAACAAACAAACAAAACAAAAAAACAAACTAACCAATAAAACAAACAAACAAAATAAACAAACAAACAAAAAAAAAGAAACACCATACCAGAAAACACAAAAAACAACCAACCCAACCAACACCCCAAATATTGATTATTAGTAAATAAAAAACAATGCCAGAAGCTTGATGTTAATTTTCAGACAGACTCACTAGATTTGAGCCTCAGAAGTATTCTTCTGCCCAGAATATGTTAGAATATGCTAAGACCACAGTGACAGATAGGAAATGTTTCCTTAATGTCATAAGAAAAACATTGCTAGGTCTTCCGTGCTGGCAATGAAATCCTAACCTGTGACAAGCTACGTGTCTATGCAGATGGGTACAGTCACTGCTTTTTCTGAGATAGAATTACAGCATAGTACTGGCACCTGCAGGATTTCAAAACATAGAAGCACGTTTTATTGAGCAGTTAGCAGTTACTCCCTTTACCTGAAATAAAAGTCCTGCTATAAAAGGTCCCACTGGTCCATGTGGTGGTCCCAGGAAACATGTAATTTGGATCCCCACCACTGACCAGTTTCAGTTGCACATCATCATCTGTTTATTGTTGGTACCAACCGCCCTCTTGCAATACCTACATCCCACTCTCACCAAAATTAGAGATCTGCCTTAATATTTGTGGACTTAATAGACTTCCACTCCTTCAGAATGAAAACCATTTTTTGATTGAGAACACAGTATCTGGAAAAGATATGGAAAGTTAATATTTATCAATACTGGCAACATCAGCTGAAATGTGGGAAATGTGGGAAAGGCATTATTATGCATCAGACTTTTTTTTTTTTTAATTGTAACCTAAATATTCTGTTTATTCCATTTATACTCACCGCTAGAGAATTTGGATATCTCACCATCCTTAACAGAATTTCAGCACATTGAGAAATTTCAGGGTGTGTAAAGAAGCAGTTTGACATACATTTAACATATCTATTGCATGTTGCCAGCCTTACATAAGACTTTTTATTCTTATGCATATTTCCACTCTATTTCCATTTTTTTAGAGTTTATTTCTCCCCCATAAGATGGTTAGTTTTTATTAGCATAAAAAATAACCGTCACATCTAACTTCTCCATTGACTGAAGCAATGAGCCATTCTAAGTAGTAGTTTGCACTATTTTGTTTGCACATTTTAGACTTTTAAGCAAGAAATTAATGTGGTCCTACACTTTACCTATCCCTATTTTCCATACTTTATCCAGGACAAGCTTTGGGGATCAACAGACTATACAGGACACTTTGATCTTGACGAAAACAAAAAGCAGGATCATTGCTTTCACACATCTTCAGGTATGCCGCACATATTTAACACAAACTATTAGAGAAAACAAAGCCTTAATTTATATCAACAGACTTCATCTCTAAAGAAGCTATAGCATTTCAAACTTTGAAATCCCAAAACTATTACTCAGAGAAAATCTAATATGTTCTAGTATGTGGGTCAGTTTCCTATGGTGAAAGGTTTCATCACTCCAAACTCACAGCACTGCCACATAATAACATTAATTATTGCTCTCAGGAAATTTCTCAAGTCGTCTTCTCCAGTCATGAATAAAATGCTTCAGAAGTGATGAGTAAAGGCATGATGAGTAAAGGCATAATGGGAATTTTACTTCAGAAGACCAGTGTGCTAAGCACAGGAGATACAGATTTGTGGATCCATCTGGCCCACCCTTTCTCTCTGTTAGTGGAGACAACTTTTTAGTGTTCACTACCAAGTTGCATTGTACAAATTTCTGCTTGTTTCCTCTCCCATGGGTGCCACCAGGAAATGATCCCAGAAAGCCAGGGATCTGACCTGAGTCTCAAGGCACTGAATATAACAGTGGAATCTTTACATTTGAGTTTGATGCGTCCAAGCCATTGACCTTCTTGGTTTGATTTGATGTTAATTGATATGGGTGAGTGAATATAGCCAAAAGGCACTTAAGGAAAGTAATAAAATGTAATTTTTCCTTCACATGACTTCTTTGAGATTAATAATCTTTCATTTTCCTTTTCACAAAATCACACAATCACTAGGTGGGAAGAGACCTTCAAGATCATGAAGTCCAGCCCACGCCCAAACACCTCCATGAAACCATGGTATTGAGTGCCACATCCAATCTTCTTTTAAACACATCCAGGGATGGTGACTCCAGCACCTCCCTGAGCAGACCATTCCAGTACTTTATCAATCTTTCAATAAATAACAATATTCAACCTATATTTCCCTTGGTGCAGCTTGAGACTGTGTCCCCTTGTTCTGTCAGTTGCTGCCTGGAGAAGGAGACCAACCCCCACCTGACTACAACTGCCCTTTAAGAAGTTGCAGAGAGTTATAAGGTCACTTCTGAGTCTCCTTTTCTCCAGGCTAAACAAACCCAGCTCCCTCAGTTGTTCCTCACAGGGTTTGTGTTCCAAGCCCCTCACCAGCCCTGTTGCCTCCTCTGGACACTCTCAAGTGTCTTGATGTCCTTCCCAAACTGGGGGGCCAGAACTGGACACAGCAATCAAGGTGTGGCCTCACCAGTGCTGAGTACAGGTGAAGGACGACCTCCCTGGACCTGCTGGCCACGCTATTCCTGACACAGGCCAGGATGGCATTGGCCTTCTTGGCCACCAAGGCACACTGCTGGCTCATGTTCAGCCAGCTGTGGATCAACACCCCCAGGTCCCTTTGTGCCTGGGCACTGTCCAGCTACACCATCCCCAGCTTATTACATTACAGGGGGTTATTGTGGCCAAAATGCAGGAATTGGCACTTGGACTTATTAAATGTAATCTTGTTGGACTCTGCCCATCCATCCAACCATTCCAGGTCCCTTTTCAGAGCCCTCCTACCTTCCAACAGATCCATACACACTCCCAGCTTAGTGTCATCTGCAAATTTGCCAATGAAAGACTCAATACCCTGATTCATGTTGTCAATAAAAGTATTGAACAGAACTGGCCCCAGCACAGACCCCTGAGGGACACCACTGGTGACCAGCCCCCAGCTGGATGCAGCACCGTTCAGCCCCTCTCTGGGCCTGGCCATCCAGCCAGTTCTGAACCCAGAAAAGAGTGCTCCTGTCCAAGCCATGGGCTGCCAGCTTTTCCAGGAGTGTTCTGTGGGAAACAGTGTCAAAGGCCTTGCTGAAGTCCAAATAGACAACATCCACAGCCTTTCCTGCATCCACTGGACAGGCCATCTGGTTAAAAAAGGAGACCAGGCTGGTAAAACTCCACCTACCCCTCCCAAACCCATGCTGGCTGGGTCTGATACCCTGGCCATCCTGTAAGTGCTGCATGATGACACTCAGTATAAACTGTTCCATTACCTTACCAGGTACTGAGGTCAGGCTGACTGGCCTATAATTACCAGGATCCTCCTTCCCACCCTTTTTATGAATGAGGGTCACACTGGCCAGCTTCCAGTCATCTGGAACCTCATCAGTGAGCCAGGACTGTTGCCTAAATGATGGAGAGTGGCTCCACAAGCTCATCTGCCATGTCCCTCATCACCCTGGGATGGATCCCATCTGGGCCCATAGATTTAGGAACATCCAAGTGGCTCAGCAGTTCTCTGACTGCCTCCTCTTGGATAATGGGGGGACCATTCTGCTCCCTGACATCATCTACCAGCCCAGGAGGACAGCTGTCCTGGGGACAATCCATCTTCCCACTAAAGACTGAGGCAAAGAAGGTGTTAAACAATTCCACCTTCTCCTCACCTGCAGTTACCAAGTTCCCTCCTGCAACCAGAGAACAAAGGTTGGTCTTACCCTTTTGCCATTAATATATCTGTAAAAGCATTTTTCATTATCCTTTACAAAAGCTGCCAATTTAAGTTTGAACTGTGCTTTGGCCTCCCTAATTTTTTTCCTACTTACCACAGCAACATCCTTAAATACTTCCGGAGAGACCTAACCCTCCTTCCAAAGATGATCCATCCTCTTTTTATTCCAAAGTTCTTTCAAAACCTCGTTGCCCATCCAGGCTGGGCCTTTTCCTCCCTGACTCATCTTTCAGAACACAGGGACAGTCTTCCTGTGCTCTCAAGATCTCCGTTTTGAAGCACACCCACATTTCCTGGACTCCTTTGTTTTTAATGGCTGCTTCCCAAGGAACTCTCCGAACAAATCTTCTAAACAGGCCAAAGTCTGCCCTCCAGAAGTCCAATGTAAGAGTCTTTTTGATGTTCCTCCTCATTTCACAAAATACTGAGAACTCTATAATTTCACGATCACTCTGCCTCAAGCTCCTTCCAAGCACCACATCTCCCACCAGCCTATCTCTATTTGCAAACAAAGGTCTAACACAGCCCCTCCCCTGGTGGGCTCACTCTCCAGCTGTGACAAAAAGTTGTCCTCCACACACTCTAAGAAACTACTGGACTACCTCTTTTCCTCTGTATTATGTCCCCAGTAGATATCTGGGAGTACCTAAAAGAACAAGGGCTGCTGACCCTGAAACATTTTGTTAACACTACCTGCCTAAGAGAAATAAAACTCCATCTTTGATATAAAAAATTCGTATTTTGGAAGTTGAGCCTCTTTCAACAGGATTTCCCCCTCAGAGAATCAACAAAAGGGCCATGGATAATGAACATTTTTTCCCAGCTTTTAGAGGTGCTGCAGGGGTAAACTTTGCTATGCTTCGTCTCGTTCCTGCAAATAGACTATTTGTGACAGCATCCCTGTTTCAGGATCCAGACTTATCCTAACACTGAGAACAGCTGTTGTATAACAGGACAGTGAGTTGGTCAGAAATTGATAGAGTCACTAGTCACACCTCCTGTGTATAGCATGATCCCCAAAGAATAACAATATCCTCTCACACATTTAAAATAAATTTTATTTATTTTGAAATTAAACTGATGAACTCTTGAATTATAGTAAACAGAAATTATTTTCCCCTTGCTCACATTTTCCTAAGAAACATTGATGTTTCTGAGATGAATCAGAATAGTATCAGAAGGATATGGAGAAAAACATGCTTTAAAGTATGTGCCTATGGTGTGCAAAGAGTGAAAATGACAGAATAAAAGTGAAAAAACAAATATTTGAACCTGTATAAATTGTTAATGTAGCATATGAGTTTAGAGGAAATTATAAAGGGACTTTCTGAAGAAAAATAATTCCCTTTTATGATAGACACTTTTCTTCCTCAGGGAACAGATTTTAGAGAGACATTTGTAGAAATACAGCTTTCATAGCAGTCGCAGTTTTTGGATTTTATGTTTAATAGCTAGATTATTAGTTCTAATCATGTAGATCCAGTGCAAATCTATAGTATACTAATGAACATTTCCTTCCAAACAAGCTTTCAGGATATTTGAAGGGCTATGGCAAAACAACAAAGATAGAGCCTGTGTCATCATCTATGTTTCAACTGGAAAAGAGAGAACTTAATTTTACAGTACTATCTATCTACCTGCACTTTTATTAAAGAGAGAATTGTGATTTTAATTTTGAAATTTAAATACACCTTTTTATTAGTGTGTGTTTGTGTGTAAGTAAATGCTCATAAATTGCTCATATATTGTCTTGAGCCAGGTGGGCAGATGTTAGTGAACTTCTACCTGAAATTTGAAATCTTGGTACTGCACAGTCACTACAGGCCTTAGATCTGGCTGATATATTGTTTAAATAGGAACTTTTTCTTACCTCCAATTTAGTTAAGACAGGCTATTCTGATTTAGAGATTTTTAAACCTTAAGCAAGTGAATATTTTACAGACCAACAAGAGGTACATGTATTCATTTATTCTAATAGACATTTGACAGGAGGCAGGACATAGGAAATAGTGCAAATCTTGTCATTTTCTGGTGTGTCACATCCTTTCTTTCATGGTCCATTACTCCCCTTAGCTCGACAGAGTCAGAGGCAAAAAAAGGCTAAAACTGATCAAGCGTGGTGTCGCCTGATCTCTTTTGCTGTAAGTGGAAACTTCTTGCACTTTTGGTGTCATTCACTAATTGCACTGAAAATTAAACTGACTCCTTCTCTATGAGATAATAACTGATCCAATAGACCTAGGTTCAGCCTCACAAAATTACAAGACATCATCTAGAAAAAAATGTCAAGAAAACCAGTAAATGGAGTTGCCACTTAAGAGGATTCATTTGTGGGACTAGAGACACTGTCTTTGGAAAAATAAAATACTCATTTTAGCAAATTACTTCAAAAGTAGTTAGTAGTTACTTCAATAGTAGTTACTTAGCTGCTCTTTGTATTGGCCCCTTAAAGCCTGAAATTGCTGCTTCATTCAAAAAATCTGATGTTTTTAGCATCTAAAAAAAGCCCCAAACTAGAGTAGATTCACCCTGTGTAGTTCTGTGTTAATTTGGTGCTCCAGACCCCCAATCAAAGAATAGTGCAGATAATATCATTGCTTTATTAACCTTGGTGGAATCTGGGGCAAGCATTAAATGATCATTGATTTTTTTCTGCAACAAAATAAGCAGCAGATATATATATTCCAGAATATAATGACTCCAGACATTCCCGTATACTTGCTGCCTTTCAAATGAGTGCTCAATCCAATGTCCATGGTAGTGGACACTTTTCCAGCTATTTCCAAGTGAAGTGCTAGGCTACATCCTTAAAAAATACTGTGGGTCAATATTAAATATACAGTAAAGCAAAAATATTTTTTTAATATACTTTAGCAAATTACTTCTCATCACTATACCATACAGATTTAAGGTTATCAATGCCAGGAACAAAATGACATTTCCAGTATATAAAACAAAACAAAGAACTTAACTTTTGCCATACAATTTTGAATGCAACCAAGAAAATTCACAAATCAAACTTGCAAGATAAAATAATTTTTATCTGGTTTTGTAGACACAAATTTATGAAATTTGTGAAAACTGCAGGTAACACAGATGGGCAAAAGTGGACAATAGGTCAAAAGCTATTTTTTACCCTTCTTCAGCAGAGAACATTTTAAATAGCTGCTAACATCTAGCTTTAACATGAAGGAAATCCAGGACAACAGTCCCTTTCTCCACAATGCTATTCCAAACATTTGTACCAGACCTCAGGCTAGAGTTATATAAGCTGCCCCTCCTCTTTTTCCTTAACCTGAACAAGCAGGCATTTTCTGCAGTGAAAGAATTGCACAACAGAAATGGAGTTTTTAAAAACTTTTTTAAAAAAATAATCTAAATTCTCAGTTTCAAGCACATAATAATTTCAATCAAATGACCTTGTACGACATATCTGTTTTAAAATTTATCAATATATTGAAGATCCATATTGCTTTTCTGTCTTTCAAATTTATCTTCCCACTGGAACATCTCAGTTAAGGTTTACCAATATATTCTTTCTTTATTAACTATATATAAGGCTAGATTTTTTTGGTTTTGTTTTGTTGGTTTTGTTTTGTTTAATATATAATCATTTATAAAATAATGTGACTTTAATATATATCATAAGTGACTTTCATATATAAGTAATCTCCTCCCATAACTTTAGATCTGTCTTTACTAGAAAAAATGAGAAATAAAACCTGAAGTAAAGCTCCATGTGGAAGCATTACTGGTCACCATAAGGACAGAAATACATTTGCAAATTCAGAGTTTAAATAAAAAGCATCTCTGTTGTTCTCAATTTTTCCTCTGTGAGAACACTCTCATGTACAGTGTGTAATTCAATTTCAGAGCCAATAAGCTCTAAAAGATTCTAAGCCGAACACTGTTCTTCTGAACTGACAAGGTCATATTGCTCTGTTCAGAAATAAGTGCTTCAGCAGGAGAAAATTAGTATGGGCAAATCAGTCTCAATCCAGTAAATACTTGAGAGAAAAATAATTGCACGTTTAAATTTTAGAATACAAAGACTTGTCCACCCTTTGCACAGCAGACCAAAAAACACCACAGAAAAATTATCACTTTATTCTTTCAAGAAAAAATAGTAATAGTCCCATGAAATGCATGGTAATGAGGAGAATTTTCATTTCCATCCAAATAGGTTAACAGTGAATTGCCCAAAACATACAAAAGACTTAAGTACATTAGAAAATGTTAAATTATAAACAGATCTCCTATAACATGCCTGTCAATGCTCATATTTCAAGCTCCATTGTATGAAATATTAAAGGTTTATCATATAAGTTAATTAAATTAAAATTAAAAAAATGCAATACAATTGTCTTAGGAAACAGCAGTGTTTGCTGGAGAACATTTTACTCAGTGTCTGTTGGTTGCACTAGAAGTATATCACACATTCTGCAAGAGACAAATGTCAAGACTCTGACACGGGGCTTGAAAAATAGTTAAGAAACACAAATCTGGTTAGGAGACACAAACCTTCAGAATGTCAGAGAAAATGACTTACAAAAACTGATTTATGTATTTTATATATATTAATATTTTAATAGTTATTCTGGTTTCTAAACTCTAGAAAAAACAGATTTCAGTTGGAAAGAGTCTTTAAGTTGATCCATAGTTGGAAAAAATTTACTTCTACAATTCTTACTTATTCTAACTTTCTTACAAGACCAGGACATATGGGATAGATAACAGAGGTGCCTTTTAAACTAGATGCAACTGTTGGGCTCCGAGGGTAATGATCAAAGCCACAAAGTGTTGCTGAAACTGAGTCACTAGCTGTCCCAGAGGAAGATACTAAGGCCAACACTCTCTAATCTCTGCATGAATCTGTGTGAGGTGAGTCAGAGCCTACCCTCAGGAGGTTGACTCAAAGGAAGTGAGAGGAGTTGCTGATAGACTTGATGAGAGTATTGATAGAGTATTGTCATCCAAAGGGACTGCAACAGGCTGGAGAAATAGGCTGGCAGTAACCTTTTGGCTTTCAACTACAGGAAATGAGAAATCCTGCTCTTGTAAAGAAACAATTCCAGGCACCAGATCAGACTGGGCCAGACCAGCTGACTCAGTCAGCTTCTATCTGACCCCAAAATCCAGGGAATAGGTCTGGAAGAAGGAAGACTTTCCCTTGATGAGGCAGATAGAGACTGTTTAGTTAAACTTCACATGGGCCCTGGTGGGAATGCTGAGTGAACTGGTGAATATAGAATCATAGAATATTCTGAAAAGACCAAAAGGATCACAGAATTCCAGTTTGTGGCCCTGCACAGGACCAAACATCCAAACATCCAAACATCACACCATGTGCCTGAGAAGCATTGTCTAAATGCTTCATAAAATTTGTCATGCTTGGTACTTCAGCCACTTCCCTGAGAAGCCTGTTCCAGCACTATGACACCATTTCCAGGCTATTAATCATCTTTAGAAGGTCATGACCATCAGGAGAGATGCCTGAGGATTGGAAAAAAATGCAAATGTTACCCCAGTCTTCAAAAAGAGACAGAAGGATGGCTCAGGATGTTAGAGGCTATCAGTCTTACATTTGTTCTTGGAAAGGTGATGCAATGGCACATCCTGCAAGTCATCTCAAAGCATGTGCTAGACAAGATTATCAGGAATATTCACAATAGATTCACCAAAAGGAATCACACAATCACTTAGGTTGGAAAAGACCTCCAAGGTCATCAAGCCCAAACTTTGACTGATTGCCACCTTATTACACAGACCATAAAATTGAGTGCCACACCCAGTTGCTTCTTGAGCACCTCCGTGGATGTTGACTCTACCATCTACCTGAGCAGCTTGTTCCAAGGGTTAACACCCTTTGCAAGAATCACAGAAATCATCCTTAAACAACCTGCTCGTGTTCTAGGAAGGGACAGCTGACTGAGTTCATAAGAGGAGGGCAGTCAATGTTGTCTTCCTGGATTTCACCAAGCCTTTCAACCCTGTCTTCCATGATATGCAAGGTCAGGAAATGCAGGCTGGATGAGTGGAGAGTGAGGTGGATTGGGAAATGACTGAATTGTGGGTCATTAGAGGGTGGTGATCGGCGGCACAAGTCAGAAGTGGCTCAAGAATCTGGTTGGAGACCCATCACTGGTGATTCCTCCTTAGGCTAAATACTGTGCCCACCGTTGTTTAATCTACCCATCAATGACTTGTGTGGAGACCAGACTCCTCCTTTGCAAGTTCACTGATGACACAAAGCTGGGAGGAATGGCAAAAGCTGTCTGAGGACAATCCTGGACAGCATGATCACAGTGACCCTGCTTCAGCCAGGGCTGGACAGTGCAGTGACCAGTACTGCCTACAAGCTCAGCCATTCTGTGAACAGTTCTGCTCTAATTCTCTGAACATTCACAGACAGAATTCGTATTTCAGGTCCTTACAAGGTATTTGGTGAAGGTCAAGCACAAAATATCATTAGCTAGACATGTTTTTATTGACCTCAATGTACAGTCATGCCAAATCTATGAAGAGATCTATGAAAAAATCTGGGATTTAGTGTTCCTCTACTTATTCTTTCTCTAAGTTGTAAAGATATATCTTAGATTTAGACTTCATAAAGATTTGCCTGTGTAGCCATCTTTATATTTTTTGGTAGAAATAGGTTTATAGATGGAGTAAACTTGTACAGGGGCTTCTGAGTATGGCTCTGAGAGGACCACCCTAACTTAGCAATGATTTTGAAACAGCAGAGCTTTTCTGAAGTAAGCAAAATTCTAGGCCTCATTCCTACTTTTCTTATTTTGATGTACGATGTCATCTCTGTGAATTGTGGCAACCCTGGATATTTTTATCCCTCTGCAAGTCAGACAGCTAAATTTTGTGGAAAGATAAGTGGGACAAGAACATACTGAAATCTTGCATGGAGAGTACTGAGGATGTCTGTTTAAGAAATCATTGTGGGATAAATGGGAATGGCAAAGTATTTACATATCTTTATAAAAAATTTCAGTGCAGATATTAATATTAAGTATGTTAAGCGCCAAGCTCCTTTGGTGTTCAGCATGTTTATGTCTAGCTAGTGCTTGGCTTTGCCTGTATTCTACATTACCTGCAGGTGTTTTAATTTCACTTCACTGTCAGCAGCTGCTCTTTTTAGAAAATACATCCAAACACCTTCAAAAACTCAGTAAGAATTATACACCTATTTGCTCTTGGGGCTTAAGGAAAGAATTCTAGACTTCATTAGCAAAATCAGAGGCAGATCTTAAAAAAAATAAATCCATTTCTGCAATTTCTGTCAGTAAGTTAAACACACAATATTGTATGCTAAGAGCACTTCCTACCTCAGTTCATGAATTCAGCAGTTTTGCTAATATTTCTGCTTTGACATCTGACATTTTCAAAATTCTTTTGGACTCTAATTAATACTGCTTTAATAAAAGACTTTACATGATTCCATTTAGTAGTGAATTGCAAGAAGAGCATTTGCAGAGTGAAGGTATTGTTCATTTTTCAGAGACGCATTTGGTTCTTGTAGTTTGAGAGCACCCCTCCTGCCTTCTGAAGTACCTACAAAATTTTTCAGCAGAGTAAACAATCTCCTCTTTTAAATTAGTCAGAGTTATGAGCACTTCAGTACCTCTGCTTGTATTTTTTTTCATTTTAGTATCTCTGCTTTTATTTTATTTTTAACTGAGCTTTAGAGCCTTTCAAGATCACAGAATCAGATAATCACAGAATCATACAGTTTGGAAAAGGCCTCTGAGATCATCAGGTCCTATCTCTGACAGATTGGACCTGATGCAGATCATGTAAATCATGACATTAAAGTGCCACATCCAATCATTTCTTGAACACCCCCGGGATAGTTTTCCACCGACTTCCTGAGCATTCAAATGTTTAACAACCCTTTCTGTAAAGAAGTTCCTGCAGATGGCCAAACTGAACCCCACCCCAGCACAGCTTGAGGCTGTGTCCTCTCATTCTTCCTACAACTTTCTTTCAGGTAATTGTAGAGAGCAAGTTTTTAATGGGCCTGTAGCAAAACAGCAAACAGTAAGTAAACATATTGTACTAATTCATTTGCAGGATGTAAAATTCAGCAAGTACTAAAAGCAAGCAGGAGAAAAGAAGTATAGAGTGGAATCATAGAACTATTACAATTTAGAAGACTTCTAGGTGGAAAAAACTCCACAAATTCTTTTAAAAAACCAAACAAACAAAATCACCAGACAAAGCAAATTAAACAAACAAACAAAACAAAACAAATCAGAAACAAACAAAAACCAAAACAAACAAAAAAACCCCAACAATTCCCTACTCAGGTTTTAAAATCAGGATTTTTTTACAGGAAGAAATATGCATGTGTGTCCAGGTAGCATTCCCTATGTGAGGGGAACTTATCTTCAACAGGTGCTATTTGTTATACAGTTCATACCTGAACATTTGTTACATAGTTCCTAACTGAACATGGTAGTTGAATATATCAAAAACAATGGATCTGAAAGATACAAGTAGGAGCTGAAAAGCACAGGAGAAGAAAGATAAGCAACAAAGTTTGTTTTGCATATGGGTACAATTTTCCAAATTGAAAGAAATTCTCTATTAAATAAAATATTTTGTCTGCTGGAAGAAGATGTTTACAATGTACTCCCTGACATTTGAAGACTGAAAACTTGACACTGTGCTTCCAGACCAAGACCACATGTTCTTGAAAGACAGAAAGCCAGGTACTACTGAGTTTGAACAAAATAAAGTCAATGTTTTCTTTTTCTCTTAATATTTTTGTCTCTTTGAATCCCTGTTCCTTGAGACGTTAGTGTTCAAAAATAAGGTGCTGATTTGGTGCTGTAACAGTAAGACAGAAGTCCAGCGACTCCATTAGTAGAAGCAAACGGAACTGAAATGATCTGACTTAATCAGCCATCAGGAAAAGTCTGATGTACCGTTGCTAAAATTTTTTAGCTAGGCAATAAATATCTGGCAAGACAGACACCACAAGATATCTTTCTAGTGGTCTGCTTTACAAGTTGTCTTGTAAGCTGTAATGATTTTCTGTTACTAAAAATGACTTTGCAAACTTTTAGTCATGTTTAAGTTGTAGTTTTATCTTTATGGTCATAACTTTAGGTTATGGTCCTAACTCCACACTAGGAGCAAAGGGAGGGATTCATTGCAACCAAGATCTAGAGGAATAGAATATTTAAACTGATTGAAGATCTTTTCAGATGAAAAGTGCAATGAGGTATAAAGGCTTGATATAACAGGAGAGAAACAGGTGCTTAAAATAGGAAGGAGCACTTTGTTTGAGATCAGAGCTTGTTGTCCCAAATAAAGCACTAAGTTTTTATAAATAATCTTGGAAACACTTTCTATTACAGTCTATATACCAGGGCCTTTGGAAAGAGAAAAGCCAAGCTGTTTAGTTGCAGGACATGCAGGCTGCAAACAAAAAATTTTAGAGGCTATTGGTGTTCTAGTCAGGAATAAAGAATTGGACAGGAACAAAACAGAATCAAACTATCATGGTAGCATTCCAACTTCCATGAAGAAATCATTAAAACAACAGCATAAATCTATGTTTCTCAGCAATACTAAGAGACAAAATTGGATGGTAAAAACAAAAGCCAAAAGTTTTCAGTATCTTAGCATTCACAAGCTGGGTGGCAAGTATGTTATCCCAAAGGCACTCTGTGACTGCTGTATTTCCATGGTTTCTTATGCGTTGTACCAGAGAAGCCAAACATCATAATCCTGATACACACTGCAAATCAAATGCTAAAAAGGACTGTGATGTTAAATATTGGTCTACTCTTGGTTATCAATTTTGTGCAAGTGGTGGAAAGTTTATAGCCAACACCTGTGTGACTTCTGTGACCTGTGCATCCTGTGTACCTTTCTCAGGTATATTCTGCTTAATGGACAAGCTGAATGATGGTTAATGATCTGCCCTCTCTTCACCCTCTACATATATGGAATAGGAAGTATTAAGAACAGATACTGATAAAATATACTCAGACACTGATAAAAGATACTCAGTGGAAAACAGACTATTAGTGCCAGAACTTTATTAAAAAAGTATATGTGAAAGAAACTGGGTAAAAAACAGTGTCTCCAAGAGACATTAAAATCTATAGAGACAAAGGAGTAGGAGAGAAAAATTACTGCCTCTGGATGTCAAAGTAACAGTAGGATAAAGAGACTATCAAAACTGTATAAGCAAAAATTAACTGGTCTATTTTTGCTTTGTTCACTAAGTTTTCATATGAATGTTCAAAACCAAACTCATGTCTAAAACCTACTACGGAGCTATGTTTTGTATTTTTGCTGAGAACAATCATTTTTGGCACCCAGTGTGAGGCTTACAGCTTCAAGATAATGACAGGTTTTGTTGGGGTGTGCTAGGCTGAATTTATGTCTATTATTGCATTTTAGAAGCAAATCAGCACGTTCCTGTGCTTGCCATGGGGCTCACTGGCCTGAGTGTACACTGGACTCTCAAGCTTGTTAGCAGCTGCTTTTTGCTTTTTTCACTCTCTGCAGTGCTGTGCTGCTGGGCTGGCAGGAGGCCAGGGCATCGCTGCTGTGCCCGAGCTGCTGTCCCTGTACTGCTGTACTGAACAGGCTGCAATTCCAGTGTAAATTTCAGCTGAAGGGACTGAGACCAGTGAGTGGGTCCACAGAAGAGCAGGATGCCCTGAAACATTTGTGGCTGTGGACAAGTCCATACCAGAGCAGCAACACCTCAAAGTATTTGTGGAGATGATTGTGTCTGTGTGGCAGCAGATGCAGCTTTGAAATGGTTCTGGCTCTATATTAAGTCCATGCTGAAGAAGGCACACCCCAATTATCTGTGGCTTTCAATGTCCATGCTGCAACAGATACACAAAAATCATCAGTGGTGGAGATAGTAGTGGATATGCCTTTAAATATAGTGGATATACCTGTACTGCAATCCATGGTTTGACTTCTACAAATTGCTATAACAGAAACAAACTGAATCAGTGGAGGAGACGTTGCAAGGACCAGAACAAGTGCAGCAGTGACTTTATCTGAGCTGGCTTTGGAGCTCAGTAACAACTTGACAGTTCTCCTGAGTGACCATCATAAGAGATGTGGTCTGAACTCATGGACTGCATTGACTCAATGGATGTTTTGTGGACACTTATGGACATTTATGGACATTTTATTGATATTTCATGGGACTGGTTCAGAGATTAAGGGAATGATATCTGTGTATCCTACCGAAGAATGGGAAGGGGGATGATGGTTATTGGATAGTTTGGGATTTGAGGATGATGTAAGTGGTATAGAATCTAGGTGGAGAATGTATTGGTTTTGACTGAGATAAAGCTAATTTTCTCTATAGTAGCTAGTATGGATCTAGGGGTTTGATTTGTGTTGGAAACAGTGTTGATAACACAGGGTGCTTTCATTATTGCTGAGCAGGGATTACACAGAGCCAGGCCTTTTCTGCTTCTCACTCACCCCACTAGTGAGGAGACTGAGGATGCGCAAGTTGTTGGGAGGGGACACACAAGGGATGGCTGACCTCAGCTGACCCAAGGGATATCACAGAATCATAGAATTATTAAGGCTGAAAATCCTCTAAGATTGAATCCAAATATTAACCTAGTATGTCCATATTCACCATTGAAGCACATCCCAAATCCCACACCCATACATTTCTTCATCTGCTTGCAGGGATGATGATTCCCTCACTTACCTGGGCAGCCTACTCCAATTCCTATTCAATGAAAAATAAATAGGCCCAAAGGAGAGAATCCCTCATGTTTGTAGTTATCTTTGGTACCACTCTAGAACTCAAATATTCCAGTAACATACTACTATGGCCAAGAATACTGTAGGCTGTAAAAGTGTGCTCATAGTCTAAGCTCTCTAATATGATTTCATGTTTCACTTCTTTCCTATATCACCTATCCATCTACTTTTTGTAAGTAACATAAGACTTCTGAAGACAATTTATTTCCTCTTACAGAATAAAACATTTTATTTTACAAAGGAAATAAAATTTCTGATATTTGCACATTTATCTTATTTTCTCTCAGCAACTTAAATTTGTTTTATATAATCTTTAGCCACGCATGCTCCAGTTCATCAAAAGAGCCTTTGGTTCTCACAAGTATTCAATATTAATAGGTTTGTAGTTTCAAAACAAGGCATGTATATGACTAAGTAGGTTAGAGAAAACCACTGCAATACAATTAGAAGGACAGTAACTACAACTCTGGTTGAACAGAGAGAGTAAGGAAAATTGAAGATATAAATAGATGTTCCAAAAACCAAGCAATCATTTATTAATAAAAGATAATTGCATGTGTTCCCTGTCTGTTCAATGCACTCCAAGATTAAAGCAAGGTAAATGTTTTAAGTACTCATTCGGTTTTGGTGAATAATAAGGAATCACATTAAAGTCATTGTGCCTGTGTCCCAGGATGTAAGCAATATTTTGTCAAATCTAGTCTAATATCTTGCTGCAATTTTCAACTTTTATGCTTTTGTTTGCATACCTACATGAATCCTTTTTCTCGCAACAATTGAAATAACCTTACCTTTGTTTTTTCCTCTGGTAGCAGTGATTTATGAGTAAGATTATCTGGGACACAGTTTTGAGGGTATATAACACATATTTTTATTTCAAAACAAAATGCTCTTTGAGGTTTAGCAGCGTAAATGAGTCAGCAAAAAAACTTCTGCTGTTTACTCCAAGCTTTCGGACAGCAATGCTGGATTTTTGCAAGTAAAAGGAATATATCTCTGAGTATTTGAATTGTTATCTTGTCACAAAGAGAAGATCAAATGGAAAATCTGGAAAAAAGCTTAAGATAATCTACAAAATTTGGAACAAAAAAATTCATCCACTTTGCCCTTTTCTTTACAAATAAGAATGGACAATACATGCCATATCCTAACTGCACAGCTTTCATAATTAACCCAAAAATAGACAAAATTCAGTTTGGTGCAAATTATTTATCTCACAGCAGTAAAGGAAGAAGGTGAGTGTATAGGATTTGTTTTTCTTGTTAATTTTGGATAGTTTTCAAAAATATTTTTTTCTTTTATCATTCTCGTTTTGAAAGGAAATATTTTGGAATTTCACTGAATTATGTATTCTATTTCTCTTAAATGGACTTGGGAAAAACAAAGTGCTTTGAGAGGCAAAGAGTAGAAAATATTCCTTTAAATCAAAAAATCTGAGCTTATCAAGTGGGCAAAAAGGGAAATAATTACAGAAAATCTAACTCCCTGTCATGGTTTAAGCCTGGCACAATGCCAGTGCCCCCACGAGAACACCTACTTCCCTGGCACCTACTGTGAGATATGATCAGAGACAGAGCAAAGCAGGCTCCAACTTAAGGTTAAAAGGAAAAAAACATTTATTAACCTACAACTACAAAGGAAGACACACAAAACACAATAGAACATAAGATGAAAACCTTGCAAAATTCTTCCTCCTCCCCCACCAAATTTTCAATTTCATTGCCACCCTTCAGACAATCGATTCTCAGTCTCTCGAGGAGAGAGGAGTCCCTCTTGCGCCACACGCCTTCCATGTCCAGTGCTCTCACCACTGCACATGGATCAGAGCTGCTTCTAGGGTTTTTCATTTTAAGGATACTTTGACCAGTTCCAAAGGGAGCACAGTCCTTCTCCTTTTGGGACACTTGTCCCCCCCAGATTTCACCCCCTGGGGCCGAGGGGTCTCTTGAACAGAGATCGTCTTCTTCTTCTTCTCTTCTTCGAAGTGGAGGGCACCACCACCACCCTCCTCACCCGTCGTCTCTGTTCACATTCCTCCACATCACTGCACTCTCCTGGCTCTGAGCCATCGCCTCCCTCTAGAACGCAGTCTCTGTGTCACAGAAACACAAGGGGTTCTGCTGTGGCTACACAAGAAAAGTCCAGCCCAAAGCCACTCCATCATCTCCTCCCACCTAGAATTTTCCTCAACATCTCAATCTCAACATCTTCTCAATCTCATCAACTTCAAAAAAACTCAACTTTTGCAAGGTTCTCATCTTCCTCGGAGGGGTTAAAAGTCCCAAGCTCTCTCTCTCTGACGGTTTACTTTGTCAACTCCCACGCTTGGCTGCCCTGCTGGGCACCCCCCCCTTCTCCTTCACGCTGAACCACTATCACAGGCACCACAGGCACCGGCTCTGTCTCTCTCTCTCCCTCTCCGGGGGGGGCGAATGGGGGATGGGGGAAGGGCCCGAAGCCCTTGCAATGCTCTCCTCCACCCTTGGGCCCAGGCCTGGTCTACCTCTCTCTCTCCGGCCACATGGCTCCCCTCCCCCCCTGCCCAGCCAGATCTGGGCGGGGGGGGGGCGGGTCTGCTCACTCTCAAGCGGGACTCCAAGAGGAAGTTCCCCTGGGAGATCACAGAGGCGTATCCATGCTCTCAGTGGACAAAGCAGGTGCCAATATTAAATCTGAACACTGATTGGCTTGCCCACACCATCACAAAAAACATCATTTCCTTTCAAACCACGACACTCCGCCGTGTAACTAATATGTCTGAACACATAAGGACTATTCTCTGAAATTAGAATTGCACTCCAGAGAGCAAGAAGAAACAAAACTGAGCAAAGAATTGGTAAGGTGCTTTTGTATCTGTGGGGCCAAGAAGCTGTGTACTCAGCAAGACCTAAGCCTTGAAACCAAAGTTAACCCATGGCATCAGGAAAGAAGTATAAAATATAACAAAACTTAATGAGAGGAAAAGGTAATAATTTTGGAGAAAAACACTGGCAAAAATATTTGTAGAATGGGCTTTTCATAATGGAAGAGTATAGCTTTTCAGTGGTCTCAGAACATTTCCCATTTCCAGTGGGTGTCTGAGGCTTACACTTGGCTTCTTCTCCAGGAAGAAACTCCTTCTTCTAGGTGACAAAACTATATGAAAATACTGAAAAATCAATATTTCTAGTCATTTCTGTGTTTCTTCAGATCCCTGAGGGAATTTGAGCCATATCCTTCCATTCCTACAGCTCAATTTACTTTTTTAGTCAACATGTTGTCTTAGATAACAAGGATTTGAAACAACTGCTCTTTAAAAATCTTGACTCCGTAGCCCAAGCGTTTGTCTCCCAAACTGAGAAAACTGACCTGAATAGATCTGTATATATTGGATTATAAAATCTATTTTGCATTTGTAAAGTCTGTCTATAAATGTTTACTTAAATATTTTTGCCTACTGTGAGCCTATGCTAGCATGCTTGTAATGTCCAACAGAATTTCACAGTCATAAGGTTTTTATGCCACCCACATTGTCAGCAATGATTATTAAAGATCAAGCTGCTGAGTTTTCCTAAAAACGTTAATATAAATGCCATTTCCTAGAAAAAAATTAACCTAACTCGACAGTTTTCCTAAAAACATCACCTGTGTATCATTCTGCCACCTAGTAGTGTGCTTGTTGGTGACAAGTAGTTTTCATTTAAATCTGGTTGGATTTCTAATATGTACAGCAATAATGAAGATGCTAGAGCAAAAACATCTTGATGACATAGATGAGTAATGCCGAACAGTATAATATCAAGCACAGATGCTGCATTTCTGAAATATTTCAAGACTCTTAAGGATCTAAAATACTCAAAAGAAAGGATTAAAAAAAATGTAAATATTGTCCACCTATAGCTTAATAGCCAGTTTTCAGAAGTTGAAAGGAATACTTGCTTACAACCCTTTCTACACTTGGAATTTTTTTTCTATTTTAAATTGATTTTTACTTTCCTGTAAAAATGTTTTTCTATGAAGCTATTAAAATGGGTCCATTACTTCTGTCAGTATGACTCGAATTGTACATAGAATGTAAGAAATTATTTAATTTTCATACTTCTGCTTGATTGTTTGTGGTGAAAAGTTGTGTTTGAACAACCAGTCACTCATTTTCATAAATGCCAATTTTGTGTTTAAGTCAAAGCTGCCCCATATTGTTTCTCCTATATAGTATTTCAATTATTAAGAATTGTTGTTGTGGGTAAACACCAGTGGGCATCTAAGCACCCCAAAGCCACTCAGTCATGTCTCCCTTCATACTCAGTAAGTTAAGGAAAAGGAAAGATAGTAATTCAGTATAAAATAAACAAACTAGCATGTTATGAAGAAAATAAATTCTCTGTTATAAACAAAATTCTGTTATGAAGAAAACAATTCTTTGCTAGGCAGGTCCAGTACAGTGTTATAATGAGGTATTAAGTAATTAATCCCTCTACCTGATCTTTTATGATGGAGAAAAAAATTTCTGGCGTGGAAAAAAAGTTAAGTTTTACAGGCTTAAAAAAAATAAAACAGTCTCAATAAAAAAAGTAATGTACACAAAAAGCTATTGAATAAAATATATACTCTTCTTCTTACTTACTAGTTTAACATATATTTTATGACATCATATGACAGGGAGTTTTACTGTGTGCTGGGGTCAGCTGCCTCAGATGTGTTCCCTATCAACCTCCAGTATCTTTCCAGCCTGTTTCTTGTGGGTGGAGAGTGTGGAAAAACAAAATCTCAATGCTGTGCATGCACAATTCACCAGTAACAAATGCATCATTTTGTTACAAAAGGTGTTTCAGTCACAAACCCAAACCACAGCACCACACAGGTTGCTATGAAGAAAATCTATCTCAGCCAGATAGGATAGAGATTTGAAGGAAAAACAAAGAAAGGAAAGTCCACATGATTTTATGATATTCTAATGTACTTAAAACTACACATCCATATCAAAGTGCCCTTGACATTTAAAGACATTACTCTGAAACAGGGATTAATTTTGCAAGGTCTGCTATAAACATTACAGCAATGAGTTGCCCCTAGCAACCATGTGTCTTCTAGGTCTTCATCTTAATACTGCAGTACAAAGAAAGAAAAAAATCAGTGCTAGAAAGCCACATCTTCATGAAGAGGGAAGACCATCCCTGAACTGAAGTTTTAAGCTTGAAACACCTTTCTTGTTACAATGCTGTTTGTGTGCTGCCATGCCTTTCAGCTTCAAAGGGATACAAAAACTGGCACCACTTTGCCCTTTCCTTCATACGTAAGGCTTCAATTCTAAATAATTCTATTATTAAAAATGGGGGAAAATACATTAATTGAAAATTGGTAATGCAATTATTATAATTTAAACTCCGTCATCACCACATATTTTATGTCTTGTATTGTGAGGATTTTTTTCTAGTGAGGAACAACATCCTTAGTACTTTAGGGAGATATTATTCAAATGACGGCAAATGTTTAGCAGCATTAGGCGCTATGATAATAAGTCATTTCCTTTTCCCTTTTTTTTTCCCCCACAGTTAACGAGAAGGTCACTACCATAAAGACCTTCAGTATCTTTGCAAAACTAAGGTGCTTGAAAAAAACAACCAGAAAAATCTCTGTAGGAAAAAATATTAAAAATTGGAATATTTAGCATAGTTCTGCTTCCAGGTGCTCTATTTAAGCTATCACCTGTCTTGTCAGCCTTAGATTGTTTTTTATGGCTTGGGGCTGGGTGAACTTAAATTGCTTCAATTAATGATTTCAACATGTGAAGATCTAGTTACATTATTAAATTCATGTAAAGAACTAAGTACAGGTAGAAAAGTCCATGCAGAAACTAACTCTGGACATCTCCAAAGAAAGGTCTACTTCTTAGTATTCCTTTCAATGTTATTTGTATAATTGTATTCAAAAAAGAAATTTTAGAATATTAAGTAGGCTTTTATAAAAGTTTGGACGAGGGGGTCACAATCTTGATCCAAATAAATCCAGTAGTCCTTTCATGGGTAAAAAGCTATAATTTCCATAAGTATTTAACTAGTAACAAAACCCTGAACAGAACTTTGTCAAGAAGCTGACATAAGAAAAGCCTGTTTTGAACAGTGCAATGCCTTTGCAAGCGCATAATATTAAAATCAAAACTATTTTTAGTACTTCAAATTCACCCTATGATTAAATAATATCCAGACCTGGGTATTAATAATACATGAGAAATCTTAGAGCTGTGTGGGATTCTCTCCTTTGAAGTATATTTATGTGCACTGCTTCCACAGTAGCTATGAAATACTTCAGTTTCTTAGTGGGTAACATGTCCTTTTACCGTCTGAAAAAGAGGCATTTCAGATGTTGGAATTTTAGTGTGTTTTTCCCTCTTTATATTGGCATTTATGCTCATGAAAGGTAACTCTGTCTTTGCAAATACAGGGGAAGTCTAATGGCAGTTCTCCAGAACAGCTGTTTCTTGATATATGCTTGTCAGTGAAGTTCACAACGTGGGGCATCCAGAAACAACTTTTCAAACACTGATTGCAAACCTGACTCAACAAAGCAAAGCAAAATCAACCTGCATACAACAGGTTGCACTAATGCAGCAAATCTCAGCACACATGCCCATAAACTTTCAATGTGATGCCATCACACATATTGGAGCAATATAATAATCCAAGCACAGAATACTGCTCATTGTTGTACGATTGATATAAGCAAAATAAAGATACCTTGGACCACTTTAACATTATGGATTTTTGTTTTCTTTTAATCACTGTGGAGGTGAAAAGGTTAGCTCCCTTACAACTGACAAGATCTTGGAGTGAGGCACCCATACTGAGATAACACTATTATGTCACTATCAATTATAATAGCACAGTATCTTTGATCACTTAAATCTGCCTTTGAGTGCATTCTCTTTTTATGAAATGTGATTTGCTCACATAGAAAGAAAAAAGTTTAAAAGTATATCCTGAATAAAAAAAAAAAGAAAAAACAAATCAGAAATACCATAATTTTGCAAAACTGCCATGCATCTCCTGCTTTTATTCCCATTACAATCCCATTAGACTTTTCCCATCCCAATCCCTGTAGACTTTTCCTAAATATTTTGAGCTGTTTCCTTCCAAGGGAAGGGCAATGCTTTCAAAGTATACCTTATCTGTTTAGGAAATGAGTCTAAAAAAAAGGTCAATACAAATTATAAAAATAACAAAGCAACTTCTGGCTGTCAGCATAGGAGAGCTTGTGTCAAATATTTCTCCTCTAAGGGAGGGTCTGTTTATTAACTACGTCTCAAGCAAATTGTACGTTCTCTTGAACGTTTTATCGTCTTGTGCCTCCAAACAGAAATCAAATTAAATAAATTATTCCAAACCATAATTTTCAGATATGTCATGATTTTTCACCACAGCTAAATTGTCAGCAGTATAAGATAAGCTACCAATAGATAAGATATGTATAGGAGCTGTGGTGACCAGTTCCAGAAGAAATTATCATACTGCAGGAAAATTATAAAACAAAAATAACAGCAAACAAAGTAAACAAAATCCAAAAAAATCCATATGTCCTACTGATTCTGAACATGCCTTTGACAGTGACCATATGAACAAATAGAATGCACAAGCACCTCAATAAGACCAAATGTACTGACACAGTCAAACAACTTCAAATGCAAATAATGTTTTTGTCTTCCATTTAATACAGTAGCTATGATTTCATCATGATTTTGTGTTTTGACACTAGATTTGTATACTCAAAAACCTATATGTTTAGTATCTTTTACATATATATATAAATATATTTATTTTATTGTCTCCAATGATATTTATCTCAGTCACAATTAATGAATTTCTAGAAGACCTATAGGCTAAGAACCCAGCTTTTTCCCAAAGGAAAAAAAAAAAAAGTCAGCTGATTGCTGACAGATTTCCCATTGTTTTTCAGATATCAATTCAAGTAGTAATTTAATAAATAATATTTTTAAAAAACCCCACTTGATTCACATCACTATAGAAAAGGAAATCCATTTGGAAATTTTTATGCAAGACACTGAGTAATTTAAAGCAAACTTTGCACTTTTTCTTTTTTTTTTTTTTAGAAATGGGGATTTTAGGGCTATGACTTTTTTTTTATTATCTTTCTCTACTTTCTTTCCCTTTATTTTCTCACCTTCTGCCATCATTTGTCCTAAATCAGAGTAAATCAAACTCCAGAGCAGAATCTCATTGAGGATTTATCCTGTATTACTCATCCATCAGAGTATCCTTTATGTTTTCTATTTGTATTTCTAATTATTTTCTGGCCAACGTCTTTTTGTATCAAAAGCTTAGGGAACTGCAGGTGTTGATGATAATACTTAACTTTAGTGTAATTTATGTTTTACTGCTCTGTAGAGGTTAAGGAACAGATATTGAGAGTTGTTATGTTAACCTAGGTACTTTATTAATTATTGTGCTTAATAAAAAATGAACTGAACTAAGTGAAATAATCTCCTGCTACTTTAAGGAATAGTCAGTGCACTAGTATATCTTCTGCAAGTGAGACATGCACAGATGCTCACTGGAGACATGCACCTCTATTTCCTTTCAGTAAGCAGCGTGATGTGTTTTACAGCGCAAAAATCCACTACAAAACTGAAGAATACTAGCACTTCTGTTACTGCACAATTTACTGGGATTTGATTAATCTCCTCCTGGACAGACCTGTTAAATTCTTTCCACCCCTAACTTCTTTTAAACAAATAATTATAATCCTGTTGCTGCAATCATGTGGACATGCACTGAATATTCAGCGACTATAAAAGATATCTCTTCTGAAATCATAATGCTTTGGAAACTAATTCAAGAATATCAGCTAGTTTGTCTTCCCTCTGCCTGAATCCAGCAAGTGTTTTTATCCATTGGAGAGAGATGGAAATGGACACATTTTAACAGAAATGTGCAAAAAACCTGGTATCTGAGTCAGGATTAAAGCTTAGGGGTATCTGAATTTGTAACTGTTATGAAAGGTAACTCATATTACTCTTCTCTGGAGCAGCTTCACACATCACAGAGGTTTTTCCTCTGCATATGGCATTGGCTGCACAGTGCAGAAATATTCCAAACCACCATGCATGGTAACCTGCATATAACCAAGTAGTTCATCTGCCTGTGGGCTTTGCATCCTGGAGCACTCCAAATATCTCCAGTAACAGAAGCTAAGGAAACCTGATTCCTCTAAAACTGTACAAAAATGTTACCATGTTATCCCCATGAGACAGTTAAATATTCCAGTTATTGTGTTTTGCTGCTGCTCAAAATCTCAGGATCAGTCCATTTAATTTCTGCATGTGATTTTTCCTGTCTTTCACATCCCAGAGACTGGGAGAAGGATTATGTTGTGGGCAGGAGAGTTTAAATTGTGCAGAAGACAGTCCTATGCTGCCTGTGTCTGGTGGTTTCAACCAGCATAGTCTGTTGCAGTCCCTTGGGAAGTTGTGCACAGCAGTGCTACATGACCATAAGTGGCCTTTCCACAAGTATAAAAAAACTTCACAAAGCATAGTACAATAAAAACTTCAAACCTCATTGAACAAAAATCTCATGCTGTATAAATACCACTCTTCAAAAGACCATGGTATTGTCCTCAGGGCATAACACAAAAGAGAGAAATACAAAAGAGAGAAATACTGACATGTTTGTGGGTCTTAAACACTTCTTTTGTCTATTTATTACTGAGTTCATCAAATGGCAAACTTTGTTGTACATAAACCACTTCTTAGCTTAAAGTCTCAGACACCAACTGAACTGCATCCTAAAAGCACGGAAAGAACTTGAATCTCTTTTTGGGACTAATGTAGGTAATAGATTTCTTTCTAGTTCCCATAACCTTAAAAAAATATTTCTTCAATAAATAAAAAAATAATAAATATTTTATAGAGCCTATATCTCTGGTAAATAAATTATTCTTAAAGGTTTCTGAGCCAAACCCCAAGCCACTTTCATTTGTGGGGATTGTTGACCCATGTGTTCTTCATATCCAACTCCATCCCCTTGTCCCCACCTCCATCCCCTTTCCCCCCCTGTAAATACCCATGAAAAGGAGCAAACACAAGGATTTTTTTCCCAGAGTTGAAGTACACCATCGTTCATCCCATAACTGACGCACCAATTACATTGCTTAGCATTCTAAGTGCTATTTAAAAGGTAAAGTCCTCCTAGGTATCATAGTTAAAATACATCTTCTCCTTTTGTATTATGTATTTTGCAGGTACCTCTTTCATATTGTATCCCTTTTAACACTGAATTCCCTCCCTACATACACACACACCTTTGTGCACAAACACACACACATACACACAATATTGTGCCACACAGCACACATTTCCCTCCACTTCTGAAGTACAGAAACACAGAAGTATTTCTGTACTTCTGAAATACAGAATACAAATATTAGCATAATTTTTTTTTCTGAATGCAGCAACCAAGCAAAAGATGTTTAGTCTTAAGTTTGTCTACAACCATTATATAATTTTGTGTCTTGAGAGGATGACCTTTTTTCTATTGGTGTTGCACATCATAAAGATTCCTCAGTCAGAGAAAGAAGAGAAATAAAGAATTTTAATATTTTAAATTGGTACCAGATGAGACACAGATAACTAACAAACCTGACAACATGAAGAATCACCACCTGTAAAGGTCAAGATGAGTAGAAGCCAATGCTGACCAGTCCTGTCTACCTGGTCCTTCTGGAGGGAACAGACAGACAACAGATGCAAATGTGACTAACAGCAGTGTCTGTGCCTCCAGAGAGGAGGAGGGATGCCTGCATGAACTACAGCCTGCCCTTCTGTAAAGACAAGCAGAAACACTGAGAGAGCTGGTGGATACCATATTAACAGCCACTCACAAACATCTTTGAAGGGTCATTTTTGACAAGGAGAGATGCCTGAGGACTGGAAGAAAACAAATGCCACCCCAGCCTTCAAAAACAGGACCTAAGCCCTTACTGGTCTGTCATCCTCACCTCAGTCCCTGTAAAGGTGATGGAGCACCTCATTCTGGAGGCCATTTTTATCCATACACATGGCAAGAAGGTGGTCAGCAGTCAACATGGATTCAATAAAGATAAATCAAGCTTGACTGACCTGATTGCCTCCTATGATGAAAAAAGCCAGGATAGATGCAGGGAGAGCAGTGGGTATTGTCTACCTTGACTTCAGCAAGGCTTTTGACACTGTCTCTCACAGCATCCTCATGGGCAAACTCAGGAGGTGTGCACTGGATGAGTGGACATTGAGAACTGGGTGAATGAGGGTCACAAGTTGGAAGTCTGTCACAGGTATTGCTCCTCAAGGTTCCATACTGGGCCCAGTGTTTTTTTCCCTATCCATCAATGATTTGGGGGGAGGGCAAATGCCTCCTCAGTGAGTTCACTGATGATCCAAAGCTGGGAGGAGTGACTGAAAGTCCAGAGGGCTCTGCAGCTCTTCAGAAGGACCGCAATAGGTTGCAGAGATGGGCAGAGAAAAGCTGTCTAAAATTCAGCAAAGTCATGTACAGGGTCCTGCACCTGGGGACAAGCAACCCCAAGCACCAGCACAGGCTGGGGTCACCTGCTGGAAAGCAGCTCTGAGGAGAAGGAGCTGGAGGTACTGCTGGTCTACAAGCAGTCCATGGGACAGAAGTGCCCTGGTGACCAAGAAAGTCAGTGGGATCCGGGGTATACATAAGGAAAAACATTGCTGGCAGGTCAAGGGAAGTGATCCTGGTCCTTTTCTCAGCTCTGTTAAGGCTGCATTTGGAGTTTTGTGTTCTGGGTTCCTCAGTAAAAGAAAGATATTAAACTCTTGGAATGGGGCCTCTGCAGTGCCATAAAGATGATTATGGGACTGGAGCATCTCTCTTATGAGAAGAGGCTGAGGGAGCTGGAGCATTTCAGTCTTGAGAAATGACCAAGAGGAGACCTGATCAATTATGCCTATAAGTATTTGAAAGGAGGACATCAAGAGGATAGAGCCAAGCTCTTCTAAATGAGGTCAAGCAATAGAAGATGAGGTAATGGGCAGAAACTAATGCACAGGAATTTCCACCTGAACAGACTGGAGAGTTTGTGGACTCTCCCTCACTGGAGGTATTTACAAACCATCTGGACACAATTCTTATGTAATGTGCTCTAGGATGACCCTGCTTAGGCAGAGCAGGGAGGTTGGACTAGATGACTCCCTGTGGCCTACCTGGTTCATCACTTCCAATCTCATTCTGTGATTCTGTGAAAGGCACAATTATGAACTGGTGTTAGCTAAGCAAGGTCCAATTTGCCATGCATAGTGCTGCATTGATTTGTCCCTAACTAGCCACAATCTGGAAGAACATGTATCTGGAAGATCATGAGCCAGACAAAGACAGATTTAGTAATAACTATTATCCTTCAAAATTAAATATTGCTTACCAGTTCTTTAGAAAAAAATAAACTGGAGCATCTCTGTTGTTTTATTTATGCTCTTTTTTTTTTTTTTTTAAATAATTCAGTATTTCTATGCCAACTTGTCTTCTTTCCATCATATATTTCTACATAAAATCAGTCTTTGGAAAAAGTCTGAAAACTGAAACAAATCCAGAATTTCAAATCAAAACCCCATAGAAACACAGTATTCTTCTCATGAGTGGAAAAAAACTATTGCACCCATATGAAAAAAAAATTGAGTTATGCTTTGTCCTCTAGCTTCACAGAGTCAGAAAATATTTGTACTTATTTGCTCAAAGCTTAGACATCATTTCAGATTCCCTTCTGCTTTTAAGATAACCTTGTATGTAGTAACTTTTGGGCTCTAAACTGTTGTGCGATAGAAGATAAAATTATTTTTGAGTCAAATCTGTCAACTCACTAAGAAGCTGAAAGAAATTAGTTTTTAAAGTTTTCTAGTTTTATTTTTGAAATAGACTGGAGCATCTTGAATCACGTGCAGTACCATTGAAAAACCTTGAATTTACCCTTCCCTAGAGGGGAGCCATCATCCAGACTTTGTCCTTCAGACCTTCTGTAACTAATAGGAAAGAAGATTGGTTATTGCCACATAAAAAAATAGATTGTTTTAAAGTGAGGAAAAGGTTGTTTAAATGAAAGGATGTCTTTTTCCTGGAAGAATTATTAAACTGGTAGTCAGTACTAGAACTGGATGGGAGCATTCGAGTCACAAATTTGCTAGTGAAAGGAAAAGACAGATTGTTTTTTTCTGAGATTTGCACTATTTGTTGAGAGAGATGACACATTCTCTGTTTTATTGATCTTCTTTGTCCATCTTCCAGGGTCTTTACTTGACTGGCAGATGATACACTCTCTCTTCATCCCTGAAAAGAAATTATTTACTGCACTGCTCGGTCACAAAAAAAAAAAAAAAAAAAAAAAAAAGCCCTTCTATTGAAGCAGTGTCACTGGTTCATTGGTACAGCAAAGAATATTAGTTTTAATAGGGAAAATCTGATATCTTGGGTTTTAGCATTCCATTTTTTTCTTTTGTTGATTTTGTTCTGCTTTGGTGTCTGGATCTGTGTTTCATATAAGGGGATAGTATGGTGTGGGCTTTCATATACAGGGATAGCAAACTCTCTTCACAGAGTAGGTAGACACAGCAATTCCTTCTCTAGCTGGGGACCCAAGGACAGCCAATCTGGATCTCAGGCCCAAGAATATAAACAGCGTGGACTGGAGAGAGAAAAAGCAAGGATGGGACTTCATGGGCTGGGGCTGTAATTGGACAATTAGCTCCAATATGCTAATGAACTAATACTTATAAAAATGTGAGATCTTGTGACCAAGCTCTCTTTTTCCTTCCATCTTGGAGCCATCCAGGCAGAGCCAAAGCTATGGTTTTGGTATTCCCAGCGTGTGGCATTTGAAGGCCCTTCAATAAATATCCTTTTATTCCCCTTAACTCTGTCTAGCCCCTGTTCCAGCTGTTTAAGGCATCAACTCAGTGATTTGAAAAGAAAGAGTCCTGTGTTCTGGTCCTCACTAACCCAGTTGTTCATACTTTATGAAAAAAACTTTAAATGAAAGAAAATAATTGGAAAAAAAGTTTACCACCTGACTGCAGCAGTTTAACTAAGGAGTATTTTCAGTACAGCCTCGAAAAATTAACAAGAAGTATTATATTTCCCATTATTAATGAAATCCACAGTAATATCTAAAATATTGACCAATATTTTTTGGAAAAAGAATGCCGCAACTGTCTTCTTATAAGAATCATCCTGATAACTGGCATGTATCTGGAAAGAAAAGATTGCCAGATGATTCTTAAAAGATTTCTTCTGTCATCTTATAAAGTGAAAACAGTCAAACTACCAACCTGAAACTAAAGGAAGAGATAGAAAAAATTACTAACCCTAATCCTTTTCCTCTTTAAACAGGTAACAGCTAACTAGTCTCAGAACAAATTACTTATAAATCTTTTTGATAGTTGGGCTAGCAATGTTCGGCTATCAACACCAACAATAGGTTGTTAGAGGCTGAAGTTAAATTTAAATTCCTTTAATAAAACGCTAAAACAGAGATCTTCAGAAAAGACTAGATAAAAGATAATAGGTGGGTGTTTTCTATGGTAGCAAACAGTCATAATATATTTCATAGTTCTCTGCTATACAAGAAATGAAATTTGAGATTTAATTAACTAAGGACATTAATGTGTTATTTATTAAAGTGATATAACACCACTTCAGAAAAGTCTCAGTAGTTTGCTTCAACATTGTCTCTTAGTCTCAAAGTGATCCATGGTAACTTGCTTCTTCCAAAAGGCAGTATGAGGAAACAGATTTGACAGCAAAATTGTTTACCATAATGTAATTAGTTTAGACATATTTGTACACACTTTCTTTGGGATTTCTTATGTTGTATTGGAAATCCGGGCTCCACCAAGTAGAGTACAAATTCTTAGAAATGGCAGCTTAAAAATACCAGTCTGTTGGTTACTGGGGAGCTTAAGAATGAGAACTGTATTGCAAAAGGAGACTCTTGTTACAAATACTGCAATTTCTTTAAGTGGCTTCTGTAATGTGGTTATCCTGGCTTTACAAGGTGTTAGGATAACATACAACCATAGAGAAAGCCAAATGTTATTCATCCACCTTCATGAAATGAATTTAAAATCCCTCACTACAGAGGCTAAAGCTTTTCTAAAGCTTTTCTCACTAAGAGGTATAGCTTTTCTAAAGGGTACTGTCAAAATACAGGGAGGTGAGGGAAGAAAAATTGCGATACGTTTGTAAAGAATGGTATATGGAATTTCTTTTATCTTAAAATATGCTTTAAAAAAACTATCATGATCTACTTTTTAAACAAGAATGATAAATATATATGAGAAATAACTTTGACCTCCATATAAAAGTCAAGAAAAAACGTGATATTTGAGATGTAATCCATAAGTCCCTAACGTGTATATGTATATATGTAAATACACACGCACAAACCCAACATATATTTATACATATATATACATGTTTTATAAAATCATACTAAAACAATTGTTTTTGGTACAGTCAGAGAATTTTTAAAAAATATTTCCTGTTATTCATTCATGCAACAGATTCTGGGTTCTCAGACTTAATTCTAATCCTACAGGGAGAAAAAAACCAGATCCGTTAGATTCAGTACAAACTTTAAACATGAGGAGAATGCTCTTGGATCCCTTTCCCTACCCTGACCCCTGTAGCTGAGGTCACTCTGCGAGCCTTCATCTTGCAAAGCTCTGCCTGCTGGCTTTCCTGCAACAAGAAGTTCTGTTCTGCTAGGTCACAGCACTGCCAGGTCCCTTTTGTCTAGTGTGTCTCAAACCACAGACACTTCCACAGCATACTGGTAATACTCAGCCATGACACAGTGAGGCTATCTGAGAGAATGATTTGTGATTCTTCAAAGAGCTCCTTAACTTTCTGATTGCTCTGCTCAGCTTATCAGCTATTATGGAAACCAGAAGACTATTTTATTAAAGTATAGAAGTGAGTTTTGGTATCTTCCACTTTGCTGTCAGGCATGAGATAATCAGGAGAAGTACAAGCCATATGCCCCATTTGCTTCTCTCTCTCTGTGAGGATCACATGATGAGACACACATTCACTTTTCAGGACTGGAATGTGTTCCCCAGTCTGTGAGTCCCTGGAATATGCTATGGGTTAAATAATTCAAACTGTAAAAGTCAGAGATAGAATGTCAAAAATCATTAACTTAGCAATGAAGGCTTCCACTGGTGCAGGTTTTTTGTGTCTTAGAGTCCCATTTCCAGTATAGATACCGTGGCCACACTTTTGCATAGCTGGATGAGATCATTGTGTCTATACCCTGTTCTCCACGCAAGGAAATTTAAGTACACAAACACAGTCAGTCAAAATGCCCACTCTTCTGGATAGAGCAAAGGTGCAAAACACAGCACACATAGATTAAGGAGATTTGCCAAATTTCTACAGAAGATATTATCTGATTGACCAGATCTACTTCACAAACATTGTTAGGACAATGGGATTTAGTCACTCACTGAAGATCCAAATATCTAGGCTGGTTTGAATGAAGGATTAACAAACTTTAGCATATATTCTTTCCAGTAGACTGCTGCATCAACAATCCATGCAAATTCAACATTTAAATTCATACCTATATACAAATTTCATGACTGGAGAAGAACTCTCTAAAACAGTATTACTCGTCTTTTGGCAGTCATAAATGGGGTCTCATGAATCAACAGTTCTCCTTCCCAAAAAGCTCATGTATGAACTAAATACATGAAATAAATGAAAAAGAAGAAAAAATACTTGCATATGGAGAGCTGAGTATATATAACAGATTCTGAAGATGGATATGCACTTACTTTGTTTGTTCTTTTTTTTTTAAACCATCCAGAAGTTTAACTGTCATTCTTAATCATAACACAATACTTTTTTTTGTACAAACCAGGCCTTTCTAATACCTAAATAATAAATAAGCATTTAATTACAATCCCTTCCGGCTGACAAAAATTCTTGGGGAGATCTACGGATTGTGTTTAAAAATGAAGTGGTCCTTCCGGAATAAAAGGTTAAGAAAAACAACTCTATAGAAGAATTTATTAACAGTGAAAGATTCTAAGAGGACAAAAATGCTGAGTTACATTATTCCCCATTCTCTTCTATTCTGAGCATATCATTTGGTAAAAGACTTAACACTTTTCTTGAAACTGAAGGGCATAGTGAATTACCATATTAATTCCCATTTAATCAACATAATTAATGTATTTATTAAATTAGTTTGAATTTAAATACTGTATTGCAAGAATACATTAATTAAATTTAATTAGAATAATCTTATCTGGTACAATAGTTCTTACTCTTTTTCCCTTTATGTTTGCTTATTGAAAACCCCTATTGTAAGATAATAAGGAGTTTGTAATTGCTCGACTACACAGCCCCACCTCCACTGACATACTTTTCTGGTTGCAGCCCTTTTGATTCAAATGAAAAAAAGGTGTCTGTCTGCATCTGGGAGGAGAATGTAATCCTAGAACTGTGTGAGCTGTCAATCAAAGTTAAATACTGCTTCAGGAGGTCCCACTTGACCCTGAGTGCAGAGGCTGGCTGACGTAGGGAGCAGTGCTATCTGGGTCACATTGCCCTGGTCAGATTCCCTGGTGGCACCACATGTACTTCTGGACACCCACACGAGTGATCGAAACCGTGTTCTTAGACAAACCATCCCACATGTTTTTTCAAAAAATATTCAGTGCAACTCTTTCTCAAAACAAGAAAAGTAGCCAAAATCAAACCCAGGGTGTGGCTAAGGGTTGGGATTTGTTTGTCTGATACCCATTTTATATGCTTCCTCTAACAAAGCTGTCAGTGATACCCACAGCACACATTTGATCTCTCTTGTATAGAATATTAATCTCTCTGGATACAGTTAAGCCTTTTTGGTTTTGGAAAAAAAAATATTGTTAGAAGAGATAAAAAGAAAAAGTTCAATTCTCTCAGCTGGAAGTCCTGAAATAGCTTTGATACCATCTTTTACCTCTAGAAGCTGGAGCAGTAAGGAGTTAATGCATTGCTCTTCCTCAAACACCAATGATGAAGTCATAGAATCTTTTAGGCTAGAAAAGACCTCTGAGATCACTGAATCCAACCTTAGACTGATCACCACCTTTTCAACTTGACCATGGCACTATTGCCACATTCAGTAATTTCTTAAATGGCTCCAGGGATGGTTACTCCACCATCTCCCATGCAGTCCATTCCAAAGTTCAAGAAATCTTTCCATTAAAATATTTCTTCTGATGACCATTCAAGCAGGCTGGTTAGAATGTGTCTGCAAAGGTACAACAGCACCTTTCTTGAGGCAGTTTTCCTTTTCAGGTCCATGGTGACTGTGCAATATACAGTGAAAGCACCAAAATGTGATCAAGGAGCAGACAAGGGGGATCAGGACCACTAAGAAGCCTCAAATTGAACTATTTCCAGAAGGATACAGAAGAATTACTCCTTTATGAGAAGAGCAAGAAACCAAAGTCCAGGAGGGAAAACTGATCTATGGGAATTTACTCCTACAAAGCCCATGTGGAACACCCCAGAATTCTGGACATGTTGGCTGAATCAGAGCTAGGCCCTGAACTGCTGATCCCCTTTTCTCTCTGGTCTTTTTCCCCCCTTTTTTCTCTCTCCCTTTTTTTTTCTTCTTTTTTTCCTGTTAACTTTTATTCTGTGGTTTATTATTATTATTACGTGTAAAATATATTTACATGTGTAGTTTGCTAATAAAACTTTGTGAATGTTTTTTTGGACTCTTCTCTCATTCTTTTTCAACCACAGGCACCTATGAATCCTGGATGCTCCTTTCCACATAAGAATGGGATGCAATAAGCTCCCTTCCAAGGGAACAGTGAATATAAATGGACATTCATCACTGAGGCACTCAGGTTTGAAGAGGAGAGGAACAAATTTGTTGTCAGGGATTCATCTGAACAATGTGTAGAAGGCAAGACTTGGACCACACGCTGACTGGTGGGGCAAAGGACAAAATGCAGCAATCCAGGGCTTTTTACTATGGTTTGGTCTGAAGCAGCAAACATGTGGCTAAGGGCAAGACAATGCACCAGTTTGCATCACATGCATGTGTGAAGGAAGCCACAATAAAATTCTTCAGGGAGACTTAGAATTTCCATAGAAGTAACTTAGAATTAGAACTTTGAATTTCCATAGATTTTAGAGGGTTTCCTTGGTTCCAGGTTTTCGTTTTAGTGCATGTATATGCTGAAGTTATAATTTCTTCTTGTAGAGTACAGATATAAAAGGCTACTTCATTTCAATTTTCAGGTTCTGAAACACAGTTTACTTGTGATGATTATTTCAGATTCTAAGGCAATGCACAAGAATCGTACCCCTATCAGGCCCATGGCATCTGCACCGATCTGCATCTGCCAAGGATATTACCCCAAAACTGAGATCTGATTGAGCTTCAATGACAATATATCAGTTTACAGGTGGAAAAAAATCTGTCAAAAATGTTGTAGAACATTCTGACTTGGAAAGACCTACAAGGATTGAAAGCCAACTCCTGGCCCTGCAGAGAATCACTCTTTGTGCCTGAGAGTATTGTCCTAATATTCTTGAGCTCTGTCAGGCTTGCAGTTGCTACCGCTTCCCTGGTCACATTCTCCTACAGAGTGAAAAAATGTCAATTTCATATCAAAGATGCATTGACAAACCGCACAAACTGAATACTGATGAATCTAAAGGATTGATTCTACTTTTGTTGTTTTTTTCTTTTTCTGAAATTTTACCAATTAAGACTTCAAACAAATAACAGACCAATAATATCATTGTGGGCATGTTCACACATGCACACACACACACACACACACAGACGTCCTTGAGAGAGAAAGCACAAATATGCACATCAGAGAAGGCTGGCTGGCTATGAATTCAAAATTAAGCTTGCACAGCATTAACTCATCCCCCTTTTACTTTTCATTTCAGCAAGAGGTAAACTTGACCTGCCTTTTTGAATTGTTATAGTGTTTTTAGTGCTCCATGGTCTGACAAATATGCACACCTAACTGCCAGCTTCCACCCCAGGAGACCCCGTCTGACACATCAGCTTCAGAAACTGGAGAGAAGCTACAGCACCCCAATGAGAAATTGTGTCTCATCCATACCAAACTGAGAGACAGGATAACAGCTAGTTGGCAGCTAGTCAAGAATTTGGAGATAGCTAAAGTCCATGTAAGACCATGTTTCACCAAATGACCTATCAAAACCCTTCTCTTGAATTTAAGAGCTTTCCAGTATTCTAGTTATTATTTCACTAACATTTGTGATTGCCAATTACTATGTGAATTGTCCTGTTTTCTGCACACAGACGCTAATGTATCATTTTCTTCTTTGTTTAAATTGTCTTGTGTCTCGGTTGGGAGTTTCATCACTTCTTCCATGTCAGAGGAAGTACCAGTTGAACTGTCACCTGTCTACTTGTTAAAGTTTAAAAAGTTTAAAGTTCAAAGTTTCCTGCATAGAATTCTACTGGTAAAAACAAATTCCTTTATTCATTCCACTAAAAACTTATTGGACTCAAATCTCTAACAGTGTTTGTAACCTCAATTCCCCTGGAATCTTCAAACAAATTGATGTGAGTCCTTGAAAGTTCCATGTAGATGTTTAGCAAATGTAGGGAGAGGACAGCACCATAGCCCAAGTTATGTGACACAGTTACTTCATACTTTCCTGCACAAATTGAAACCAGTTTTCTCTCTTCAGATTGTGGTCAGGAATTTTCAAACTTGTTTACCCAGCACAACAGATTGACACCTAAATTGTAGGTGTTGCTGTCTCACACCATATTCTGTACCTCTTTGTTTCTCTCACAGAAAGACCTCTGGAGATTTCTCTCACAAGAATGGAGAACATATATTCAGCTTTTTACAATAATGCACAATCTTCCACTACATAAGGATGCAGACAAAAATAATTTCTTTTCTGTGTACACCTTGTCTGAGAATAAGCTGAATAAACAGATCCTGCTGACTGGCAGGATTTCTTCCAAAAGGATTGCATCATTGAGTCTTGAGAAACAATGCAAAAAGTGGAAAATCAGGCTACAAATCTGATAAGAGTCATCCGCTATGAAATATAACCCCAGCAATGACTGAAAATACTACAATTATTTTCCCTAGATTCTTTTTTACCTATACCACCTAAAGAGCAACCTAGGTTACTTGTTAAGTGCTTTGTTCAATAACTTCACACCCTTGACTGCAGCTGTGACCACTGTGAGGCTTGTGTAATATTCAGAGCAGACTCGTGTATTATTCAGAGCAAACCAGGAAGTCATAATTCTTCAGTTTTATCGTCCCATGAAATGGATGACAGAGGTGCAGATTGTAAGGAAAGAGATATTTTACTCATATCAGGATAAAGTCATTAAGGTCAGATGAACTTTCCTTTCACAAGATGCAGTATCATCCTCTGTCATCATGCTTTATGAGCAAACATACAACGTCCAGGGAATGGAATAAATTTAAATTGAAGTGATTCCAGTCAGTAATTTTTGGTTTTATTCTGGTGTGAATCTTTTCAAGAGTCCCTCACTGTAAACAAGTAGATTTGCTTTCAAGTGCCCCAAACATCAGTGTGTTGGCACCACCAGTCTGTAACAGTGACTCTTTGGCAAGTCTGCTGTTTCTGCTTTGTGCCACACCAGAACTCAAGGTCTGAAAGACTTTAGCCAGTGACACAGGACTTTATTCCCCTCCCATCTATCAGAACAGGAAAACATTGAGGGGCTGACACCCCATTATTAAAAAAGCAGAATGATGGTGTCAGAATGATTTATTTCTAATGGGTTTCTGAGAGCTTTTTCTATGTTATGGCAGGTCTCACACAAGAGAATATGACAGTCATGTTGGCATGCCCCTTGTAATGTTTGTTATTAATAGACCTTCATTTTATTGATCCCTCAGATAGATAATCCTTTTTGAGTGGCTGTAGAATACTCTTTGGTATGGTAGATGGCACACTGGGCAAGATATAGTAAGACAAAAAATATGGCATAAGGAGGTTCTGGCTGATGATATAAATGTATTTAAGAGGCCAAAACTGTCAAAAGCAAAATATCATATGATTGATTACTCTATTATATTTTTATGGAGAGAGAAAATATGAAAGAAAACTTGGAAAGGAAAGGTAAGAAAAAAAACAGGGTTAATTCATTTATATATGTTACCTTCCATTACTCATGGCTTACCCTAAAAAATATTTTTCATTAATTCTGGATATAAAGATAACATCCAAGTTCTTGAACACACTGTTCCAAGTACCCAGCTATTGAAAATATACATCATAAACATATGATCTGACCATTTATTACTTGCTTTTGCTCATTTTCCAGAAATATGTTTGCACCAAACTGATTTCTGAAGAGTCTTCCAAGGAATTACACTGTATGTGTACAGTGCTGTCACCAAAGAGGCTCACTATTGTTTTCAAACTGTGCATGAAGCATGAAGTTTATTTTAGAAATGAAAGCAGATGCAATAGTGGTATGTGCAAATAATCTCTGCAAACAAAGAGTTTCATAGATTTTTATTGCTGACATGTATTTCTACTAATTATAGGGTTTAAAAGTATTTATAGGGTTAAAAGTATTTAAATTCTTAAACAAATTTCTGGATTTCTAAAGAAGCAAACTGGCATTCCAGAAAAACTATCCAAATTAACACTGGAGAATGACATCCAAACCCCATCCTTTGGACATGAAGGCATTTTCTGGATGCCATAATAATTTTTTGTAGTACTGACGCAGAAAGGAGGCCTGCAAGTGACTTTAGAGTCTAGGTAGATGGAAAGCCTAGCTTTTTCCCTTGGGTGCATGACAAGATGGTATTTTTTAAACTACAATTGAAATTCATTTTAATTTATTGGAAAAGATTTTTCACCAAGAAAAAGCATATTGAAACTCATGACACATGGTGGGGGAACCTGTTTTACTAATTTTTTTTTAACCTCTGAACTTCAGTTGAAGGATAAGGCAGTATCATTAAAAGTTGATGCACCTGATCATAAAAACTGAATTTCTGGTGCTAAACCAGCTCCTATAAAATAATAACAGTGGACGTGCAACTTTAACTGGCCTAACTAAATTTTCTTTTTAAGTCATTGCAGGTAAGCTCATTAATGCCAGCTGTAGATCTGTGGAGGCACTTCCAAGATGACTGAGAAGACAACATGGACAGATCTTGCAATACTGAAGCAGATTTTGTATTGCTATGTGGCGTTTTGACAAAACCAGCAGAGCTTTGTCTCAGTTTGACTGGGGCTGTGGGACATGGAAGACAGCAGTGATCAAGCTGCTCGTCATAAGTTAACCAAACCTGCTGCACTACCTCTGACAACACTGCTCTTACCTCTGCTAGTGAATGGTGGTAGCCCACTTTTATTAAAAGTATTAAAAGCTAGTTTAAAAAAAAAAATGTCCCATCAGGTAGAAATTAAATTTTACTGAAAAAAACAATTGTCTGTAAAAAGGCCAACATGTAAGATTTAGGTGTTTGGTACGTATGAAAACTAATGATTAGAAAGAGCTGGTTTGCACCCAGCTTTCCTAGCAGACTCAAGATTGTTTGGGATAGGAGCTTTATATTTGTTTTGCACTTAGATGTGGATGGGCGTATGCTTTCCTGATCAAGAAAGGAAAGGAGGAGGATCAAGAAGATGTGGGTTCATGTATGAAATAGTTCTTCAGCAAAGGACTCTAACATTGTTTAGCTGACTCAGAAAATAAGCAGTCTTGCACTCAAAACTCAAAGTCACTGTTCACATATTCCTGTCCTCCCTTTGGAGTCCTTAGGATGCAAACATGGCATTGGACTGCAAGCGTGAAGGTCAAAACTGATTTCAAGAAATTTGCAGAGTCCTGTGTCAATCTCATGAAGCCTCTATGGAGTATGACTCAGAGGTAACTTTAGTAGACAAAACCTTTTCACTGTCAGCTACAGATTCAGAAAAACTTCTCCCAAACATTCATGTATTTCACTCTACTACATCTTCTTAAATTTTTATCTCTAGCTGTGAGACAAATGAGTCTACTCGTAATCTGAGGGTCACTGAGATACATTTCCATGCATAATCAGAAAAAAAATATGCTAGAAAATATAGTATAATCTTTCTTCAAAAGAAATACATTAGAATTAATCATACGCTGTAGAAATATCCCACGACCCTAATCAATCTGTGTGCATGCAAGTATTTTTTTGAAACTGAATCTGCTGTCTGTGCAAATCTTTTACCTTCAGTGAATCTCCCTGATAGTTAAGCTACCTGATTTACCCCAGCTGGATGTGCAAGGGACACAGCACCTATCCTTCACAAAATGTGATATTCACGTTTCCTGTTTTAGATTATTTTATATTCACATTGAAAAGAGGTAATGGCTTTGCAGCCGAATAATAACCTGTGATTTACACACTGCACACATTAACAGCTATTCACTGCATGCAGCTAGCACCACACTCCTAACAACACTTAAAAACATATTAAACTTAGCACTGTAATCACAGTAATTTAAACTTGAGTATATATTCTAGTGAAATAAACTAAATGTAAATGCAAATTATTTCCTGAATTTTCATCATAAAATTCTGAAAGTCCTCAAGCTAAACTGAAAGAATGCAAAAATCGGGAGTGAGGAGGGGGCTGGCTTTTCAAATTACAGTTGCTTCTACATTTTTTCAAATAACTTCTACATTCTTGGAGAGTGCTGAGGTATGGTGGTATAGTTATGTGCTAGTAAAGACGCAAATTTCAGCAGTTTTGAGGGAACAATAGCCAATCAAATTAAATACATGACATTTTCATTCTTTGCATTAGCCCTTCCAACTCTGAAGATGCTAACATTAGGTACCTCTTCACACAAGTCTTGTTATCACATGCTTAAGAGGGCACACTGTTGGCATGTGGAGATACATTACAAGACTACACCTGCCTGCAGTATCTTCTCATTGTTGCTGGAAAATAGTTGGGTTACTCTGATTATTCATACCCTTGGGATCAGGCAACTTTGTCTCTTCAAAAACCCAGGATTATTTTCCCCCATTCTTCCTACCCTGCTGTCACATCTGTTGTTTATTTCTTCCTTCTATAGTTAAAGGACCATCAAGTCACATGTGGTTGTGATGTCTGCCTCTAGGGAAGGCCTGAAACTCAGCTCAGAAGGGTCACCACAAGCTTTACCTAAAGGATGTGAAACAGAACAAAGTAAATGCAAGCTGATATATTTAGCCTGTTGATATTTGACATTTACAACAAAGTGTTGGAACAGATTTAGCACTGACCACAACCTTGGGGCAGAGTGGCTCTTATCTCTGATACAGCAATTTTCTCCTTTACAGAGACTTCAGAAGCTCAAGTTTCTCAGACTGATACTCTTTCTTGTGTATTTGGGGTCACAATAATTTGTACCTGTACAAATTTCTTCCTACCTCCCATTGTCCTTGGTGAAAACGGGGTCTGAGCAGCAGTCCAGATTTAAAATTAGTTCTTAATAAAAAATGGGGGAAATAATAATTTAGGTGTCTATAAAAGCCTTCAGAAAAGTTAGTCCTCATTTTTAATTCCCTGAATACCTAAAATTTTTCAACAAAAGTATCATATGCGATTGGTCTTTTGGTCTGATTTTCTCACTGTGCTACTCTAACAGAAAGAAGGTGTGCAAATCAAATGCAAACAGCATATAGCAAGTACGTCAGTTTGTAGTGGCCTTTGGAGCCATTTTTTGTGGACAGCTGTCCCAAACCTCATGAAGAAAGTTACACATCCTAATTTGCCTTGCAAATTAGGATGTGTAACTTTAAATTGCTATGGATGTGTTGAGAAAAATGAGACACATTTTCACTTTACACATGGGAAAGCTGAGCACAGACTGAATACAAGTTTTGGCTTAGGTTTGCCATCTCTCCCCACTCTGCTGACTTGACTGGTGCACGACTTCAATACTGGCAGTAGTATTGAATCTGTTCAAATAAAAGAATTTGATCCAAGAGAAGAAAACAAGAGAATAAGTGGTTTTTTAGACAACTAGCATATTGTCCATAGGCAGAGAAGGTAAAAACAAGCCTAGGATGTTTTCTAACTGACTGAGAAAACCCTTAATGTTACTCAGTCTAAATGGGAAAGCAATGCGAAAAAGTCAGTTTTGCAAGGTTAAAAAATTAATTTCATCTTGCTTAAATGTGTAATATTTCTTTAGCTCAAAACTCAGAAAAAATCCCTAAGTTCTTCCTTTTGCCAAAAGAAATTCCAAAAATCAAGCATGTAGTGTGATTTGTAAAGATATAATATCTTTGTGCTGTATTTTTCAGGAGCATCTCAATTCCAATCATTCAGGCACTTACATGGATATTCTTAAAATTATATGGCACATTATAAAACTTGTTACTTTTGCAGGAGGCATCTATTTCAATTGACTCTCACTGACTTTTTAATAAAAATACCAAAACTAAAAAAAAAGTATCCGTTATCTCCTGTAGTATTTCTCATGTATTATTTGAGTTCATCATTATCAAAGACCATATGTAAGAAAAAAAAACTACTGTCTTTCTTGGCTTGTTTATGGTTTGATTTTTTTCTCTTTTAGATGTTCCTCATGTTACTATCATAATTTAATCTTGTAAATAAGTAAAAAAAAACTAAATAAAGTCTGCAGATGAACAGTCATTGTAGTGCAAATATTTTTATCAGTGGATATTCTTCCCTAGGAAATTCTCAGAGTTTTAGTTCTTCACATTATTTTTTTCCTTTTTTTTAATTCTCTTCCCTACCCAGTAAACATCAGCACATCTGTGACACTTTCTGTAGCAGAAAGCAATCTGACTGCACACAGCACTCAGATAATCACTTCTCACTTTTATATGAACACTGCTGCCTGATCCTCATGTTCATCACAGAATGGATTTTTTGAATGTCATGTAGTTCAGTCCCTTACCCAACCACAAGCAGATTGCCCAAGTCTGTTGTCAGCTGGGCCTTTGATTTCTCCACGGATGAAGATTACAAAATCTCTACCTAGGCAAACTTTTCCCCTCTGATCACTTTTTGTAAAAATGTTTTACTATTTTTTTATTCAGATGGACTTTAGAGCCTTTTATTTTTGTGACCACTATCACAAAAACACTGGAAGGAGCCTGGTTTTATCTTTTGTACTCTCCCTTTAGGTATTTACTCAAATCTATAATATCCCATCTAAGCCCTCTCTTCTCCAGGCTGAACTAGTCCCAAGTCACTCAATTTCTCTTCAAATATAGAAATGTGCAAGTTTCTTCATCATATTTGCGTTTTCTGGCATTAACTTCTCTCCAGTAAGTCCCTGAGTTTGTACTGAGCAGCACAGAGCTGGACACAGTTCCCCAGATGTTTCTTATCAGTACTGAATAGAAGGAAAGATCACCTCCCTTGACCTTCTGACAGTTTTCTTCCTAATGCAAACCTAGTGCCACTGCCCTTCATAGGAGTCTCCAGATAGTACACATTCTTTCCTGTTGCAAAAATAATTGCACAAAAGGACTGTTGATTTGTCCGAAATGAAATTTAAAAATACACCTGGGACTGAAAAAAATTATCAATAAAAATAATCTATAGGGTACTGTCATTTGATGATTGTTTATCTCACTTGCATCTTAGCTTTCTCATATTTGTATACCTAGCCAAATATAATGGCGAGGAAATAAGACATGTAGAACTCCTTATTCTTTGGCCATTTATTCCCCTCTGTTACACATAAAAGCACACCTCAAAAAAGCAACTTGATTCTTCCTTCTGTGTTATATGTGGTTGAAAAAGGTAACAGATCTATCATTTCACACAGCCAAAAATAAGATGAAAATCAGGTTCCAGGTGAATGCATAAGTAAGGTGTACAAGAAAATCAACAGCCTAATGATGATATTTGCGGTAGTTTCCTCCTGTCAACAACAGAGTTTGTTTAAATATGTACTACTCATTTATGCAGCAATGCCTATTCTTTTTGTCCCTTCAGCTTACTTAAAAATCAAATTGAAATGTGTCTATTTTTATTGTGCAAATTTTTCTCTCCCTGCAAGAATGAATGATACTGGGTTATTTAAATGGATACTGTAAAATTAAATTAAAGCTACAGAAATAGTTGAAAAAAAATTCCTGTACTGAAAGTCTACAGAATTAAATCTTAAAAGTAATTTTAAAAGTCATATTTTGGAAACAATTTTACTTTAAATATGCAGATATTATTTGGAACAAGCACATGGAGCTGCATTTTGGGAATATTTGGAAGCATGTAATCAAATAAACTTCTTTAACCCCAGCTCCCTGATATATATGATATTTGAGATGGTTCAGCTTAAAATGTACAAAAAATCCTGGCATGAGATCACTCCCTTGCACTTTCATTGCAAATTACCGAAGCCGGAGATATGGTTGCATTGTCAAGGTTAGATGTAAACAGAGAGAAGTATTCTGACCCACTGTAGAAATATGTTCATATGCCTGATTGATACAGCCACTGAAATGTGCTTCTAGATAACCAGGATATTCTTCGTTGTTCATGCCACCTGATTTTTCCAAAACAGCTTCTAACTACTGCAGTTTATGTGACACTGAACTTATCAACAGCTCTCATACATAGCTCAGATATGTTCAATGTGTATTCCAAATGACATGAGTAATGCATTTTACACCAGATGATAACATATTAGTAATACAAGTAAACAAATACCACAGAAAATCCCTTAAAAAGCAGAAAAATTTAATATTTGTTCCTATATTTTGTTTATTTTCTAGCAAAGTTCCATAGTTTCTAAGATTTTATAAAGGAATATTTCAAGGAAATGGAAATGTCTTAACTATTTTTCTAACTTACATTATGCTCTAAAGTACTGTAACTGTTATCCAAGTATGTGAGATTCTGGCTATAGGGCTCAACTCACACCCTATTGAAATCAACAGGGACTTTAAGCTTAGACTTCAGCATTTGGATTCTTAACTATCTGTAGACCCCACTAAATTCCAACAACATTTGTATCTCAGCCCTCTATTCAACATAAATAATTAGTAGCCTTTTGTCTCATTAATGGATGGATGGAGTAGAACAAGGATTATCCAGAATCTTAAATCAGAGGAACTGCCTTGGGCATTACATTTATCTGCTTAAGTAAAACTTAGTCATCACTGTTTCTTTTAATTCCTTTTTACAGAATTCACACAGCAAATTCTCTGCCAAATGGCTAATTGCTTGGTTCCCAGGACTTTGATATCATTGATGCTCGTGAGACTCAGACTGGAGTGCTGGCATGGGGGGCTACAGGCTGTTCAGAAGGGATAGGCAGGGCAGGCACGGTGGAAGAGTAGCACTGTATGAAAAAAGGGAGGAAAAACAAAAGAGATGTTGTAGTGGGTGTCTGTCACCGATGGCCCAGCCTGAATGATAGAGCTGATAAGATATTCTATAGGCAATTAAGAGAGAACAGCAGCCTTTGCCCCTGTGGGGGATTTCAATTTCCCAGACATACGGGAACACTGTCCTGCTGTGGCAAGAAAGTCTGGGAAATGTGTGAAGTTTGTAGGAGATAACTTCCAGTCACAAGTACTCAGTGAGTTAACTAGGAAAGATGCACTCATGGATTTCTAATCTGGGGATAGAGGACTTGTGAGATATGCAGTGGTAGGTGTCTGACTTTGACACAGTTGTCATGAAATGATTGTTTAGAATTTTCAGTGTAATGAGTACAAAGGTCAGCAGAGTTGCCTCCCTGTATTTGAAGACAGCAAACTTTAAACTAGCTGGGAACATACTTACCACTGAACACTGAGAATCTGCATTTAAGGACTTAGGAGTCCATGAGTACTGGACATTGTCTAAGAACCAATTTTAAAAGCTCGGGGGCAGGCAATTCTGTGCATTAACTGAAGCAAATTGAACAAAAGAGCAGTTTGGCTGAACAGGGAACCCCTCTTAAAATTCAAGAGAAAAAATCTGGGCCATGAAATAACCCTTCAAAACTGTCAGTGTTCAAAAGGTATTTGGAGAGACCTTAATAACATTATCTTTTAGCTGGCCCTGAAGAGATCAATCAGTTGTATGAAATTATTATTTTACATCTTTTCCCCATTGAATTTTTCCATTCTATTCTATTCTATTCTATTCTATTCTATTCTATTCTATTCTATTCTATTCTATTCTTTTCCAAAATGATGTTATTTCTGTCTGTTTTCATAGAATCACGGAACCTGTGAATACCCTGAGATGGAAGGGACTCACAAGGATCATTAAAGTCCAGCTCTTGGTCCCACACAGAACAGAGTCACACCATGTGCCTGAGGGCATTCTCCAAACACTTCTTGAACTCTGGCAAACTCAGTGCTGTGACCACTTCCCTTGGGAGACTGTTCCAGTGTTTGAATGAAGATTGTTGGTATTACTGGTAGCCAGAGACAGGAGGTCAGTATATGGCCCTTCCATGAGGAAACAGTGAGGTCTCCTGTTGGTCTCCTCTTCTCCAGGCTGAACACACCAAGTGACCTTCGCCATTTCTCTTACGGCTTCAACTCTGGGCCCTTCTCCACCTTCGTTGACCTGCTTTGGATGCTCTCCAACAGCTCAATGTCTTTCTTATTCTGTGTCACCTAGACCTGTTCCCAGCACTTGAGGTGGGGCCATCCCAGAGCAGAGCAGAGCAGGACAATCCCCTCCCCTGCCCACCTTTGATGCTGTCCCTGATGCACCCCAGGACAGGGGTGACCATCTTGGCAGCCAGGACACTGATGGGTCATGTTCAACTTGACATCAACCAGGACTCCCAAGTCACTTTCCATGCACTGCTTTCCAGCCACTAATTTCCCAGCCTATCTGTGAATGTACAATTGCCCCATTCCAGGTACGGAACCTGGCACTTGCCCTTGTTCAGCTTCATATCGTTGAGGATTGTCCAGCCCTCTGATCTGTCAAGGTCTCTCCCTAGGTCCCCTCTGCTTTCAAGGGAGTCAATGTACCATCTGAAATTATCACAATTTAATATTTTAAGAGGTGGTGAATTTATGCAATGCTGTAGAAGTCACAGAAATATCATACCTATCTCACTGTTATTCTTAACAAATTAAGGTGTTCCTCACTAGGAATAACAATGTTGCAGTCAGCTCAAGATGAATGGCTTGAGCTCTACAGCTTAATGTGACAAGTCCAAATGTTCTCTAAATAACCATATTTAGTTACTTTATTATAACATATTGGAGCATTTCATTAAATTAGCCAGTATACAGTATTCAAGAGAATGACTATGGATCAGATGAAAGGAAAAATAAAAAGCAGATAAGCTTTTATTTTTGAGTAAGATAAAATGCCAAATTTTACAGAGATTAATTAATTTTAATTTAGAAGAAACCATTAGGTCAGAGATGTTGAAAATTTGCTGGATAGGATTAAAAAATTAAGACACCTCTAGCAAGAGCTTGCTTTACATTCCTTGTAAGCAATTTCCTCAGAGGTTTTAAGGGTTTCTTATCTGAATTCTGAAAAGAAAAATTAAGGTATGTACTACCTGAGATGTGATTTATTTTTCATGCTGTTGATTTTTTTCACTGAATTAAATGGTCTTTGTTGTTTGGCACCCATTTCTCAGTCCTACACTGAGCCGTCAATGAATGATTACCAGTAAGCCATCTCTTCCTACCTCCAGCATCATTGTTTGAAGAGACTTTCTCTGAACATATTAAAGAAATAGAGGCTGAATAATTTTTAAAACTTCTTATCATTCCTTTCAGATTTATTCTGAGCATGGGATTAAGCATAACATCTTCATAACCTGTAAAGGCCATTTGTTGAAACAATTTTGAATTCTACTCAATCAGTCTTTGTATTAGCTTGGCACAGGTATGAAATTCACAGATAATGTAGCACTTAATTAAAAGCCACTGCATTTATCAACCTCTATACTGAGACACTAGAAATGTGTTGTCTCTTCTCAGGTAATATAAGTAAAAGTAAGTAGATACTGTCACCTTCACCACCTTTCTGGTCTTGTGAGGAATTGCTCATGAATTGAATTTAACGATTTATTGAGTATGTTTTATTATGCCTATTTCTCTAAATATCATACCCATGAGAGGTGCAATACTGTATATCATTATACCTTGCTATATTTCTATTATACTGCTGTCCAAGAGAAAATACCTGAAGTATTCATGTGAAAAATAAACCAGCTACATACTGCAAATTATAAGTTTTTTTAAAAATTAAATTGAACTAGGTAATAACATATATGGTTAAACAAGCTTTAGCCATCTTCTATATTCAACTAATATTTATAGAATAAAAGCTGAAAAAAATCTGATCTTCAGCTTGCCATGAGATTAATATCCTTTCCCAAACAAATTAAAAACTAAAGTCTATTAAAGCTTGATACAGGTCACAGGAAAGCGCCCTGTAAGAAGAGTTTGTTTAGATGGCACCAGCAGGGCTACAGCCAAAAGTCCAGGCTCTGTGGGTGCAGTGACCCATCATACCAGAGAATTGTGAAGATCTTTTTTTTATATACCACACTGATGCTTCTATAACATAGATGCATCACAAATGGCTATTTCTCTTGGGATTTTTTCAGGTTTGTTTTGTTTTGTTCATATTTATTTTTATTTTGTGGGGGATTTTGTTTGTTTTTGTTTTATTGTTGTTGGTTTTTGTTGATTGCATTCTTTGTCCAGCAATTAATTTCCTTCCCAAATAATTTAAACTGTTTTGGAGTCAGAGAGGAGATCAGCTTTTTCAAATTACTCTAAGTTCCAGTTTGGTTTCATTTGATTCCTTAGTTTAGACTGGGCACTTCAGGTGTACACAGTTTACAAAGCTCAGTAGAACTATCTGAAGAATTTACTAGGTTCTACAATTTATTTATAATGTAAGGTACAACAAATACGGAAATCTTAATTTAAAAAAAATATTTTTTATTTTTTTTTTTTAGAAATAATATATGTAAAACAAGAATTGTGTCTAAAAAGAGATAGCAGGGAGAAGACATAAATTCAAAATCTTATACCAGTTGTTTACTGGCTTGAAACAGCACAGTCCAATATACCCAGGTAATTGTCACACTTGTTTGTACAAGTTTTGGAATTTTTACAACTCAAAGCTAGAAAAAAATTTCAAAAGATTTGATGTCTAATCCAGTCAAGCACAAAGTACAGAATCTGTAGTTACCCAAAAATGTCTTGACTCATTCTCTTGTTTTCTGCCAGTACTGGCAGATGTAACTTTTTTGATTTAACACGAGGCGTATACTCCTTTTGCTTCTCCTGTAGACAAAGCCTATGACATACAAATGATATCTCTCCATAATAAGCTGTTTTGTTTATACTCTAGATGCCAAATTATATTTCAGCAAGGAGTTAGTTTTAAAATTTTGTTTCTGGACAGCTGGTTACTATTAGTCATTTTATCTCTTAGCTTTGAGTGAGGGTGGTAAAACATGTATAAATAATATTCTTTTTATTGTGATTAATTGTATTAGTTTCCAAGACCAATATCCATGGCTATTGATCAAAAAGCTGAAAAAAATTGTTATTATTTAAATCAAAACAAATTTGTAGATGAGAAATTTCAAATAAGTTTTCATATCCAAGAATCAGTTTTATCCCGATACCTTTGTTGCATTTCCCCTCACCATGACTGGTGAATAAATTACCAGTAAAATAGCATCTCTAAGGTTTACCCATGCTGTTACCTATGCTGACCATTATAAAGTATGTGCTATTTTGCACAATGACTAACGAAACTGGTCCTAGAACAGTAATAGTAAAGTTAGTTTCAGGAAGACTACTCTGTGCTGCATCCATGGAGCCTTGGGAAAACTCCTGGCAAGCAGAAATGAAAAAAATCTCAGTGGTACAGGGTAAAGTTATGAAGATTCTCATTTTACTTCCTATAGTTACAGTTTGTCTTTTCCTCTGATTTTTTGGTTGTTCTTCTCTTACCTACTAAGAAGAAGCAGAAAGAACAAAACAGGAACATCTGGAAAACAAATACCACAGGAAAAAATTAAATTCTTCCCTGAAGAGTATGTCATGTGCTGTTAATAACTTTAATATGCAATGCCAACCATATTTAACAAACAGTCAACATTAGCTGCCAACAGTGACTTTTTTTGTGAATGCAAATTTAAGAATAATAAAAGCAAACTTAAGAATAATAAAAAATCTATTGTCTTGACAGAGAATTGAATTCTATGTAGCTCAGATTTGTCAAAGCAAATTACTTTGACTAGGCAAACAAGTGCCTTGAAGCAGAGCATAACATCAAGAGTCTTGATGTTGCCGAACATAAATAGCATCTTAGTAGGGGCACTTAAGAGCTCTAAATGTATGATAATAGCTAAAAACTAAAAGACTTCCATGTGTTGATGTGAATTTAAAGGGTATATGACAATTATTTGTGAAAGGGTACCACTAGTGAGGAAAATTCCATCTTAAAAGCAATCCAATGGCTGTCTTTGAATCCTACAAAGAAAATTAAATGCTTGGTCTGGTACAGCATTTTGTTCTGTGCTGTGGGGGACTGTGTTACATGGGAGGCAGTAGTGCTGTAGAAGGAGAAACATGTTACAGATGATGAACAGTTTAGCTATTAGGGGGAGCAGCATGACTGTCATATTGAGGGGCTGAAAAGTTTTTGGCTCAAACATTGTTAAAATTGCCAAAGGACTTTGTTCACTGTAGCAAACTGCGCAAAGAAGCAACTGCTCACCTGTGACCACTGAAGCCATCCTCCTCTCACTCCTGAAGATGCCTGCAGCTGGAAATTCGGCCCGTGAGTTAAGCCGCTACTGTCCAATTATCTCAGGTCTAAGGAGCAGTAGAGGCTGGTGGAGAAGAATATATCCACAAAGAAAGCAAAACCCAGCAGCTGTGCAGAAACTCAGCTCTGTCTAGGTTTGGCAGGGGGAGGCCATTGCCTAGAGACTCATTTACTGAGGCTGAGTTTGTTCACATTGCCTCCAGCAGAGATTTTGGGGTGTGATAGCAAAACTTCTGATCCAGTTAAGGCAAAAGGGGTGAACTCCACCACCAGAGGCTGTAAGCAGATGCTGTGGAGGCTGGCTAGTGTCTTTCATTACACCAGTTGTCCTCCCTTACACAAACTGGCTCAGCTGTAAAACTCCCCACCCCTGAGGAGGTCACATTGACACGGGACATTCATGTGAGATGTAGTAGAAGAGGTCACAAATCACCAAAGACCACTGAGGCACCCCAAAACACATTTCTAAGGTCTACCACCAGTGCACTGATGCAATCGAAAGAGTTGCAGCAGATCCATAGCCTGTAGCAAAAGGCAGAGTGAGGCTACCCCCATTAAATACAGGGAGGTGCTGGATGTTCCCACATATACCTGAACATATATTAATCCATTGAACCTAATGTTTTGTAGGACTTCCAGCCCTGAAAGGCTCAGAGCAAAGAGAAATTAAGGGACACTCATAGATTCACAGAGAAGGTGGATATATTTCTACCTAATCTGTCTCTCTCCCGCCTTTTCTTTTTTCCTGTTTCTTACTATCTCTCTCGCACACACATTTGCAGTTTAATAAAATCCATACTATTGACTTCAGCATATGGTCTTGTTTGCACCATAGGCATCTCTCAAATAATCATAACGCATATTGCTAATGCATTTTTCTTTTTTGGAAACCCCAAAACCAGTATGAGATGACAGCTACTTAACTACACTAAGTTAAAAACAATGGGTATAGGAGTGACAGGAATGCATGTCTTATGGACAAACCCATGACAAAACCAGGCAGACAATACAGATACTAGCAATGAATAATACAGATGCAAAAAAATTCTGGAAGACCTGGCTGAGTGAACTCTGTTATGGAGTTCATTACTTGCTGCAGTGAGCAATGTCACTGCACCACTCTTCTTCCCACCATTTCAGTCTTGCAAAGAAGGTGGTGTTTTTCCCTTCTTTAAAAAAGGTGTCCTGATTGCAGTCAGGCATAGATAGCCAGCCACAACAGCAGACCCTACTCTGAGGGTGGAAGGTTCCTGCTTCCATGGAAAGCAAATATTTCAAGAACTATCACTCCACCGTGGGAGCATTAGTAATGGGAAGAGGCCTGATGGAAAATGTGTTTGAAATCCCTCGTGTCAGTCAGACTCAGGTGCATCTGTGGAGACAGCATTAGTTTATTTCAGCTGTCTGGCCTCTCCAAAGCCTGTTGCAACCTGATCCCTGAGGCACGAAATAAATTCTGCTGTGCCAGTCTCATTACAGCATGGGTGAAAACATTTCTTTTTCTATAAATTCAGCTTTGAGTCAAATTGGAAATCTTTATCTTCAAATGTTACTGTTGACCAAATTCTTCCCCTGTCTTCCTTACAGCCACATGAGAAGCTCTAACCTGTCATGCTTTCAGATCCTGCCTGCTTCAGTCCAGCCTAATGATTTCCCAAGAAACACTTCACAAAAACATTTGACCAGCTCCTTTCTTAGCACTTTAATCAAATTAAAATAGATAACATTGCCTTACGTCAGAGCATAAGGTATTTAGCTTCTGAATCAATGCATTTATACCTTTCTAGCTTTCTACTTCTCAAGCTTACTGTTGGCATACTTTTGTTTTAGAGCAATTTCGTTATATTCCTCTGAAGTCTGCTTCCTTGCACTTGATAATTCTCATGAACACATTCACAATTTTTTTCTAATAGTTGTCTTTCTAATTCCTCTCTTTTTTCCCATCCAACAGTAAGTGTAAAGATGATCTGCTTTAGGAATCTTATGTTACTAATAAAGAAATTATTTTAAAACAATTTAGATAAAACAATACTTGTTTTAATCTTTAGGCTTTAAAACAAAAATTTAGGTAATAAATTAAGAAATTAAGCACAGGGAAAAAATCTTGTTACTCTGGACACGAAAAGCAGATACAAGGCTACCCACAGTGCATAAGCAATAACAATATTGCAATATATGTATTTTATAATTTTATCATGAAAATGAAAATTCTAAGCACAAATTAAATACAAATCTAAGCCTGCCTTATAAAATGCATAAGCATTTACATATATTGCTGGTAAGAGAGACTTTATTTGTAACTTGACACATAGTTTATATCCTATACCGCTTAAGAGCTGATTGAAATAGTTATGCCAATTATTTAATTTTAAAAAAAGGAAGCAGAAAGTGCAGCACTATCAACAAAATTGTTTTATGGTGGTAGCACAACATTTTGCACTAGGTTGCTTTATTGACTTTTATATAAAAACACTCAGAGAAAATAACTAATGCAACAGCTAAGGCACAGAGCCTCAAAAGCATATGTTTTTCCCCAGTCCCTCAGTAATGTGATTAAACAGTTACCATAAACTATCTTGCATCTAGATAGTATATGTCATAGCTAGCAGTATATTTGGGATAGATTTGCATTTTTTCTTTGTTAGGACAGGGTAGCCATTTCCAAACTATGTGGAAGGTTTTAAGCTTAAATTTGCAGGTAAAGTGTCTTTGTAAATTTTTTAAGCCATGTTTCTTGATTTGTGTTTAGTCAGAAAAGGAAGTGCAGTCATTTAAGAGTTCTGAGCACATTTGCATTAACAAGCTTAGTCAAATTTATTTTCTGAGATGGAGGGAGGTAGGCACAGGCTAACTATTATGAGGTTTCCCTGCCCTATTTCTCCTGTGATCCTCAAAAACTCTTTTAATCCAGTGTTATGTGTGTGTGTTTTCATAGATTATTAATTTTAGTGACATGCATTCCTTCTGCAACCACTGCAACCTTTCTCAATCAGTCAATAATTTTGAAAAAATTAGAAGTTTAGAATTCCAATATCATAGAATCATAGAATTCCAGAATAGGTTAGGCTGAAAGGAACCTTTAGATTACCTAGTCCAGACTCAGACTCCCCAGCCACAATGGGAACAGCTTTCACTGGACCAGGTTGTGCAAAGGCCCTTTCAACTTGGCTCTGAACACTTCTAAGAATTGGATACCTACAGCTTCTCTGGGCCACCTCTTCCAGTGCCTCACTTCTGCCCTCTTTTAATTTGAAACCATTCCCCCTTGTCTTTGTCATTAGGTGCCCTTGTAATTAGTGTCTCTCCATTTTTCTTGCAAACTCCCTTCCGGTACTAGGTGGTTTCAATCAGATGACCACCAGCCTTCTCTTTTCCAGGCTGAACAAACCCAATTTCCTTAGGCTTTCCTCACAGAAGATATGCTCCACTCCTGATCATCTTGTGCCTCCTCTGGACTCACTCCAGGTGCTCATGTGCTTCCTGTGCTGGGGATCCCAGAGCTGCATGCAGCACTCCAGAGTACTCCAGGAGTAGAGGGGCAGAATCCCCTCCCTCAACCTGGATCATCTAGAAACAAAATTGGGAAGGTAAAAGCTCATTTAGAACTTAATGTGGCCCCTTCTGTAAAGGATAATAAAGGTTTTATAAATGCATTAATATCAAAAGAAGAGCCAAGTGAAACCTTTCTTTATTTGAAGTGTGAGGGAATATAGCCATCAAAAGCCAACACAGGTTTAGGAAAGGCTGGTGATTGCAACCTGGGCAACTTGATCTCCTTTTATGAACAAGAGACCTGACTGCTGGATGAGCAAAGGACTTCAGCAGAGCCTTTGACACTCTCTCCCCTGGCATTCTCCTGGAAAATCTGGCAGCCCATGGCTTGGCAATATTTTCTGAGTTAAAAACTGGCTCCAAGCAGTGCTACAGGCTGGTGCAGAGTGCCTGGAAAGCTGTGCAGCAAAAAAGAATGTAGGGATGTTGGACAACAAGAGCTGAACATGAGCCAGTAGTGTTCCCAGGTAGCCAAGAAGGCCAATGGTATCCTGGCCTGCATCAGCAATTGTGGGGCCACCAGGACCAGGGCAGTGATTGTCCCTCTATCTTCAGCACCCTTGAGGCCACACTCAAGTCCTGTGTCCAGTTCTGAGTCCCCCATACAAGAAGGGCATGTCCAGAGAAGGGCAAATGAGCTGGTGAAGGGTCTGGAGCACAGGTCCTATGAAAAGCAGCTGAGCTGGGGTTGTTTATCCTGGAGAAAAGGAGGCTCAGAGACAACCTTATCCCTCTCTACAGCTACCTGAAAAGAGTTTGCAGCCATGTGGGAGTTCATTGCCAAGTCCTGTCTAGCCTCTGATCCACCAGCATCCCCAAGACTCTCTCATAGGGATGCTCTCAGTCTGTTCATACCCAGCCTGCAGCAGTACCAGGACTTGCCCCAGCCAGGGGTACAGCATCTTGCCCTTGGTCTTGTTGAACCTCATACATTCGCATGGACTCACTTCTTGTACTTGCCTAGTTCTCTGGATGGCATTTAATCCCTCAAGGGCATCAATGCCACCCCTCAGCTTGGTGTCAGATAATTTATCTGAGACTGAGCAGCCCACTTTTCTGGTATGTTTTCCCTAAATATTTCCAGGTAAAATAAACATTTATTGTGATTTCAAAACATAAAACATATATATTTAATATAGCTACAAAAAGGTTTCTTTTTTCATTGTTTTTGAAGTTTTTTGACCTATATATGATTGGCCAGCTTGCAAAAACTTCTTCTACATTTAGTATAAGTACTCTCATTTTCTTCATAGTCAGTGTAAGAAACTTTCAAATAGTGAACATTTCAGAGTATTTTGCTGGTAAAAAAATCAGATTCAATTTTTTACTTATAGCACTTAGTATGCAATTACCTTTTGTCAGATTCATCAGTTTTCCATGCTAGCCAGTGTCCCATTTAGCTTGAAAAAAAGATCATACACAGTTTTTCTCTTCAAAGAAATTCCTTCATAGTCAATAAATGTACCTTCTGCCCCCCTTTCAACTGCTGGAAGCTTTTAAACAAATAACTATATGATTACAGCAGTTGTGTTATGTTTTCTTTAATAAAGAGCTTTACCAGAAAACCTAATTATTTTACACTACAAACGCTAATAACTGGAAGAATAGAACAATACCAGAAGAAAGTAGTTTAAAAAGGAATAAAAAACTAATGAAGGTAGGTGACAATTTTTAAGTGTAAGAATACATTGCCTATCCTTCCAGATTTGTGTTATAGCAAAAGATAAATATTAACTACACACAGGGAATTATTAAATTTTTAGTTATAATGGGAGGTACACAAGCAAAATCTTGAAAGAAAATGGAATGGGTTGTGACTCAGAGAGAACAAGTCTGCTGTTTTCAGGCCATAGAACATTGATCTACAAAATGTCTGGTTTTTTTTACACAAATTACAGGCCAAAAAGGCTCACCCAAGATGCTACTTCGGTTTCATGAAACAGTAATGTGAACAGAATGCTGCTCAGCTGCCGAGTTCTATTATGGTAATTTGGGAGAGGGAGGGGGGAAGGGAAAAAAATGGAAGGAGGCAGAAAAAATTCTGTCAAATCAACAGTGTCACTTATCATTCTTCATTTTTAAAATTGCAGCAATACTTTACTTTTGAAGACAAGTTCTCTAAAGTGCGATTACAGTACGTATTTGCATGACAAGTTGTTCTTTAAAGAGGTCACACATCTCCACTCCAACAAAAATATTATGTATTCAAAGTTAGAGTTTTCTTGTTAATATGATATGAACTTAAAATTATATGCTTCTAGTTGGTTAACATGAGGAACTTTGAAGGCTGGCAGAAACACAATCTTATGAATAATAAGCCTATATTAAACTCTTTGGAAACAACTACGAGAGATGAGCTTTAAAAAGATTTTTTCATCTCTGCTTGAGAAAGTTACAGTGGTTGGTGAGATCAATGCAGCTATCTACTTAAGGCATACATAATTCCTTGCATTTGAATTTTAGTCCTCAGCAATTACACTGAGATCAAGGGCATTTGATTGAACATAACAGGCTTGTTTTGCTTTGGTATTTTTCTCTATGCGACCTTTTCTCCTAGTTTCACACTTTCATTTCAGGTCAGTGACATTATTGCAGACATCATTATCAGTGTCCATGTCAGAGATAAAGTACCAATAGTACAAAGAATATCTGCTCAATGTCATGAGGGAAATCAATGAAAAGGGAAAATCATTAAAGTTCTATCAACAGAGACCTGCCATCCACTAACCAACCAACTAGATTTATGAATATCTGATATAGTATTTTGAAAAATGCACAGCATTTAGTTACTAATCCATTATATAGCTTAAGGGTGGTTTTGTTATTGGTTTTTACCCCAAAGAAATTCTGCACTATGAAAAAAAAGAGAGAAAAAACAACTATTTTACTCTTATATTAGCAGGCAAAATGAGATAATGAGATAATAAGTACAATATATTATTTTTTAAAACAATTTTAAGCTTACAAATAGAGACATTTTTCAATTTTTTGACAAATTCAGGCACACAGGGCAAAAAATGATTGCAGTTGAAAATGAGATTTTAACTCTGAGTGAACCATTTCATATCACTGAAAAATACTTTTAGAGAAATGATGAGTTATCAAGGTTTTGATCTCCAAATTTCTTTAGTACAGTAAGATCACATCCTGAAAGAGATATAATTTTTTTATAGGAAAGAACTCACTTTCTTATTTAGCATCTTATGTTTTACTGTGTTTTTCAAAACCAGCTAGAAAAAGAAATGTTCATCTATTAGCCTTTTTATAACATAGATTTTTCTGACTTTCTGTGTTTTCATCTGAAAAAGGATTTCACAGGAAGAAAAGAAATTACCATTTCATTTAACTATTGCAACATTATCACATCACTGTAATTGTATGCCTTTTTCAGCTAGGATCCCTAAAAAGGCTAAGTGCATGTAGTGGTAAGTTACAGTCCTTATAATGATTGATACAAATCCAGCTGCAAAGCCCCCAGAGCAGCTGGAGCAGATGCCCTCATGTGTAACAGCTCAGCACAAGGGGTTACCTGGCTTTTTCTGGCTCCACTTTTGCTCTCATTTTACCAAGACTTAAAACTACTCCTGAAGCTCTAAACTCTTAGGGCTTACAGTTCTTACTGTGTGCTGCATAGCAGAAAAGTTCTGTAACAATTGAAGAGCTTATCTCTTCTTTTTATCCCAGCAACAGGCAAAGTGGAGCGAGCAGCAGTGTAAAAGTCCAATTTCTTCCCTTTTCTATTACCTGCAAGCCAGCTGACACTGCAAACTTTTACCAGCAGTAATCCTGAAACAGGAAGGAATCATCCAGGCATGCTATTGCAAGACTGAAATCTGTACAACTCTGTCTTTTCCTATACTTTTGTGTAATGATCTTTCATTCTTTCAGAAGAGCTGGCAAATTACTGTTTTCTACTCCTATAGCCACTGCTTAAGAGAAACATTTAGTTTCTAAGATATTCCTCCATATGCTGGCTTTTCTGAGAGAACAGTGAATGGCTACACTAGGAGCCCTTGTTAGAGTTAAATCTTAAAAAATCTTTGTGGGGCTAAATCTTTTAGCCCCAGAGGTATTAGAAGTGACCAAAAGTCGTATTTGACAATGGGCTATGATACACACGTATCCTAAGATGAAAATAATTATAAACATTGCTTTTAGATGAAGGTTTACTCTTAATAGACTCTCTGATTTAGTCCTTCCTTTTTCTGAAGTAGAGTTTCACCTATCAGATTTCACTGATGTATAACAGTGATCTCAGCTGAGTGCTCTGGGAAATTCTGCCACCATCTAAGCAAGGAGAGTGAATTTTCAATATAGACAATGCTATCAAAGGTCAGCTATCTTCCCACAAATTCCACTTGCAATTTTTCATCTTGCTCTGCTCTCATTTTGTTTTCCAGATATGAAGAATGTATCAAATAAGTAGATCATAATCAGCAGCTTCCACTTTTCTAAGCTGACCAGTTTATTAACTTAAATGTCCTGTTCTCTTTTTTTCCATGTCCTGGTTTCTTGCTTTGTCCCCCAGTATTCCTTGAAGTACCCCTGGCTGAAACCTGAAGCTTAAGTTTGACACAGGTCAGAGACCAACATAGCTCAGATTTCTGAGGAAATTTCTGCACTGTTAGGAGGAATGATGAGAACATGCACAGAGTAGACCCACAAAATATAGAGAATGGAAAAATACAGAGGCAAGATAGCAGTAAGAAGGTTTAAGAACAAGAATAGCAACCAAAATCTGAGCATAAAAAACAAGCACATTGATTATATCAATCACAACAATTTCCATATAACTTTTTGCACTGCTGCTGCAGCTTACATGTGACTTGGCCACATATGTCAACAGTGCTGGACAATTATTCTGATATGTGAAAGCACTGGACATATGTGTCAGATATCCTTGACCATGTCTAGCACAGAACTCAGGAGCTGAGTTCAGAATCACTTCAGTGTTTTATGTCAACAAGGAATTAAGATCAGGTTTTCATGCTGCCTTATAAGCGTGCTCATAAGTAGCTGTCCCTATCTGCCTGCGTGTCAAAATCCCTATGGATGAGTCTCTTAAAACCATGGAAGAAAAAGAAAATACTAACCCAGAAAATTAGACTCCACTGTCCTAATCAGTTTCATTTCAATAATGGTGTGGAGATTCAGAGTTTCAAATCATGAACATGGAAGAAGTCACAAAGCTTGTAATTAGAAATGCAATAAACCACTGGTTTGTGGCTTTTGCGATGTTTTGGGAAGAAAGAATTCTTGGTTTCATTTTTAGCTTTTAGCAGCTTTTGTTGCTATTTGGGTAAAATTGTTCATTCCTGATATAAAAAACCACTTGAATTTGCAAACCAACAGAATTAAGCCTCTGTTGGGATTTTTAGGTAATCTCAATCAGCCCAGGTCTTCATACCCATGCATATGATTTTGCGTGAGCTGAGGCATGTAGAATCTAAAGCAGCCAATTTTTGATCTGAAAGCCATATAGCTCTAAAAGCTTAAAACCAGAATTACCTACAGTAAAGTGCTGCATCAGTTCAGATGTATGATTTTCTGATTATTGTGACCAATGTGAACAAGAGGAGTAACAGGCAAGTTCATACTGTACCTGAGACTATGGCAAATTTTGTTTTCAGGAGTGCAAAGGAGATTGGGAATTTTTCTGTTGATGGAAAAAGCTAGTCACACAGAAATACCCTTACTGATATATTTCTACAGTTTTATAACCAGACATAATATCACATTATGCAAATTTACCCATTCAAATTTACCCAAAATGTCTCATCTACCAAAATTTGAGTATAGATACATAATCTATTTAGAAAGAGTATAATTAGCTGTAGTGTAAATGTTGTTGAGGAAATGGTGGTTTAAAAAGACATAAGTAGTTTTCTGACTTCGTGCAGAAAAACAATGGTTACCTCAACCTCACAACCCTTTCTTAACTCATTATTCTTAAAACATGTAACTATGCCTTGTTCCTTTTTCTTCCTTCACAGTTCTGCAAAATACAGCCTGGGTAGACATCAGGAATGTCGTGGAATGACAATTTTCTCTAACTAAGAAATATTATTTCAAATAAAACAAAACAAAAAATGAAATCTAAAATAGAAAATAATCAAAACCAGACAAAACCCAAGCCAACAAACATAACTAAACAAAAAACAAAAAACAAAAAACAAAGAAAATACAAAACAAATCCAGAAAATTAAAAAAAAAGAGACCAACCAAACTGATGTTAGATTCTGATCCAAACATCTTGATCTTCTAGCTGTGTATGAAATGAGGACAGATGTCCACTCGGATCAAATGGACAAGAACAATTTAAATAGGATGAACTCATTTCCCCATCTCTTTATAAACACTCAAGCCTCAGTATTCATTTCTCCTGTCTGTCTGCCTACTAACAATCACCAGTGGTGGAACAGGGCAGTGAGACATCCTTTCTCCTGTCTCAGGAAGGCACTGAAACCAGCTGCTGCCCAGGAGCTTCCAGGCCAGAATGGGCTCTGACAAGAAAAGCAGCTGGCCTCCACCCTCTCTCCAGCCCCCACTCTCAATATTTTGGCAGTCACAGACTCCCACTATGCATGCCCAGGATTGGTCAGAGATGGTCCCAGCCTGACTAAGGCCTGGACTCCTGCTGAGTGTGTCTACAATGCCCTAAGGCCTGGACTCCTGCTGAGTGTGTCTACAATGCCTGGATAGTCAAGCAAGGCTCTGGCTGGTGCTGAATGGTGCGTTGGTGGCTCTTGGCAGCAGTTCTCCATGCCTGTCCCTGAAACTGTTGGCTGTGCTTTCCTGGTTGCCATGGGAAAGCAGCTGCTGCCCTGTGCCCTCTCCAGCCTTCTGCAGTGCATCAAGAGCATGGCCACAGCATCAGGCTGGACTTATTCCATCTCCTGCAAAGGTCGGTCTGACCTTCATGATCCCAGGTGTACACCAGGTCTGCTTTGGCTGCATTATACACTGGACAGTAGGAAAACAGACTGTCCCACTCTGTGTGGGCCTTCTCCAGTGCATCAAGCTCCTGGTGTGGGCAGAAGGTGACTTTTTAGACTAAACCAACATGCCAACCACACAGCCATTGGATGCCAGCAGCTGCACAGAAACAGCTCCGACAACCCAGACACCCACCATCTTTTTCCCAAAGGATACCATTCCACAGTGCAGCAGAGACTGTACCCAGGGCTTCTGTGAGCCTCCCACCAGACATCTGGGCAAGGATTTTCCAAGGCTGCCCAGGAACCTTTGAAATCCCGATGCCCTAGCTGCAATATTTTTTCCAGGAGATCTAAGGGCTATGGTGGGGGCTAATGAACAGCAAATAACCATTGACCAGTTTGTGCCTTCTAGGACTCAACAAGGAACCTTAGTCCAGGAGTGCAGCCCAACCTGCAAGACCACATAGCAAGATTCTTACACTGGTCCATAGATGTCATTGTTCACCAGTGCAGTGAAGAGGACAAGAGACATTTGGGCCAAAAGGACACCTGCAGCTCCAAAGGGGCAGGAGGACAGCCCCATGGATATTCCCAGACCCTCTACCCCCCTAAATGGGACTCCTGTTGTCAGCATGGGGGTCTCCAGCAGAAAATTAGGAAGTTTTTCTTCATTCTCTGCAGAAATTTCCCAGTTTACTTGTGTTTTGCTTTCTTGTCCCTCCAGAAGATATTAGCATAGTTCAAGTTCCCTGTAATTGTGAATGTGATGTTTCTTCCAGTTGTCTGAAGATGGCATCATTTGCTTTTCATTTGTGATGAGACAGTGCATTACAGACTCTCATTACAACATCATGTATGTTTGTCTGCCTCCTTGTCCTGATGCACAACCAAAGTCAGTTGTCTCATTAGCCATCCCTTGGCAAAGAGATCCATACATACCAGCTGCTTCCACTTCAACTGGAATCCTTATTCTCCCTCCTCGCATGTGTCCTGCCCACACTGGAGAGACTGTATCCACCCACAGCAGCACTCCAGTGGTATGAGCTGACCCTCTATATCTCCATGATCCCATTGAGACTGTGGCCCTGCAGACACATATAGACCAGGAATTTGTCCTTTTTGCTCCCCATGCTGCATGTGTGAGAGACATGAAGAATGAAGAAACTAGAAAGCGACCTCTAGCAGACACAAGTCAAATTAGTTCTGGAAATACAAGGAGAAATGTTTCTTGTCTTCACTGTCTCAGAGACTGCTGGAAATTGAGATGATATCTTCTGAGGTGTCATAAATTCTGAGACTCCCTTGGCATGCTGCAAGCCTCATTCACAGAAAAGAGTCACTCTCACAAAAGATATATAATTTTTCCTTGAGGAATACCAATAAAGAAAATCTCACATACCCTAGTCCAAATACACCCTGAATGAGAGCATTACTTCATAAGACAATATGCAGTTGCACCATACCTAGTGCTTTCTATAATTTCTTGGAACTATGTTGTTATGATAGATACATGAAGAGCATGAGATAGCCTATAAAATTTTCAGAATGAAAATAATTATAATTAAAGAAAAAGCACCAATAAAACCTTCTCCATCAAAAATTTTCTTCCCCCACACTAAAAACCTGAAGTACTTTAGATGGAAAATGACAGTTTTTTTCATTATGTAACGCTCCTACAACAACTGCTACTTCCAGTTCCAAAGGGACCAATTAAACAGGCAATGGCAGAGCTTGAATTTGTACTTTTTCCCACAACCTGAACTATCATTTGGAAATACTGGCCCAGGATGACTACTTCCATATTACTTGTCCATGAGAGGGGTCTTTTCTGTTCTAGTGGTTTGACTCACAGGATGTCAAGCGTATTTTTCTGAGAATGAGAAACTGCTTTGGTGATTCACTGAAAAAAATAAGGAGGGGAGTTCAGAATAGATTATATGCATAAGAGAGATGCATTTTGCTAGAGGAGAAGCACAAGCAAAACGTACCTAAGGGGAGATTCTACATGACTTCAAGAGTGTCAGTAAAAAGCCCACTAGTGACTTGTGCATTAAACACAGACACTGAAACGTCATGTTATATTTATTATTACTGTTTTCACATGAAAACTCTCTACAGTTCTGCTGAAAGTGTGAAATTCAGTGACAGAGCCCTTTTTATTTTTTCCATTTATCAATCTTTATTAAAATAGTAATTTAATTAAAAAGCAGGCGTCTTTATGCTGATAGAAAAAACCAAGCTAACTCATTGTATAAAATAATACAGATAGAAATAGAATATTATTACCACAAAATCTTTCCATCTTGAAAAGATGTCATTATATACTTAAGGGATTCTTAAGAAGAATATTCTTCTTTTATTTTCTTTTTGTTTTCTTCTGATTTTCCAACTCATTCACTTAAAAATTGCCTCTGGCTGTACACCTGATTGAGATACTACCATATTCCACTTCTCCTCAGTGTGAATCATCCTTTATTAATAAAGGTACTCTTTGAAAACAGCAAATTCTCAAAGAGCTAAATCCTTGTTTTGCTAGTATTTACTATGATGCTACCTTCCTCACTTAAAAATTCCGTGTTAGGTCTTAACTTCTAAAAGTTTTACTACGCTTGGCTCTGAATAAAACCTTTCACTAAAAGAGGTTGCCCAGAGAATCTGTGGCGGTGCCATCCCTGGATGCAGTTTCTGCCAGATGGATAGAGATACAAGCAACCTGGTCTTGTGGAAGGTGTTCCTGTACATGGAAACATGGCAAAGAAATTAGAGCCAGAATTAAAGATTCTGGCTTTAATTTGGAAGACTTAAATGTTTCTCAAAGTCTTATTTTGCCCATGACAGTAATTGCTGTGGGATCTTCTTGTTTTCACCTTGATCCACAACATTTTGTCACATTTTCTCCCATGCTTCTGGGCAGGGCGAGTGAGAAAACACCTTGGCAGGATCCTGGCATGTAGCTGGAGTTCACCAACTCAAATGCTCATCTCACAAAACCTTGAAAATTTCTAGAAATCCCTTGCATTCTGGAGTATACACAGTCTACCATTATTTTTGACAAGAGCTCTTACCCTTTCCCTCTTTAGATGGAGTTTTTCTTAAATGACTGAGGGACCAGTGCTGCAGCATCAACAGCTCACTACCAATATAAACCTACGCAAAACACACACAGTATACACATATTCTCCTGTGTTCTCTCTGTGATAGTTGCTTCTCTTCCATTGGAACACAAAGCAATAAGCACACAAAGGCAGTGCAAAGAAAAGCAGAGCATATTTCCTTTGCTTTGTGCATTCAATTATTCATTCAGGGCTTTCTGAATTTGTTCCAAATAATTCCTCTATGCTCCACTGCTTTAAAAGACATTTCTTGGCACCTTAATAAAACTGAACAAAACTTTTAAACTTAAAAACTTTTATCATGTCCTTAAATATTATTCTTAATTGCAGGACTACTTCTGTATATAAACACCTAAAATCCTTGTTTAAGGAATTGGAATTGTTGTGGAAGGAAAACAGTAGATAAAGTTTCTTAGATTTGATTAGAGAGATTAGTAGATTTAGGGAATAGAATCTCTTTCTTTTTAAATTCTCTGTGGATGAAGGAGTTTTATTTCATTCCTAATATGGCCACAGACTAGCAATGCAAAAGCATGCACTGCATGACTGTACGGTGTAGACATCTTAAGATCTGCTCAACACGAGATTGTTTGAATATAAGAGGTCTTTCAGCTCCACTACTGTTGTGTTCCTCCTGTAGGTGAACTTGCTGAGAAAGGAGCAAGTTGAGAAGCTCATCACCGAGGCATAGCTGTCTTCTTACACAGCTTCCTGGGTCTAGTACTTTTGATAAGCCATGGAGATCTGTCTCCAGTTTCCGTGTTATTCATATTTTCCCATCCTACTTTGATTTCAGGAGCTAATTAAGCCAAGGTTTAACACTACCCCTGTACTAAAAGGACTCTGCAAAATGAAGCTGAGAACTCCACTGAATGTGAACATAAAAATGCATAAAATAAGTGCTGAGTATTTCCCCTGGAACTATGTTCAGATAGCAGAGACAAACAATTTTTTTGTACATAAAATCAATTTCCTGTTCTGTTATTCTTTCCTACTATCTGATTACCATGCAACAATATAAAATACAAATCACAGGGTTTCACACTTAGTATCCCTGGCATATCCCATTCATTGGATGGATTTGCAACTTAGAATCATAGAATCATTGGCATTGGAGACCTCTAGGATCATCAAGTGCAAGTGCCAGCTTAGCACCGTGGTGCTCACCCCTAAACCATTCTCCCAAGTCTGACATCCACATGCCTTTAGAACACTTTCAGCAGAGATGATTCCACCCCTTCCCTTGGTAGCATGTTCCAGTGCTAGGCCATCCTTTCAGGGAAAAACATTTTCCTACATTAACCTCCCCTGGTGCCAGTTGAGGCCATTTCCTCTGATTCTGTCACTTGCTATGTGGGAGAATAGACCAACCCCCACCTGGCTTCAACCTCCTTTCTGGTAGTGGTAGAGAGTGATAAGGGCACCCCTGAGCCTTCTTTCACCCACACTTTTTTCTACCATTTCCTTGGCACAGATAGAGAGCTACTAGCAGTGTTTGACTGGTGAACACATCTCAGGCAGCCTAAAACCAACCATCACACAAAAACTGCCCTAGATTTTAATGAAGGAGCCAATCTCTCTCATTTACCAGCCTGGATAGCCATTCACGACCCAGTTTTGAAAGTTCCTCTAAACCTGTAACTTTCTGTTCCAAGGGAATTTTGATGTTTCTCTTCTAGCAGCACGGGCTTTCATAAGGTTTAGTATCCTAGAAATTTAATTTATAGAAGGCAAAAAGCTGTTTAAACCAATGAGAGACAGATATGAGATGACTGCTAGATTTTTTCATTCCTTCGTTACACTTTCTTTTTCATGAATTTGTTGCCTAGCACTGGACAAAATAAGATAAAGGCTTTTTAGCTGAGCCATTTTTCTTTTGCAGTCACATATCAGAAGTTTGTAAAGGCTGCCTGCACCTAGTGAAATTCTTATGCCACTTTTTCAGGTGCTAATGGATCTAGCATCTTACATCTGTTCCCATTTCTGATACTCATTAACTCTGACATCTTAGCTCCCTACTGCGGGAGGTGACTTTGCCATGTACAACTAGCTGCACTGATTTTACTTAAGACTGTTTTAGAAATTAACTATTGTTTGAATACTATTACTTTAAAGCATTATTTTTGTGGTATCTACTGTAGAATATTTAATTTTCTCAACTCACATTCTTTTTTTTTTGCTTTGCTTTACAAATTTGCATAAAAGCAGGAAGATGAGGGCTTTTATCTATACAAACATATTTACACAGATGTGAACGTGTGTATGCACCCAAATTCTTCTAAATCACAAAGCTCATGCACTTTCAAAATGCAGAACAAACTTCTAAAATGAAAGCACTCTTTGTTCAGAAAAATATAGAAGTCCAAATTTTCAAAACTGGGTTTTTTTTCCTGGAAAATTCAGACTTTCTGCTGAAAGAAAACCATTTGAGATGTGTGTCTAGAGAACTTGTGGGTATGCTAGGATCTAGGAGATAGGGTATAGAAACAAAGAGTGAAAAAGTAGAGCTTCTGCTTAATTCCTCAGTATTCTCCGCTAAGAGCCACATAAACTTGCTTTGTTCCACAAGACTAAGAAAAATATTGCAAGATGCTGTTATAGATCCCACATTTTTGTCTGGTTGGGTATGCAAACCATTCTTCCAAGGAAGCCAAACACAACATTTTCAGGGGTAGAAATCAGACACAAAAAGCAGTGCAGGATATTTAGTCTCCCTGAATTCATACTGATTGAAATTTCATAGACAAATTGTGCCTGGACACAGAGATGTGTAAATAAATGAAAAAGGAAGCAAGATTATGAGAACTTATGTTGGAAAGTAGAATCTGACCCCTAGAGATTCAAGTTTACAGAGACATCTCTGAACTCACTCATCTAAAAAGCCATTAAGATATGATCTGTTTGGTTTTACAGCCTTTGTGTTGCTAAACTTAATTTCTTTGGTTTTCTTTTGCATATCCCTAATTTTAGTCTTCACCTACAAACACTCACACCTTCTTTCTGGTGCTGCTGCTCAGTTCAGGTTCTGATGGCACCTTTGCAAGGCTGGTCATGGCCTCTATCCTCTCCACTGCTGTCAGAACACTACCTGATATGTTGATACAGTCCTACCGGGAGAACAGCAGTGGTCCTCCTCCTACAAGAAGCTGACATCCCTCAGCCTTCAGCATTGACTCTCTATTTCCCAGCTCACCTTCTACTTCAGCACTGTAGCAGTTTTATTTGGTAACACACATGGTGCACCCAGACAGCCACCCTTAAAACAACAGCACTGTCATCCCCACTGTGGCCACAGTGAGTCCTCATGCTGCTTAAAGATCTACAGGCTCAAGCCTGGAGACTTGTATCCTCCCCTGAGAGCCCTTTCTAGGCTGCTGTCTCTGATGTGCCAAGCTAGTTTGTCCAGTGGATGCTGGCAATGATTGCTAGAGCATCCCCACAGTGGCTGAGCATATATACACTGCTTTCTGTACATCTTCTGACTCCATTCTGCAGGAACAAATTGCCACATCTGCTGTCACAGTTAAAAAATATTATTCTAGGAGCTTCTTATATCTCAACTACATCCTCTTCAACACAATTTCTGTGGATCTTTGCTCAACACAGTAGGTTTAATCTGTGCTTTCTTTCTTATCTCCAGGTACAACTCAGAGTTCTGCATATAAAATCCATCACAATGTGTTATTTCCCCACATTATAGCTTTCTTTGAACATGATATTAGTTCCATAGAGCACAAAGTTTTTTCTTCCCCCTAAGAATTTTTGCTTTGTTTTTAGGATTAATACCACATATACATGGTTGCTTCTACCATCTCTGTGACAAACAACATAAAAAATGTCTCTTTTTGAATCAACTGTGATCTGATCCTAGAAAAATAATTTCAAGGACAAAGATTGCAGACAGTTTTCTTAGACTTTACGTTACTTGGTTTCTCATTGTAATAGTCTAGTGCAGTTTTTCATTATTTGCCTAATTGCAAGTGAATGTACACTTTTCAGACACTTCTGTGGGTGAGGTTGTGCAGAGACATCTCTGTTTACAGAGCATTTGGAATAGAAATATTTATCAACAGGACTCAGCCCTTCATTCTAATAAATACCACATCTCTTGCTGACAGCTTTTTAGCTTTCTTCTTCCATTCTAGTTCCTGTCTAAAAGCAATAATGTTCAAATCACAGTCTCTGAAAACACCCTAAAATTTTTTAGGATGCGTATGATAGGAAACCATTTTTTTCCACTTTTTTTCCCCCTTCTCTGTACTTTGAAAAAGGAAAAAAAAAGTTAATTCCTTTCCCTTACATATAATGCTTCTGTCTTTATGTGTTCTCCTGATGCTTTTAGAAATTCTGCACTCAGAGAGACATGTACATGGATTAACACTTAAAGCATTTCGGGGAGACACTTGAAGCATCAGTGGGAGACTACAATTCAGCAATGAAAATTCCCTGGTAAAACCATCAAGGATTCAATCAATGAGACAGATAGTAAATTCAGTCAACTATCAAGAAACCTCAGTCAATCTATTGAGTGCTGAATAACTGTAAGCAGAAGGTAGGCCTAACTATGTAGACATCAGACATTTCAATGTATTTTTATATATATTCTATTTTTATGTATACAGTGAGTTTCATATTAATATTAACTTTTCTCATTATAAGAATGAGACACAGAATCAGTCTCATAACAGAATTTGTATGAAATACCATTTGCAACTGAATTTTGAATTTATTAAATGCACTTCAAAAAAAAAGAAATTTTGAGGATGATCCTTCGCATCACACTGCCTTTCAAAGCACAAAGTGTTAATTCTTCTAGTATTTCACTAATATATTTCTTCAGATAAAGAGCATTTTTATTTGCATGATTTAGTAAAGTACAGGATTTAGGGGAAAACCTGACCCACCAGAAAGCTTGACACATACGATAAGAGACAGAAGAGCTATTAAAAATTAATTTCAGGGAATATGTGTTATTCCTTGTGTTATTAACTTTGGAATTTCTAATGTTGATCCTTGCCACCTTTATATTTGTATACTTAGGAACCATAGATGATTCTACCTGTTTTTAAATGCTACCATGTCCAGATTTGCTCTCAGCACACAAACAGTTCTAATTTTAGGCAGAGGAACTCAATCACACTGTCTACAGGATGGTACTCATAACACTGGGATTTATAGCATATTTATAGTGTTTTTTGGGAAACAGAGGGTGGACAGAAGTCAGCTCATCCCTATTCAACATAGGTATAGCAGAGAAACAGAGCTGCCCATTGCTAAAGAACGGTACATACCAAACACTTTGCCTTGTGTAGTGAGGATCCTGTAAAGGGCTCAGAAAACATTAATACTGTCCACACTTCATTATTCTGCTTGGACCTTTTCCAGGAGCAGTTTTGACTTTGGTAAAATGCTTATTCTGAGTCAAAGCAGTGTGTAGCAGCTTCATGAAGCATTCAAAGATCATTCTACCAGCTTTGGTACACATTAGTATTACTGCATTTACAAGGTGTTAAATTAATATCTGCAGGATGACGGAGATGCTGCAGAGTTTCTTTGCTGAAGCTGGAAGTCAGCCAAATGAAAGTCCCTGAAGAAGTAAAATAAAAAACTTTGGGAAGATAATAATGCTTTGGGAAGAAACTGGGTGTTTGAGCCTGCAAACTGCCCAGCAGAAGATTGGTAACTGTGTAGTACCCAGACCCTGAGCCACAGAAATGGAAGGGATAGAAGCCTTGAATGCCTCAGCCATGGAATGCCTCAGCAGCTTTCCCATTCCATTTAAAAAGAAAAAGAGGTGAAGGTTAGCCCTCGACATGAGGGTAAGAGAAGGCTTGGCGCAGAGGGTTGTGATTCACACAGCCCCAAAGCACAGCCCCCATGTTCTATGCAGCATTTCACTCTGATCCAAGGAAAGTGAGCTTACCCAGGAGCTCCTTCTCCAAGTGGATGCAAGACGGGGCTTATTAGTGGAAGCTGAAACCTTTCTAGTCTAAGCAAAGCCTCTGACTGGGGCTGCTGAGCCTTCAGAGACCTAGCTCCCCCTGAGATATCCTTCCTGCTGAATATGAGAGGAAGATATCAATTTGTACTGCATGGCATGCAATGGGAATACATTTATACCACTGAGCATGGACATTACTGTAAAAACTGCTGCCATGATGAATGAGGCTCATGACCTCTATCTCACCATGCTATCCTGAAAATTTCATTATAACACCTTAAAACCCAGGAACTACATTTACACTTCTCTTCCTATACAGGAAGGCATTCCTGCCAAATAACACCTTAGCAAAAGGATTTTTTGCTAAGGGCTGTCAACAGCAGTAATATTTTAATACACAGCTGATGCTTTTTTATTTTTATCTGCAAGCAAAAATAATGTTTTAGCTGAGGTTAAAATAGTTTTGAACAAATCTTGTATTCTTTTGTTTCTCTTTAGCAGCATATTCTCGGCTGGCAGAAAAGACCACATCTCCTTCAGATGAGCTGCATTAACTGAAACTGCCTGGGAGTTTGGCTGATAATTAAAGAAGTCACTGTCTGTAGGAAAGAGCTAAAAATTAAAAAAATTTCTGACTGAGGGTCAGAAAAATTAGGGTTCTTTTATTTTATTTATGGGTGCATTATTTTTATAACAAAATCAAGAAAAGAGTTCACCTCAGCACTGATATGTCTGCAATTCTCCTCTAGGTAATTCACCTAGTATTCACTAACTTCCAAACAACATGGATGAAGACCTGAAATCTCTTACCTGATGTTGTAGCTTTACATCCACAAATGCTAGCAGCTACAAATCCAATTAATACCTTAAACTGAAATGAACTCACCATGGTGAAATTCTGAACTTTGTCACCTGATAAACTCTTTAAACATTTCCAGCAACAAAAAGAAAATAAAAAGTTGGGGTGCCTGGTTTTTCTTAGCAAATTTATTTTACTGGATTTAATTTTATTCAGACTCAAATAATCAGTATTCACTGAAGTAATTTAGCAAGTCACAGACAAAAAAATCTAGTTTATCCCTCCTTCACTGTGTCCATTTGGGTCATGACCATTTTTTGGTAAATTTTAATTACATCTGAGTGTTTCTTGAAAATAAAATAAAACAAAACTAAAATTTTAATTCCATTTCTGCTTTGAATATAATGCAGATTTCCTGGGAATACATAGGTTCAAAAGTGGAAGCCAGATTAAAAAGTATAATGGAAGTATCCCAAGAATAATCAATCCAAAAAAAAGAAAAAAAAAGAATGTTTATCTGCAAAAGCTGTGGTTTACAAGCAAATCAAATGGTTGTGTCAGTTGTGTCTTGATGACAAAGATTAATTTAAGTCATCAATAATTTAGTTTATTTTTTATGAATTTGTACTCTTATTAGCTTTTCATATTGCTCCCTATAAGCTTACTGAAAAAAATTCCTTCTTTACAAAGGAAGAGAAGGAATCTTGTGCAGATCACTGACATTTCTTCTGCAGATTTCAGAAACTCCCTAAGAGAAAATGGGAACTAAATGAGGCAGGCATCCCTTCTTTACCTTAAAAAGTTGGATACAGCTGACAACATAGAAAAGCATTTTATAAAGAAAGTGGTAGCCACCATCTTCCTACAAAAAGCCTGGACTGTCTTTCAGGTAATATCAACATTAAAAAAAAAACCCCTTAGAAATGTTATAATAAAAGAAATTTTGGTTTTTAATGTCTCCTGGGAGGAGTGATCAGGAACAAAGGGGGCCCAAAGTCTAATTGTTTTTTAATATCTGGCCCATACTCTCAAGCATACAAGCCTTTAATCTGTTACCTAGAGCATCAGAGTAAGAGTACTCTGTAGAGTTTCCTCTTCAGTGAGAGGACAGAGGAAATGGCCCTGAACTGAAAGAGTGTGTATTCAGATTAGATATTAAAAAAAAAAAAATCCCTGTCAGGATGGTCCGTCAGGCATTGGAATAGGTTGCCCAGGAAGGTGATGGAGTCACTAGAGGTGTTCAAGGTGCACCTTGGTGATGTGGTTCAGTGGTTTAGGCATTACAGAGGCAGTGCTGAGTGAATGGTTGGACTGGGTGACTTTAAAGGTCTCCTCCAATCTTGATGATTCAGTATACATTTGCACAGAACTTTAAACATTTTTCTGTTGCAATGTAGGTTGCATTTGGTTCATAGACTTTCTCCCCCCACTGCCTGAATTAGAAGGTTGTAGGTACTTTAAATTAAATAAACATTTATTCCACAAGCACCTACCTGTCCGATCGGCTGTGTGTCTCTGTCGGACATGCGTGGGGTGGTTCGCGTGGGACGGTTCGCAGGCAGCCCGCGATGAACAGACGAGTCTGGACTCCCCTATAGTTCAGTCTTCAGGTTGTTTATTAAAACTTATCTCTAAGGTTTTTGTTCTGCCCAGCCGAGATCTGACCAGCAAGGCAGCCACAAGCACTCTCTGCCCCTTTAGGGCGGTCGCACATTCTTATACTGATAATTGCGTATGTGATATTTACAATTTTTCTCCAATACCCATCACCTTTATTAAACAGTGCACCTTTAGTATGAACCAATCTAAAATGCACACATCACAGAGAAGATGGATGACAAGAAGAAGAAGAAAAGCCACGAGGTCGGGCCTGAATCCTCCATCTTGCCTCCATTAGACCCCCCTGTACCAAAATCTTAAAACCTATATTCTATTCTATAAAAACACCTGCCCTACACCATTCAAACCTCTGAAACTTCCATATACTCATGCTTTGATAGCACGACCCTTGAAGGGTCAAAATCAAGCCACCAGGTGCCCTTGGCTACATTCCAGGACTTCTGAGCCCCCCAAGGGGTCTCCCTGGGACTCAGAGCATCCGAGGTGATGCGCTGAGTTCCCACACCTACCTACCACATTTTCTGTCTGAAACAGCTAGCACAGTTTTTTCAGTCTTAATGAAGTAAAGCTACACAGGTCTAACTGTAATTATGTTATTTGTTATGCGGTTTCAAATATTAAGTGAGATGTGCCAATTGTCCCCTGATGCAGACTGTGTCCATGTATTGAAATAAATAATTAGATGTCACTTAATGTGAAAGTGTTTTGTCCATCACTGAGTGCCTCACAGGTTCTTCAGAGTTCACAGTGAGCCATGATTTAAAATGTTACAGTATATTAAACATCAATCCTCCAGTCTTATGCTACTAAACAGAGAGCAGTGAAAAGAGCCCAGTACCGACTGAAGAATGCCCTGCAATGTAATTTGCAGATGGGCCTATTTTGGGCATTCTTACTTGGATGTCTCTCAGGGACAGTTGCACAACAGATCTATGAGCCATATCCATGCACCTGCAGCAATCTGTGCCGAGGAAGAGATGAAACCTCAGTGGCTGGGAAGTTAGAGCTAATGACTTATTAATTCCGCTTCCAGATCCATTGTTGATTCATTCTCCTACAAGCTTTTTCTGTAGCTGTGGAATGAGTGTAGCTGTGGAATGAGTGTCGCTGACAACAGCCACAAGTACATTCACTGGGAATTCAGGTACACTCATTCTGTGTTTAAACCAGGAGAAATAGGCAGCACAGGTTTTGAGTCATCCAAGTGAGGTCTGTCAGGCATTTGGAAAGGAAGGCTACCAGGAGGTATTCCATTGGTCAAATCTGGTAATACACTACAGCAGACTTGAAAATGGAAAACCAGTGTAGCTATTTCGTTAGGCTGGACTATATTTTTGATCACTTCTGTTTAAGAAAAATAACAGTATCACAGTTTGTATCCTTTTAACTATGTCTGTAAAACTGAAGAGTAGTAAGGTACAATAGATCTCAAACAATAATGTGCATCTACAGAACTGATCCAGATGTAGACTAACCATTATGATCTTTGTAGCTAAAATGTACATGACTTGTGTTAATGTCCAGTCCACTTTTCTACCCATAAAACCTCTTTGCTATCCTCACCTCCTAGATTGTCTGTTTACTCAAGTCAGGACTTAAGTAAATATTCTACCCAATAGTGTGCTGTGGTGGTTTTGGCTAAGGTAGAGTTAACTTTCTTCTCAGTGTTGGGTGTGGGGATGAATTTTGGATTTGTCCTGAAAACAGGGTTGATCATTAGTGATGTTTTAGTTATTGCTGATCAGGGCTTACACAAAGCCAAGGTCTCTTCTGCCTTTTTGTACAGCCAAGCTGGTGAGGAAGTTGTGGGTTCCTGAAAGAGTGGGAGGAGACAGAGCCAGGACTGTTTACCCAAACTGGCCAAAGGGATATTCCAGACCATGTAGCATCCTGCTCAATATTTGAAGCTGGGGCCCAGAGAGAGGAAGGAAGGGATGTTCCTAATGATGGTGTTTGTGTCCCCAAGTCACCTTGAGGCATGAGGGGGCCATGCTGTCCTGAAGATATGAAACATCTGCCTGCCCATGGAAAGCAGTGAATGAATTCTTTGGGCTTTTTTTCTTGTGTGGCTTTTGGATTCCCCATTATACTGTCTTTATCTCAAACCATGAGTTTTCCAGCTTCTACCCACCCAATTCTTTCTCCAGTCCTGCTGGTGGCAGAGAGATCAAGAGGCTGTGTGTGATGATTTGATGCCATATGGGGTGAAACAGCAACACATACATGTCTTAGTTGCTTAGGAATTAGAAATGCAACAAAGTTTGAAATGGAAACATGTAAACTGGGTTGAGGGAAGGTGTTTCATGTCAGAGTGAGATAGGCTGGATCTTACCATGTTGCTTCATGGAACTAACTAGGGGCAGCAGCTGTCTGACTTGCCCTGAATTACTAGAAAGTCCTAATTTCCCATTACCAAAAGGCAAAAGAAGCACACTATGGCAATGGCTAGATGAAGTTTTCATTTTTTTATATCAATAAAAAATACAGTTTTATGTGATTCCTTTATTGAATTTTCTTGAGAGCTTAAAAAACGCAAAGTACCAAACTAAGATATGTATGGCTTCTTTTGTTTGTTTGTTTAATTGGTTGGGTTTTTTTGAGGAGACAGCGTTGTAGACTTTTTTGAAAAGTCTCTAAAATGTTTTCATTTGTCTTTTTTCCCTAATTTAAGCCACATGTTTTGGAGAAAAAATACTCTAAAACAGGTTTGTCCTGTGTGTCCAGACTGTATAGGAGTTATTCATTAATGCCCAAGAATAGTGAAAAGTGAAAAAAAACCTTCTAATCCAGGTAAACCTAATGCTTCTGCAAGGTCCATTTTAGGATTAAACTTTATAAGTCCTTTTTTTCCGAGCATATATCCCAACAACCCTATAATATTTAAAGATCATTTAATTCATAGGCAACCTTTCTCAAGACTCTAACACTTATGAAAATACGTCCATGTCAGCTAGTGACTGGTGAGCTATTAATGTTTCTGTAAAGAGCTTGTGCTCCCTACACAAATGTGAACAAACACCTAGACCACCATTTGTTACTGTGTATTTTCATTTGTGATTTTAGGCTTCTGGTAACCTTTTCATTTTTTTTTTTTTTGTGGACAGCTGAAAATAAAAATATTTATAGATGTCTCCCTTGTCTTGCATCAATATATTTTTCCATATATGGTAATTTTTTTATAACCATTGTCCTTCTAAAGTTATCAGGTGTTTATTCTGTATGGTGGCAAAAATCTACCTCTTTGAAATAACTGATGCTTATAGTTGCTTCAGAAAAACTCTGCAACTAATGCATTTTCTTTGGTTAAGCTAAAAAACAAAAGGAGAGAAAAAAAAAATATTTTAAGAAAGCTGGTCTCAAAATTAGAATATGGACATTTTTTCTTTTAAAATGCATCACAGGAGACTCAAAGGAGTGAAATGTGACCTTTATGTTGCTAAATGGCAAACACATTTTCATTCTTTAGGTAAAGCCTGCCTTCTTCAAGAAAGACATTATTAGCAAGAAAAATTATTTTCCATTGTTATACCTGTCATCTTTCCTCTGCAACGAGTCCCATCTCAGGACAGAAAATCTCATTTTATATGTATATCACAATGAGGGACAAATACCAAATGTTTATTCAAACAGAGACATGGAATTAATTACTCCAGCAAATATCTGCACTTTCCAAAAGAAGGGATTTATATGGATACAAGAGAGATAGAAACCTCTGGACATTTCAAAAACAATATCAAACTCTTGCAGTGTCTTCCTTTAACAAGAGTTTGGGGTTTGTTTTTTGGGTTTCTTTTGTTCCTGTCACAGCCAGGTTAAGGTGAAACTCACAGTCTTTATTTATATTCAGAGACTTTTCATCTCCTAATTCGTACCACAGTTCACAGAGTGTCTATGCTTGGTTTTACAAGTCTGTATTTAACTAATTAGATTTGCAGTGCCAAAATCAATAAAAAATTTGGGAATCTGGTTCTTTTTTTAATGGTTGTAGATTACAGCAGAAAGGTGCTATGGATTTAATTTCCTAAAGATTTATTTTAATGCCTTACTTCCCTCAGAAGTGCACAGTGATAGGAAGACAGGCAGAACTCTATACAGAAACTTTGAGAAAGCAAGGCACTTTTTACTTAAAATCAATTAATAACAGTCCAATTTCAGTCCTCATAGTTAAAATCGATAAAAGTGTGTTATTTTTTGTCCTTTTTTTCCACAACTGAGAGGCTTGCAGCCTCTGCTATGGTCTCCAAAAACTAAACACCTACATAAACGCTTGGTGTGCTGCAAATCCCCGTTGTCCACAATGCCTTCATCCAAGCTGCAATGGGTCAACCGGCTTTGCACTGACTCCAGGTCTAAACATCACACAGACAGAGGTGTGATAGCAGGGGTCAGCCTGCTATCACACCTGTGGCATCAAACACTTGAAATGAACAGAAGGAATCCCCCTGTTCTTTTCAAGGTAAGTTTTTGTCTGCCATGGATGAGCAGGCTGCTCTCACTAATTATTTGAATCTCCAAAGCACAAGGTCATACATTAGTAATGCAAGCACTTCCACATCAGCTTTAAGGAGAATGAAAATCATGTTTTACAGTACATGGTGGAGTTAAACACAGCCTTGAAAGCAAACACAAACTAGCTCTCAGCAGCCAGACTTTTGCCCACTGAGTACCTTTTTATATCTATGAAAAATTTATGTGAAACAGCCTTTCCAATTTGGGAGTGTTTTTGTGCTCATTTATGCAAATGTCAATGACTGAACAATATTTAAAGCTGTACAAAAACCTGCTCAAGGAGTTTCATATTCATATCAGGACTGATAAGGAGGACTTTTGACCATTTCAAAATTTGGGTAAAGGAAACACCACAAATACAGGGGAAGTTGGCCTCCAAAAGAGCAACTGTTGACTTACAATGTTCCCAGGTAACACCAGGGAAAGAGGAAAATACCACATCCATGACTTTGACATAGAAAAATTATTTTTGTTAGTTATATAACACTCTAGCCCTAGGTTACACAATTGATTGGGCTAAAACCTTCTCAAGCTGGGACATGATTTGGGTGGTACCTGTAAAGTGGGGTAGTTTGACCCCTACAATGCTGAGTGTGTGAGTTGGATAAGCAGCACTGGTAATATGTATTGACATATGAATTAAGGTGATTTAATGGTACTGGTAACATGGAAGTGACATGTATGAGCTATCATTCAATAAAATTGTCAGTACCAAGTGCACTGGGGGATACTTATACAAGAGTACAGTACAATTCAGAGTATTTTATCAGTTTTTTAAGGCGTTACCTTCGACATCAGCCAAAATCTTTGTTCTGTTGAACTGAAAAAGCTTGAAAGACTGAAAAGAAGACATGCTACTAGGAAGGATTTGAATGTTGTTCAAGGACTTGAGTGAAGTATAAGTACTTTTCCTGAGCTGGGGCTGATAAGAAGAGCATAAAAATTCAAGCCATTACTTTAGCATTGGTGTTCAGGTATTGCAATATCAATCACCAAAATCTAAATGGTTAAAGTAAACACATATACCGTGTAATTGCTGAATAGTTTAATTATCAAAATGGAAAGTTGGGTTCTTAAACTTTTAGTGTTGATTGTGTTGACCTGTCATTATTCATCTATTAAGGAAACAGAAGATTCAATAGGACTGCTGAAAATGAGCAAATAAAAATGAAATTATCTCAACTGAGAAAAGAAAACTATGTCTTTTCATTTATTAAGATGTGATAGAATTTTAGAGCTGAATAGTAGTCAATCTAATATCTTTTAGAATCCAAGTTGAAAAAAAAATTATGTAAGTACCAATAAAATAGAGCTGAAAGAACATGTAATAAACAAATTTGATTTATTTAATAACTATTCCTTTTTCAAGACAAAAGTCCTTTGTTTCTTATTTGTTGTAGTCCACACTGCAGTCACTACTGATGAGTCATTTATGCCTATTTGCTGTTCATACTGGAATTTGAACCAGAGTAAATTTATAAAGTTTTATTCTCTATTCCAGCCTGCTTTTGCAGTAGCAAGTATTAGGCAAACACTCAGGTGAGCATTTGAATCTAGTCATTTTCTATTACTCCTATACATATTTCAGTGTGCTGTGTCTGAAGGAGACGAGGCACTTGTGAAATGTCACACATGGTACAGCTGATGAAGATACTTAAGAAAGAACTCTAAGTAAAGTTAAATGCAGTCTGCAATGCTAAAGAAATCTAAAGAATTTCAGTGGTGTAGTTATATTTATAGAGAGATAGTCTAGAGCTCTGCCTTGCACCCTGCTAGGCCCATCCTTCCTACTACACTGATAGCAGCACCACTGCCTTTCAGTGAGAACCACTAGACAGCCCACAGAGAAATGGGTGAGTGAGAGGGACACTAAAAGAGACAATCATCAGAATTATCTATAATAAACAAAGCTGTTTTTGGGTTTTCTTTTTCAGCAAATATATCAAAATTAATTTGTATTAAATTTGACATTTACAATTTTAAATACAGCTCTTTGGATCTCTATGCAGAAGCATAATCAGGTGCCTGTTTTCAAGTACTTCAAAAAATTTTCCAAAATCAGTGAAGATATTTATGCTCAGTTGCCGCACTGCTGCGTTGAGTGCACTTTACTCCACTGAGAGCGGGGGTGAGGCGGCGCCGGCTAGCTGAGAGCACAGCAGCAGCTAGCAGCTGGGGGCACTACCCTGATGCGCCGGGGCGTCTGGGCAGCACCTTCGACAGGGCAGCAATATCGAGAGGAGCAGCAAAAGCGGAGAAGCTTGAGAGAAAAGAGGGTCTTAACTCGCCTGGTGCAGTCCAGAGTTTTATTGTCTCCAGGGGATCCAGGCGGGAAAAGGCAGAGAACAATGGGCAACAGCAATATATAAAGGGGGTGGAACATAGGTACAAGAACCAATGGGGGAAACCGAGGAGGGGAATAGGACATAACTGACACAGACGAGAACCAATGATACAAGAGCTAGGGAGGGGCCTCTGAGCACTTGCCCAATCACTCTGTGAGGAAGGAAGAAGTTTCTGGAGAAATGGGCAGGGCCCCGGGAGATGGACAGGGCCCGGGAGGAGGGGAAAATGTAACAAGTGGGGTGGTTGCTAAGGGAACGGGGGTGGAGACAAGGGCTTGGCAGTATGCCTAGACTGGGAGGGAACCATTTCAGGGAGAGGGAGAAACCAGGACTGAACCATCAAAATAGGTTTAGGATTACAACTGGAGGGAACATTCCAAAATGGGGAGAACAGTACAAACAGGGAATATAACACAACTGGAAATTGGATGCGCACCACAACATCTCACCCTTTTTTGTTTAGAAAAACAAATAAAAGAAATAAGTTTTTAAAGGCTAGTTTCAGAACTAGTCGATACTTGTTCTTGAAGCTCATTGGAAGGGCTCCGAGTTGAAAACCATTGTGAGGCAGTTGTAGTCGTAGAAGGTTGCATCTCTTCATAAGGTGAGTCTTGTTGAAGATTAGCAGAAGGGGACACTGTTGCATGATTGACTTGCGGCGTGGTGGCGAACAAAAGGCGAAGTAGTAATTTATAAATAATAGAAAACTCCAGGATAACACATAGGAGAACAAAAATAATGAGGATAACAGTCTTTAACAAGGAGCTCACCCACTCAGAAATCCCCCAGTTGGCCAGGTGTCAACCAGGTAGGTGAGGCAAAAAACTATGCTTAGAATTAAAAGTCGGGTTCCAACTGAAATAGATGAAGGAAATATGTTAGGACTGAGGGTTCTGAGGTGGATGGTTCAGCCTGGGGGGCACCAGACACAACATGGACTTTCCGTTTTCGCCTCAAGGCGGATTGGGTCACTTGGGGCGAGGTGTTGGATTTGTGTGCTTTTCCTGGAAGAAAAGGTCTGACCCACTTTGAAGGGACCCATTTGAACCCGGTGGGGGTGGACACGCAAGCGTATCCACAACCCCATGTCACTAGGTCAAAGGACCCTTCAGTTTTCCAGGTTTCTGGGTCCTTAATTAGGACGGGTGGTTTGTCCTTAAATTGGGTTGGTCTCTGGTTGTTAAAATGCCTCGTGATGGGCGGGTTCAGGCACTCAAAGCTGCAGTTAAGAAAATTGATTGTAAACAAGGCTCTGGCAAGTCGGATCTGAGGGGACTCCACCTTCACTGCCCCATTTTGGTGTGCCAGGGTTCGTTTGAGGCTCTGGTGGGCCCATTCAACCACGGCTTGCCCTGTTGGGGAGTAAGGGATGCCAGTCTTATGACTTACTCCCCACTCCTGCAGGAAGCTTCGGAACTCCCTGGAGGTGTACCTTGGCCCGTTGTCCGTTTTTATTTCTTTAGGGATGCCCAACACGGAGAAAACCAGCAACAGATGCTTTTTGACATCTGCAGCCTTCTCTCCTGTGTGGGCAGAAGCGTAGACAGCCCCAGAAAAGGTATCGACAGAGGCATGCACATATTTGAATCTGCTGAAGGACAGGATGTGGGTGACGTCCATTTGCCGGATCTCACAGCTGTGGAGCCCCCTTGGGTTAGCGCCAGCATTGATGGCAGCGAGTTGGAAGGACTGGCACTGTGGGCATGTGGCCACAATTGCCTTTGTCTGGTCCCTAGTCAGTTGGAATTGACGGACCAGGCCGGGCGCGTTCTGATGGAACAGCTGGTGGCTGAGTTTTGCTTGCTGGAAGGCATCAGGGAGCGGGGCCATTTCAACAGGGGCAGCCAGGGCATCGGTACTCCGATTCCCTTCTGCGATGAACCCCGGGAGGTCGGTGTGGGACCTCACATGCTACACATAAAATGGTTGCTCTCGACGGGAGACCAGCTCTACAAGTCTCGAGAGCAATTTGAAGAGGGCCATGTTGGAAACTTCCTGGAGAACTGCGTTCTCCGCTCTGGACACTACACCGGCTACATACGCCGAATCGGTCACCAAATTGAAGGGCTCGGAGAACTTTTTAAAGACTCTGACGACGGCGGCCAACTCAGCAATTTGAGGTGATCCCTCAACTATAGCGGCATCGATCTCCCATTGCTGAGTCTGAGGATCCCTCCAAGTGGCCACAGACTTGTGGGATGCTCCGGACGCGTCAGTGAATATTGTCAAAGCCTTTAAGGGCTTCCGGCTCTGAATTCTTTTTAGAAATAATTTAAATTGACCATCCTGATTGAACAATTTGTGGGCTGGTTTGTGAATCGAAATTTGTCCGGTGTAGGAATCCAGAGCGAATTGGAGAGCTTCATTCTCCATGAGGAGATGTTCCAGCATGGCCTTGGTTAGTTGGCCCGATTTCAATTGAATTGGCATGTGTATGCATGTAAAGTCGTCACCGGCCAGTTCCCGGATCTGGAAGCGAGCCTTCCGAATCAGCTCAGCCATCAGTTCTTGTGGCCGTGTTATCCTTTTGGACCTGTGGTGGCTGAGGAACACCCACTCTATAATCAAGAGAGGGTCCCTCAAGCCAGGGTCCTGGGATATTTTTGTTGCTTCATCCCACTGGAAAATCAAACCATGGAGGTGCGGCAGTGATCCTAAGATGATAAACTTAAAAGGCAGATCTGGGTGGTATCAATGTGCCTGTCTCTGTGAGATTGTTTTTTGTACCTTTTCTAAGGCTGTGGCGGCTTTTGGGGTAAGGGTCCTTAGAGAACCAAGTTCTTCCCCCCCGTTCAAAAGATTGAAAAAGGGGGCTAGGTCTTCTGTAGGGATGCCTAGCCAAGCTCTTACCCAATTCAAAGCTCCACACAGCTGTTGGGCATCTGCCAAAGTGGACACTTTAGTGTTAATTGCCAATTTTTGCAGAACAATGGTCCGCTTAGAGATTTCGAGACCAAGGTATTTCCAGGGTGGCATCTTTTGAATTTTACTTTCTTGAAGCTCGAACCCTGCAGAAATCAACTCATTGGTTGTCAGGGCAAGAGAGTGGGTAAGTGTGTCATCGTCAGGAGCACAAATTAGAATGTCATCGATGTAATGAAGTATGATGGTGTTCTTTGCTGCCACACGAACGGGGGACAGCAAGGAAGAGACATACCGCTGGCAAATCACAGGCGAATTTTTCATGCCTTGCGGCAAGACTCTCCAGTGGTACCTCTTCCCTGGGGCTTCACGGTTGATGGTGAGAACCATGAAGGCGAAGCGCTGAGCATCGTCTGAGTCAAGGGGAATTTGGAAGAAGCAATCTTTAATGTCTAAAACGGCCAAATTCTAATTTTGGGGGAGCATGGTCGGGGATGGCATCCCTGGTTGGAGAGTGCCCATATCTTCAATAATGTTGTTAATTTGGCGGAGGTCGTGGAGGGGTTGCCATTTGTATTTGTTTGATTTTTTGATAACAAAGACGGGGGAATCCCACGGTGACATGGATTCTATGATGTTACCTTTTATCAGTTGCTCTTCCACGAGCTCTGTGAGCGCCTTTAGTTTTTGTTTATTGAGTGGCCACTGTTCTACCCAAATAGGTTTGTCTGATTTCCAAGTCAATTTGTGGGTAGGGCGCTCTTCAGTGGCCACTACTGAAAAATTTGAGGAGCTTTGGGCAGGTTAATTGTAGCTCCCCATTGGGCTAAAACATCTCTCCCCCACAGGGGTTCCGCATAATCTAAAACGAATGGGTGAATAGAAGTTAATTGCTCACCTGGCCCCGTAATTTGCACCATACTTGTTGATTGTTTAGCTAATTGGAAACCCCCTACGCCCTGGATTCGCCTGGCAGCGCTTTGCAATTCCCATTGTGACGGCCATTCCCTTGTGGGAATGATCGTCACATCTGCTCCCGTGTCAAGCATCCCATTCACTTTTGTCAATTGCCTATTTTTTGTAAGTTTGCAGGTGAGCCGGGGTTTCTCAAGACCTAAAGTCTGAACCCAATTGACATTGAATGTAGGTGGTGATATGTTTGATGTGCTCACACAGTTCAATTAAAGATGTAAAAATCAGTATCACTTGTGCAATGATTTGACCCTTGGGCAAAACGGCAGGTGGATGAATACACATGCTGAATTTGTCAGTGAGTGTCGGCAGCACTCCCAGGATGATGGAAATTTCCGGGGGAGTGAATTTTGTGTCTCCTACGACAACCCACTTACACCCGAGTTGGTGTCAGGTACCTGGTGCTTGAAACTCGACCATTGCAGGCTTGTGCAGGGAGTCTACGATGATAAGAGATTCTATGAGGCGCAACCTGAAAGGGAAGGCACAAAGAGAGGTTGTCATAGTTGGTAAAGTTCAGTTAAGTGTGAAGGTCCTGTCTGCTGAAGTGGTCAGTTTTGAGGTGCGGGATTGGGGTCCCCTCCCTGAATTCCCCCCATTATTGATGTTACTTCCCGCCATATTTGTATCATTGCGCATGGAGGGGTTGCGCTCATAATTTAGTTTTTTGGCAGTTGTTCATTCCCCTCTGTGGATGCTGCCTGCCTCCTCTTGAATTCGTAAAATTGGTTTCGCAGGGGGCAGTCAGGCATCCAATGGCTTGGATCGCCACACAGGTGGCACTGTCCTTGGCTTGGCTTCTGTCTCTGCGTCGGTGTCTGTTGTGCTGTCATCACGTTTCTGCTGAAGTCTGCCGTCTCAGCGAAGGACACCCAGCAGGCTGGTGGTCTTGCTCCAGGGTCCTCCCTGAGGATTGATGGGACCTTTCGCTGGCAGACTTCAATCATCTTCTGGATGGTTGGTGGTGGATCCAACGGGAGACTCAAGATTGCAGCTTTGCAGGGTGTGTTAGCTTTAGCATTCACTAATTCCACTAGGATTTCAGGTCGAGCGCTCTCCACCTGGACTTGTTGTTCAATAGCCCTGTGGAGACACTCAACAAAAAGAATGAATGGTTCCCCTGGCCCCTGGAAAATTTTAGAAAAGGGGGGCTCCTGGGTGATAGGGCAGAGTGCTAGGAAAGCTCACTCAGCTACCTTTGTACTCTCCCGGAGCGCTAAACGGGGGATGACTCTGGCTTGAACAGCTCCGTAGGCCCAATTCCCAAGACTGACCAGTAGGTCGGTACAAACAACTTCACCACTAGGAGTTGTGGCAGTCTGGGTATTTTCCCACAATTGTGGAAGAATATCCCTTATCCCCTTGTTCCACGCCTCTTCCCACACCAAAAATTTGGTGGGGTTAAGGAGACATGAAAAAAGCGTCTGCAAGTCGGCAGGTACTACATTTGTATCTAATATAGAGGCCCGGAGGAGTCCCCGGAAGTATTCGCTCTCTCGGGAAAACCCCTTTTGAGCCTTGCACAACTCCTTGATGGTGGAGTGGGGGAATGGGGTCCATTGCGCTCGGGTGGGCCCTTCACCGTCTCTCTGGTAAGAGACTGGAGCTGCAGTTATTAAAGATGGCACAGTAAAATTCGAATCATCTTGATCTCCACTCCCGGAAGTCGGGGCGTGGGAACTGGGAGGCAGGGCATGGGATCCCGGAAGCCAAGGGGAGGGGCCAGGTGTGGGAACCAGGGCGGAGCTAGGAGGTGGAGTTGATGGAGTTGGCTCCGCCTGAGGGGCGTGTGCAAAAGGCGGGGCTTGGGAAGAAGGAGGGGAAAGGGGCGTGTAGTAAGGCGGGGGATTGGGAGGAGAATTAACATAATTAGGGGCGGGGTTACAGAAATGGGAAGGGGCCGGGAAAGGGTTGGCGGGAGAAAGAAAAGGATTATGGGAAGAAGAAAAGTTGATGGCGGGAAAAGCCATGTGGTCGCCGCCATTTTGGGCTCCATGGGAGCCATTTTGTGAAGAGGTCTGCGGGCTGCTGCCCTCTGAAACTGCAAATCTAACTTTGGGACGCACAACTGGGGACTCAGGGGAAAAGGAATCGGGGGGTTGGAGAGAGCTCTCCGAAGTCTGGCCAGGACTTTGGAGGCGGGGGATCAGGGAACCCTGAGAAGAGCCCGGCGGGTGGTAGAAAGCCGGCGCGGTGCTCTTGCGAGCTTCTCTCTCAAGGGTTCTTCTATTCTCAGGGAGAGAAGGGTTGGAACGACGGTCTGGGACACGAGGGTTGGGAGAACACGAATGGGGGGGTGGTTGTTCCTTCAATTTCTGTTTTTCTCTTAAAGCTGTTATAATTTGGAAGCTCCAATAAACTAATTTTTTGGTTTTTGATCTCCCTTTAGATTCTAATTGCACTAATTTGTCTCCAACTGAATTCCAGAATTTTATTTCATTAACTAAATCAGGGGAGATCTCTGGAAATTGAGTGAACAACCATATAACTAAATCTTTATACTCCTGCTTAACTATATTAACTTCCCTCCCCCCAAGGATATCCACAACTTGGAGAAACACTCTTTTCTGGGGGACAGAGAGTTTGCCACCCATCTCTGGCCCGCAAAAACGAACTTTTGGAGTGAAACGGAAAAAAACGCTAACAAAAAACCCCAACCGCTAGCCCCAACCTCACCGAGCCCAGGGCAAAACCTCCAACTCCATCGGGTGAAACCGGGAGATAGGGCGGGGGGGCAACTCCCGAAGTTGGGAAGCTGGACTTACTCACCCCTGACCAGCGGGAAAGCGGGGAAGAAAAAAAACCTCCGAAGTCCACGGCTTCGATCCCGGATCGGCTCCTGGGTGCGGGAGGTGTCAATCCGATCCCTGTCCAGAGCGCTACCCTTAAAACAGGGTCTGCTCACGGCACAGGGTAGCTTAACGTCCACGGAGCAAGCGGCAGACGATGAAAAGGAGGCGAAACTCCTCTCGAGGCTGCTGACTCCTGCCGTGGGGTCCGGCGATTTCCTCAGGCCTCACGTTGGGCGCCAAGCTGCCGCGCTGCTGCTGTGTGTTGAGTGCACTTTACTCCACTGAGAGCGGGGGTGAGGCGGCGCCGGCTAGCTGGGAGCACAGCAGCAGCTAGCAGCTGGGGGCACTACCCTGATGCGCCGGGGCGTCTGGGCAGCACCTTCGACAGGGCAGCAATATCGAGAGGAGCGGCAAAAGCGGAGAAGCTTGAGAGAAAAGAGGGTCTTAACTCGCCTGGTGCAGTCCAGAGATGTATTGTCTCCAGGGGATCCAGGCGGGAAAAGGCAGGGAACAATGGGCAACAGCAGTATATAAAGGGGGTGGAACATAGGTACAGGAACCAATGGGGGAAACCGAGGAGGGGAATAGGACATAACTGACACAGACGAGAACCAATGATACAAGAGCTAGGGAGGGGCCTCTGAGCACTTGCCCAATCACTCTGTGAGGAAGGAAGAAGTTTCTGGAGAAATGGGCAGGGCCCCGGGAGATGGACAGGGCCCGGGAGGAGGGGAAAATGTAACAAGTGGGGTGGTTGCTAAGGGAACGGGGGTGGAGACAAGGGCTTGGCAGTATGCTTAGACTGGGAGGGAACCATTTCAGGGAGAGGGGGAAACCAGGACTGAACCATCAAAATAGGTTTAGGATTACAACTGGGGGGAACATTCCAAAATGGGGAGAACAATACAAACAGGGAATATAACACAACTGGAAATTGGATGCGCACCACAACACTCAGTACTAGGAAGAGAATTGCAACAAGCCCTACTATGGGAAGAAACAGAGGAATTCAAGGTAAGCTCTCATAGCAGAGGTTCAAAGTAGATTCTGGACGTGAAATGTCATATCTGGAAGCATTCCTATAATGCTGAACCACCTCGTGTTTTATGCCCAGATATAACAACAATGTTGCAAAAACTTCAAAGCCATGTTGTAAGGGTGTTGAATGTCTTAGGAGAGAGAAAAAGAATTCCATTGCCACCTTTTCAGCCCATCTCGTGGAACGAAAAGAAAAAGGAAGAAATGTGTACAACATAGTTTGATAGTCATTGTTTCACTAAACTTACCCACAGGTGGAATATTGTTTGAAGTAAGCTAATAAAACCCAGAAGAAGGACTATTCCAAAAGCAATTGGCATATGCCCTCCAGGACAGGATATTAGTTCCCAGTCTGTTTCAAGTAGTAAAATACTCTTTCAAACTCCTCCACTAACAGCCTTAAAGTAGAAAAACACCACCAGACTCTGAGAAAAGCAGTAGAAAAATTTCCAGATGAACAATGATCAGGAGAGTGATTTTTAAATTATGCCCTTAGTTAAAGTGAGGGATGGAGATGGAACAGAACAGAGTCAGCCTGTTAAATCAGAGTTGACTTTCCAATGGATATTTTTCAGTAGCCACTGTTAATAGACCTGAAAAAAAGGAAAATAAAATTAAGAAACTCAACAAAATTCAGGTACTGATTAAATAATTTTAGGCAGATGGGAAGAACCGCTAACTGGGAACAGAAGAATAAAAAAGTTTGTTTATGTGCTTACCCCTCTGAAAAATTAAATTCTTAGACAATTCACAGGTCTTTTGGGAGTGAGCAGACAGTTTAAACATGTGTTGACTGAAAGCCAATGACTTAATTAATTAAACTTCTGCTACATAAATAATAAATTTAAATTTAACTAACAAGATGATAATGTCCTTACATATGTAGTAACTCCTTTGGCATCGTGAAGGCTCAAGACATTATTTTGGGCTCAAAGCCACCTTGAAGAGTTGTTTTTTCAGGAGATCCTTGGAGTATGGGAATAGAACAACTTTGATAGAACAGAGCAACAGCAGATGAGTTAAAAACATTTTCCTATTAATCCTCTGTGAAGCTTACCTAAAGAGTTATACTGTAAATGCATGTTTTTCCCATTACTCCTTTTCTATGGTATTTCAGAACCATTTGCAATCACAAAATAAACAACTTATATTTACTTTCTGTATTTCTTTTCTAGTTTCTCCACTCTAATGGACAAATAAATAAATAATTAAATAATTAAATAAATAAACTGAGTTTATATTTTCAGATTTTTGTCTCAGAAAAATATCTCCAAGCTTCCAAAGAATAAATTAAAAATTTTGTCTATTTCTAGAAGGACCGTCTCAGAAAGTTTATTCTAGCTACCATACCAATTGCAGTAGTATTAAAAAAAAAAATCTGCATTTAAACAATTACAGTTTGGTTTATAAATACAGTGAAAACATATTAAAAGAATTTAATGTTGTATATTAGATAACAGCGTGAATAAATTCAAATCATACTACTTTCCATAATTTATTTCTCCAGGCTCTTCAGATTTTTGCCTACTGGGTAAAAGGAAGAAAGAATAACTACAGTGAAATGAAGTAAAAAAATTAAAGACTTACATCCTCACTTGTCTATATCAGCTGCCATTTAGCAGTGACTAAAATGTACTGAGCATATTTTAAAACACACTTCTCAATAATAGACAAAACATAAATTGTTGAAAAACTTATATATGATTTTATATAAGGAAGTGCTACTTGAATGTATGAAACTCTACCTAGAGATTAGTTTATGCACTGTATAAGTTTTGGCTATTAGAGCTACACAACTATGTGTTTTCAATCAAGTTCTGTAAATGATAAAATTTTTTCCATGGCAGAATAATCTAGCAAAGGCTGTGTGAAACTGGAATTTAATTTGCTTAACATAAGAGCCAGTCAGCGCTTGATTGATTCAAGATGTGGAAAGGTAGTAGAGCTCAAAAAACTGTACATGAAGTACTTGATTAAACAAGACAGGAATCACAGGGTTGATTAATATGAAGTCACAGCACCAAGACCAGTTCCAAGCCATCAGCACTGCAGTATTTAGGAAAAGGACATAAATTCTTACCCTCAAAAGACATCAAAGTTTTTATCTTGCTACCGCTAAGAAGAAATTCAATTTTCTGTTATATTCCATACTCGGAAGTATGCTTCCACAGGAAGACAAAGGACATGTGTAACGCTTGAAGTACAGATGAATTCCTCACTTAGTAATGGCAATATTTCCATAAGGGGACATGATCCTCATAAATGGGAATGAGCACCTCCCTATTATTTTCTCTTTGTTACAATGCTGCATATAAATTTCAAAATAAAATAATCTCACTGTTAAATATTTAATGGGTTTTGAGATTATTATAGACTTTTATTTCTACTCAGAGATCATTCTGCCTCTGTAAAATTATGGGGTTTAAAATCTGGACAGAAAATGTCAAAGGAAATTTATGCAAAATTCTTCTTAATGTTTTCTTTTAGTAGAAAGATATTTGCCATTACCTTTTCAGCTTCTTGAGAAAGAGTAAGGTGGAGTAAAGGGTAAATCTCCTTACTAAATCTAGGCAGGCTCCCCAAGCAACCTGAAAGATCATACTGTCTGATAAAAAAGCACTCACAAAAATGTTTTATCACAATGGCACGCAAAGTTCCTCCTTTTAGGGAAAGGCTCAGAGGCGAAAAGGATTGCCAACCAGTCATTACACCAGAGAACTGTTCAGGCCAGCACGACATGACCATTAGCACCATGAGTAGAACAGGCATTAGTAAGTTTTCAAGGGTCAGAATTCACCTAAGTGCATTTTCAAATCTCATTGAATTAATTTTAAATAATATTCATTAGCACAAAGTAGAGAGTTGCTGCATAATAGGAGGGTTTGGTGGGTTTTCTTTAGTTCGATTTTGTAGGTTGAAGGTTGGCATGTTGAAACTCCCTTGCCATGAGCAGGGACACCTCTCTTGGTCAGGTTGACCAAAGCCTCATCAAACTTGCTTCAGGAAAAATATTAGCAAGTTCTTCAGGAAAGAAAAAAAGTTGTAAGCAACTAGTGGCATAATTTGGTTTTATATATAAGTGAAATTTGTAATTAAATCTTTCATGACACCTGTAATGTAACATGCTTGCAGTCAAATGGTATACCAAATATTTCCAGACATATATAAATAACACGCCACTTGAAGAGTTTTTCCTTAAATAACCTGGCCAATCATTAATTTCTGTAGTTAATCACACCAAAAAGTAAAGTCCTGGGACAAGTTTTAACTTCTTGAATAGGCACACAAGACAGCAGATGGAAAAATAACTCATGGAATGATTTTCTTATCTTGGTTTAAAACAGCATTAGTATTTATTGCCTGAGGGATACAGCATAAAAAAAGGCAGAACACAGATGACAGAATAGTAATAAAATTTAAAGAGAAATCCCTCATGATTTTACCAACATCATTTTTCCAGAATAGCACAGGAATCTAAAGTTACTATAAAAGCCAACAATCTTCTGCAGTTCACTAGGACTGACAAGGATCTAAAATATCACAGTCCTTCTTACCTGTTGTACTGTTTCTGCAGTGTATATACAAAGAACTGACTGGAAAAAACCCCAATGAACTGAGGTCATGGTTGACTTGCACTCAGGCCTTTTGTGCTGGGGCATTCACCAGACATGGGGCTTGAGGAGTCCAGAGGAAACTGTACTGTGAGTTCTGTGTGATAAACACAGTAACTCTGTGTTACTGACTGATGTTCCACAAGTGAAGTGATGCTAAAATAAGCTTACCTCTAACTCTAAAAGTAGTATAATTGCAATCCCTATGTACTACATGGAATTCATTCCAAAACATCAAAACTTAATGCAAAAATTAGGCTTGAATCAAGCGATACTGTGTCATCTACAGTCCATGCTCATATGTTCTGATTTGGGCACACAAATTATTTCATTTTGGTGCATGCATATTCAGTTTGGGGCACCATTTTACTCTAAAGAAGATTTCAAAGGCCTCTTGCAGGAAGGCTTCTTTCAAATTAAAAAATCATTTTGATATTATTATTTTTAAGAAAAATAAGGAAAGAGAATAAAAATATCTTTTAATGCAGTACACAAGCACACAGTGTATTAGAGTGTCCCTGAACAGCTGCCAGGTGTTATTTAAAATTTTGGTTTATGAATTAAGTATTTCAGTATATAGGATGAACCACAGCAATTTGTGTACACACATACTTTTAAACAGTTCTCCATTAGTCTTTGCCTTCTGGAACCCCAAACATAACTTTTAAAATATTAGGAAAGGGAACAAATCAAACTCCTGAAAAGCCAGAATAAAAATAAGCCGTGGTTCAATTTCACAGCTACTTCACCAGTATTCAAGTTCTCTTTGATCCAGGTTTCCTTCATCCTTCTCTCTCTCCTTCCTTTAGTTATAAGTGGCAGTTTTCCTGCCTAGATTCCTGTCACAAGGCCCCTGCCCCATAAGCCCCTCTTTCTCCAGCCTTCAGCTGATCCAGGTCAGTTGTGCTCACTCTCATCCTGCTATTTCATAAATTCCTTCAGTAAATGTTTTGCAATAATTTCTGTGAACTTCCTCTGACTGCTAAAATCCAAATTTCTGTTCAAAACACAAAAAGTATTTAAAGTCTCCCAAAGTAAGAGTCAGATCATTGGTGGGTTTATTTTTCTGCTTTGGGGTTTGCTTTTTTTGGGGCGGGGGTTTTTCTTTGCTTTGCAAAGGGGGGGAGAGTGAGGCAGATCAGGTTTTTTGTTTAGTTTTTGTTTGGGTTTGGTTTGATTTTTTTTTGAGGCAGATCAGGTTTTTTGTTTAGTTTTTGTTTGGGTTTGGTTTGATTTTTTTTTAAGTGCTTGAAATGATGGATTTTGACTTAGCCTTGTACTCCACAAATAATATTGTGGGGACCAAAACACGCATAAACATTTCATCTATAGGCTTATGTCTCTTATTCTGTTGCTGGCTCTGACTGAAGCAATAGCTGTGTTTGGATATTTTTTCTGGTTTTAAAATGAGGGGAGACACAGTACTGCTTTTCCTACCATTGAAATGTCTTAGTTCACTTCCCACAGTTTTGCTTCCTAGTTACACATAAAAATTTGCTTATCTTTGTGATGTACTTATCTCTGTCCAATTTTAATGAAACCTGTCAATGAATTAGTGGACTGAGCAAAGAATACTTAGACACTGGAAAGAAAACTAGAGCCAACCAAACCAGTTGGTGTTTCTCAAACAGTAAGGCTGAGAGAAATTTTTAATTGTATTCAGGCTTCTGATTCTTATCCTTTCCTTTACATTCACTGCATTATCTTGTCAGTATAAGAAACAAAAAAAAAATATTTATCAACTTCCAAAAGTATTTGGGAGGTACTGGTAAGACTGGCAGCTTTCAGCCCTCCAAGAATTCTACTGGCAAACTATTTTTTGTTTCTTGACATTAATAAATGAGATAAGCTATAGAAATCACCAATGCATATGAACTACATAATATTAATTCCCACTAGTTCATAAAGAGAAGATTTTTCATGCTTAGCTTACAGTAATAAGGAACAGGGAAGCACAAAGAGATAATTTCAACACTGTCCTCTTTTTCACCCCAGATTTGAAACTGGATGTCCCATTTTCTAAACATAAGCTGGGGCATGCAAGTCATGAAGAAGATATACACATGTAGGCATTTCTACAGCTGGGGGGACAATGAAAACCAAAACTGACAACAGCTCTGAAATGAAAGTAAACTGAACTATTCCTTTTGTGAGCTCTGTACAGACTGGCAAAAGATGCCTAAACTGAAAGAAAGGGTTAAAAAAAAAAAAAAAAAGAAAAAATTATCAGTGTGCTTTCTTTCTGGTATGATGCTTTGGCCTGGAGGATACTCTACTCAGACCCCAGAGACCCCAGGGTTGATTCTCTTTCCATTACAGAAGATCATTGAATACTTGAGGTTGGAAGCAATCATTGAAGTTTACCTTGCACAATCCTCCCATCCAAGACTCAAAAAAACTACCAAGACCACATTTTGATATCTCAAAAGATGGAGAGTCCACTATTTCTCTGAGCAACCTGTGCCAGTGTTCCATCATCCTCAAAGTTCAAAAGGTGCCCTGGTGTCCAGATGAAAGCTCCTTTGTTTCAGTTTATTCCCATTGCCTCTTCTTCTGCTGCTGCACACTGCTGGAAGAAGCCTGACTCTGTCCTCTTTGTTTTATCTCTTCAGGTGTTTATTTACATTGGCAAGATGTCTACTGAGCCTGGTCTTCCCCAGTCCCACCACCTAGATAATCCAGCCACAATAGCACCTTATTGCGGCTCAAGACAGTCCTCACAGATACATCAAGATACATTAAGATAAGGATTTCACACCAGAAAGAAAAATAACTTGACAGTTTGAACCAACTGTCTAAACTGTACAACATAAAAACAAAGCAGAACAAAAGAAAATCCAAGCAAACAAGCAAACAAATGAAAAACCACTTGTTCATCATGGGACTCAAGACAGTATTTTTGAATTCCCTATCTGTCCTTATCATGGTTTCCAGACCCAGACTTTTCATACTGCCACGTTGTTTTATGAGCCTAATGGTGCAGTTCAGACTCAGGATTCCTGCTCTACAAAAACAAACAAACTGCGTAAGGTGCTGTTAAGATCCAGTTGAAGATTTTGATTTACATATGTTTTGGAAATTTCTTGTCCTATTTTTAACCATTGTATTTCTTCTTCAGAATAAAATGCCTCTGGACTTGTTTTTCTTACCAAAAAAAAAAAAAAATAATGTGTTTCATATGTTCCCTGGGAAATAGATAATTATGTGGACAATCAGAAATTAGAATTCACTGCAGCAGACAGGAATTAGCAGAAAAAAGATAGCTTCCATGTGTGATTGTGTGGGCATCCATAAGACTCAGTTTCTGCATGAAAAAGCCCTTATCATCTATGGAGAGGCTCACACAAGAGAAAGGGTTTTGTCCCTTAGAAATAAGCAATACGTAAACCAATTCTCAAGTAACTAACAGTGTCAGCTCTTGTAAAGCTTCCTCTTTGGAGGAATTTCAGTAGTTCACACTCTGCTGTTTAAAGACTTTAATTTCCCATGTGAATTAAAATGTAACTACCAACGGGTCCTTGGGGGAAGAGAAGACATGAATACATTTTTCGGTAAGCTGAATGACTTATGAAAGCCAGTAGAAGCCCATGGGCCAAAATTAATCTAGACCCAGGATTCAAAGTTTCATAACATGGAAAACTGCAGAGTCCAAATGAGCAGAGCAGGTCTGAACTTAATTAAGACTACAGGTTGCGATAAACTGAAACATTCATGACTAATGACTCAAACAACTGGCAGTGTACAAAAGCAGTGGGTGCTTTGCTGAGGACAGGTTTGCACCCCCTCCCTCCAAAAGAAGGGGAGGAGGAGAGTTTTTTGTGTGGTGGTGAAAGTTCTGATCAGACAGATCAGCTGAACACCCACCACTGGAGGACACAAGCTGGGTTTTGATTCAGCTATGGGAGAAAGCAAATAAAAAGCAAAGCAGTCCCTGCTGAGGCACCACAGTGCTTTTGATCACACCAATGTCCTCCCTTACACAACTGGCTCAGGTGTGAATCTCCCCAGGGAGGTACTGGGACTTTCATACATAGGCCTGAGGGTGTTCATCCCTTCTGGTGGGGCAAACTCACTCAACTACACTGATATGTGAGGTAGCTGTCTGGTTTTAGAAGGTGTCATATACCACCAAAGACCCCCAAAGTGCCCCCAGGCTCGTACTTGGGGCCTTCCACTAAGCAACTAAGCATTATCCACAGTGTTCCATCAGGTGTAAAACTCCCACCCACTCAAAGGGCAGTACCTGGTCATTCCAACATTAAGCCATTGAATTCCTGGGCATTCCCCACTCCTGACAGATCAAGACTGTGACCACGACTTCAGCCAGTGGAGCAGTCACAAGTCAAATCTGTGGTCAAATCTGTCACAAGTGGTGATTTCTTCTTTCTTTCTCATTCGCGTTCTTTCTGTTCTTTCTTTCTCTTTCTTTCTTTCTTTCTTTACTTTCTTGTCTTATCTTCGTTTCTGTCTTTCTTCTTCTTTAGGTTCTTTCTTTCTGCTCTTTCTTTCTTTCTGTTTCTTTCTTTCGTTCTGTCTTCTTTCTTCGTGCGTTCTTCTTTCTTGTTTTCTATGTCTTTCTTTCCTTTTCTTCGTTTTTCTTCTTTTCTTTTCTTCTTATTTGTTCTTTCTTTATTGTATTTCTTATTTTTTCTTTTTTCCTTATAGAAGCGATGTGTTTATGCTTTTAAATTGTTATATTACTAAGATAATAATAACCAACTATAACCTCCTTTCTATTACAACTAAATGATTCTAAAATAGAACTTACATTTATATACATAGATACACACTCACATATACATATGCACATACTTTTTATTATTTATACATATATATATGTGTGCGTATATCTGCTGGGTTTTCAGTGTTGTTTCACTCTAATCTGCTCCAAGGGATCTATTAAAAAGAACATGAGTTAGTTACCCTCACCTTCTGGGGTGGATCATAGCACAGATAAAGACTGTAGTGAAAACCAGCAGTGCAGACTGCATATCACATGAGATTGCATTGACTAATGTTCCACACAACTTTTTTCAGAGAATGTAATAATGTATGCTAAATTCTATAGTGGGTATAATATATACTCATAAATCTTACCCTCCAGTTACTCTATAATGTGGTAATTAATTTGCACTTATGATGCAATGCTAGAGGTTGTAAGCATTTCATTTAGGGATTTCCCAGCTCACTATTTCATGGTGTTATTCTCCTTTGTCCACCTTAATTTAGCACCAATGAAGTTTTTCTGCAGAATTAGTAAATTAGATTTCTGAAGGGAGCCTACAAAGGAGATGAAGAGAGACTCTATATGCAAGAGTATATAGTGACAGGATGAGGGGGAATGGAAGAAATTCTTTACTGTGAGGGGGGTGAGGCACCAGAGCAATTACTCAGCGAAGTTGTGGATGCCCATCCCTAGAAGTGTTCAAGGTCAGGGTGGGCTTTGCATACTCAGAGGTGTCCCTGTCCATGGAAGGGTTGTAGGAGCTAGATGATCTTTAAAGTACCTTGCAACTCAGGCAATTCTTTGATTCTGTGGATCTATCTGGCTCATTAGGAAGCTGTGAAACCAAAATTAATGAGGCAGAGGATGGAGACAGGCATTTTTCTGTGTACAGAACACTCTGATACTGAGGTCTCCAAAGTAAAGGAAAAGAAGAGGTCTTGGCTGCTTGGCTGAAGACTGTGCCAAAATCCCACCCAAAACAAAAATTAATGAAAAAAGAAAACTGGATGAACTGCATTTTTCATTGTGATTGGAAAAAATGCATGACCTTATTGTTCCGGTGAGTGAAGAAGTTGTCACATTTTGAATAGCAGTATTTCATGTGTCTTTGGGTGATAGTGATGGATGGTGAGTTTCTCAAAAGTTAAGGAAGCAAACTTTCTTAAATAAATTCTTTATACTCTGGAAAAGGAACTGTTTGGGAAACATATGAAGGGCTTTCCAAAAATCTGGTTTTTGTTTTATTTCTCACAGACTGTAGCTGCCAGTTGTTGCAGTGTGCTGCTTTGGCACAGATTCAAGGCTTTCATCTGTGGCCGTTACTGCTGTGATCAACAAGTGCACGACACTTAACCACTAAGCATAGGTCCAAGACTCTGAAATATCTTCCAGAAATAGATCTAAGAAAAGTCATCACCTTATAATCTTTAGATTATTTTATAAGACCTGCTTCATAACTCAAGCTTTCCCAAAGGGCCTGAGTGAAAGCAACAAAGTAGGATTATAAAAGAACTAGAGCAGGAATGCAGCAATCATTTTTCTTTGGAAAAGGAAGCTTATCATTTTGTCTGGCATAAGGAAAATTAATTAAAACTTGTGAAATATTTATGGTGGTGTTTTAATTTCATGAAATTTTAGACAGTGATTTGACAAATGCTTTGGAATTGTTAATAAATTGAGTATAGAATAGGATGGAGTGTGTGTGTGTGAGAGTGTGTGTGTGTGTGTGTGTGTGTGTGTGTGTGTGTGTGTGTTTTATAGACACAATAATTTAATATACTATGCACACGGGGAGGTGTTATCCTTAGGAGTTCAGAGATGGGATTATTAACCAAACATATATCCTTTACCTTCTTGCTAGTTATCTGCTGTCTAACTTGTCTTTGGCGAAGTTTACTCCAGCATCCAAATTTCACATAAGCATGATTTTTCTCCTGAAATAATTTCTTCTGAAATCCTGGGAGGTGTCCATGGTTTGTTTTTGTTTTGATGGGGTTTTTTTCACACTGCTCCTTCTTCCGCAAATTCTACCTGCCTGAAGACTGCAGTGAACAAGGGTTGGTTTGTATTCCCTGTTATGCTGTCCTATACCTAAAAAAACCACTTCACTGTCAATGAAGTATCTACATCAAAACACATTAAACATTTATGCCAAATATGTCAGCTAATAAATAAGAATTTCTTAATTTAGTATAACTTTTCAAGTCTTACTACTAAGCATTAAATGTGCTTTAATTATTGCAAGATATTAAAAGCCCAGAAAAGATAAAGAAGGTTTTAGTTAAATCTACAACTGCACTGTCTTATATACCCTGAAAATCTTATTAAACATATAACTGCATTGAAAAGCAAATGCCTTAAATGAGACTATATTCCATTTACCCATGTATAACTGTCAATACAATAATAAGGTGAAGAACTTAGACTGTAAAAGCCTAAAACAACGGAAGGTTCACACATGAGTGCACACATACACACACACATACACACTCACACACACACTGTAGAGAAGATTACGGTGAGAAGCTGCAAAAAGTTTCTGCCAGGTGGTCCAATGGAGCCAGTAACAGTCAGCTTCCAGCCAGTCCTGCCACTGGCCACGGCTGAGCCAGTCAGCCACAGTGGAGGTAACTCTACTATAACAGATTTAAGAAGGGAGGAAAAGTTAAGGCACAACAACATCTCCAGACAGAGAAGAGGGGAGTGAGAAGGCCTGAGAAAAACATCCCTGCAGACACCAAGGTCAGTGAAAGAAGGAGAGGAGGTGTTCCTGGCACAGAACAGATTCCCCCACAGCCTGGGATGAAGGTCATGGTGAGGTAGCTGTGCCCTTGCAGCCCACAGAGGACACCAGACCACAGCAAGAGGGCACCCAAAGTAGGATGTGATGCTGTGCACAGTCTGCACTGGAGCAAGCTCCTGGGAGCACTCGTGGCCCTGTGAAGAGAGGACCACATTGGAGCAGGTTTACTGGTAGGACATGAGGTCCACAGGGGAACCCTGCTGGAGTGATCTGCTCTGGAAGGACTGCACCCTATGGAAGGGAACCATGCTGGAGCAGTTCATTAAGAATTTCAGTGCTTGGGAAGGATGCACTTTGAAGCAGCTCATGGAAGACTATCTCCCATTGGAGGAACCTTGTGCTGGAGCAGGGGAACAGTGTGAGAAGCCATCCCACTCAGGGGGAAGTGGCAGAGACATCACATGATGAACTGACTGCAGCCCCCCTTCCCCATCTCCTTAACCCATGAAGAAGGGAAGGGTGGGGGGAAAGGTTTATAAAAATTATATTTACATCTCTTTATCCTACTCTTACCATTGGTAAGAAATTCAGTTCATTTCTTGAGTCTGTTTTGTTTGTGTTGGTAATCAGTGAATGAGATCTTCCTGTCTTGATCCATGAATCTTTCACTATATTTTCTCTCGGATGCCCAGCTAAGGAGGGCAGTGACAGAGCAGCTTTGGTGGACACCTGGCGTCCAGCCAGGGTCACCCCACCACAGGATTCAATTCATTTATTCCAAAACACCTGTGATAAGACCTTTGTGTCACACCATTATGTTAGTCCTGACAACATTGTGAATGAGATCAAACAGCTGGAAAATGATATTCCATTTTAGGAAGCTGACCAATATTTTGAGTAGTCAGAAGAAGCCAGGAATCTCTTTTTATTATGACTACAGTTCTAGTAGTCCTGAAGTGTAGCCATAAATAGCTAAGGTGTTAAAGAAGGAGGGCAGCGTCATAAATTTGTTGCAGTACAGCAGAGATGGAAAAGGAGCCCACAGCAAGCAGGATGGATATAATTTCTGGCTCAGCAGTCTTCAGGCTTTAGGATTTACTAGAACACTCATCTTTCTGGTAAAACTAACAGGCATTCAATACTGGATTACTTGTTCTCTTCAAGGATGAGTGGAAATTTCATCATCATTTCATCAAATTTCATCATTTGCCAAAGAAGGATCCCCAAATCCCTTTTTAATTTAATATTTTCTCATCCTTATTTCTGGGCCTCTGAACTTTCTGAACTCTAACCCCAGTTACCATCACTTTCCATTTTCTCTTTGAAATAAAATGTTAATTAGCTCCCATAATGCAAAACAGTTAACAAAAGAGCGATGAATAGTTTATTGTCTGATTCCCTTATTTGCTTTGCAACAGCTGGATAGAGCATCCTAAAAAAACTTTGTTCATTTTAAAAACATGTGTGATGTTATCAGCAACACTTCATTTCAAGGTCGCCATAGTTCAGCTGAATTTTTTTTTCTTTTATTTTGTAACCTATTTTGCTGGCCATTGTGCACTATCACCTAGATAAGAGCCAAACCCTTCATTACCCATGCTGCAAAAATCTTTACATATTCCTTCTCTGTATTCTGCAACGTGGAAACCACATGGACAAGGCCACAAGGACAACTTGGACTCCGTCGGGAGTGGGAGATACACATATGACAACCAGTGTAGATAACCTTTTTACTAACTCATTTAAATTAGTTGTATACAGAAGGATATATGCAAGGAAAACTTGGCAATATGATTCAAGACATTAATTCTGTCTTCTGAAACTTGTAAAAGCAACATCAAAAGCAAAAATAATGTTTAGTTAGGTTTAATAGACATTTACAGCAGAATAAAATCTAGATATTCCAGCTAAGGTTAGCTTCTTCCTGAAATCACCACTGTAAAGCTTTCACAAGTCAACCTGTACATATGGAGGTGAAAAACAGAAAATACAAGGAGAGATGAAACACTATCACCAGGAATAGAACAAAACATATATCTAAATAATAGGCTCTTAATAAAAGCTGAAAGAAGCACTAAAGAAAATAAGAAAGGGGAAAGGAGTGGACGTGATGAGTGCAAAATCTGTGGTTCTTTAATATTGCTTGGAAGTACATTGGTTGTCAAAGTAGTAGTCTGTGACGATTCAGTGCTATCACAAGTTGGAGGTTATTTTGTGATAGGAAAATGAGAAAAGTAATTGCGTCATACAGAAAGCTTTTCTAGGTGAACACCTGTTATGAGACATATACTATAACCATCAGCACTGAATTCTGTTAATAGGCAAGTGTTGTGGCTTAACAATTAAGCATCCCATAACGTCTCCCCTGGTAGGATAAGGGAGACAATTGGAAGGGAAAAACTAGAAAATTCTTGAGGTGAGAGAAAGAAAGTTTAATAGGAAGAAGAAGAAGAAGTCTCACATGCAACCAAAGCAAAACAAGAAATTCATTCACCAGTTTCCATGGCCAGATAGTTGTTCAGCCATCTCCAGAACAAGAGGTCCCATTAGGCCCCATAGTTACAGGAGAAGACAAACTCCACCTCTCCAAATGACCCCTCCTTCCTCCTTCCTTTATAACCTGAGGATGGCACCATGTGGTGTGGGGTCAGCTGCCTCCTCCCAGCTCCCTGCACACCCTCAGCCTCCTCACTGGAGGGGTGGGTGAGGAGCACTAAAGGCCTTGGCTCTGTGTTATCCCTGCTCAGCAGGAACTAAAATATCCCTGTGTTATCAAAGTGTTTCCAGTGCAAATTCAGAACACAACCCCATATTAGCTATTAGAGACAAAATTAACTGTATCACAGCTCAAACCGGTACAGCAAGGAATATTTTCTCTGCCATCCTTTGCTTATTTGCATGAAACACAAGTTATGAATCATTAAGCACTTTTTGGATAGGATTTTTTTCCAAAACTGTCTACTTCCTGCACATTTTTTTCATCTCTCATTGAAGCACATTTTATTGCAAATGTAAAGGAGCTGACTCGGCTCCTCCACACAACCATTAGGACACCATAGGAATGCTGAGCTGTCAGTGCCTCACACTGAGGCAACTGGTGTTACACTGTAATTTCATTATGTTCACAGTTTCTGTTTAAGAGGGAAGATGTAGGGGCAGGGTATTCTTTTCCCATAGAAAACTGATATTTTTCATAAAATAAAGAAAAAAAGACAATCTCCTTTACCCCATGAAGAAAAAATGGAAATGTCTGTGTGGTATGTTAGATACCTGCTCCTAGAGTACAGATGAGCTGCTACTGGAGTCACTTTTTTGGGATGTACCTCCTGAGACTTCCTTTTTGTTTAGGACACATACTTCTAAGCAAGTGGTTATAGTTTCTTTCAACCCACCTGAAAAAGTGGTCCATCTAGGAAGCGAAGAAAATCAGAAAGAAAAGAGGTTACTTAAAATAAAAACAATACAATGGGATATCTTTCCAGAACAAAGCTTATGAAGTTCTTGAATTTCGATTTATATGATACAGTATAACAACATACATTATAGAGCAGTGTCAAAAACACACAACAAGGTAACAGGTGAAATGCTGATTTGCTGAGGCATGTGAAATATGCTGCATTATCTCAAGTCTGCTTCCTTTGAGGCCAATGCTAGAGCCTAACTGCAAATGCCATTACCCACTTTTCAGAAAGATGCTTTGAGAAGTAATCTATTTTTGCAGGCTTACAAATATTCTCATTTTCCTCATACAAGTGAGAAGAAAGTAGGCACAATAAAAAAAAAACCAAAAGCAGTGCATCTTTAGTGCTACTCAGAGTTCAGTGCTTGATACTCAACCTCTTACAGAATCACAGAATCATTTAGGCTGTAAAAGATCTGAGATCATTGAGTCAAATTTTGACCAGCCACAACCCTGTCAACCAGACCATGCCACCAAGTGCCACAGACGGTTTTTCTTAAACATCTCTGTGGCTGGTGACTGCATCACTTCTGTGGTCTGTTCACTTCAATGTTTTCCAGCATTTCCCATAAAAATAATTTCTAATGTTCAACCTGAACCTCCCCTGGTACAGCTTGAACTATTTTCCTCTTGTCTTGTTGGTGGTTGCCTGGGAGAAGAGGCTGGCCCTCACCTGGCTACAACCTCCTCTGAGGTACTTGTAGATAATTATAAGGTTATCCCACTTTTCTCCAGGCTTAACACCATCTCCTTAGCTACTCCTCATATGACTTACCCTCTTCACCAGACTTGTTACTCTCCTTTGAACACAGTCCAGAACCTCAATGTAATTTTTAAAGAAAGGTGCTAGAACTGGACATAGATCTCAAGGTGTGACCTCACCAGGGACAATCACTACCCTGGTTCAGCTGGCCCCACTGACACAGGCCAAGATGCCCCTGTATCTTTTAGCTCCTGGGCACACTCCTGGCTCACTTTCAGATGCTGTTGACCAGAACCCTCCAGTGTTTTTCCACTGGGCAGCTTTGTAGCCATTCTGCTCCAGCCTGTAGGTTTGCATGGAGTTGTAGTCACCCAAAGGCAAGACCTGACACTTGGCTTTGTTGAACCTCATGCAACTGGCCTTGGTCCATGGATCCGGGCTGTCTAGATCCATCTGCAAAACCTTCCTGCTCTCCATCAGATCAATACCTCTACCCAAAATGGTGTCATTCACGAACTTACTAAGGGTTCACTCAGTCCAAACTTTCAGATAATAAATGAAGATATTAAATAGGACTGGACCCAGCACTGATCACTGGGCAGCCCAAATAGTGAATGGCAACCAACTGGATGTGATACTATTCACCTCCAGTCTCTTGGCATTGCCATACATCTATTTTTTTTAATTTTTTTAACTCAGAGAAGGCTATACTTGCCCAACTTTTCCAGGAGAATGCCATGAAAGTCTGTGTCAAATTTTGTGGTGAGTGCCAGGTACATGTCATCCACAGTCCTTCCCTAATCCACTGAGAAGGTTACCTGATCATAAAAGGATTGAATTCTTGTGTTTCTGAATGAAACTCAAATAACGAGAGACTGAAAAAGTGTTGACTCTAGATAGTGAGTAACTTCCTAAGATAAAGAAGATTTTGATACAAGTGATTACAGATAGTTGAAAGAGAACATTTTCAAAAGACTTTAATGGAATATATTGAAAATTAAACAAAGAAATGCATCTGCAAAATCTATATAGTTCAATCTCATTTTGAAGAAAATAATCTCAAACTCCTTTTGAAGAAAAGTTAAGGTCCTTCTTTCACATGTGTGTTTCAGACCAGTGAAGAGGTAAAAAAGTCTTGTTGTGGCTGATACACCACCATCTTCAAAGGGAAAATAGGTACCAATATTCATTTGAAAATGTTATAATGGTCATTAGTTTAAATTAACTTAATTCACCAGTACTAAACCAAAAAAATGTAGGACATTTCTGGACAATAGAACATGTTGCCCAAGGAGGTGATGGGATCTATCTCTATCCTTAGAGATATTTAAAAACTGTCTGGAAACAGCTCCACACAACTCACTCTAGGTTTTCCTGCTGTAGAAAGGGATTTTAGGCAAGAGGACCTCCAAAGACTCTGTTTCTGCACTCAGTAGTGCAATGCCTTCTGCTCAGTCCAATATTTATTCAGAGCTAAGAACAGTGAAATTAACTTACTTCACTTTCTTGAATAGAACAGAAAGAACAAAGAATGTTATCATTCTTTGTTTTTCTAAATTTATTCAGACAGTGGATACTTCAATGTTTGCATATGGTTATAGGTTTAGGATGTATTCAAGATTTCTGCCTCATTCTATTTTGGCAGATCTTATTCACTTGCTAAAATATCTTAAAAGTGTCTGTCCAAGGTGTAAAAGGCCTCTATCAAGAATCTGGGCAAAGAGCCTGGGATATCTTCAGGGGCCATTTTTTCTCTCCTGTCTCTCATACTCATTTTGGACTTTAACTACAACTGTAAATTGGAATTGACACAAATGTATATTTTACAAAAACTTGTAGTACATTCTGTGCCAGTTGAAGGACCACATCCTGCCAACATTTGAGGGCATCCAGTCTATTACAGAAAGTTAAGCCTGTCTCACAAATTGTTCAAACCAATGTGGCCAAAGTTCTGTTTGGAAAATTTTCTATATTTTAAGCTATCTTTAATTCTTCATGTATTACTTCAGTCTCACATTTTCTTGAATAGTAACCTCATCTAAAAATCTCTACCTGTTTGGTTTATTCCTGAGTTACCTAGGTTGAAGATTTGTCTTCACTTGCTGAAGATTAATGTCAAAAACCTAGTGAATTGAACAGCATAAATAATGTTTTTATTCCTGCACTGTGATAAATGAAAAAAAAAAGTAAAATTAGAAACTTATAAATGTTTAAACCCATTGTAGGATGCAGACTACCTTACTTACTCTTCTAGAATTAGTGAATAGGATACCTTTAAAATGTATTCTGGCCATCTGAGACATTGATTCAGTTGGTATTTCACTACAGTGAAGGCAATCCAATACAAGCAATGAGACTTGATCTACAAACACAAGCAATTATCCTTCTTTCCCATGCTAAAAGGAGAAGGAAGAAAGGAAGAAATAAGGTCAAGAGAACCAAGAGGGAAGTAAGGTAGGAGAGAAAGGGAGGGAGAATTACTTCATTATATGACTTACTATAATAAACTGTACAACGAAAGTCATTAATGTGTTTAAATACATATTCAGAACATACCTTCATCATGTTTTTTCATGTTTTATGCAGCCAATCAATAAATATATCTGTTCTAATAGTCACGTACACTCACATATGTTGTGCAGAAATACCTCATTTTCCAGCAATTTCTTATCAAATCAAAGAATAAGCTTTGCCATGCTCCAGGAAATTTAAATCAGGATGAGGTAAAGGTGTGAAGAACTGGGAATTGATGAAACATAAAAATATATTCATTTATATGGAACAGATCATAAATTCTGGTTGTAATTTAAATAAATCTCCAGTATATCTACATGGATAGTATAGTATAAATGGCATATCTAGATTGATAGCAGATGCACATTTCATTCACCAAATTCAGGCATAATGCTGCCTTATGAACTTGAGACATTATAAAAGGGATGAATTTGCTCTTTTGCTTGAGAAATGTGAAGGAGAAACTCAACACATAAAGCTATTTAAGAAAAGCTTTCTTTGCACAAATTAGACTTTCCTGTAATTTGTCAGGATTAATCGGTTAAAATTTTTTCAACAGAAGCAAGCAATATTTTCTAAACTTATTTTGAATATAACGTTTGCTAAAACGGGACTGAAATGTTTGCTTTACAAGGGACAAACTGCAAAAGTACAATTTAAAGGAAGAAACACACTGCTGGTCATATTTAGAGTATTCAAAATACCTGCTTTCTTAACAGTCAGGAAAAAAGTGACAATTATTGTATTTGTAAAAAAAAAATGTCGTTTTAGTTTTGTTGTTTATAATTATTTTAAATTGTATTGCACTAAATTTTAAGTAGTACTTAAGAAAGTAATTACATTACTTTTTGGGGTCCTTCCCTTCAGACCCTTTTTAAATATTGATAGAATATAAAAGATAAAATTTTCAAATGTGGTTATTCTCAGTTGTGTGTAGTTTTTAAAAAAAGTCTTTTCAGGTGAATATAAAGCAAGCTATTTGTACTTTATGCAATGTACACTGCAATAGCCTCACCAGATGAAACTAGCAATGTTTCCTTGACCAATATTCCATAAAGAAGCAATAAAAAAATTCTCCCTCAGAATAAGGAGGGATTAAAAAATAAATTAGTGGCTAACATCAGATAAATGAAATCTGTTACTCATAGTAGTAGAAGAGAGAACACAACCATTTTAATGTAAGACTATCTTGAAGTGTTTGAAGTTACACTACCCACAGTGTGACCACTTTTCTTAAAGGTACCAACATATTAAAGACCACACACAAACAAACAAACACCACAGTGGGAAAAATACATGCATGTGGCATAAAGGAACTGATTATGTTTGTTTCCTTTTACCTCTAAACTCCTGGAATTGACAAAAACATTCCCATAACTTGTGAAAAATTTGCATTAGACCAGCTATGCCTTAATGGAATCAAATATTTTAGGTAGAAACACAAAAAAAGAAGCAGAGATTTTCAGTAGGAAAACCAGTAACAAATACAGTTTAATTGCATTCAATACCATGAATTTTCACTTTGTTTTCTTTTAAATTGATGCTTGGCTTTCTTTTAAAATTTATTTTAGATTATATTTTCCCATCCCTCACACACATGCTTTGGATAAGAAAAGTTATATAAGATATAGGCAAAATTCAATATCTTTGATGAAAATACACTTCTCCCCCCCAAAAAACCCTATATGCAAGTGTAACTCAAATGCAAAACAATATAAACAAGGCTTCCCCTGTAAAACCTGGCCTGAAAACAATGTACAAAATCTAGGGTGAACTTGCAGAGCTATTTGCAAATTCCATCTTCTGTAAATTGGAACCAGAGCTATTCAGGTGTGTCATGGCTCTGGTATTTTCATGGGAAAAAAATCAAAAAACTAGAACTTATGTCTCTACCTGGTACATGAGAAAAAGAAGAAATCATCACAATAAAATTTGTGAACTCCCTGGCATTCACCCAGACATTCACTGAAGCATTTTCCAGCCAAGAAGTTAACATCCAAAACTTCTTCTCTGAAGAATTGTGCAAATTCTTTGTCTTCACAATCTGCTCAAACTGCCTTAAACTTCATTTAAAGACATATATATATATATATATATAAAGATATTATGCAGTCTTACTGATGCCATAAACGATGCATGGAATACGAATATACCTTTAGAGCTTCATAGTTAAATTAGTCTCTGTTCCTTTATTCCACTATTTCCTTTAATTCTCACCCTAGAAGGCAGAGTTACTACTGTTACTACTACACATACTCTGGTAGACCCAGTAAATATATCTTCCTGGCCAGTTGGGTTTTCAATCCTCTCAGACACATCACCTACCTTGTTGGTGTAACTGGAGAGCTTTGAGATGTGGTTAAGGCTTAAAATTGAAACACTAAAAGAGTAGGATAAGACAAAACCTCAAACATCTCTGTTGGTATAGATAATTAGAATTAAGGAAAAGATCAACAAAGGAGGGATTATTAAAATTTAACAGTAGCTTAGGTCAATAAAAAAAGGTTAATGCATTAAAGTACAAGACAGCCATCAAATTGGCAGATATTCTTGGAAGATAAACTCAAAAGATATTCACATGTTCACAGATTTTAAAGAAAAGGACAGAGAGAGAAAATGTCACAATTTCCAGAATCAATACCCTTTTCACTGTAGGTGAGATCACAGATCTTTAAGGAGGAAGGAGCAAGTAATGATGAGCCATTAAGACACTTAAAACATTTTCTCTGTCAAGATGATACAGAAATTTTACAGCTAGGTTCAGTCTTTACAATAAAATGTATCTATGACTCTATCACATTATTAAAGGGGAGAAAAATAGACAGACTACTGAGACTGATAGAAACATGTAAAATAAGTCTTCACAGAACACACTTTTCTTAGAATTTAGCATGGGCTACACTCGTATCTGGAGGCTGACATGTGAAGGTTATCAATAAATTCTGTGACACATGGACAAAATAGTGAGCTGAACCTAAGCAGAAAAAATCTTGCCTAAAATTAGAAGCACAATGAAAACCAGAACTTTTCTTTCACCACACACCAATTCATGAATATGCTTTAAGCTTTCAGAAAGCTTGCATTCATTTTTCATATACAGGTCTGCTTGATATGTTGTCCATAGGCTTCTGGGGTGGAAGAAAAGTAGTTTAAAGTTCTATGCTGTTAAAACTGTAAACCTGATCATTTTAGCTGTGTGTATCTAACAAAAGTGTATCATACCTTTAGACTGCTTTTTCTTCATTTGTGATTTCATGGCTTTTATAGAGTCCTAAGTCAATATTATATCAATAGCATAAAATGGATGGGCTAAAATTTTGCAGCTTTTCATTTTTCTGAGTTAAGATCTACTGTTTTCAAAAAGAGTTGATAATACAATTGAATTTAAAAGCTTGCAGCCCACATTCAAAGGTTAAGATTGTGATTGGATTGGACTGATAGTCCAAGTTATACCAAGGGAATGGCCCATCTTTTACACTCTTAGATCAGAGTCCAACTGCAGCCATGGGGGACCCAGCACAAGGTGGCTGCTCAAGTGTTCATTACGTAGTGCTGGTTTCAGTGCCACTCGCATCTCAACTAGTTGCACCATGATCCATGTGGACATAAGTAAAAAGTCACACTGAAGCCTTGAACAGATCATAGCAACTTTTAATTCATTAAAAAACAAGGACATTCATCCCTTTCTACATGGGTATTTTTTGAATGGGGCAGTAAAAAATTAGTAATTTAAAAATAAATAAATATTAAAGGTGAGCAAATACATTACACATATGCCAGCTGAAGAGATAGAAACCATCAAATTAGAGAGTCAGACTACACTAGCTTATATGTCTAGCTTGACATTTTTAAATGTCTAGCTTGACATTTTTACATTAGGTCTTAGCGCCTCTTTTTTGAGATGGAGGTTTCTGCTTTTTTATATAGACATAAATGGTTGTGAGACTGTAGCTATTAGAAGATGAAAAAATGATCATGCATTGGACATGATACCTTAAGTTTCAGCTTTCACATTTTCCAGATTCTGTACTGCATTAGTATATAACTCTGAATTTCTTATAAAGTGTCAGAAAGTTCTCACAGTTTAGTTAAACAAAACAATCCTTTTCCAGCCCGAGAACCTTGGACACAGCTGCAGCTTCAAGTCCAAAAAAGTAAAAACAACAGCAAATTGAGGAGAGCAATCTGGGAGGGGGGGACTTCATAATCTGAAACTGTAATTGGACAATTAACCCTAATATGTACATGGACCAAAACTTATAAAAGTATGAAAACGTGTAACCCATCATCCATCCTGAGTCCATCTTGAGTCTACCTTGGGTGTAGCCCTGGCCAGGCTCTTGTACTGCTCAAAGTGTATCCTTTGAAGGCCTTTTAATAAATACCTACATTATTCCTATAACTCTGCCTAGCCTCTGTTGTAGACTCTCAAGGCATCAGACTCATTATAAACCACCACCTCAAAAAACTTCAGCATGCTTCTTTTGCTCTTATTTTACTTATTTTAACTAAAATATATAGACAAGACATCAGGAAAACTTACTTCATGTCACACCCATCTTTAGTATGTAATTGCGACTAGTTGAAATATAGGGAAATGAAAGGGAGTGGAACATTCAGGGAATATTAAGGGAATGAAAAACCCCCAAAATTCTTATGTTCCAACCTAATGTTTACGCAATGACATTCACTCAACTCCTTCTTAAAAACTTGTGCATGCTGCAATAATATCTCTAAGACAGTGCAATCAATAGATTTGATTTTACTGTGTCTCGTACCGTAATGTTATTCTGTGATGCTTTCTAATTCCAAAAATTTTCTAAAACAACAATTTGTGTTTTAAAGAAAGCTAAATTACCCATGTGTTACTGGGTTTGTACTCAATAGGTCCTTACCACACCTATTACTAGTCTGTAGGATGATCCTGGGCAAACTTTTTCATCTTTTCAACATATTCCAATTTTAAAGATTCAGATTTTTACATGAAATGTTTGTTAAAATGCCCAAACACCATAATGAAGCCTCTTCTGAGAAGAATGGTAAAGAAAATTAAGGTGTTTAGAAGATTTGTTTAAGGAAAATAATCAGTATCAGAACTGTATTTTAAATGCACTTACTTGCTTCAGGATTTTTCAATGGCTAAATTTGTGGAAGGGAGTGGAGAACAGAACATAGGACATTTTCCTGCCTCTAGATGCTAGACTGAATTATTTAATTTATCACAAAAGGAAAAGAAGGTTGTGAAATTACAGAAGATCAAAAGAAGATCTAACATACCTTCTATAAATTCTCCAACACATAACAAATTCAGGGAAAGAAATTTAGATTCTTTACAAAAACCTTTCCTGGAGAAGATACTCTGCTGCAAAATAAAAAACATCCTTCACTACAGAAGCAAAACAGAAGCCCCACATCTCTTCCCAGCATTCCTTCCTGTCCTGCATTTATAGTTCCATGTCACTCACAAGAAAATTATAGGAATTACTGAATTTTTTTTTTTTGCTAGAACAGCAGCACTTTCCAAACTTCTTTAAAATACTCTTACCTACACCTTTAAAACTCCTCTTATTTACACTCACCAATCTCTGAAAAAAGTATGAAAAAAAGGATTAGAACTGTAAATTTTCACATGGGTAAATACATTCGCTCATAGCACCTAGTAGTTGCTGGGTAAAAATCAGAAACCACGGCCACAGAATGAACCTTGTGGTCAGTATCTACTGTTGGCCCCCTGATCCCGTGGAGCCTATTGATGGAACCTTCTTGATTCACCTGCAGGAGGCATTGCATTTGCAGGCTCCTGTCCTTCTGGAGGACTTCAGGGACCTCAATATCTTCTAGGAAAGTAGCATGGGGAGCTGCCAGTAGATTCTTGGAATGCATGGAGGAAAACTTCCTGACCAAGGTAATACAGAGCCTTACCAGAGGGGATTCAATACTGGTCACCAATGTGAGCTAATTGTGGATGTCAGGACGGGGGGCAGTGACCATGCATTGGAAGAGTTCACAATCCACAGAGATATGGGTCAGGAGAGAGGTAAAGACAGGCCCCTGAGATTTAAGAAAGGAAATTTCCAGCTCTTCAATGAGAGAGTCCATAGAATCTCCTGAAAGCCTCCTCAGGGGCTGGGGAGAGGAACAGAGCTGGCAAACCTCCAAGAGAGAAAGAGCTTGCACTTCCCAGGAGCAAAGAATCAGACAAGGAAGGCAGGAGATTGGCATGGCTCAGCAGGGCACCACTGGTCAAACTAAAAGGAAATCATCAAATGGAGAAGTAGTGGCAACGATGACAAGTAACTTGGGAAGAGCACAGTCAGGGTGGGGAAGGCCAAGGCAAAGCTGGAACTGAACCTGGCAAGGGACACAAGGAATAACAGGAAGGTATGCCAGCCAGAAAAGAGAAGTCAAAGAAGGTGTGTCCCCTGGCAGACAATGCTGGTACACTGGTATCAACAAATGAGGAGGAGGCTGAGGAGCTCAACAACTTTTTAGCTGCAGTGTTCAATGGTAACCTCTCTTCCCTCTTTGAGTGAATGGAGAGCAAGACAGGGACTGCAGGAGTAAAATCTTCTTACCAAGGGAAAGCAGTGACTGCTTTTCTCCATTGTTTTGCATACACATGTATCTTTTCACTATTAAACTGTCTTTATCTGGAATCTTTTGCACTTTTATAGTTCTGGTTCTTCCTCCAAGCCCAGTGGTAGGAAATGAGGAAGGAACTCAGGCAAAAAAAGTACAGGAACATATTTCATGTATGAGACCACAGAATAAAATTTCATTTTCTAATCTTCTGAGGAATAAGGCAAGAAGCATTATATAATGACATTATAGGATGAGCAAGATAAAGACAACTTTTTGTTCAGAACACACCACTTAAATGAACATTATCCGCTATAATAATACCATGAACCACAAGGCATAGCAGAGATCCTAAATCAATTACAACATTAATTACACTGATTATGCATATTATAAGCAATATCTATTTCAAATGTTTGGTTCAAATATGCTTGGGAACATAAAGATTATTCATTTGCTCATTCTTTACCACAATAGCTTTTATTTTGTTATTCTCCTTGTGCTGATGTTTAAAACAGTGGAATTAAATGTGGCTATTTAATGTTGTAAATTAGAATTCCAAATGTCTCCTATATCGAGGCTATCATGCAAGTATTAGATACAGTCCTAACTGTGGCAATCAATACAGTTATTTACTCCAGTTAAAAACAGATTACTTTCTGAGACAGAAAACAAACAAACAAAACCTGAACAGCTGCATGTGTTTTTTTCCATGAATGAAGCACTTCAGATTTTGCAAAATGGTGATAAATTGTTTCATCCCACAAGGGGCCACACTACACACAATGGACCTGGAAACTTGCCCATTTACACTTTCTGAAAGTCATTACAAGGCCTATACAGTATTATGCAAACCTCTGTGAGCATGGATATCTCAGGTAATTTGCTGATTTAAATAAAACAAACCCAAAAAACTAGTATAAAAGGCCTCATTTTTTTTCAATATATCCAGATCTCTCTCTGTACCTTTTTCCTTCCTGCACTGATTGGGTTGCATGTAGGTTTTATTTGCTAGACTAATACTGAGATGTCACCTTTTGGCCTTTGATAATAAAATACAAATTATTTCTCTACATATTCAAAATTAAAATCCATATTAATGTTAAAATCAGAAACAGATAATGAGTAAAACCAGACTCAGTTTTGCAGCAAGAGACCTTCTTCACAACAAGAATATGAAAATATGCTCTTAATATTAAATCAAAAATGGAACAAATGAAGGCAAGACCTAATCTTTAAACATTTCAGTCAACATGAAGACTGACTGATAATCATTCTTTCACATAGTCAAGAAATATTGTTGTGGTGTGTGTTCAGTTCCCAATTGAGTTATCTTCCCTGTTTTGTATTGTTTTATGATGCTTCCCCCCAGTTACACCCCTATACCCAGTTCGATGGTTCAGTCCTGGTTCCCCCTTTCCCTCGAATGGTGTCCTCCCTGTCTAGGCTCGCTGCCAAGCCCTTGTCTCCACCCCTGTTCCCCTGGCAACTGCCCCTTTCCCCTCCTCCAGAGCCCCGTTCATCTCCTGAAACCCCCCCATCCTTCCAGAAACTTCTCCCTTCCACAGGGGGTGATTGGGCAGGTGCCCTGAGCCCCTCCTTCGTTCGTGTACCACTTGTTGCCACCCCTGTCAGTCATGTTGAATTCCCCTCCTCAGTTTCTCCCGATTGGTTCTTGTACACCCCTTTATATACTGCTTCTCCCCCTTTTGTTTCGTCTTTTCCCGCCTGGTCACATTGGAGTCTTTTCCCGCCTCGACGCAGTGGTGTCTTTTCCCGCCTGGACGCGGTGGAGGAATGATACATTAAAACCACTGGGCTACACCGGGCGTGTTAAGACCCTCTTTTCTCTCGGCTTCTCCGCCTTGCCGCTTCTTTTCGATACTGTTGCTGCTGTCCTGCCGAGGAAGGCGCAGCCCGGACGTCCCTGACGGATCTGGGTAGTGCCCCCTTAGCTGCTAGCTGCTGCTGTGCTCCGAGCTAGCCCCGGCCACCTTCCCCCCCCCCCGCTCGGACGGGAGGGAAGTGCTTTTGACACAGCAGCCGCTGCAAAATATAGTTTTGGAATTGCATCTATAACTGTTATTTTGTCTTTCATATTTGCCTGTTTTTTTTCTTTGCATTGAGGCACTATCAGTCTGAAGAGCACTAAGCAGTTTTATCAAGCTTGTTCAAAGAAGACAAAGTTTCTTCTGAGGAGCTCTGACTGTCAGCTTTGGTAAGCACTTTATAAGGCATCTGAAAGACTCATCAATCTAAGGCCAGCAAAGTTAGAAAAAACCAGTTCCAAACTTACAGAGAAGCAAACCAGCCAGGAACGGTAAGAATTTTCCCTTTACTGGTGGAATGCCATTTTGCCATTTGTCAGATCAAATCTGCAGAATTCAAAACAAGAACCAGTCTTTTCCCCAGTGCTAAAGGGTTATTCTGAACCAGACTGATGGTAGCCTATTTTGAAAACTGCTTTGGGAGTAGGTCCATCTAAAGTTACAGCTTCAGTCCAACCATTTGTTCTGAAAACATCCTGGGTGCATCAGGCCTGATAGATCTGTTGCTACAAGGGACTATAACCATGCAGGGCTCTGGAAAGAAAAAGGGAAGAGCATGTGTAGGTGGGGTTTGAACGTAAAATAATATGTTGTCACTGTAGAAATCTTGTGCTTATTTATTTAAGGAATTTTTATGCTTATTTATCTCAAATTAGAAAATATTTATGGAAAGATTATTGTTCATATATCACTACTAGAAAATACGGATAGCTGGAAGATAGAGATATGTTTTCTTCCTTTGTTTTCAGAATGGAAATCAGAATCAGCTTTCTTGAAACACACAATACATTCTGTGTAGAGCAACTACATGAATATCAGCAGAACTCCGGATTTTTCCCTGACAGGGTTATATTAATTAGTTTCTGGAACTGTAGAAAAAACCTTAACACATTAATTTGATGAAACTACTTCAGATTTACACCAAACGGAGAGAAGAGGACAGCCCATTATGTAAAAAGGAGAGAGCCTTATTAGGATGTCATTTACTCTTCTTTAGCTGCAAATGAGATCTTCACTTCTGAATGTGAACAAAAGTCAATAATTTACGATATTACAAGGATGTTAGGAAAAACACCATCCTTCCTGGTGAGTTCTTAATTTTCTGAACATTTTCAGTGCCATTAAGGATCTCTTGTGCAGAAAGCAAGAGATTTTTTTCCTAAATGGCCTCTAAGAAAACACTTCTGGGACAGCAAATTGCATTTAGGACACTCTAAAGCATATTTACTCTGCACAGAGCCTTCCCTTATGAGTGTTCTGCATCCTTTTTCCACTGTTCTTTTTATTTTTAACATTTTTTACAATCCAACCAGAACTAGAGATCAGAACTTCCCTTATGTTTCATCATTAGGTTTTAGCTTTTCTTCTCCTTCTCCAGCATTTCATCCTTTGTTATCTGTCGTGGTTTGAGACGAAGTGAGTTTTGTGTGATGCTGTGGTCAAACCAATAGGTGCTCAGATTTGAATATTGGCACCTGGTGTGGCCACTGAGGACATGGAAACGCCTCTGAGAACACAGGGGGGTTAAAAGCTGAGAATGCCCAAAGAGAGAGAGAGAGAAAGAGAGAGAGGGCAGGTTGGGAGTTCTGGACAGACAGAGCCTGAGATTTTAACCCTTTCCTTGGATGCTGGAAAACTTGCAAATGCTGGTTCCTCCTGGAGTTGAATGAGGAGAGAGATAGAGATGAGATAAGAGGAAATGGGCCATGAAAGAAGTTGAAAAGAATCTTAGGTGGGAGGAGGTGATGGAGTTGCCTTTGGCAGGACTTTTCTTGTATGGCCATGGACAGAACCATTTTTCCTGTGACACAGAGACTGCATTCTAGGGGGAGGCAATGGCTCCGAGCCAAGAGAGTGCAGTGATGTGGTGCGAATGAGTGTGTGAACAGAGACGATGGGTGAAGAGGGTGGTGGTGCCCTCCATCTTCAGTGCAGAAGAAGAGGAAGATGATCTCTGTTCTTGAGACCCCTCGGCCCCAGGGGGTGAAATCTGGGGGGGACAGGTGTCCCAAAAGCAAGGGACTGTGCTCTTTTTGGAACTGGGCAAAGCACCCTTAAAAGGAAAACCCTAGAAGCAGCTTAGATCCATGTGCAGTGGTGAGAGCACTGGGCATGGAAGGAAGAAGTCACGATGGCAAGATGTTCTCCGAGCAGTGCTACGTGTGACATGGAAACACAAGAGGTTTCAGCTGTGTTTCCTGGGGAAGCCTGTGGTGCAAGAGGGACTCCTCTCTCCTTGATGAACTGAGAATTGGTAATGTGAAGGGTGGTGGTGGGATGAAAGTTGATGATCTGAGGGGTGAATGTATTGGAAATTTGGTGGGAGGAGGAATGTTTTTGGGAGGTTTTCATTTTGAGTTCTGTGTGTTTCTCTTTATGTATAGTTGTAGTTTAATAAATTATTTCCCCTTTAATTCCTAAGCTGGAGCCTGCTTTGCTCTATTTCTGATCACATCTCACAGCAGACACCAGGGAGAAGGTATTTTCATGGGGGCACTGACATTGCGCCAGGGTCAAACCATGACATTATCTCATCATGGAGCCTCAGATTCAGAACATGGCATGAAAAATTTCATCAGTTTCTTCAGACTTCAACTAAGCTCTGTGGCTTCATATTATGCTGGGTGTTCTTTCCCTGCACCTCCACAGCCCTGATTTCTGTCTTTGCTTTGCTCAGAGATCAGAAGGCATAAAAATGCCTTTCTCCTTTAAATTACCATTTTGGAATTGTACAGGGAAAACACAGGGAGTAATTTCAAGCTCTTAATGTTTTCTTCAGTATTTCAGAACATCTTATCTGTATTCAAAAAGACACCTAAATCTATGTGGAGAAACAATAAGTTTTGTGAAAAGGTAAAAAAGGGACTTTCACAATAAGAGAGTTCTACAAAACGTGGTAGCTCTGGGAACCTAAATTTTTTAGGAGCTGCAGGAGATCTCTAGTTTAAATGGATAAATCAGCATTTTGTGATTGGTCCAGGAGAGAAAAAAAAATATATATATTGAACTTGAATCTTAAATATATTCACGAATTATCTCAGCATTTGGACATTGTAATTAAATTAGTACTAGCATAGGGGCTGAGGTTGAGTAGTTGTCTCTTATCACAAGCCATGTTAGAAGATGTACGGGTTTATGCCTGGATAGCATTCATTCAGTGTTGAAACTTTGCACATGATGCTTTTTTCTGATTCTAAATGCATCTCTTTTGCTAGGTTATAGATGAAGCTCAGAAGACTGAAAATAATAGAGGATTTGATCCTCCGAGAAGTATTTGGGAGAGTTTACATTGGCCCATATAGAGAATGTAAAACAGTCTTATTATTTGAGTACATTTTCGGGGGATTAATGAAAAATTTCTTTTTATGGTTGTTGTAGGCATGAATATAAGCACAATGCTTTATAGCAGAGAAACAAAAATGACAAAATACATGCAGAAACAGAAAAAAAAACGAAAAAAATGTTAAGGTTTTGTATATAATTCAGATGCTCATTATATGAACCAAATTGAAGAATGGAACTAAAACACAATAAGTATAATGTTTAATGAGCCCTGAGAGGTTACATCAGCAAGAGAATCAGAAATAGCAAATCATACAATGATTTGGGTTGGAAGAGACCTCAAAGATCATGTGGTATCTCTCTAACCAGATCAGGCTGCTCAGAGCCACATCCCACATGACCTTGAACACTTCCATGGGTGAACCATCTACTCTTCTGGGGTAAGTCTTCCTGCATCTCACCACCCTTATCATAAAAATGTCTTCCTTATGCCAAATCTAAGCTATATTCTTTTAATTTAAAACTGTTGCCTTTTTTCCAGTCAGTGCAAGTCTTAGTAAAAAGTTTGTGTTTCTTATAAGCCAAATACACATATTATATATTGCAAGGCTGCAATGTGGCCTCCCTAGGGTCATCTCTTCTCCAAGAGGGAACAACCACAGCTCTCTCAGCCTTTCTTAAGAGAGGTGTCACAGCTCTCTGACCATTTTCAGGACCTTCCTATGGACTCACTCCAACAGTTCCATGTCCTTCCTTTGCTGGAACCACAGAGCTGGATGCAAGGTTCCATCTCATAATGAAAAAAAACAAATGAGGCTTTCTGTATACAAAGGAAAACCTTCCATTTTTTACTTTCTAAACTTAACAAACTTTTTGTCCAATCTTTACAATCACCCTTATTCTGACTGATATTTTATTTCATTGCTGGAAATCCCTGTCAAAATCAAGTGAATATGACTTAGTCTGTAAAGTTTTTATGCTGAATTGAGCCTTGGTACAATTTTCAGTAGGTTCATCTACAAACAACAGTCTGGAAAGTAATGTTTCAATCATTGTTTTAAGTCCTGTAGCAAGAAAAGGTGTAAAAATATTAGGTTTCAAGGAAAAGACTGATTTATGTTAAGCTGGCAATACAGGAAGAGCTGCAAAATACTATAAATGTGTCAAAAGAAGCAAAAGCCCAACATAAAGGTGTTTATGCTTTCTCCCTTAACACAAGAAAGACATGGGCATGTTAAAGGAGGTCCAGAGGAGGCCCCAAAGAACTCAGAGGCCAGAAGTACTTCAGTAAAAACAGGCTGAGAGAGCAGGCATTGTTCAGCAGGAGAAGGCTCCAGGGAGACCTCATTGAGGCCTTCCAGTACCTAAAAGAGGTCTGCAAAAAGGAGAGAGCAACTTTTTATATAGGCAGATAGTGACAGGGCAAGAGACAATGGTTTTAAATTGAAAGTGAGTAGGTTCTGGTTTTTTAGAACCTAGGAAAAATTCTTCACTATGAGGATCATGAAGTACTAGAACAGGTTGCCCAGAGAAGCCGCCCCATCCCTGGAAGTGTTCAAGGCCATATCGGCTGGGACTGAAAAATATCTCTGCCCATGGAAGGCAGGCCAAAACTAGATGATTTTTAAGGTCCCTTCTAACACATACCATTCTATAATTCTATAACTATGTCTTCCTGGAGAATGATCAAGATTATACACAATTTTTTAGCTCAGCAATTTATCAGGTGCAATGATTCGTAAAGTTTGATTATTTGCCATCCTCTGAAACACATTTATAAGGCATCCTCAGATCAGTGTTCCTGACCTTCATTTAGAAAATTTGTCCTCTTTTCCCTTCCATATAAGGAGTAAAAATATCTATACTCATGTTTTTGTGTCCTCTTGGAACACTTTTATCTCTAAAGAAATTAACACATAGGCCAAATTTATTCTCAGGAAAAGAACAGTCTAATTTGCTCTAAAATATTCATGCATTTAAAGGAAAAAAATAAAAGAGAGAAATAGGAGAACATATGCTTTCTTGACATAAACCTTTCCAAAGAACAGTAATGGAACTGTTAAGACTTTTGTTGAGATTAAATATTCATGAAGAAGGTTTTATTGTTTTTAATTAGAAGTGAAGAAATAAATTGTAAGGAATAATTTTCCAGGTTAGGTTGGTCTACAGTTTTTTTACTGCAGTTATCTCGGAAAATATCAGTAATTCAAAACTATTCATCAAAGAGTTGCAATAAAAATTCTTTTTCTATCACACATTTGTGGGCTTCTTGATTAGAATATTAAATAGTAACACTTGAATGGTTTTAACTGGTCACATGATGTAGCTCCTTTTCTTCACTGGATGTGCTTTAATTAGTAAATTAAGCCAGAATTATTCATTGTGAAATTTCATTGGTTTCCTTATTTGGTTTAGGCTGGTTTTGGTGAGGCAAAAATCCCAAGTAAGAAAATGCAAACATGACATGAATTCACTTCATTTAATAACTGGACTATTTTCAGAAACTGAAGAGGATATGTATGCATTTCAATCCCATTTTAATTTAACATAAGCACTGGAACAGTAAAAAGATTAAAAGAAACCATGATTGAAAAATATATGTAAATGAAGACAAATTAATCAAGAAAAGTAAAGTAGTCAAGCAGAAAGTAAATATTCTTAATTTCCAATCAGAAAGCAATAGAAAAATGTGATCTTATCAAATTATTTGTTTTACGCAGTTCTGAACACCAGTGGCAAATTACATAATGGCAAATAATATTAAACTAGAAGTGAAAGTGATGTCATTATCAATTATTTGAAATCCCAAAGAACTTGACAGCCATTAGGATAATGAAGAATAACACCATAATTTGATCTTTTAAGCCAACAGCTTGATCACAGCTCTGCAAAAGAACTGACCATGTCCCGCATTTTGGTCCTACGAAAAGTGCAACATGGCAGCAGAAGCTCATTAAGGATTTCTTGGGCAGGCTGGCAGCCCCTTGTATATTAAAGGAGAAACCAGGAAAATGCATTCATGGCACTCATGCGTTACAAAGCAGTGATATTCAAATTTGCTGTGACAAATACTCTGGAATCAGCAGCAGATATCTGCACCACTAAGGCAGCATGCCTAAGTTTACCTACCCTACTGAGGTATTACTGCACACCTCATCCCTCTGCAGAAAACAGCAAGGTTCAGGATCAAAGCCGACAGGCTGCACTCAGGGCTGAGGCTGAAGGAGGTGGCCAGTGTCCATGCAAGCTTGGTCTCTAGCACCAGAGAAGTGCTGGTGATCAAGGAAAGAAACCAAAGTACAAGGACTGTGCCCACCTTCAGAAGGGTAAGATCTGAGGAACTACAGACTTGTCAGACAATTCAGTGCTCGGGAAAACCAGGGAAGAAATCCTGTTAGAGCACAACACAGGGTGCATGAAATAGCCAACATAGACTGCCGATGGACAACCATGTCGGTCCCAGACAAATGCCTACATGTATTTGTGGCTAAGAGGAAAAGTGTGGATGTCCTTCACCTTGACACTAGCACCACTAGATGGTTTTTGTCACCATCTCCTGCAGTATTCTTCTGTGTTGAGCTGTTATGGTCTGGATGGGTGCACCATCAGAAGAATGGATTTCTAGACATCTCTCCAAGCACTGCCAATTCCCCCTCTGACTAGCACTCTCTAAGTCTGATATTCCAAGTGCTCCATGCACAAATAGAAGTACAGGATACAATGTTCTTTTCCTTTCACACAGGTAGGAGCCCCCACCAGCCTCAGTAAATTTGGACATCAACTACCTCTGCCTTTAATGTCTGCACCAAACAGCTGGCAGTACAGAAAGTGAATAAAAGCAGCAACTCCTTCTTTCTGTTCAGGTTTTGTGACAAAACAGCTGACTTTTACTGTATTTGTAAACAAACTATGCAATAAAAGCAAAGTTACTGAAATACTGCAGACTTTACCAACATAGCTTACAAATATAAATTTTCCAGAACATTAAGGTTTGAAACAACTCCTTTATCTCAGCCCTGCTTCCATGTCTGAGTTTCACTGCTGTTTTTTTCAGCTTAATATTTTCATCTCTTCAAAACAAGAGGAAGTGTAATGTGTAATTCAGGAATTCTCCTGAATTCAGGAATTCTCCTGAATTACTTACTGTCACTTGCACTGACTAGCATTCCTAATTTTTGTCTAAAATGGCACTTCTGTAGATAGAACTAGGAGTTCAAAACAATGAGAATCTGAGAAAAAAAATAAAGCAATTTTACAGTTTTCAGCAACTCAGACAGTGCTCCTGGAGTGACCTCCCCCTTACTGATTAACTGTATATGCCACAGCATTCTAAACACATTTTTGCACCATTTTGATACTCATTTTTCCTGATGTCCCCTTTCTTATGTTAACTTACTATTTAGCCTCCCATTTTTGCAAGGCTTGGATCTTGCTACTTGTACTAGGCAGGAGCTCTCAATCTACAAATCTAGGTTCAGATTACCTCTGAAACAGCAGGACTATTTAGCTCTCACATTTAAAGTGTCATATCCTGATTTTAAGGGTCGCCTGTACAGGACCTCGTCTTGTGTCCTCCAACTGTCTTCCAGCCAAGTTTCTCCCAGATTTTCTTCTCAGATATGAACATTCTTGCTTGTCAGGCTGAACTTACTTCTTCCATTACCCTGCTTCAGCAGGCAACTACGAGGAGATTCAGGCTGGTAACTGTTCCAGAGTGAGAGAGAGAAAGCTTCTCTGGAGGGAGGAGCTGAGCAGAGAATATTGACAGAAGTGTTCTACACAACATACTACAGCCAAGCTCTTTAAGAAGCCGAGGAACTGCTTTAAAGAATGTGTGAGGGAAGGATCCATTCCAATGCATTTCTCTGTAAAAACACTTGAATTCATCCACAAAACAAAGCATGTCACAAAGTAACTCTCATCAGCTCTGAAACTCATGGTAAGCCTATTTTCTCAGTATCGGATAATTAACACAATCTGTCATAATTATATTAGATTTCATGATTAAAAAAATACATGTTTATTTTGTGTTATATAATATCCTAATAACTTATTTTGTATCATATTATATAAGTTTATTGTATTTGTGTATAAAATTTCAGTGCAATTAAGCGGAGAAAAAAATCTATTTAGAAGTTTGTGATTTTTTGATCAGCATTTAAAAGCTCTCTATACAAATTGGAGTAGTAAAATGTGATGAAAAGTGGGGGACTTACTTGGCTCTAATTAAATAATATTTGGGCAGTATGGCAAACAAAAAATAGGATATAGAAATTTTTATCTAAAACTGCTGAAATAGTAGGCATTGACTTCAGCAAACTCACATGCACTCACAAACTCACTTGCATTTGAAGTCATAAGAAAAATATGGCTTCTCAAAAGTGCTACCAGGGAAAGACTAATGCATCAACCTCTTCATCTTCTTACCAATTTATTTGAGGATTTCAATCTACTGCTAATCTGAAATAGTTTTAAATGGAATCAACAGAATAGGCAGCAATGTATTCTACTAGATTAATTCAGACAAAGGCAAAATTTGTTAATCAAAGTGTGCCCTGTTTTTCTGTCTGGTGTAAGGCAAATTTTCCTCATAGAGACTAGTATGGGTCTGTGTTTTGGATTTGTGCTGAACAGGGGTGATACCAGAGGGAAGTTTTCATTACGTCTGAGCAGGGCTTCAGGAAAAAGGGCTTTTCTGCTTCTCTTCCCCCCAGCAAGGAGAATGGGGGGAGGCACTGGGGGAAGGAAAGAAGGTGGCACAGGAAACAGTCAGAACAGCTAACTTCAGCTGACCATGGAATATCCTAACCATATGGCACCATGCTCAGCAAAAGAAATAAGGGGGAAAATTGAAGGGGTCCCGTGGCTGAGGGTCCAGGCTGAGCATCTCTTGGTTGATGGTGAGCGATAGTATTCCATTGCATCACTTATCTTTCTTGGGTCTTATTTCTTCTCTTTGTTAATTTTCTTTTTACGACAATTAATTAACAGTATTTTTAATTTTTGTTTTTTCAATTACTAAATGTTTTTTATCTCAACCTACAAGTTTTCTCACTTTTATTCTACCAATTTTTTCCCCTGTGCCATAAGCGGAGAATGGGCAAGTGACTGTGTGAGTCTTGGTTGTCAGCTGAGTTTAAATCATGACAAAACACAGCTGAAAAAGTGTTGTGGTTGAGAAACTTCTCTTTTCACTACAAATTTAGATAACTCAAAAGGGACATTTTCAAAGGAATATATGAAAACCTAAAGGGATTGTCTGAGTTAAGAAAATGGCATCTGAAAGATATCTGCTGTTTTCTCTGTATCAGTTCAGAAGGTTTTCAGCAGTGAAATTGAAGAATGAGAAATACTTTCTTGTAACACAACTACCAAATTGTTGTTTGAAGTTTTCAAATAGTCATTCATCTCAAAGCATACTAGCTTACCAAACTATGTCTGTAAGGGAAGTCTGTACTTCACATGGCTCAAAACTTGACTTTTAAATTATAACTGTGAAAATATTTCAGTGTCAAAATATCTTAACAATAAAATAAAAAGTGTATATTTTTTTTTCATCCCTTATGAATACAGTGATTCCCTGAACAGACTAAATATGTAAGTGCCAACTTGAAAAGTGCAGCAAAATGTATTTGCAATACTACTTGAGGGTGAACTGAATACAACATTATGTAGGTAAGTATTGGACGAAGAGCTTCATGAGTCCTTCCTTGCTCAGAATGTCCTCAGAAAGAGAACAAAGGCTTTTTTAGCTTACTGGCTATTTGGTTTGTTTTTATTTGGTTTGTTTAGTATCAGGTGAGGTTAAAAGACTGGCTTTTCTCAGACATGGAGACTTTGGGTTCAGCCTTTCCTGTAATTTTTCTTTGACTATATAAATTCATAGAATTGTAGAAGAATAGAAGAATAATTTGAATTGGAAGGGACCTTAAAAATCATCTAGTTCCAACCCCCACCATGGCAAGAACAAATTGCTCAAAACTTGGCCCAACCTGGCCTTGAACGAACACTTCCAGGAACTGGATATCCATTACTTCTTTGGGTAACCTGGCCCAGTGCTTCACTGCTCTCACAGTAAACTCTCACTCTCCTCACAAGATCTGATATAAAACAGCCCTATTCCAGTCAAAAGCCATTTGCCCTTGGACTGTCATTGCACACCCTTGGAAAAAGTCCCTGTAAGTTTCCTGTATGTCACCCTTAGGTACAGGAAGGCTGCTATAAGATCTCTCCAGAGACATCTCTTCTCCAGGCTGAGCAACCCCATCAAAGAACCAACATAATTTTGTAAGGATGTGAGAAAAAGAACTTTTGCACCAGCTGTACATTACTTAAATTTTCACATGTCAAACTGACAAGGAATTCATGCTATAGCCCTGCAACAAGATACAAAGGCTCCATTCACACACAACACCCTCAATGCAGAGACCACTGTACTCTAAAGTAGAAACTATTACCTCAAAAACTGGGATGCCTCCTGAATAGGTCTTGTGACTGTCTTTCTGCAGACAAAATGTACTACTCTATATTCTCACTTGAAACAACTTTTATTCTGTGTGTCTGTACAGGACAAAAATGTTAAAAATTTGTTTTAAAGTGATTATGGAAGGCTTATTTGAAGCAAAGAAACACATTCAATGAATTTAACAGTCTGCTTTTGAAGCTGCAATACAACCATAAATTTAATACTGTTTTTACTACTGTGTAACAAAAGATTTCTATGTGGTTTAGAACTGCTTGTCATCTTCCCCTCTTTCTCCTGTTTCTCCATCATTTTTCTACTTCTAACTTGCTGGCTGATCCACCATACTATGAATATAAGACAAAAATCACAGTTTTTCTTACTGCTTAAAACTCAAGAGGTAACATCTTCCAAAATCATAATTCGTAGTGCAATTACCTGTGCAAGTGGTCATATCTTTGTTTTCATGTCAATGTTCAAGAACTTTTACTTCAACATTCAAAAGACTATGTGAATAATACTAGTCATATCTTTTGCCCAGAGAGATTAATTTGAATTTTTTATCATGTTATTCATCACAATTTTTCAGAGTACTTCTACTCTAAAAGCAAAAATAATTAATATATTCTGAGTCTGAAAATTAAATCTGTGTCTAGGAAATAGAACTTGTAATCACAGCCATATGATTAAGCACTAGCTTATGAAATGAGTTTAGCTCTGTTGGTTAGAGCATGGTGCTAATATCACCAGATTGTGTGTTCAAGCCCTGTGTAGGCCATTCACTTAAGGGTTAGATTTGATTGTTCAATTCAAAATATTCTGTGATCTCTGAACTGCAAAAAAAATGTCTTTATTATATGAATTAAGATTCCATGTACATTAAAAGATGATCCACACTAAATACTTCATCAAACAGGGATTTTTTGTAATAAATCCATAGGCAAATAACATCTTCCAATCTCTCCTTGGATTCTTGTCATTGTCATGTCACATAAAAGCAGAAATCAAAGTAGGACTGTCCTCGGGTGACTGTTATCCCCATCCGTGTGTATGTAATTTATGCTGGATATTCTGTTCCGTGCCTTTAAGACTGACAGAGTGAGAGTTTTGTTTTGGGCCTCTTATCAGACACTCGGCGGGACATACAGATAGCACCAGTGCATGTTGCGGCTTTTTTGCTTTTTGCCCTGCTTTTTGCTTTCGCTCTTGCTTCTGCTTCACTTCTGCTTTGCTTGCTCTTGCTTCTTTCCCCCCTTCTCATTAGTTACTTTAGCAAAACAGTCCAAATTCCTATCTGGATGGTTCCCCTCACCCTGTTGGACCTGCTGTCTGCTCCGGACTGGGATTTAGAACACGGAGAGAGAGTTTACACCTTGTGACTGCAGCAGCTGCCTCAGCGCCGGAGGGACTGATAACAGAGCAAACCCCCAGGAGAGACTTTCTGAATTTGTCATCTTTCTCAGAGCAGTGGAAGAGTGGTGTCATCCAGTATTGCTCATTGTGTGTGCTGGGGGGTGCTGTGCTTGTCAAATAAACAGGTTCTTTCCACCTCTCTCCAAGGAATTCTTCCTGAACCGGTTGGGGAGGGACCGTGTGGGTTTGCTTTTGGAGAAGCTCTTTTTGGGGATTCTCTCCCAAATTTGCCCTAAACCAGGACAAGAACATAAATCCACTGTTATACGGAAGAAGAAGAATCTGGCCCTTACTTGTTCAGACTTCAATATCAATTCAGAGGGCCATTGCAGTTCTGCGTGTTTGCCAACAGAGCCTAGTGCAGCTCAAGCATTATGCTAGCAATATGGATTTGTTTAGGAAAAATATTCATCCAAAGCCTTACTCTGTAATTAAAGGCATACCTCCTCCACTTTTCAGTAGACACACACAGATTAGCAGCATGTTGATTTTGTTCTGTTTTCCACCCTGTTTGTGTTTTCCATGCAAGACCTTTTTACATAGCAATTTGTTAATAAACTATTTGGCATCATGCTTAGACAGAGAGATTACATCATTGGATTACACAGAGGAATTGATTTCCTTGAGCTGTACAATTTTTTTCTGTTAGCACAATGAAAAGCTGACCGTACACCCTCTGACACTACTATGTTTATCTCCAAAATCCTTCTCAGGAGTAAGAATACACCCTGTCTTTTATTAATTTAATTTTTAAAAAATTCTGATTTTGTTGTGCTATCTACAAGAATAAATGCATATATTATTTGTGCTTTTCAAGTGCTGAAGAAATTACCAGGTATCATTAATAGTGTCTGTATTCAACCACTAATGACTGCAGAGATGCTTATTCAAGCAAGGAACTTTTACATGCAGACTGCAAGAACTAAGCAAGACTTTGTTATGTCTCTGATAAAAGGAATTAGTTTGACTGAAAGAAGAGTGACTTTAATTAGCTGTGCAAATGCCACTAATTCCAATTAATCTTCTCCCAGTGTCAAAACCAGAATCCAGGGAGAAAATAAATTGCAATAAATCAATATAACTCTTGTTTCTACCAGGAACAGGTGCTTACAGAAGGAGGCATGTCTTTTATAGTTGTCTGCATCAAGAAGTATTTAAACAAGACAGTAATTCAATATGCCAACCTTCACAATGATTTTTATAGACTATTTCTATATCTCCTGAATTGTTTTTCTTTTAATGGAAAGTAGTTAACACAGTATTTCTGAGAAGTATTCCAGTAAGAAATTTGCTCAGAATACTCGCAAGTACAACCAAGTTTTATTTTGCAGGGAAAATGAGGTGGGGATTTACAAGATAACTGGTTCTATTTGCAAACCCTAGATAAGCACTAACTTGGGCTTACTTTTCATGGGACAAATCAAGAAAACCAACCAGTCAACTGATTCTCCAAAGTATCTTGTAACGCCGTCTCTACAAGAAAGCTCCTGGGTTTCTTTTAGACAGCACTTTGAAAATTGTGACCATGAAATTTTAACCCTTGAGGATTTTCATGCTTCTAGTAGTAGTGTCTAGTGACAGATCTAGTAGATATGTCATGGCTTCTCAGATTTCAAGAGCACTGTCTCAAAACCAGCACCAACTTATACCTAAAAGAAGCCCAAAAAATCAAATCAATAACATCAGAGATGTGTCAGTAAAATGAAATTAAAAGAGTTCTCTTTGTGGGCAGGTAAGCAGGAACTTCTTTCATGCTTGAGAAATTTTGCAGTCATTATTTTGCAATAGTTTCCTTACAAGAGTTTTTTCATACCACGTTGCACAAGTATGTGATGAATGGATAGAGGAACATACCACTAAGTTAACTTCTCAGGAACAAGATAAAAAGAAAATAGAGAATTCAAACAAACAAACAAAACTCTCTCCTAGAAAAGAGAAAAAGGACTTTTGTTTTACCCTAGAAGATGAAGATGAAGCACAAACCTCCAAGATTTCAAATTGAACCACAAAGCAGTGTTTCACAATGCACAATAATGAACACAACAAAATAGAGTTTGGCCTTGGCTTTCTGGTGTGTTTACACAAAACTTTACCACTCACAGGATCCAGACAGGTATCAGCATTAGAATCTGCAAGCAAACATCACTCAGTATCAGAATAGGTCAGGCGTCTGACATCCCCAAGCATGCTTCCTCCTATTAATACTGATTTATTTACTCAATGAACAGGTGCATTTGAAAAGACCAAAATCAGGTAAAAGTGGCAAATCTCAAAGACCTGAGAGCACTTATAGGCTTTACTGACCTCATCCCCCAAAGGTGCCTGGTGCTCTGGGTGGCAGCATGTCTGGCCCACCCCACAGCTGCCCCAGCTCCCCAGCCACTGTGGGACTATGGCAGGAGCAGGACACCAGCAGGGAGCACCTAGGTCAGACCTCATAGCCAGCCAGTTATCTCCTAATTTTCTCCAACTTATCTAGCTGTTCTGGGTTATACAGCTTAATCACAGGCAGGTGTGACTCAGAATATATTGTTTTACAACCAAAACATACAAAGGCTGCCCTCAGTAGAACATGATTCAGGATCTGGGAAGAATAGACAATATGAAAAGCTTTGATGGGAATAAGATAGTAATTTTCCCATCCTTTTATTTTGCATGATGTTATTTAAGTATTATAGAATCATGAATCCTGAGCTGGAAGGTACCTAAAAGGATCATTACAGCCCAACTCCTGTCCCTGCACAGAATCACCTCAAGAATCACATGATGTGTCTGAAAATGTTGTCTGAATGTTTCTCAAACTCTGCCATGCTTCAATTTGTGACCATATCCTTGAGGAACCTGTTGTGGTGCCTCATCAACCACTAGGTGAAGAATTTTTTTCCAAATATCCAATTTAATCTTCCCCTGACACAATTTCATACCATTTTCTCATGTCCTATCACCGGACACTGCAGAGACACTTGAACATATGCAGAGAGATGAGCTTTGTAAGTGTGGGTTTAGAGTTGCCAACCATATAAATCTTATGAGCAAATCACTGATGACTGGCTTCAAAGCCTCTGTCCTTCTTGAGATGTGTACCAAAACAGAATTAAAGTCCTCTAAAATTCTAGTCTATACCAAATAATTTTAGTAAAAATATATTTAATATAATTAATAAGTATTATACTGGTTTTTCTAAAGTAATTTCTTTTTTCAAGAGAAACTAAACTGCCTTCTTTAGATCAGTATGCATCTAATATCCTATATTCGTGATGAATGTTCCTGTCTGAGAAGGATGAAGCAAAAACTTTTATTCTTTACAATACTTTCTTAGTGTGATTATGTATCTTGCTTTGTTTTCTCCTAATAAAAATTGTCCTCAACTCAAAACAGCTTTTTGGTATTCAATATTGTTTCATCTTGACCTCTCCCATTTTAATATATGATTTGGCATTATATTTTGTTGCTTTTAGTATTGAGCAATAACAGCAAAGCTCAGTGATACTCTAAGGGTTTATGATGACATCAATCACCAGAGACTAGGCTAAGAAAAAAGAAAAAATGAGAACAGAAAAAAAGAGAGAGAATCAGAGAATTGGGCAGCAACCAGCGTTTCACTTCAGAAAAAAAAAAAGTTTCCCTGATTTCAGCATGACTCTTAAAACGAGCAAAAGCGATTTTGGTTTCACTAGGAGAATATGACAAGCAACAGTCTACAAGTAGCCAGACTGATGAATTAGAGTCTGAAATAGAATTTAGTCATGGTGATAACGAAGTCATCTGTCTAATCATTAATCCTGATTGGGTAAGAATTTCTATTTCCTAATTATGTTATTGAGACTTGCTACTGTTAAGTCTGTAAGGAAACTGGAAGGTGAGAAACTTTTTAGTCATGTGCCAAGGAAAATACCTATGTTGATAAATGTGAGATTCACCAAGTGTTGGATGGAAAAAAGAATATTAGAATTATTTTAATCATAAAGGGAGCAAAGAATTCATCATCAAAGAAAAATTTGCAGTTTTAAGCTAGTTCAGATATACTTTGCTCCATAAACAGCTCTTCTGCACACAAAATAAATTCTGCAGTATTCCAAGGCAGTGTCCAGAAAATTAATTCAGACTGTGCACAGGTGACTTTTAGTGTAGTTTCTAGAATTTCTAATATACTTTGTTAGAAAAATTAGAATTTCTTTTCCTGTTCTATCCTTGGCTTAAATGACTAATTTATTGATTAATCAAAAAAAAAATTAAATATATAAAAATTTGCCAGTTTGAACACACTCATACTGTTCACAACTGCAAGGTATCTGAAAATGACAAAGGCATCCAAATTTATTGATACATGAAATTCTTTTCAATTTTATAGAATGAGATGAAAACTTTAGCAAAAATTCCCACTTGTTACTTATCACAGTAAAATTATTTATACCACAGCATTGAAAATCTTCCATATGGATAGTTACATTCTGATGGTTATAAACTGTATGGAATGACAGACCTGAACTTAGTAATATTTGCAAGAAAATATTTGCAAGTAATATTTGCAAGAAAACTCATTCAGTTTAATGTCCTTGAATAAGTTATTGCTTTTAACTTTTTTCTAATAATTTACCAGTGGTTTAAAATCTTCTCAGATTGATTTTTATTTCCTTCTTCACTTTTCCTAGAGTGCACTATGTTTGTGTTTCTCAATATGAGACTTAAAGGCACATATGTGTTGAGCAAAAATATAAGAGGGGACTCCAACAGCATTCATCCTTAGGTTCTGTAACTGTTGCAGTCTATAGACTTAATACCCCTTATCCAGCTTCCTTCCTTCTGCAACAGCCTACAAATCTGAATTATGTTAGTTATGAAAAAATGAGCAAAAAAATAGAAAATAGACTCAGCCTAAGGGGCTGCATTTCTATCTAAAATCTGGGGCTATCCTACAATTTTTGACACCAGCTTAATCTTGAACTGGCTTAGAACTAAAAAATCTCATTGATCTATGTCCTTCCTTACAATAAATTATGAATTAGAATTTTATCTACAGTGCTCATTATACAAAATTACCTCCAAATATCACATGTTGTACCAGGCTACACAACTGAATAAATATATATGCAAACTTTTTCCTCAACAGATCAAATAAAAACTGTGCACTGATTGTTCATGGTGGAAATCTGTCCAAGGCTGCAAGAGCTCAGAAAAAACAAAATCTACATCTATAAATTATTATAAATGTAATGGATTTGGAGTTAACATTTCACAAACTAGATTTCAATAGTTTTGAAGAACTCTAGCTCTTACCTTCATAAACTTACCTAGATTCATTGTTTCCACAAAGAATTCATCTCAGATCTTAGCAGTGTTCTTCTTCTTTGAAACTATTTCTTCCAGCTGAATATATGTACCTGATGTATTTTCATGTGTGTCATCTGCTCTGAGCGTATGTCAGCAGTATCCAGAGTGACAAAAAGGGGTTTTTTAATGAAAGTTCAGTTCTTGGCTTCACGCAAGAAAAATCTATTTGTAATGTAGCAAAACCTATATGTTTTGGAAATTATAATGACAATTATAGGAAATGTATAACTGTCCAGTTAAAGAGTAACAGATATTTTTTCTCTTTTTAATTATCCAATAATAACGTGTTCTTACATGTAAAAAATTTACAGAAGACTTTTACAAGTAGTAAGTTATATTTACCTCTCTACTTATATTAGTGTGATTGATGTTCTCATAGTAAAATGTTGTTTCTGTATAACTAAAATAAAAGACAAAATAAGCCCCAAGATTCTTATTTGAGATATTATTGAGTATTTACTATGGTTAAAAAAATTCTCAAGACTTTTCCCAAAATAAGCTTCATATTTCATTAGAGGTTTTAATCCCTTGAACTCTTTATCCTTTCCATCATAAAGCAGGGCATTACCTTTGGCAATACTTTGGTACAAAGCATCTTCATGCAATACAGATATTCTAGTGCTGTCATTTATCTATTCCTTATTCCTCTCCACTTCTTGTCTGGGGCTCATAATACAAAATTTCCTTTATCTTCTCATTCTGTCTCTAACTGTACATCATTTAAGATGTTATCTGAGCAATACCACTCCTAAAATGTATGGCTGAGCACGAGGCTCTTCCAGAGTCCAGTGGTTTATTTTGACACTATTAGTAATACATCTCAATTTTAAATTGGCTATATGTCAATATTCTAGGTATTTTTCAAGTTATATTTAAGAACACCTAATTTTTTTATGCAGTCAACCATTTTGGGTTTTTTTCCCAGCATTCAAATGGCAAACATATCTGGATAAACATTTTTGAAATTATATTGTTAAATCTGGGCACACAGTGAAATTTCTCTGATTTCCTGGAAAAGTCAAAGGATTTTAAACAAAGAGCAAAATTTAGAAAGGTACTTCAAGACCACTGCTATGATAACAAATTTCTTGCAAGAAATATATTGCTATTGCTTTCTTTTCAGACTTTAACAATGTCAGGTAGTTTATATGTCTTCCAGAGAAGCCTACAAATCACTCGGAGTCTTAAATGCATTCCAGTTAAATTGAATTCCCCCAAAGCTTTAAAAGAGAATCACAGGACAAATGACACAGAGAAAGAAACAGATTAACATTCCCCATACATATATTATACAACCTACACTGACACATAAAATAACACTTCCAGATGGATACAGATACCATACCACAAAGATATCGCAATCAGTCATGATTAGTCAAAGTATGCTGTAAGTCTGAGTTTTCCACGTCCCTCAAAGAAAATGTAAATTAATTTCATGATCAAACCATTAAAAAAATGCAGGACACAAGGTATTTTTTTCCTCTGTGTTTGGGTGATGATTAGTGAGGGATAATATGCAGATACTGAAACCTTGGTACCTGTTACCTATGTTGAGATTTTTCACTAATATCAAACACTACAGTGAGCAGGAGTAGAATTAGTATGCTCTTCCTGTCTGAATAGTTTGCTGCTCTCCCTCTTTCTCTCAGCATTTGTTTTACATGCCAAAGCATGAACATTTTGTGCAATAGTCTTGGTAAAAGCTAAGTTGAAGAGCTTAGAAGCTAAGTGCTGATGGATTGTACAAAGTACACGGTAATTTGTCCTCTGTGCTCCTTGTCATAGGAGGATACACAGCAATTGGTCTACACAGGAGGCTATGAAGGGATTATGTAAGGCAAAAGTTAGTGCTTTCCCTTACCTTTGTACCTTCTCAAAATAGTACAGCTGCAGAATGATTGGTGGCCAGCAACGCTAAAAGTTAGAGGACTATACAACCACAATAATGAAAAAAAAAATCACCCAACAAAAGTTAATTAGAAAGCATTTGAATAAAAATCAGCTTGTTAATCAGATGGGACTAATGATGCTCATGCTGGGAGAGGAAGGGAAATAAGTTAAATAAGCCAGAAAGCTATAGGTCAGGCTGCTTATATTTGATTGCTAGAAAGGCCAGAAATGTTAATCAAGCAAATCATTCATACTCACCTGAAAGGCAATGAGGTAGAAGGAATTATTGCTAGAGTCTGGTAAAAACTAAGTGTTTAACTTTTTCATGCAGCAGAAATAGCTGTCTCACTCTCCACAGGACTGACTTGTCCCCTTGCCCCCAATCTCTTCTGGCATTTTTCGAGGAAAAACAAGAAAAAAATGGTTCTTCAGACTCATGTAGATCAGGCCAGAATTTAGTTGTTTCAAATTTGGAACAAAATGTTTAGATATGTTAGAGAAAAATGTATTCATGCCTTCATGTCAAAGAAATGGAATACAGAATTTATTACAAATTTTCTGGAGATCTGTTAGAAATAATACAAACAAAAATTATTTTGATTTTGGGACAGGCTGCCTTCTAAAGTTCTTTCAGCTATGCTTTTTTATTTTGTAATTATTAATATTCTTGTCTACATGAATGCTCACACATTTTGAAATAAATCCTTTGAGGAATAATTTTCAGGGATATCTTGTTCCATTTTCCTTCTAAATTTTAAAATTGAACACTTCCTTTAATTGATGTTATTTTTTAAAAAAAACAAATAATGAAAAGTGGAAAACTTATTTGCTTGCTTTCCTGACTAGCATTTGTTATCCAACATGATTTTAAAAGGAAGGATTTGTTATGCCAGGGGGTTTTGTTCTCTTAATGGTGTCTTTTTGCATTCTGATTACTGCTACATCAGTTTAGTAATAGGGAATTCAAATAATCATTCAAATAACAAAATAGAATATATATAAACTCTCTGCAGAATATCACAGATATATATTCTAAAAATATACACTACTCAGTGCATTTTAAAAATTGACTGACATATCTTTGACGAGATATTTTCATATTTTTCTTACTCCTTACAGGAAAAAAATTATACATTCTTTCTGAGTATTACTTTGGTGCTATTTTTTTTTTCTTTTTCTTTAAAAAATATTTGCACATGACCTTGCTATCATTACCACAACCTTGGTGAATGAAAAGAAAATTTCTTACGGAAAACCCAGGCAGACAGCTGACTGGAGCCTGTTTCTGTTCTGAGCATGACCCCAGCCTAGCATGTGAAGACTGTGCACAGTATGTAAGGATGCATTTGAGATGCAGTTGGCTCTGCAGTATGCATCTGAATGCACGCTGCATGTATACTGCATCCTCTGTGAGACTGCACAGAATTTAATGGCAGCATGTGGAGACACGTAATTTTCAACAGGATAAAGAATAATTTAGTAATGCTTTTTCATTTGTGCATCAGTATGAATGCATTCCATCTACACTGGAGCTCTGATGCTGTGGGTTTGGGTGGGTTTTTTTTGTTACAACACCTAATAGCAAAACATAGTCCAAAAAAGAAAGTGTAGCTTTAGTGTAGTATTAGCTAGACAGAAAAAAAATCAATAAAGAAAAACACTTTGAACTTAAGTTATAGCTGCATGTCACCTTGAGTGATCTATGAAATAATGACATCAGCAGTCAAAGCTACACTATAACAATCTGAATGTTTTGGTTGGTCTTTTTGCCATGTTTTACAGGACGCTCCTTTAAGACTACCACCTTAAAAAATAACAGCCAAACTAGCAATAAAAATGTTGGTTTCAGTCATGTTGTTTTTAACAGTTGTGAAATATGAGGAGAGATATCAGGAAGGTGGAAAGTTTGGAACATAGAGGGAACCATGTCAGTGACCTAAGCAGTCAAAGGTTAAGATTAACTATTGGCAGGTATGCAAATATGAAGATTTGAGAGAGGAGTAAAAAATGAGATAAAATATCTAAACCGTACCTGACATAACAGGGCAGGAAAACATTAGGTATTAAAACTAAAATTGAAGATTATTCATATCTTTGTGCTAAAGAAGCTCACTACTGTATTCTAACATTTCTGAAAATTTACTTTATGTAATGGATTGTCGCAAGAAGGGGAATGGGAATGGGAATGGGAAGGGGAAGGGGAAGAGGAAGGGGAAGGAGGAAAGGGAAGGGGAAGGAGAAGGGGAAAGGGAAGGGGAAGGGGAAGGGGAACGAGGAAGGGGAATGGGAAAAGGAAAGGGGAAGGAGAAGGGGGAAGGGAACAACAGCATGATAAGGATAAAATCTGTGTATAAATATGTCTGCTGATGTAAGCTAAAGTAGAAAGTTTGTATGTTTAATGTAGAGAGGGAAGTGAATTGACAAGGAAAAGGCAATGAGCACAGTGGGCACTTCTACAAAGAGCTGTATTCCAGCATGAGGAACAAAGATGGCAATTAATAAAAACATCAGGTTTTCTTGTCTTCTACTGGTAATGCAGGAAACTAAGTTTCCTATTGCAGTCCTGCAAACACTGATCTCTGTACTTTATGAATGTGTGTGTGCGTTTATATTTGTGATTATCACTTCATGTATTTACAAAGAATGCAGCATGATGCTGGTAGAGATTTCCTGGCCAGTTTGCAGAAGCCTGCTTGTGAGATCGGGGTTAATAAGTCTTCCATTTGTCCATTGCCCTCCATGCTGTGTTACCAGTATAAATAAGAAGGAATTTATTACAAGAGTTAACAAGGAAGTGCAGAACCCATCACAAAAGTATTACCAGTAACCACTGGTATGAACAGTCAAATTTTGTCCAGTCATGAACCCATAGTATATCTGAAAAAGTGTTTTCTTGAATTGGTTTCCTCAATGCTACAAGGGCCACTGTCTGTGAAAATGCATCCAGCAGTGATGTGTTTCATGCCATGTGGATTTCTATACAGTTACCTGTGGCGTACGACACAGTCTCATCTAGTTGTTGTCAATGAGTTTGGAGATTGCAATTCTGCAGGACCAACTGCTGCACTCAGTCGAGGTTTGCTGTGTTCCTGGACTAACAATAATATTAACTTCACTGACCCCATCATATATATCTTAGGTTACAAAATCCAGGGAGTGGAAAATGAGCCTGAAATTCAATCAAACACACCACAGAGATGAAAAGGCAGCAACTGTTGATCTCATGAGATACAACCTTTAAAGAAGACATGAAGTACCATGTATTTACTTGTAGCAAATAATTAAAATATAATAAAATAGACTGCAAACTTCATATGTCAAGTGTTACCCCATAAAATAAATACCATAATATCTCTGCATTATTCCATTGGAACCAGAACTACTAATTCATTCTTAATAGAGTATGTTCATGTCTGAGTGACACTGGTGGCTTTTTAAGTGATTGTGACATTAGCAAAGGCCTTATTAAACCATCCAAATTAAAATGAATGGAGCAGTTTAAGCTCAGCATGAATAGATAGTGGATAAATGGAAGAAGGGACAGAGAGGAATGTCAGGTCCTGAAACAGATTTCCTTAGCAATATTCTGCCTCTTGGTAGGGTCATCCAGAACAGGTGTTTTACATTTTAAAACCTGGATGAAAAAGAAGTGGCATAACCTGGACGCTCGAGTTAATAAAAGAGTCACAATATAGATTCAGCCATTAAGAGCCTGATCACACACTGTGGTTCTCCATGATGAGTATGTAAATTGGGAAAAGATTACTTAGGTTTCTGGACCAAATATAGAAATGTAGACAAAAGAGAGGGGTTCCCTAAGCCCTTTTCACAACACTAATAACTGAAAAATACTTTGTCAATATCATGGTTTCTCTTACTGCAAACATACAATTTCTGGTGAATGAAAATCCAGCCTCAAAGTTGAGGATGACAAAAAAATTTCCATACTCAATTCTAAGTTCAGAAATATATAATTTTTAAAATATTTTGAGACACTCCATGGACACATACAGATAGGTATAAATTTTATGTTTCTGACAAAATGAGTTAATGCCAAAAAAAAAATCCCATGATGGATTTTTCGAGCTCTGGGAAACACACATTGAAATGTGCTACCTCAGGCAATGTTTCCTATTCTTGGGCTGCACAGACATTCTTCAAAACATGTGTACTGGAAGGACTCACACAAAAAAGTAATATATTTATTCTGTATTTGGTGGAGTCTGACATAAAACTGCACCAAGATGAAAAAGTTCTAAACCTGCAAATTTTAATCCCTATTTATAAAGTAAGCAAAGTTAAAAAAAAAGGTGAAAGATGTCTATTTCCTATCTTTCTTCAAAAAAAATCTTACCATCTTTTATTCTTAGATTTTAATAAGAAGTTTCAAAGCATGCACATTTATTTTTCAACCACTTTGGTCAGGACAAAGGATACACACCCCGACAGGATAGGAATTAAATTTTATTTCATGTTTCTATGAAATAAAAATTCCATATTTTTATAAGACCTTATCCATGAGAGAAAAGGCACCAAAATAAACCTTCTCCTCTAGCTGTGTAAAGTTCTAACTCTCATTTTTGGACCCTGAATTTTCTGAGGAAAAAACAAGAAAAGGGAAAATTGCTACTAGTTTAGATTCCCCTGGAAATTATCATAATTGTCACAGTTTTCCAAGGAAAACTCCGCAGTGGAATCCACAGCTTTGGATTTGACTTAACATTTTTCTTATGAGTGTTACTGGAATAAAAAGAAAAATTCAATTATAGCAGGACATAGGACAAATGCCTTTTAAAAGAGAAAAAAGAGAAAATCATAACCTAGAAAAATGTACTTTGGTATGTTAGAATGACTTGACCATGAGATAGGAAAACACAAGAATGTAGTCAAGGTGAAAAGAAAAAATCACTTTAGTAAATTATATATGTAAACAGTACTGCATTAAGAAAGAGAGCTCTGGATTCAGAACAGGTATTCATCTGTTATCAGTGCTGAAAAAACACCAGTGTCTAAGTGTCAAACTGTGGGGGCCCAAATCCTACTTTTCTCATGTCTGACTGTAAATCAGTCTGTGGGGCTGTTCTGAATGCCTGCTTGCAGCTATGAGCGTGGTCAGGTTCTCAGTTCTGACAGGCGGAAAATTTCTGTTTCCTCTAAAAATATCAGCATATTTATTTTTAAAAGATTAGAGATAAGTCTGAGTGCTGAAAAATCTTGTTTATGTCAAACAAAGTCCTTCCTACATAACAAATTAAAGGTTAAAGGGTATAAGTGAAGCTTCAAAGTGATACGTATCTGAAAGGTCACTTCTTAGCAGACCTCATATTTTTTAGATTGCTTGGTCACTGCAGCCTTCTAGCATCATAAAGACGTAAGACACAAATAATATTGAGAGACTATGAAAATCCCATAAATCAGTGTAAGAGCTCTTTACTTCAGTAAAGACCTGTGTAGACATTTGCCCTGTAAAAATGTCATAAATTTACCTCCTCATTTAAGCCTTCTCCAATTTCCTTCCAACCTGCATTTCTATGTCCTTGCTTTGTCTTTTGGGGATGAAGAAAACCCTTTGGAATGAAACTGGGCTATGAATAGTAGTTACACTAGTATCAGAACTTGTTTCATGACTCTTACCTGAATAGGGAAAAAGAAGAATCTGGGATATGAGAGAGTGAACAAGGAAGAGCCATTCATCTTCTCCTGCCACATTTTATATAAATCTAGAAACACATTTGGACATGAGAAGACATTTTAATTTTCTCCAGAATTTTCACCAAAGAAGAATATGTAAAATTATAAGTTGTTGGGGCTTGTATCTCTTTATTCAACAATTTTATCCCAAGATTATTACATCAAGTTAAAAAACAGTCATGGACTAGATAATTTCTTTGAGCAAAAGCTTTTGTAACAGAAGAATCATAAGCTTTTATTAATTCCATGAATAAAACAGAAGGGAAGGTCTCATGCCTGAAAAACTTTTAGGTCCTCTCAACAGACCTTCAAGTTAAAGGAAGGATACTTTAAAAGAAACTTTGGGGGTACTCATATTATCCCTGACGCATCTTGCCGAATTTGTTAAGTCTGTTTTTTTCAATCTGATAAATTTATGCCCACTTACTTTTAATGTCCTAACACTGTTTATTTACACCTAAATGAACTTATCTTGCACAATGCACAAATAGCCAATGCTAACATAAAGAGGCAACTGAATGCTTACACCTCTCTCACCCCTCAGAATCCTCTGCTGTCCTGGTTTATCAAGCCAATTCTTGACAATTTATTATAATATGTGACAAGGGTGTCCACAGTATAAACTGGTAAAAGGCTCCAATTTTACAGTTCCCTAAAAAAAAGAGATCCACATCTAATGTTGAGATCAAGCTGCAGACATCCTCAGTCCTCTAGTTGGCTGCTGTAATCAGAGTTCCAGAAAGATACAAAAGGCCATCTCATATTTTGGTGACATAATAACGAGCTTTTTGAAAACAGATTTAAATAATCAAGATATGGAGGTATCCAAAGTGACAGCAGCACAAACTTAACCATTTTCTCTGAAAAAGTGTAAATTTCAGACTACAAATCAATTACAGTTGCACATTGGTACTTCAGCAGGACTAGATTATTATTGTGGTTCTACATTTCACATACTGAAAGAAGACAGCCTTTCTTATGCACACACATAAAAAATGGAAAATCCGTATTTCAAAAAGCTCTCAGGCCAAATGCAGTGGCATAAACCAATCTATTTTTCCTTACAGGTTAACTGGTGTTTTAAAGAACCGGAATGGAAAGCTTGGTTCCATGCCAAGGTTTTCACAGAGGGACATTTGAGATTTTCCAAAGAAACCAGAGAGTGGAAAACTCAAATGAAAGGGCATTCCTACTGAAAAAATACCTTTGGGGGTTGTGGAGGTGATAGGTGCTTTTTCTCTCCAGCGTGTGAACATAATTTCATATGCCCATGGTCACTCATTCACTGATTATTTTGTGTCAAATCTTGGTAAAATATCTTGGTTAAACAACAGTTTAAGGCAGAGGATTATTCCCAAAAACATTAGCAGAATAGTATGCCCCCTTTATTCATGGTGGGATATGGAGATTTTCCAAGAAGCTAAAGGAGGAAGAGATTTAATTGAATTCATTCATTTTAAATTAGAAAATACTCAAAAAAATTGAAAAGCAAAAATGTAAATATTCCATAAGAATCTCTAAAAGCAAGACAGATTTAGGAAAATTGTCTGTTCATGACAAACGTGGCCATTTATGTACAGGAAATTTAACTTCATTGACAAAATGATGTGATAAACAGAGGACATGTAATAGCAATGCATGTTTAGCAAATTTCCAAATTCTTTTTGCTGTACAGAGTGCTGGTCACTTCAGTAACACTTCTCTAGTTTTATCACCACACCTTGTAATGCAAATCAATGTGCAAAAAATCAATAAAAGAAGTTTAACACAGAAAATCTAATCACTGCCATGGTAATGGGGAATATCTCAGAATTTAGGAATGATGTTCAGATATATAAAACTTTTTTCACTCTCTTTATTGTTATTCACATTTTATAAACATGAAACTGAACCTGTAACTTTAAAGCTCTCACATATTTTTTTTCTTCTTCTGCTTTTCAGATATTTTTTATGCTTGAAAAAGGAGGAGTCATTAAGCTGGGAAACTTTATTTAGATGCCACTATGTGGAAGAAATCAAAGTTTTCTAAAATAGCAGCTGCTTCTGAACAAATTTTCATCAATTCATATAATTTCTTGGATTGCTGTTGGAGAAGAAATTATATATCAATTAAAAGGTATCATGTTACCAGCACAAAGAACAATTTTTCAGGGTGCCACCCACCTATCGCTCTCAAGCACAATGAGAATGTCAGTCATGTTGAAGTTTTGTCATGATAGCCTACTGAAATAACTCACGATGTTCAATTCTTAATGTAAGTCATAATCACCTGCTTCTTTGAAACCAAACATCAAACAGTCTTGCAAAGATCTCATTTTACCAAAATTCTGGTAAACAAAACCTAGAGCAAACAAAGGCAGCTTTCTGAATGTTTAGCCAGTGCTTTCCCTGCGTGATCATGTATTTTATCCCTCAAACAACAACTGGAGGAAATATTTCTGAAGCCATCTGTAGAAAACTTAGGGAGAATACACCTATCAAATAGAAACTTTTGAACTATTCTTTTATGCTTCAGTAGCTCTCCCCTCCCATTAACTTAAAAGTACAGCTGTACTCAAGTGTTGCATTCTCTCCATCTAATCTTCCATCCTTTTCTTCTCTGGCTTCATTGTTATCCTAACAATGCTCACACATCTAAAATGACTGTTAGGGTTTTAGAGCAGTTTGTTGAGTTTTCAAGAAGGCTGTTGAATGGTGAAAGAGTTGGCAAACTACTTTAGACTGAGTAAAATCGTATTCTTCAAAGAGGTGATAAATAATTTTAGGTCATACGACTATTCTCAAATTGGTTATACATGAGACATGGTGAAAGCAATATATTTCATAGCAATCATGAGAATAAAAGAACTCCAATACCACCTAGTGTTAGCTAGGTACACTGTCCTTCACTGAGGAAAATGGTGGAAAAAAAGGCAACCACAACGTGGAGTCCGAAAAAGGTATCCTGGGGCTGAAAGAGAGGCTAATGCAAAAAGGAGTACCATACAAGAAATTAATCAAAAATAGCTTCCTAGACTGAAGCTGGTGAAAGAAATGGCTACTGTAAAGTGTAGCCTACAGAGGTAGCTTCTGGGGACTTTGCTAAGAAAATGAAACGTTTTCTAACCTTTCAATAGTGAGATAATGCTGAAGGACAAAATCTTATTGAAGGCAAAAGTGAGATAGAATTAACTCACTGGTTTGGGATCCAAAATCCCTAGGCTGAACTTTTCAGATCCAGAGCAGCCTAACTGTGCAACTGAACAAATGAAGTCTTCTAATGACATCAATCCAGTTCATGCTAATCAAATGCAAATACTTTAAAAATAAACTGCTTAAAATTTTTATTTCTTCTTCTTTCTTTTCTGCTTTGAAACTGAAGTCTTGGTGAGAAAATGGATTTTTCCATATTCTTTGAGATTACATGATATGCTATATAGGCAATCTCCTGGAATAAAACAAAAATACCTAGTTCTTTCTTAATATATTTTTCTTATATCAGTTATAATAATTTGCCATTTCATGAAGCTATGTGGAGTTCTTGCTAACCAAAAACTTCATACCAAATCCGTTTTCTAATTCTATATCTTCTATTATTCTCTACTTACTGTTCCCTCTTGCAAACAAATACATTGCACATTTTACTACTGCATACCTAATTTAATATTTTAAACATTCCAGCTATATAGAAAGAAACACATCCAGGGACAGAAGATGTCACAAAACTTTCCTCACAGGCTGACTGGTCTCCAGCACAAGATAACCTGTGATGACTGGTGCTGTTTGTTTGGTCAGATCTCCTGTTGCCAGTGTCTCTCTCCTGACTTCTTCCACCTTTCTCTTTGTTTCTTCTAATTCAGGACATATTTTTCTTTTAAACTGGAAGCAGATCTTTGTAAGAATATCCCTAACTCAAACCATGTTTAAAACTTCCTCAATAGCATTGAATTTTGCTTGTTCTCTTTACTATAAAATGACAGTTGATTACATTTTTTTTTTTAACCCACATTTTCCTACCACAAAAGTAACAAATGACATGAAAATCAAAACAAACTTACAGAATACCATAAATATCTAGGAGGTTTCTGTACAGGACTGCAAGTCTCCCATCCAACATATTTTCCTTTCTCCTGGGGTCTGCTAAGACTAATCCCTCTATCCAACACTAGTCCCAAAACATAAATGAGCACCTTGTAGGACTGGCTTGGATTCTAGATTCTGTGAGAGAAACAATTTCAACAGAAGACAGTAAGGAAAGTAAATCCAAATTAACTGCAGTATTAAAAAGCACATAAATCTATGTTAAATAAACAAACAAACAAAAAAAAAGGAAAAAAAAACCCAAAAAAAATCAACAAACAAAAAACCCCAAAACACACTAACTAAAAAAGGACCAGAACAGTGTGTTAGTGTGTTTTCCATGTTGATTTTCCACAGTATAAGAAAACTATTCAATGTCACAGCTGCAATGTTAGACATTTGGAAAACTTCCGTTCTCTCAGGGTTAGGTAAGCTCTAAGGTCGATTGCCTGGGGACATCATAGTTTGCCTGTCCTTGATATTTTTAAAAGCATTATTAAGAAAGAACCTGATAGGAATAAATGTGGTATGGGCACAATTACTCTTTCCTTTGAGCATGTCTCAAGTTTATAAGAATGATGAAAGAATAATTATCAATCTGATAATATCTCATCAACCTGGCAACCACACAGGGAAGATTAACATCTAGACGATTCAAGCTCCATTAGAAACTAATCAAAATCAAGCCAGTTCAAAGTTATTTTAAGGTAAATTATCAAGGTTAGTGACCTGCATAAAATATTCATATCTTAATGTATTAACAGTTCTTTGGATGATTTTAAGCAATCCATTGTGGCTCTTATTGTTATTCCGGACCAATAAATTTGAAACTGTAATAGCCATTACTGTAACAGAGTTACATTCATTCTCTTTTCTTGTGTTACTGGATCCTTTTAAGTCAAAAATTTTATTTAAACATCTAATTTAAGGTAATAAAAAATATTACAGACAACACAGTCTTCTCCTTAAATCAAGAAATTAAATCTCTTATTGACAGTAAGAAGCCTTTGTATTATTTGTACCAAGGAAAAACAAAATCAAGTTAGCAAAAAGCCAGCTTAACAGACACCCACAGCAAACATGAAATTAGATCTGCCCAGAGCACTTTATTCCTAGTGAGTGGAAAACTGGATGAGATTTTAAACTTATATTTTCAGGGCAAATTGTGGAAAGGCAAATTCAGGCTGAGGAACTGACAGAGCTCTAAATCTAGTGTCTTTTTGTCAGAACCTTTTGGTCTTCATTCCTGGTGTCTTCAGCTGCAGCAGAATCCCACTGGCAGGCAGGTCCCTTTGGGGCTCTTCCTTTTACCCTCTGAGCTTACCTCTCCATCGTTGTGTTAATTCAGACCAAACTCACCATCAGAATGGAGTAACACCTGCCTGTGCCTGTTGATGTCTGGAGATGAAGATGGAGCAGGCATTCATTTCTGCCATCCTACTGGGTAGCCGATGGGAACACCATGTGTTCAAGTGCTACTGTGAAAATTGACAGAACCTTTCTGCCAGACGACTCACATAATGTCACTTCAAACTGTTTCAAGGTCAAAATGAAAAATATAAGTGTATCTTGTATACAGCTGTTTTGCACGCTTTTTTCTCAGGTACGTACCTGTCCAAAGTGGTTTGTGTGTAAAGCACATTTTAGTTGTCAATCTTCTTTGCCAGGTAAAGAAAAACAATTATTTGCAATAACTTCAAACTCAAAAATTGCAGAGAAGAATTTTTCTAATTTGAAGGATTATTTAATCTGAAGCTTGTCTGCAGAGATTTTTGCAGCCTTGAAGAGATTTCTAAGAGCTAACATTAGCAAAACATAATTTTAATGATTTTCCAAGTAGAAAACATTAGAAATTCCTTTTTCTGTAATTTGATATGTTGCCTCTGTAAGAGCAACAAACTGCCTAAATGAGCATTAACTTGTCCAGGTGAATTCCCACTCTCCACAGACTTACCAGCTGTCACGGCAAAATGAGATACTAGATTAGGAGGGTGCATGCATCAACTTTAAAGTTACCTCAGGAATTTAAAAAAAACCCCAAAACATCAGAAAACAAAGGAAAATAGAGGAAAAGGAAGGGAAGGGAAGTTCAGGGAAGGGGAAGGGCAAGGGCAAGGGCAAGGGCAAGGGCAAGGGCAAGGGCAAGGGCAAGAGCAAGAGCAAGGGCAAGGGGAAGATTTCCACACAGCAGCCTGCTGCCTAGAAACCAGCAGTGAGATCCTGTGAAAAGCATCCTCCTCTTCAGTAAAGGAGGGGATGAGAATGAGGAAAATAATGGAAATTAACCTTTGCTCATTCCTTCCTAGTACAATTACAGTTTTCATTGAGACTAACACAACACCCCAGCTGGTAATTTCTGTTCATGGCACTACTGCTGTTGATATTAACATTACTAAATATTGGCTACCTTATTGGTAGTATGATAGGCTTGTAGCTATTAGATAATATTTATTAGAAACTGACATGATCCATTTCCTACCCACTAGGCACTATATTTTCTCATATGAACTTATAGACTAAAAGCTATGAGGAAAAAGGTAAGGAAATTTAATGTACAATTATGACTTACAACCTTGAAAGAAAAAAGATAAAAAGGCAGGGAAAGAGCAGGATTATTTAAATATCAGTGGCAATCACTGTCCACAAGAAACAACAGTCAGGAAGGTTCAGAGGAGCAATGCCCAGGAAAGAGAGCAGCTGAGAAACAGGGTGAGAGCACTGCCTGAAGTCCTGTGGGTAGGTGTGTCGCCCTGATTTTGTAAAACTTTGTAAGCCTTCTGATGTTTATATTCTCTCAACAAACTTTCTCACACACAATTCTGTAAATAACCTATGTTTTGCATTCTTTCATGGAGGTGGAGAGAATTGATGGACCCTTGGTCTGTCCAGTGGCATTGGAGAGGTGGCACTGTCACCCTCCAATCCACTGTCACCTTTGGAAAACTATAAATGTTGGAGTCAGAAAATAAAGGTGCTCTTTTTTGTTCCCCTCGAGAGCAGCAGTGTCTGTGTCATCATTTCGTGCCATATCGTGACACAGGTGGATTAAAGACTGTGCAGTAAAAGGATGTGCTCTGGAGGGAGCAAAGGGAGGTCACATAAGGTCACAAATGCTAAGGCAATAAAAGAACTGCAAAGCAACGCAACTTACCACAAAGAAAACAAAGCAAAAACAAAATCTCCAGAAAGTTCACAAGGGCACTTTTTTATGATTCTGTGAGAAATTAGACAGAAACCACTTGAGATCACCACTTGAAAAGCAAAAGAAAAGGGTGAAAACCAAGTGACATTAATTTTACAGGAGCTTTGGTCAAAGCCAGCACACCATAAGAATATCTGTGATGTGCTCAGACACTCAAGGACATTAGCCCTTATCCCAGGAGCCAGCATCCCTATGTACCACCTAGCAGGAAAGACAGAAGACAGACAAGAAAGTTCATTCAGATCAAGGCTGAATCATTGACAGATAGAAATTAAACTGCTGGTTTTGGCCTGATCCATATCAACCTGAATGTCCTCCTTTTACCTGACAGAAGCTGGCCCTTAAAATTCATTGCTGCCAAATGGGATGACATTTAAATTTGATGTTTCTTGATGTTAGAAAAAAGGAAAGTACCTGAAACAAGCTTCTCCAGGAAAGTCTTTTACTTAGAATGTCTCTCATTACCAAGGAGAGATAAAAAAGGGTATCTTTCTGGCACCTTGCTCCATGCAAGTCACAGCAGAGGGAGGGCTATCTCAGAGATGGCACAGGAGTCATCTCATTTTTCTTAAAACCACAGTCCCTTCCCTTCCCTTCCCTTCCCTTCCCAAACCTTCCCTTTCCTTCCCAAACCTTCCCTTCCCGAAACCTTCCTGAAACCTTCCCTTCACTTCCCGAAACCTTCCCTTCTCGGAACACTCACTTCCCGAAACCTTCCCTTCCCGAAACCTTCCCTTCCCAAAACCTTCCCTTCCCTTTCCGAATCCTTCCCTTCCTTTCCCGAAACCTTTCCTTCCCAAAAACTTCCCTTCCCTTCCCGAAACCTTCCCTTCCCAAAACCTTCCCTTCCTTTCCCAAAACCTTCCCTTCCCTTCCCGAAACCTTCCCTGCCCGAAACCTTTCCTTCCCTTCCTGAGACCTCTCCTTCTTGAAGCCTTCCCTTCCCTTCCCGAAACCTTCCCTTTTCCGAAATCTTCCCTTCCCGAAACCTTCCCGAAACCTTCCCTTCCTGAAATCTTCTCGAAACCTTCCCAAAACCTTCCCACTGCTTTCCCTTCCCTTCCCTTCCCAAAACTTTCTCAAAAACTTCTCTTCCATTCCCGAAACCTTCCCTTCCATTTCCTTCCATTCCCGAAACCTTCTCGAACCTTCCCGAAACCTTCCCTAAGCCTTCCCTTCCTGAATCCTGCCCTTCCCTTCCTGAAACCTTCCTTTCCTGAAACCTTCCCTGCCTGAAACCTTCCCTTCCCTTCCCTGAAACCTTCCCTTCCCGAAACCTTCCCTTCCCCAAACCTTCCCTTCCCAAAACCTTCCCTTCCCGGAACTTCTCTGAACTTTGCTGAACTTCACTTCCCTGAACTTCCCTTCCCTGAACTTCCCTCACTTCCCTTCCCTGAACTTCCCTTTCCTTCCATTTTCTTTCCCTTCCACTTCCTATCTACAAGACTGGCCATGGTTCATTCACTGCTTTATTCTCATATGACAGTTAAAGAAACTTTACACATAAATCTCAAAGTAATGTTGACCTGTCTGTGTTAAATAAAGTTAAATCATTAACTACACTAAGGGCTTGGGTTTTGTTGTTGTTGTTTTTGCTGTTTCTTGGCTTTGCATCTTGTTTGGGTGTTCCCTGCTGAAAAGCAAGAGAAGTATCAGATAACTAGGAATAACCCCAACCCCTCACACACACAAAAAACACCAAAAAGACCAAAATCAAAATCCATAATTTCTATCACTGGCTAACTGCTTTTCTTCCTGTTTGTTAGAATTGATCTTCATTTTAAAGATAAGATCAAGCAATTAAAACTGGTTGTAGCTGATCTTTTGCCAGGTCATCTCAAAATGAAGCAGGATGCTCCCCTGTCCTCCTTAAAGCCATCGACCTCATATCTAGCTCCTGTTCAGGGATCCACTTATTTGTGTTGAAGATCCTCCTATTCAATGTTTGTTGCTAATGAGCAAAAGACTAAGGAAATAACAGATGAGCTATAAACAGATGACCTTTCTATTCTTCCAGTTTGCATTGAGGGCCATATTTTTCTTCAGTAACACAGATTTTAAAACCACAGTTAGCATGTTGCCTTTAAAATTGCAGAAAGTTGTACAATTCCCAACAACTGGAAATCAGTGGTTCTATAACTATTTAAGAGTCTACTCACAGAAGCTGTTTTTTCATTAGATTTAGATTAATTTTCTTCTAATAATTCTGAAATTAGGACCGTTAACAAACAGCCTCTTTGCTGAGGAATAAACTTGGATTCTGCTTCATCTTTACACCAGGGTTATGTAAATTCAGACAATGAGACGTTACACACTGATGCTAGAAAGACCTAATGCAACCATCATCAGAGCTGTTACTGATGATTTAATCACATTCCATACAAAACAGGAATACCAAAAATCCCAGAGTCTGATTCTGCTACTTGTGGCCACAGTTATTCTTACATCAAAAGGTCCTGAAATATTAAGGAAGTGTTCACAAACTCTGAGTGACCATAAGATGCAGGGGTGCTCTCCTAATGATTAAACTGCTTAGGAGATTGGCAGAGCTAAGCTGGCATAATCAGACATTGATAAACTCAGTTCAGCAGAGCATACTGTTGGCTTTGCACTAGACATGAAATTTCCTCAGAATTAAATATGTCTTCTTTTGGATCTAGAAATGCATCAAGCCATTCAGCATGCATGTTTTAAAATTCTGAATAAAGAGATGACAGAGCGGAAGAACCAAACATGGGCAAATAAATTATCTAACCATGCAATGAAGCTCTATTAAAAACTGAACTGGAACTCCATAGAAGGAAAATTATCATAAAAACATTATAAGAATATTAAATATGTATTGTTTCAGCATATATAATTCTCTCTCACCAATTCAATCACCACATTTCAGAAATATCAAATTTATCTGGAGACAACTTATCCCACCTTTACATTCTTGTATCTGCCTCCATATAAGCCAGTATTATAAGGAAAAATTGAGAAGGGACTGCTAGGGCCTAATCCAGGGTTATATTGCCTTTCTATCTGCATAATTAGAGCCCCTGATATACTCAGGAAAACCAGAAAGGCATCAAAATGAGATTATAAACCGTCCTGAAACATCCATGGCCCATAAGTGAGTTTGTGTTACTGTTCCTCAGCCAAAGCTGATTCTTGTTGTATGATCAGTCGATGTTGTATGCATGGCTGGATTTCCTGATGTTACAGGTGTTTTCCAATCTAAACAATTCTATGTTTCTGTGCTCACTGATTTACACCTATGATGCAGGCCCATTGCATTGATTTATGTACCTTTCTCTTTGCACACAGGCAAAGTGAAACAGCATAGAAACCCACACAGACAGAACATGAAGTAGGCTGCTTATAGACTTTGTTTGGCATCCTGGTCCCAGAATATACCCAGGCTGTGAAAATTTAGATGAAAGGTCCAATACCTTTCCTCTTTGTGTGGGCCCAGTAATAGGACCAGGCACGCCTAGGGATGTGGAGAGCATTTCTCTCAATTCCCAGCCAGTCTGTTCAGATCTGCCCAACTGAAGAATTAGAGTTTGCTCTGTGCAACACAATCCACTATAAATATGGAATCCAGTAAAGAAGAGGAAAGAAACACATATTACTCCATATTACAAATACAACTTATTTATTTGTATAGGTATGTTAGCAAGTTAGTGCTTGCTCTTTCAATGTGCATAATCCATAAAATTAAATTGAAAATATTCTCCAGAATTTTTCTATACAGATTCTCCAGAATGGAAATAATCAATCTTGAGCTTGAAGAGCTATGGATTATTTTTTTCTTTTTCCATGATTAAACTTCCAAATATAATGGGGTGCTCTGGTCTTACAATAAAGCTCATTACACAGATGACAGGAGAGTGGGTAATAGATGTCCTTTGTTGTACAGGTGTTTTTATAAACTTAGCAGACAACAGAATTTTTAAATGAAGTCTATCTTGTTGATTCAGAATCCCATTTAATCACTCATGGTTTGTTTTTGGAGTCCTTGCTCTAGCTGTATGGCTAGACATATAGCTAGAGCTGTATGCTCTAGCTGTTTTCTCCCAGCAGCTGTAGGGCTGCTGTCCTGAATGTTAACTTCTTTTATTTTAAGACACAGCTATACATGAATCTTATACCTCAAAGTAATAAAGTGATCTAAATTGGAGAAATCAAATATTTTGTGTTCTCCAATAAATGTAATAGCTGTTTGTAATGCACAGGCTCAAATACAGGTTATCTCTCCTTTGCCAAATTTACCTATATGTCTCAGCAAATCAGATGAAATGTTTTAATCATTCACTCTTTTAACTCCATATTGCATCCAGGTCAGTCAGAGACAAGTGGTGACAATGAGCTCACCTCTGCAGCACATGAGCTACTCACTACTAAATTAATACCCACACATTGCCAGAAGGGATGTGTAGGAAGAACACCAACTGACTTGTTCAACATTTTTTACTTTCTCCTTTGTAAGATATAAAGGAATCTGCTTTGTTCTGCATTGAAAATGCCAAAGTCATGTGTTTGAATGAAACTGAAATGCAGTTTGAATGCACTGAAAATGCAGTTTTTTATTCTGAGAGTTATAACTGGGAATAAGTTGATCCAGAGTGAAATCTCGCTGATGAATCAAGAAACTGTTACTGGTTTGCAAAAAGACAAATTTATTTTGCTCTGTTCCAAAGAATTGAGTCGTCCTAATGACAAGTCTTGAGACCAGATTGACTTATGTAAGAGTGGGGACTAGAAACATAAATGCTGCTTATCAGCAGGTCAGCAGTCTGTACATTTGTTTCTTTGAGTGAAGCCCTGTCCCACTTAAGGTAACAATGTTGAGATTGTCTGGAGATTTCTATGTTTTTCTTTGGATGAACACTACCTTATGTCTGGAACAATCCATTCTGTAACCTCTGAATCATTCACTTCCATGTGGTGGTGCTGCACTAATTGTTGGTTGGCTGATCCTAGATGTCTCTTACCTTAATGATTCCATGATTCTACAAAAGGGTTTTTTTCGTGGCAACAAGTATGAGTGGGAGAAAGGTAAAACAACAGTGAAAGATACTGGGAAAAAAGGATCTGATCAACTTCATTATTTCCAAAGTATCTGAGGTAACAGCTTGTACAATCTGTTGGTGCACAGGAAGTTCATAGACATTGTTTTATATGCATAAAATCATGATCTCTGAAACAACCTTCTCACTCACTGTGTTCAACCCCAGTGAAATTGGCTGGATTTTGTACATAATGATTTGTGAAAAAGGGAAAAAGACAAGAACCCTCTGAAGCTCATCTGAACTCTTTTGGGTCCAAATTGAAAATCCAATTAAATATTCCTTTAAAAGACATGAGTGTCCTTTACATGTCTCTTGGCATGTCTATATTACAGAACCAGGAGCTTATCATGTCAATTTATGGCACACCTTCAGGAAAAAGTAGTTCAGAGAACATTCTGAGTAGCTTGATTAGATTCCTGTATACAAAGCTGAGTGAGATATTATATTTAAAAAGCAGAAATAATGTGTAAATAATGCACCTTTTTTGCACAGTGAAAAACTGGAGAGATTTAGATTGGTAAAGAAATAGTACATCCATTGGTCTTGTGTGGATACAGAAAATGTACTATGATTTTCCAAAGAACCAAAAGTAAGGGAGAAGATGCTTTAGATGAAAATACCTGCATGTACATAGAAGATATTTATAAACTTTTGTTTAATTTTAAACAGTTTTGTCATATGACATTTCTTTTTTTCTTCCTTTTTTGGTTTTAGCATTTATTATCTTCATTGTTTGTTTTGTTGGCCTATACATTATTTTAGAAAGAGAATGAGATATTCTGATGGTGGTACTTGGAATTTTGCTTCTTGAAAAAGGTCAGCTACAAGATGCTCATTTGTTACAGGAACCAAAATGCCAGTGATAAAATTTTGCAAGACGTGATGTATCTATGTACCAAAGGTCATCCCTCCAGAGATTACAAATTGGTCCAGCTCTACTGAAGGAGATAAAGTTATATCAATTTTATCATTTGCCTTATAAGAACTTAGTTGTCATGTCATGTGGTCAAAAATGAAGTGGAAAGACAGTAGCTTCACTGATAATAGAATACTAAAAGGGACTTATATGCTAGAGATCATAACCTTACCACAGTCCATAGACATTTGTCGTTGACTCCAGCAAGGAGCAATAGATTCCCCCCCGAGCCTGAGTCCTTACAGCACTTCTCCCACATTTTATAAAAACCACATTTTTCCTCACATAATTCACCTACCTTTCAGATTTGGATTCGGTGGTGAAAAAAAAAAAAATCATTGCTCCTACTAGAAGGTTGTAGTGTTTAAGTTCTTTCCTTGTGATTACACTGCAATAAACTAGTTGATTAAACTGTTGTGTGTCAAAGGAAAAAGTGAAAATTAACTGATAACATCCGGAAATAAATGTGGTGCGGATCAATCAATACCCGTATTTCATTTGCATGACAAGAGGTTCCTTCACTTGGCTCAGAATGAAGAAGGTTAAGTCCCTGGTCTTCAAGGAGAAGCCTCTCCAGGCTGCTCCAAACCCTTCAGGTGATGATCTACCAGCTGTGACTATCCAACGACAGATGAAGCAGATTTTCTGCAGTACAACAGAAGAAGTGGACAAACCAGGCAGCCTTCCGGAATACTGTGAAATGAATGCTGGAGGAAAATAAACCTGTACTGGTTTATTTCCAATGGATCTAACTCAGCTGGACATATATGAATACAGTTAATGGTTTCTTATATGAGAGAACAGGGTCAGAGCAAGAAAACAGACAATATTTCAAGCAAGAAACAGTGGTTTCAGACAGAAACTGCAAGGAGTCAAACTGAGAAATTGTATCAGACCCCTTGTAAGAGAAGATATTTCTTCCTAACCCTGCAGAATTGTACTGAATCAAGGAGTTTTATACTGTCAGGAAGCCTACGCTTCAAGCATCTTCTTCATTGAGAATCTTTCTCAAGAGAGCTGCTCTACGATTCTTGAATTTTTCTAAAAATGGATCTTCTGGACAGTTGCTTCTCTGGTTCTCTGGGGCATATTCTCTACTCTTGCAAATGATCAGAACCATTCTCATGAATGGCTTTTGTTTGTGAGAACAAAAAAAATAAATAAATAAATACCCATTTTCTCATCAGTTATTCTCAGTTGTTCTCATCTGTCTCATCAGTTGTTCTCCAGAATCCTGAAAATTCCAGTCCCATACTCTCAAAAAGTTCTATTCCTAAGTAATAAAATAAGGTTTTAAAAGTGTAGAACACCTAGGATTACTATTTAACCACTTACACAAATCATTTACCACTGCATTCATTAAAATCAGACCAATTAGTTAAACAATGTTTTGCAATCATTACTATTTAAATAGGAACAAAATCAAATCAGGTGAACAGAAATGCAGTGCAGTTGAACAGAAATTATCTTTAAAAAGAGAGAAACAGATCTCCCCACTTCTAACTAACATCAAAGCATGATGTACCAAGTACAAGTACAATCACATTCTATATTTTTCCCAAGACCATGTGCTAGGATTAACCCTTTTCTGCATTCACTGTAGTTGGAAATATTTAACAAAGAAGTCTCAGCAGACAAGACAGCAGGTGGAATTCTCATAGCTATAGAATCATTCTTATGTTTCTTCCCACATCTGCTGCCTAAAATCATCACATTCAGCTATGGATTGCCCCTTATATGGAACAACTTTTTGTTGAACCCTGTTTTAAACAAAGTAGATGCCTTCCTACCTCTGGAAAACATGAAATTCCAGTTTCTACCCTTTCATCATTTTTCAGTCAGTAACAGTTTCACTATCTTCAGCAGTATTTCACCCTTTCAAAATGAAGGCAGAGTGACACTTATAGAATACTAAATGGATAGTTTTGAATTTATTTCCTGCTGACATTTAGTATATATTTTGAATGAGTACCAATAATTATTTTCTTCCTCATTAGACATATCACTTATTCAATTATGTAAACGTATCCCTTTCCTCCAACATAGGTGTCTGTGAGGAAAAAAAATGTTGAAAAAGCATGCAGCAGCATTGTCTGCTTAGGATATGAGTAGTGGTTCACTAACAAAGGGCTGCAGCCAGCCTGCTTTGCTGCCTGGGTTGATTTGCCAGGATGAGCTGTGACTTGGGCCAGTCTATTTTATATAACAGAAAAAGGCATGCAGTATTCCAAAGCTGTGCTCCTGGGGAGCAGTGCAACACTGCTGGAAATTCTGGCCTAGCCCTTCTGAAGTACAATGCAGTGTCAGATCAGGGCTGTACTTTATCTTCCAAGCCCTGCCTTTCTACAAGGTAAATTAGCTCCACAGTAGCGCTTTTTCCTTTTGAGCTGACTGCAGGTACTTCTATGCTCCATACACTCGTATGGCATGAGGACACTCTGGCAGTTCCAAGTACAGTCTCTCACATGATGGGAAGATTAAGTATAAATACCTCTGAAACAGGGTGAATTGCCTTAGGAATCATGAACACTAATACAAATGATCAGGAAGTTAATTTAAAGTTATAAGGGCTCAATGTTTTAGCTTGGTGTTTGCTGCAAGCTAACCTTCTTTCCACTCCCTCCACCTTCTGTACTTACTCAGCAATTTAACAGATATGCATTTATACATCCATAATACACCACAAGCTGAAATTTCTCAAGCACACTCAGAAGAGCAGACTGGTGTGGTGAGAGCAATGCATTAAAGATTTTAGAGCAGAACTGTTATATTACACATTTGTAACTACTTGCTGGTAGTGCTTATTCTGTTCTCTATGCACACTGCATGCACAGCTATCTTGACACACACAGTCACTAGCAGGCAAGTAGAAAGGACACTGTCACATGCTATTTTTTGCTAGGACTGAATTGTTGCAGAAATAAAGTTTTATTGTACACCAGAATATGTTCCAGATGCAGCCCTGAACAACCCAGGGAAATGTACACTTCTTTAGGATTTACCTTCACATATTAGACCCCAACAACACAGTAAGGGTTAAAAGTTTGAGGCAAATAATCTAGTCACCATGTCTAATACCATGTGAGAGAAATCCATTGCTGTAGGGCTGGACAGGCTTCTTAGGCAAATCACAGAAAAGCTAGACTGCCCTGGAGCCAGGACAGAGAGCAGCAAAAACAAAACAAATATTTGACAATTGCTGTAGGTAGTGGATGTAGCTGGATTGTCCACCAAAGCAGTGTTTGTTTCCTCCACTGTCCTTAGAGAACTCTGGAAATATTTAGCACCTGGGGGGGAGGGGGAGGGAGGAGGGAGGGGGGATCTGAAATATTATTGTGGATGTAATCACAGTAGAAAAGTATGATAAGAAAATTAAAAGATTCAAGGCACCAGTTTCCTATGCAGAGAAAGTCAGTGTGGAGTTTGACACTGGTATTTTATGCCATCCTTCTTATGCCATCATCCTTGTCCTTGCAATAGGGTACTCTGTCAGATTCTGATATCAGCTCTGCAACTCAAGAAAACAAATGTCTTTAACAATGTCTTTTTTTTTCAGAGAATTGAGAATATTTTTCAACTTAGGAAGATTTCTTCAAATTTTTAAGAAAAAGTCACATAAATATACTGCTGTACACAGCATCTTAAGCAAAATAAAAACTATTTTAAAAAAAAGTATTTATCCAAATTTTTTAACCAACTCCTATGAATTTGTCTGATATTATTTTCATCCTTGCTCATGGTTTTACTTCATTCTGAAAACTTGAAGAGTTGCATAGCTAAGAAATATTGCAATTATGGTATCTAACACCTGATAAAACTAAAACTATTTTTAGGTTTGGTACCAAATTGTAAAATTACTTTTGCAGAGTTGAAAAAGAGCAGCTTCTTCAGAAAAATGCTCTGGAAAGCACATGGATGTTATGAAATTCCCTAGAAGTGTCACCATTTACCTTCTAAGTGTAGCTGCACGTGATTTGTCTGTCATTGGAAACCAAATGTTAATACTTAGGTTGCCAATATTAATTACTGCCAGTATAGGTCTGCCATCAAAGGATTATCAAAGACTGTGAATAAGATCCAGTGACTCAAATTATTTGATTCACTGGTTAGTAGATACAACTGAAAGTATTAGACTGAAAGAAGGCATTATCATAGAAACCCTCATGGACTCTTGCCCAAATCCTTACCTTATCCAGTTTTGCATAAAGGCAGGTAATTTACTTCACTGCATTTTTTACTGCATTTGCTGAATCGCAGAATTTCAGAGGAAATGGATGCTTTTCTGAAATAGAGATAATTTCTTAGAACATTATTTCCTGGGGGATGGAAAAACCCACAAACACAAAAGATGGAAGAGGGGAAGAATAAACAATTTAAAATAAACATATATGTTTCACTCATTTCTGTATGAATCATAAGTTTTGCTGCTACCAAGGTGAAATATTTTCTTGGGGGAAAAAAAGGCAAAGACCAGCTGAAATGGTACTGAAGATACTCATTTGTTCATATGTTCATTTGCTGAGACAAAGAATTTAGCACCTGATCTATAACGAAGATTGAGAAATCTCTGAACTCTAGTCTAGCAGAAAATACACACTTCAAGCTAAACTATTTGAGTCCACAATGTGATTTCCAGTGGAAGATGGAACAACAAAACATGTATTCTAATTGCTGCTAATTTGTTCTCATGACCTGTGATATATCTTCAAGCTGCAACAAAACCTGTTTTCATATTCCAGTCTGTCCTGGTTCGAAAGGAAGTGGTTTTTTTTTTGGAGACAGTGGTTAGCCCAGTGGGGGCTCAGGTGTGAATATTGGCACCTGTTTGGACCAATGAGGAGATGGTTCTGCCTCTGAGAACACAGGGTATAAAAGTAGAACTCCCAGGAAGCAACACTCTGTTGCTTGTCGGTCAGCAAAGGAATCAGGTCAGTTCTCTCTCCCCCTCCGGCTGTAGGCCGGGTGGGGGAAGGGAAAAGGCCACGAGGCGGCGTGAGGTAGGCCGGAGGCCTTGGATCTTGGAGAGAGAGGGACCGAGGGGGGGGGGAAGTGAAAGGATGGAGGGGTGGAAGTAATGAGGAGCACCGAGCAATTCCCCCCCACCCCCCCACCCCGCTTCCCAGAGAGAGAGAGAGAGAGAAAGGAGAGAAAAGAGATAAGACGTGCCCTGCAGCTCCCGGGAAGTCGGCCAAGAGTGAGAAGAGAGTCCGGCACCTATAAGATGATTTTAACTTTTTTCTTCATGATGGAAACCTTCCAAACGTTGATCCTCCCGGAGGAAAGAGATAAGAACAAGAAGAAATGGACAAGTGAAATGAGAGGATTGTGTGAGTAGGGAGTAGTGGAGATAATGAGAAGAACTTACTTGGGAAGAGATAAACGGAGGAGCAGTTTTTTTTTCAGCTGTGGACGGACTAACTTTCTATTGTAACACAGAGACTGCGGTTTTGGGGGGAAAGCAATGGCTCAGACCCAAGAAAGGCAGTGAAGAGTAGTGGTGGGCAGAAATCAGAAATGAAGAGGATTTCTGTTGTGAAGCCCTAGCCCCGGGCGAAATGGGGGGGATTTTGTTATCCCAAAATGGAGAGACTGTCGTTTTGTGGAACTGAGCAAAGTATCCTTAAAAAGAGAAACCCCAAAAGCAATCTTCTGGTCCATTTCCATGGTGAGAGCATGGAATATGGAAAGGGGTTAGTCAAGAAATGGCACAAGGAGAAGACTCCTTCCTCTTTAATAGAATGTATTGATTGTTTGAAGAAGGATAATGGACTGAGAATTAAAACCTGGGAGATGGGGACTGAAGGAAGATTTGAGTTTGTACTGTATGCTGTAATGTGGGTTGAGAGGGGGAGGAGAAATGTGTTTGAAAGATTTCCATTCTGTTCTTTATATGTGTGTGTGTGTGTGTGTGTGTGTGTGTGTGTGTGTGTGTGTGTGTGTGTGTGTGTGTGTGTGTGTGTGTGTGTGTGTGTGTGTGTGTGTGTGTGTGTGTGTTAATAAAGTTTTTTTTCTCTTTATTCCTAAGTTGGTGTTTGCTTACTCTGTTTCTGGTCACATCTCACAGTAGACACCAGGTAGATGTGTTTTCATGGAGGCACTGACATTGTGCCCAGTCTAAAACACAGACACAGTCAGATAAGAGAAACAGGTTAAAGTTATAAAATCCCTTAATATTTATAAGGAATTACTGAGCATTTTACTTAATATTCTTTGATGTGGTAAAAATCTATGAGTTGAAAAACATGTGAATGGCAATATGAAACAAGATATGAAACAAAAATGAAATAAAATATTGGGCATTCATGTAAAACTACCTAATTTGCACTTAACAAATTCAATTCTAAATTATTGGTGTTTATAATTATTTGTAACTTAATTAGATGTGTAACAAACTAACAATTCCTAATTTAAAAAAATGTCACACTTATTTTGAGGAAAAGTCTTCTAGACATAAAATTTTCTCATTATCTCAGTTACAAGGATTCCTGCACAGACTCTATTTCTCACTACAATTAGAGACTGATAAGGTGCTTGTGAGTCTGAAAGGAAATCTAAGACTGCATAATTTTTTTAATGGAGAAATACATTCTTGTTTTGATTGGCAGACTATAAATAACATAGAGATCTCAGGCCTGGGTTTTGTCTTCTGTAGTTTCATACTGCCAGTCTTTGAGTTGAGTTTTGTGTTGACTGAAAGAGCCATAAAGTTTTTAAAGGAATTTCACAGATGTAATAATATTTGAATTATACTATTTGTACCTTACTGTTACATCAACAACTATAAAATAATGTCTTGCACTCAGATCACCAGAGTTAAATAAATTTTTTACTGATGACTTTCAATAAAGAAGTAATACCCAAATGATACTAAAATTAAGAGTCATAAAAACATAAATGAAGTAACATATACAGTCCTTTTATGAAGCTAGAATAAGCCACAATATTTTTATTTGGAAGAAAATGACAGCAAAGTTTAGACTCCAGTCAGCAACTCAGATAAACACTAATGACTTGGATTTAGACTGGATCATAAAGACTCCAACAGACAGAACAGATGTATGTCTCTAATGGCATACAGCTCTATGACATACAGCACAGTCTATGGATCAATATTTTTTTCACATATTACATTAAAGATTTACAACTTTCCTCCCATAAGGTTTGTTTTCACAGCCGCCATATAGATTGTAACCAACTGCACCTATCCTCAAAAAGTTTGGAATATCTTGTTCAAATGTTTAAGAAAATCTGATAGATGCTGAAAGGCATGAAATTTCTATAAATTCATACCCTATGAAGGCCCTAATTTAGACACTGATGCAGAGGAGGATATGATTTTAATACCAGTACACACTGTTTAACATGTCTGTTGGCTAATCAACTTGGTTACCTCAGGCCATTCATACCCTTTCTTGGTCAGCCAGCAGCAAAGAGGAAGAAGAAATTTAAGGGATTATAAGAGATGGTTTAGACCCACCTGTACAAAAAAAAAGTAGTGTTATTTTGGCATCAGAGAGCAAGAAAAGCAGTATTTCAGGGCTGAAAGAAGGGAGAAGAAGGGAAATGGGGTCACCAATGAATAAAGAATTGAGATCAGTAAGGGATGAATCTTCATGAGCTACAGGTGGAGCAATTTATTCTTAATCATATGGTAGGAAGTGGCAATATTATCCTTACATGAATATCATTTTGCTTCCTTTTCAACAATACTTGTTGTTTGTTGAGGAAGAAATACTTTTTGCAGCCTTCCCAGAGATATGTATTAGAAAATACCTATAAATCATTTTTTTAAATTGTATATTCATAACTAGAAATACGCATTTTATTAATAAGTCAATAGTAAATACATTTATTTAGAGATTAATTGGTGCACTCAGAAATTTTTTATCCTGGCTATTCAAATGATGGATCATTTTACCTCCTATGTACTGTAAAGATGGAAACACCTTTTTTGTGTAGTATGCAGAAACGTATTTTTATCATCTGAAATTATACAGTAAAGCTTCTCATAATAAAAGTTATTACTGTAAAATTATTTTGCGCCAGGAAAAATACGTTTTTTTATATGTTTTTTTGTTTGGTTGACTTTTGGAGGTGGAGGGGGGGGTGGGAATTGTTCATTGTTTGTTATTGTCAAGATGTTCTGAAGAAATGGGCATAAAACAGCAGTGAGTTTCTATGTGTCATTTGGTCTCAAATTTTTTTGAAGCTATTTACAGTATGTCTTTCAGCTTCATCCCCAAGACAAAACTTTTCTGAAAGTCTATGAGAGAAAGACATTGATGTCAGAATCAGTTGTGCTCCATGCATTCTGAATAAGAACTGGTTTGTGCTTAATTCACCTGTTTCTTACTTGCATCTCTTAAATGAGTTTTCTGTGTCAGGAAATCAATATGTTATACAGTTTGTTGTGCATCAGTTATGATGTGCTTTAATCACCCTTGTGCATCTAGCATTTGCTACCACAGTCTGTTGGGAAGTTTGTCTCCCATCCTTTGTGCATAAGAAGTTTTGTTAAATTAGCTCCAGTAGAAAGTGTTAGAAATACACCACAGAGTTATCAAAAGCAGTAAGATAGACAACTTACACTTGGTGTTACTATAGAAATGCATCCAAGAAAGGGGAAAATGTTTTGCTCTATGTAGTGTGTTGAGGTATATAAAAGATTAATACAGTGAACTGCTGAAACAGTCTGATTTATCAACCTCTGATGAAACACAAAAATTATGAGAAAAGCACATGGTAATTTATGCATCATGTGACACTATTCGTGATTCAGCTTAAAGCTGAAAACTCTGATGAAATATACCATTACAATCATAATGAAGCCCTTACAGTATTTTATCTTGATTAAAAATTAAGATTTATCTCTGAAAGTGGGAGTAGAACAAAATGTGTTTTGTTTTGCTAGATAAATACTCTGACAAATTAAACAGCCGACAGAAAGAACTGAAATTCCAGTGTGTACATTGGACACAAGAAATTGGACGTGATTCTTCCCTCCTGAGGGTTTCCAGCTGACTGTGTCCAATCCTGTGCTCCAGTTAGGATCACAGGATTCCTATTAAGAGTCCTAGATTCCTAGCTCCAGAGCTGATGTCAACAGTATGATAGAAACAGAGCATCTTCACCACTGGCTGGATTCAGTATTCAGTTTCTGGACTCTGGTATTTACACAGCTACATGTTAGAAGCATAGTGTTTAGTTCTGGGTCTCCTCATGCTTTTTTTAAATTTGCTTCTCTCAGGAGATGCTTAGAAAGTATCCACAGGTAGGCATGATGTTAAACAACAAGTATTATCTTCAAATCTCCCTGTCCTTTAGTGAAAATATTTCTACCACACCCCCTCACTACTCCAGAAAAAAATTAAACCTTTATTCTGAAACTTTTGCTAGCCTCCCTAGCTTCACTGAACAGATGGAAACACTTATAAATAAATTGTGTTCACTAGTTCAGCAGCATTTTGGGGATGAAAGCTCTTTCATGGCTGTCCCCATGCAGCACTCAGTCTAATTAAGTCCCAATAATTCAGTTTCCTCAGTGTAATAGATGTGGGAGAGGAAAAGGGAAGGGGATGGAGGAAGGGGAGGAGAGGGAAGGCAAGGTAAGGCAAGGCAAGGCAAGGGAGTAGGACGTTATCAATATGAATTAATGATTTCTGATTTTCTTCTTACTCCATCCTGTTACTATTTTGGGGTTTTAATGGAAATATCACATTACTCTTGAATTTCTTCTGTTAGCTTAAGCCACCATTCTTTTTGCTCTCTTACAACAGGCTTTTTTCCCTGAAGGAACAGGACTTGCCCACAAAAAGGTAGAAGAAAGGAATGTGGTAGGTTGTTGGGCTGTGGGCGGTAAGCAGGATAACATCCTACGCCACCGTGAATGAAGAATCAGCACAAAAAAAGAGGAGGAAAAGAGTTTCATCATGCTCAATGCAGTTGTCTTCCTTCACCCCCAAAATCAGAAGTACCTCTCACCACTGAAACCAAGAGAGGAATCTCGGTGCCAGGCCTCATTTTCACTCTTGCTGGACCCTTCAAAAATGTACAGGCACATAGATTATGGCAACATCCAGTAATCTCAAACATGGGCACACTGTGCTATGTAGGAGATATATCCTGAACAAAAACCTCAAAAAAAAAGTCATGTCAAGTTTTGTTAGTTTGGGACTTTAATGAGAGTGCTTCTGTCTTCCTACTGCTTTTTTCCCCCCTCTCAGAAAATCTGTCTCATTTTCCCATCTTGTGACATACAATAGCTACCTGATTCCAAAAAGCTGCAACCTGCAGAATATCCAGATGCTCAGAACTGCTTCATTGCATTAACATCAGCTTCACATAGCAATATATATCCGCTTTATTGAAAGCACTGCTGTATTCTAGAAAATCAGCAGAAAATCTCAGGAAAATTAACAACAAGGAGATGTGTTTAGAGATGACTTTAGAAAAAATGCCATTCACTGAAAATGTTTTTTCATTTTAAATTGTCAAACACCTCTGCTTTTCCATGATACTGAGAACAGACAAAATGGATGAATGTTTCAAATATGGAGGGTACAAAGCAAGATCTGGCAATGCAGCAGAAATAGTTACAGAAACAGAAAAAGCTGCTTTGAAAAAGGGTCAAATTTGAAGAATGTTCTGCTGTCTAATATTCTGCAGGATTAAGGAGAATTTGAGTCTTCACAGAAACCAGTCAAAAGATTGCTGTCACATCCTGAAATGGAAGCAATCATTCATTCGCGAATTTTCCTTCTAGACCTCCTCTCAATGAAATTCAGATAATTATTTCCCTGGAGCAATGCTGAACTGCTGCCTAGAGAAGCCTCCTCCAAAAGCAGACTTAAACCCTATTAGATTAGGTTTTCTTTTTTATTTATTTATTTTATTTTCTCTTACTCCTGTTACTGTTGATCTCACACGCTTACAGCTAGGAGACAGGCACAGAGGTTTTGCTTCCCTGCAGAAAGGGAAAATTTGATGCTGCTTCCACATGGGCTCATTCAAGCAAACCCTGATTTCCTAGAGGGCAGAGGGGTGCAGCGAGGAGCAAGAGATGAAAGGTGATCAATTACTGCTGCATATGAAAAGAGCCAAAAAGCAGCCTTTCTAAGACATTGGATCCCACTAGTGTTCCAGTAGCTTAAAGTCAAACAAACTCAAAGGGTTAAGGGCCAACAAAGCTCACTCTTCATACCTCTTGGGTTTCTGTATCTGCTAGACATCACTGGGTCAAAAGATAGCAGGGATGGCTCTAGGCTAGCTGAGCTGGCTAGATCTGATGAGGAAGGTCCCACAATACTCCTTGAAGAATCAAAGCAAGTACCATAAGTAAACTGCTCCAGCTACATCTCTAAGAGAACCCAGAGGTGGGTATTTATGTACTTATTAAGGACAGAAATGGTGTCTTGGAAAGACCAGTAAAGGCAGAGAAAAAATAGATTTTATTTTCAGTAGATAATACATAGGTCACATCAGAGATGACAACAATCTTAGTGGCAGTGTTTAAAACAAATAAATATTTCAGCTATATCAGGTTTCCAGCAAAAAAAAAAAAAATCACTGTTTCATTAATGAAATTACTAGGAATCAGACAGATCTTAAGCCACTGAAAACTTTGACAGTTTTCTTCCCCCTGTTCATTTTTTAAAAATCAATCAAGATTTGGATCAGAAAAATTTTTTTCCCTTATCTTTGATAATGTGGGAAGGTGTGATGTGTTGGCCCTGCTTTGGTGCTAAGTCCCCACCAAAGCTGCCCTATCACCCTCTCCTCCTCATCTGCACAGGGGAGAATACAAGGAAAGAAGGTAAGGATAAGGACAGGGAGAGATTCCTTGCTAATTACCCTTAGTCTCACTGTCATATGTAAAACAGACTCAACTCAGAGAAATTAGTTTAGTTTATTACCAATCACATCAGAGTGGAATACCAGGAAATAAACACAAATTTTAAAACATCCTTTCCCCCTCTCCTGAGGGTAACAAAACTTCACCCTCAGATTCTCTCTCTCCTCCCTTCACAGTGGTGCAGGGGTATGGGGAATGGTGGCTGCAGTCAGTTCATCACATATTGTCTCTGATGGTCCTTCCTCCTCAGAGGTGGGGCCCCTCACATTCTCTTCCTGCTGAGGTGCATGGTCCCTCCCATGGGAACTGTTTCCTGCACAAGCTTTTCCCATGCTGGTCCTTACAGGGCGAGCAGTTCTTCAAGACCTTATTCAGCATGGGTGTCTTCCACGTGGTTCATCCCTCAGGAACAGCCTGCTCCAGCATTGGCTCCCCATGGGGTCACAAATTCTGCCAGTAAATCTGCCCCAGCATGGGCTCCTTTCTCTCCAGGGCCACAGGTTCTCCTGGAGCCTGCTCCAGTGTGGGGTCTCCACGTAGTCACAGCCCCCTCCATGTAATCTCTTACCTCAGAAGGGGGTCCTCCACGGGCTGTGGGTGGTTGTCTGCTCCACCTTGGACCTTCATGGGCTAAGGGGAAACATCCTGCCTCACCTTGGTCTTCTCCAGGGCTGCAGGGGAATCTCTGGTCCAGTGCCTGGAGCACCTCCTCTCTCTCCTTCTTGACTGGCCTTGGTGCCTATGGGTCTGTTTTTCTCAAATGTTCTCACTTCTCTCCTGGCTGTTTTCCACAGCACTTTTCCCCCTTCTTCAATAGGTTATCCCTGAAGATGCTAGTGCTCTCAGAGATGTCTCGCTCATAGATGGGTTCTACCTTGGCACATGAAATATCTGTTTTGGAACCGTCTGGCACTAGCTTCATCTGATAAGAGTGAAGTTTCTAGAAGCTTGGCACAGAAGCCTACCCTGTAGCCCCCCCACCTCCCAAATAAAATCTTGCCATGCAAACCCACTGGGTAGCTCCCAAATAGGACTATCGTCCTGGTTAATAAGGTTTGATTCTGAACTGCTCCTCCCAACTTGAACAGCCTTGCCCTTCTGCAAGACTCTGCTCTTGAAGGGAAAAAAGCCCCTTCAAGCATCTTTAACAAGCCTTTTCCCCCCTGCCACTTTCTTGGGCTTTCAATATAACTTAATCTGAAGAATTCCTTACATGTAGAACCACATTGTCACAATCACAAAGCATCTTGTGTGGCCTTCTCCATACAATGTAAGAGGACAAAATACTCCTTTTTGCAAAAAGGTCAAGGAGATTGACCTCTGTCAGCATTGCATTTAGAGCCAGGAAATAGAAAAAGCATGTAGCAGGGAACAGCGGAAAAACAAATGTGCACCAAGGATGTTTTCTTTAGGTTACTCAAAATTTTTCTTTTGCAGAAAACTGTATTATTTCTTTTTACTGTACTCCAGCCAATATGAAACTTAAAAATATTGAAGTATTCAGATAAATCAATCTAAACTCAGGAAAACAGACTGCCTCCCACCAAGACATGAGTTATGCTCTCTTTATTCCTGATCCTTCTTTTCTATTTGGCTAACTGAGAAATCAATTTAAAAAGACTTAACCTCCTGGCAAAGGTCTACACAAGACTTATTTAGACAAAGGAAATGTGAGGATATTTCTCTGTTTATGAGGTAACATATTGCAATCAGACAATATAATTGTGATACACACCAGTTTTCAGAACTCAGGAATGTTCAGCCCTTGTTACTGAAAGATGTCTAGAAGTATTTCACCTCTTCATATGTATTCTTCATCTAAATACTTCACTGACCATTCCATTTTGTTGTTGTTGTTGTTGTTGTTTTGTTTTTGTTTTTGTTTTTGTTTGTGGGAGAGTCTTTGTCACCTAAATACAAATTTTAAAAATTATTTCCTAACTACAGAATCATCATAGAATCTAAAAATGGTTTGGTTTAAAAGAGGACATTAAAAAACACCAAGTTTCAACCCACTTGCCAAGGGTGGGTAAACTTTCAATCAAACCAGGTTGTTCAGAGCCCTAGCCAACCTGGCCTTGAGCACCTCCATGGATGGGACATCCACGGACTCTCAGGGCCCTGTACCAGTGTCTCAGTGCCCCTACAGCAAAGAATTTTTGTCACATATCTAATCCAAACCTAGTCTCTTTCTATTTGAACACATTACCCCTTGTCCTGTCACTAGATCCTCATGTAAAGAATTTTGCCCCATCTTTCCTGTAAGTTCCCTTCAGGCACTGTAAGGCCACAATTGGGTCACCTTGTAACCATCTTTTTTCCAGGCTGAACAATCCCAATTCTCTCAGCTTTTCCCCATAGGAGAGGTGCTCCATCCCTCTGATCATCTTGGTGTACCTCCTGTGGACTCACTCCAGGAGTTCCATGATCTTCCTAGGACCCCAGAGCTGGATGCAGGGTTCCAGGTGGGCTCTCACCAGAGCAGAGCAGAGGGGCAGAATCCCCTCCCTCCCCTGCTGCCCACACTGCTTTGGATGCAGCCCAGGACACGTTTGGCTCTCTGGGCTGGGAGTGCACGTGGCCAGCTTCTCATCTCAGCTGGGCTGTTCTCAATCTGTTCATCCCTCAACCTGTGTTGATATCAGAGATTGTCCTGATCTAGGTGCAGCACCTTGAATATGATCTTGTGTCTTGGTTTAAGACACTTCAAGAAGAAACATTCTGGAATGAGCTGCATCCCCTTATAAATTTTGAGAGTTTATTGCCTTTTCACCAATAAGAAATGAATATGAGTAAATATAAGTGAAAAAGTGAGACAAGTATACAAGGTGGACAGCAACAGACAAAATCATCATAACTAACTGCTGGGTAGAAAATTGTTAAATCTCAGGAACACCATAGGAATTGTAAAACACCCAGAATGGAGGAATACTGTGTGTGGCTCAAAGGACAAAAGGAAGATGTTTTTAGTCTTCTCCTCATCCCCTTTTTTCCATTATCTCCCCAGCAGCTGGAGCTCTCACTGTTATTTTCCAGGGCAAGAGGCTAGAACTCTCAGTGGGATTTCACCTTCCTCATGTCAGGAGATGAAAGGAGGAGTGAGCTGGAGCATCTCGAACTTGGTGCTTTTCACACTTCAGCCAGGCCTCCTTGCAGGACTGGAGTGACTGTGGTGTGGCAGCACACAGTCATTCCCAGAGCTGCCTCAGCTCTTTAAATACCAATAATCCATGAGGCAAGGGACATGAAAGCAAACCAAAAGGCAAGAGAGATAGAGACTCCACGTGAGTCAAAAGTCCGTGAGTCCATGCATGCTTTGCTTCCATATTCCAACCTAATAACCCAGGCAGCTCATGGCCCTGTTCCCAGACACAGCACTAGGCCTTAGGATGACAGCAACAATTTGGGCACAGATAGATGTGAAATACAAGAACATTTTGGGTTACCCATGGCAATCTTGTTAAACTGTGCAAGATTCTCACAGGCCCACTTCTCAAGCCTGTCTAGATCCCTTTGGATGGCATCCCATCCTTTAGGTGTGCCAAGTGGACCAAATTTTACACGTCTGTCACAGCCATGATTCCATTCCCTCAATTAGAAATCAGATTCTCAGTCTGGTAAACAAGCTCTAGCCCCTGTAAAAGTAATTCTTCATATACAAAAACTATTTGTCCCATCTATATTGCTTTTTCTCCACTAATAATATGACATGGAATTTAGCTAGCTCATTATTCTTATAGATAGTTATCTCCAACTTGCTGCTTAAGTTCTTTCTGCAGTTCAGGTACTGGAAGCTCAAGTCAAATTACTCATTCACATGATACACAAAACACAATGAATTAGGTCCTCCAGTCTGTAAGGTGGCTGAAAATAGGGATACTGTGTTTGTAAATTGTCAGGTACTAAAAGGGATGAAAAACCTGTTCATCTCTGATGCAATATTTTCATCCTCTCTCCCTGATTTAATTAAGTACTGTTTCAGTGTTCTCGTTAACTCCTTGAGTCCTGATAACACACTTGCTCAATACTGAGCAAAGCCACAGGAGCCTGAAAAAAGTCCTGCTCCAAGAGCTCTTCACGTTCACTTAACATTAGCATTCCCAACTGCATGTAAGGAAACCGAAGAATTAGATGTTATCCTCAAAACCGAGGCAAGTCTCACAGCCCTCTTTTTCTCTGGGGCTATGAAAGTGTGCCTTAAAAATAAAGTATAATGTTGCTCAGCCACACTTCATCCTGCTAGCAGTTTCTCAGTCCTTAGAGAATCCAAATCTTTGTTGAAGCAATACCTATGTTCTCAGCTATTCTTCACAGTTTAGGCTATTCAACTGAAGCAGGTTGCTACCAACCTTTAATCCTACAGATCTGCAGCTTTCACAGTTCAACATATTTTCCCAGCTGGAAGAAAAGAGATTACCAGTTTTTCAGTTCTGCCTTTATAATTGTTTTCCAAGAAAGTCAGTCAGCAGTTCTGCATTTTACAACTGCTCTTCATCTAACAGTTGAAACTGCATTTTGTTATAATAAGGAATATTTTCATAATAATATAATATTTTCTGATAATTTTATTTTTCTGAATACTTTAATACTCTTTAGTATTCTTTACTTTGCCCTTGTACACATTTTTGTTATCCTAATATGTCATCTGGGACATCCATTGCCTTTTTCTTTAATCACATGAAGTACCTCCTCTGGTCAGTATAATTGCAACTGTTTTGATCTGATTTTACAAGTGATCTTAATATTATTAAAGAACTTGGAAAACACCACTGTGCTGAGTGGAGCTGATTAAAGGATAAACCATCCAACATATTAGCAGATTTGTTTCAATGTAATGATTGTCATATTCTCTAAGATTAATTTAGAGATCCCAATCCATAACTGAAATTTGGAGTCATAATATTCATTTAATTTAGAAGCAAGATTTGAGGCAAAACTGGTGTCAAGAAATGCTCTTACCTGTGATGCATTGCAATCTTTTCCTCTTTAAAGGAAGACTCATGGTAAAAAACCTCTTGAGGAGTTTTCTCAAAGGCCATTTGAGGCTCTCATCTATGCAAGTCAGGAGGAACCTGTTCTGCATTCAGGGAGAGAGAACACTGCCATGAAAAAAATGAAAATTCTCCCTCTATGAAAGTCTTTTAAAAACACATTTAAAAAGTAAGATGTGGCATCAACCACTCATCCAAGGTAAAGCCAGAGACGATTTCAATTGTGAACTTGCTGAACTGAGGCTTCTTATGTCACATGGGGAGGGATTTTACACACAATTTCTAGTCATGTCCCCACAAGCCCTGAAACAATCATAAAATTCAATGTGCTAATTAAGAGCTATGAGATTAAATAATAAAGAAAATGATATATCACTGCAAATGGATATTACTGCAAGCACTGCGCATGAGAGGACTGCAATTCATCACGCAGAGCATGACTGCTTGCATATTGTCACTCTCTCATATATATTAAAATTAATATCCCTCATGAATTTTGATGGCTCATCTGCATCTCCAGTTTGGAATGTGCAATGCTTTTCCACTGACCATTTCAGAACTGGCTGTCAGAGCCCTGCAGATCACAGCCCTGCTGCAGTCCTACCTTGTTTTTCCCAAGTACCCTCCCAAGGATGCTGCCCCAGGCACACTGAGGGATGGTCCTGGTGCCCCAGGGCAGCCCTGACCTCAGGGCTACTCTGGTTGGGTTGTGCTCACAGCTCCTCTGGCCAGCAGGCCAGGAGCTGAGCTGCCATTGCTTGGGTCCCCTGCACGATCTACCTCTCTTGCCTAAAGCTTCTCTGCAAATTGCTTCTGCCCTGCAGTCTGTCATCACAGCCTGTACTTGCTGGGTAAGAGTTGCTGGAAGCTGTCTCTGAACAAATCCTGTACTTTTCTCCATTCAAACCCCATAGTAAATCTTATCCACTTATCAAGCCAAGAAGGCTAGCAAAGATGTTGGACCACAGGGCTTTTTGCATGTAGGGGGCAGGTTGCTCCAGTGTAAGGCCATGTCCAAGGCTCCTTGTGCCTTCTCCAAGCACAAGACAAAATGTTCAGACAGAGCAGGGGTCCACCAGACCACACAAGCAAGCTCAGGGTGGTAACCCTCTGTACCCTCTGGTGCATGAAAGGCTCCATCAGGAGGAGGAATGCCAGAATTTTTCAAATGTGCCCACATTACCTTTTTAATTACCCTATAAAAAGCCTGAGCAGTGAGTGAGAAACATGACACAAGTCATGTTTCTCACTCATGCCAGGTTTACAGATGGAGGCTTGGCTGGGCATAGACAGTTGGAGCAAGATAGACAAGATGTAAAGGAGTATTTTTTTTTTGTCCTTCATTCCCTGACCAAAGGGATAGCTTCTGGTCATCAAAATCTTCAGATGTGGTTTCAATTGGCAAACCTCACAACCAGCTAAGCACCCCCCAGGCCTTTCCTGCTGCCAGTTCAGTCATCCTAGATGATGGACATAGTCACTTTGAATGAACTAGGCAAACCAAGGGAAACCTAGAGAACCAGTTCACAGCAGAGCTTACCTGTAAATTGGCCTCCCAAAAGCTGTTGAGATCTAGGTCAAGGGAACTGGCAGGAGAATCTGTGAAAACAATGTCTTTCATGTTTGAAAAGCCAAGACAGACTGATGAATTTTCAGAGGAATCATAACCCCCAGTTTTAGAAAAGGCATCATCTGGAGCATGCCCTCTAAAATTCTACTAGTGGTTCTCTTTAAAAAAAGAATGCTAGCTTTGGAAAAGGCAAGCAGGGCAGATGAGAAAGAGTGAAAGAGTAAGCTTTGCAATATTTCCCAGTATTGTGGAGTGACTGCTAGAGTATTGGAGTTCCCCTGCAAATTGACAGCTTAATTTATAAACCTTTGTTTCTATCAGTTATCTCTTGCGGCAGCACGGTACAACTTGGAAAGAACGTGGCATCACAAAGGATTTCTCTGTTCAGGACACTTCTTTAAGGCCTTTAAGATAGCTTCATAAAATTACTCTTGTCAGAAGGGGGGCAAGGTTGCAATATCTTAATGAATGGAGTCATTCTGCTGTAGATCAGACGTGGAAATGAGAAACACCATGTTTCAGAATTGAAAAGACAGAGACTTGAAAACTGTCTTAGAGTACTTTGGAAGCTGCACAATAAAACCTCAAGCTTTCAAGTGCCTTAGGAAACCTTCCAGTGAAACATCATAGAATTTATTAATGTTGTTGATCTACTCACTTATATAGCCTTCTGCAAAGCTGACCTGTTGGTCAGATCTGAAAATTAACTTCCTGCTGTGTTGCCTGTGGGAATTTTTGAATGGCATATTTAGCTAGGCCACTGAGAAAAGCATGTGACTTTCTTTTTTGATAGTTGTATCATTTCTCTGAGTTAATGGAAATGCACTTCTAAAGTAAAACAGCAGCCACTGAATTGATTGCATGGAAGACATATTCGTGTTTCCATAACATGGCTGACAGCTGCTTAAAGCAAATATCTTACTCCTCAAGCCATTTCGTCCTCAGTTTCACCATACCAGACAAAACTTATTAACCAGCAGGAGGAATTCTGGCAATTTTACCATCTACATCGGGCCAAATATGCTGAGTTCAGTCAAAGACATCTCTCACTAGAAGTGCGGAAAACAAATGACAAGACACAATAAATTTTCAAATTGCCAGCATCCTTCCAGGTCAATCAGAGCATTCCTGTTGAGAGATGCCTTGCTGTGTCCTCTGTTGATCCTCTGTGGTGTAGTTTCATGTCATGTGCCAGTGTTTTAATACTGGAACTTTTGTTACCCTCATTTCATCCTGGTTCCACAGTGTTTTCTGCAGAAACTAATTTCTTTTGTTGGACTTCGATCTTGTGGTTCAAAGGTATTTGGATCAAGCTTTTAAGCGTCTGTCTGATGATTCTGTAACCTCCAATCAGCAATGATAGCTGAGTTTGCAGGACACTAATAAATTATTCCTTTTCTTTTAAGGAAGGATCAAATTCCTCTTGGAGATGTGTCTAAATTTGGGATCCATCTGGAGCTTCTTTTTTACAGTTTGATTTTCTCATCTCTTTCAAGCTGCATTTTTTCCCAGACTCCCTCTTTCTTTTGGGCAATACTTAGAGCCCTCTCAAATTCTTCAAATGCAACTCTTCCATATTTTTCTTTCTGGTGTTTTAATTCCTCACCTTTTTCAAGGTATGTTCAATCTGAGCACACAGCTGGGCTATCTCCTGCTTTTTCTTTTCCAGTGTTTCATGGACTTGCCGGTTTTTCTCTGCAATTGCAATTCCCTTGCTCAATAAAATTCTTTACATCACACAGCAGCATAACAAGCAGTTTAGTCTTCTCAGCCTCATGAGCCTCTGTACTATAGCTATCAGGGTTGCAGGAGGTTCATGGCCAGTCAACAGATAACGATGGTGATCCATCTACATCAGCGGTGTTGCCAGGATCAAAAAGTCCTGCCCCTGATATCACAGCCACCACCAGAAGGAAGAAAAAATGAGTTATAGTTGTAGGTGATTCCCCTCTAAAAGATACAAAGGATTCAGTATGCTGGACAGACCCTCTTTTAAAGGAGGGTTTTTTTCCTTCCTGGGCCCTGTGTTGTGGACATCACTAGGAAACTTCGTAGTCTGATATAGCCCATGGATTACTATCATTGCTACTCTTTCTGACACTGAAGTCACAACATTTAATCCAAGGATGATGAAAGAGTGTTTAGGACCGTGGGATAAGTGTACTTTTAGCACAGGTTTCCTCTCTCCTTTCAGTTCTGGACAGTGACTTTGGAAGAAACAGATGCACCCTGTCTATTAATTGGGGGGAATTTTGATAATAGGATGACACACAGGCTTTCTGGCATCAGATTGGATTCACCTTTCTCAGAAGGGGAACATGGTCGTCATTCATGAGCTGGTGACTGGTTGACCTTTAAAAGTACCTTCCAGTTCAAGCTGCTCTAAGATTCTTTGATTTTATAACTTTTTAGTCTATTGGTAGCGCTGACTCTAACAGGCGCTCTAACCCAAGGCTCTGTGACCGAGTGCAATGCTTGTGGCCAGGGCAAGTGAGGTGGGACACAGCCTCAGTGGAGAGCAAGTCCCCTTCACTATGCTCTCCACAGCACAAAGGGTTACCATTTTGCACCTTCTCCTTTGCTCCCATTTGTTCTCTGCTGAAATGCTACCACTTGTTCTCTGAAGGTCCAGTGCTGCACCACTCTTTCTGGTTTGGTTATCAAACTTGTTGCTGCAATGAAATCAGGAGCATCCTCTAAAGTATTACTAGAAATGGTCTCACTTCTAGAAAAAGCTGTTTATATGCATATCATTCACATTATATCAGGCAAGTATCAGTGCAACTTTCCCGTACATGGGATATGCAAAGCAAAACTGACCATGGCAGCAGCAAGTTTGGTCACAGAGCCTTGGGTTAGAGCACCTGCTAGAGTCAGTGCAACTAAGGATCTGTTAATTCCCTGAGGAAGCCCATAAGCAACACTGCATGCTGTGTGATGGAAGCCAGAGGATGGTTTGGAGACAATTTGAAGCCCTTGCTCATGGGTTTGGATTTATTCATCCCTCTCAACCTGTGGTTTCTCAGGGTCTCTGTGGGCATGCATAGAGCCACAGCTGCATGAGGGGCTTTCCATTGCCCCCAGAAAGAATTCAGAAATCCAAGTACAGGAACATCAATGAAAATTCCTTCCAGGCCCCAATACATTCTGCAAGGAAGATATGTGTCTTCCTTGACCCTGTGTGTGCACATCCTTGCAGGGAACAAAGCCAGGCATTTACCACCCCAGAGAATTCCATTTCAAGTAATCCTACCACCAACAACACCTGCAACACTCCAGCTCCCAAAAATGCACATTAAATAAAAATTACTAGCTTGTGTTTCCTGCAATACAAAGGCAAGGAAGAGGAACCTCCAGGTGGTGGTGAACACCTCTGCCACAACCCTGTTCACACAGGCCATGGGGCTGCAGCACAGTAGTCATTTTTTGCATCCAAGTAATCCCACGGTGATGATTTGTGAGGGAAGAGGAAGAGTAAGAAACAACAGCCTTTGAACTGCAGTTTGTGTAGGAAACAGGCACAGTTCAGAGCACCTCCATAGCCACGGCTCACTAAATCATCCTTCTGGCAATGATTTTCTGTACCTCTGTTAACCACAGAGCATCCCTGTGGAAATGTTTTTCTGTACCTCTGTTAACCACAAAGTCTTGGAGGATGATGAGGCAGGAATAACTCCAGAGTACAGCTCTGTCACAAAGTTCAGTCCTAGACATTCATGTGCAACACAGGACCTAGAGAGAATTGTGAGACTTGAATGGAGGTCTCCCCTGATCTTTTCTTCCTAGCCTCAACATTTTCTACAGAAGAGTGGCAGAACACCCTCTGTTTCCAGTGTGTGTGTGCCCCAGCTCTGCAAATTACACCAAGAGCTGCTGCCCTCGGAGCCTCTTGAGCATGGTTGCTCCAGCAGAGGTCTAATGTCAAAGCAGTGATGCTGGGGGTGCTTAGGTACAAAAACACAGTAATTTCATCAGGGATATTAGTGAAATGTGCAGTGTTGGATCACCGTTGTGTGCAGAGTGCTTTGGAGATGAAGAGGCAGGTTTTCTTTCTGTAATGTGAGAGGTAAAGGAAGAGGAGGCCAGCATGCTGGTTAAGGATCATCCTGGTGTATGACTTCCAGACCAGAGCAGTCCTTCAGGTCTAGTCATAGGAAAGGATGTGTCCTGAGCATTGCAGACAGCTCCATTTTTCCCGCTGAAACCTCTAAAGCAGGCACTGCTGAGAGTTATCTCCAGGATCCCCTGCTTCTGAGTCAGATGTTTTAGATGACACAGCCTCTCCCTCAGGCACAGAGATCTCTCTCATAGAGAATGAGTGGGGCAAGAGAGTTCTGAAGACAGACTGAGCCTCTCAGTGCTTCCCTTATTCTGTCTCCATAGCCCATTCTGCTTTCAACAATTTACTCCTCAGGTGGAATCAAAGACAGGCATAGTACTCCTGGGAAACACTTCAGAGCTGGTGATTACAGGATAAGTTCAGGTTCAGGCTAATCATGCAAATTCTGATGTTCTAGTTTCATTATGATTTTCAGAGTTTCATGTTTTGAGTGGAGTTTTATAGGTGCCTTTTTCTTTCCTGGGCAATTCTTTTCCCTCCTTCCTTCCTGCTTTCCTGCCTTCCTCACTCTCTCCCTTGCTCCGTCTGCGGGCTGTATCTGACCCTGGATCTCCGCACTATACCAGTTTTAAAACCACACACAGGCTCATCTCAGCCAGAGCTCAGTCTCCCTGTCTTTAAGAAGACACCAGTTTCCTGGGATGGGGGTTTCCCCATTTGCCCCTCGTCTGCCCTGATACCTTGTGGAACAGTGGGACAGTCCTGCCAGGTCCCCACCTGCCATTCCATGGTGACCCTCACTACACTTCCAGTCCTCAGAAGACCCTGGCCCCTACCACACCCTGGAAAAGTACTATGAAAAGTATCTCTTTGTAGAAAACAATTTACATCTGTGCCTGAAAGTTTTTATAACCTAGGTTAGGATGTGTACTTGAACTTTCTCTATTACACAGGCAAGCTTTCGGCAAGAAGAGGTTATGAAGATCCAGGACGTAAGCTTTAGTTTATCACGGTTCAGTCTGGCACTCCCCACTTCACACGCTGGTCAGTTCTTCAGCATGGAAACAATAGTCTCAAAGTCCAGTTAGGTGAACTAAAACAACAACCAAAATGCTAAGTCGGATCAAAGTCACTAGCACCAAATTTTTTCAAGAAGATAGCATTCTGAGATGAAGCTTGTCACTACAGGTTGACTTGATTTTTTTCACTGGAATAAGGATTTCATCAGGTATCTGAAGTGTGACCTGGGACTGGGGAAATTCCTAGAAGTTCTCATATTGTCTCTCTTCCATTTTTCTTGATCCATTCAAGGCCCATGCAAACACAGACCCAAACTGAAGTCAGTGTAACAGTGCTCAGTGGTAAGCTGCAGTCAGGAGAAAGGAGAGCTCATCAGGGACATGGTTTGGTCGTTGAGGGGATGACTCATTTACCTCAATCTACTAGCACAGATGTTTTAGCATACCTGTCATCCCTTAGGTGATCCATCTACCTCAAGGCTTTGGCTGCCTGAAACTTCATTTCTGTGATTTGTGGTTTTCTTGATAATATGCTTGGAAGCAAAACCACATTAAAAAGAAATACATAAAATGTCTGCATCCCCACAGAAATCATTTCTCAAATATGGTATTTTCATGGCCATTTATTATGAACAACCATGATAAAATTACTGCACACTAGAATACTAATAACAAAGTGAGGGGACATGATGTCAGTATATGTGTATTTTTATTAAAGTTTCATCTCAAGTCAGTAATTATTTGAACAAGGCTAGGGCTAGCTGATTTTCATTCCCTCAACCCACAAAAGATTTCAAGTGCTTTATTATAGTGTACCTATGAATCTAACAACACACAGTGAAATGAAAGGTGTTATGGCTGAGAGGGTCTTTTAAACTAAAAGAAAACTGGAAATGCTGTAGTTAATCTAGGTTTGTTTTTTTTTCCTGACGTAGATGAGAATGATACATAGTAATGAACATAATGAAGCCTTCATCAGACTGAAGATGAGGAAGTTTGATGTAATTGTTGAATTTGCCACAAGCCTCTCAAAACTTGGAAACAAGGGACTGAGATATTCAATAAAATATTTTTCCAAAATTTTTGAGAAATCATGTGTTTGAATGAACATGTTTTATTCATGTTAAGCAGTTTGGCCTAGACCAAAATAATTTCCATCTCAGTTAAAAATGGTGGTTAGGAAACCTGGGTATTTGATGAGATATTTTGAAACCAAATGTAAAACCTCTGTTGTTTTCAGACTCAGAATTCAGAGAAGCAGAACAGGAAGGATTCATCCCCTATAATACTTCTGGAGATTTCAGAATTCCTATGGGAAATCTCAGTAAAGATTACAAGATTGTTTTTGTTTGCAGGATTTCTAACGCTATCTATTTTGATCTTCATTCCTTTGCAAGAGAACAAGGGCCTATGTGACTCCAAGGCCAAGGGTTGTGCTGCATGCATACAAATGTTTGATATGGATACATATCAAACCTTTCATTCTAAATCATATCAATTCCTGCTTTTGGAAGAAATGTGCACAAGTGTGAACTTGCCCAGATGTACATCTGTTTGTTGCAATCACCTTGAGTTCAAGAACTATGTAGAAATACAAGCTTGTGAATCACTAATTTTTAATAATCTTTTAAAATATTCTTCCATTCAAAGCCATCAAAAATTGTTTAACAGATATCAAAACTATTTTTGAAAGTATTTGAAACCCATGTGCCTCTTTAAAAAAAATTAATTTCTGAGCATTTGACATCTAGAAAGAGTCTGGTCTTTTAGAAATTCTAAACCACTTATTTTAGGATGACTAATGAGTTTCTGGTTGCAGTCAGTCAATTTCTTTTCTCCTAAAGTTGCAGTTAGCTTATTGAAGATCTTGATTCTGAGATATTAGAATTTCCAGTATAAGAGGTCTTGGAAAAGTCGATAAAGATTAGGATCCCTCGAACCAAGGTATTCTTCACCAGAGAAATACACTGACATATTTTAACAATTCTGCCAAGCAATTAAATTTATTCACTTCTTCATAGTGCAACTTATGTAGTTCAAGAAATAGAAACTTTCGTAGAAGAACATAAATGCCAGTTTAAGCAGTCCCAGTTGATAAAGCTCTGTATTTCAAATATGTACATAAATTCCAGTTATCCTAAAAAAAACTACAATATTTTAAGCCATGAGGAATGCCAGCAAAATATGATGAAATATTTGTTCATTGACAATAAAGATTTTTTTGTCTGGTAGACCGAGTAGTTCCAGGTCATTCACAGTTTCTTTGAGCTTAAGGTATACAAGAAACTCAGAGATAAGAAATTTATTTTCTATTTAAAAAAAGCTAGAAAGCTAAATATAAATGCCCATAGGAAAACAGATGAGTTTTTCCAAGAAGGCAGCACAGGCTATATTAACATGAACAGACAAATAATTGGAAGCTCTCTAGAAGGCTTGCCAAACATAATAAGCAAATCATGACAGCTTTCTCACTCTCAGTATTTCATTTGAAGGAGGTCATGTTTATATGACCTTTCACTTCAGTCCAACATAAAACAATTTTTCATAAAGCATCATGGAATAAAAGCTCCAGTTTTTCCCCTCTGTTGGTTTTCATTACTTTTCCTATTTTTTTTTAATTATTTATTTCTATTCAGTACTCTCTATGTTAAAATGACAAATATTATTTACAGATGATATTTAACATATGCTCACATGGGATTTCTCAGTTGCAAAGTTATTTTGCAATAACTATCTGCCTATACATAATTTTTTCTTTTATCTATCTTAATTGACATTATATTGAGCAAACCCATTTATATCAGGAAAGGAGGAAATAAATTTGAAAATATTCCCCAGTGTAGGGAATAACCTTTTGCGTTCTTGAGGTTTGTGAAGTTCACAATGCAATAACTATGATAAAATATTTCTCCTGACGTTCTCAGCCGTAAATTAAACACTAGTTAGTTTCCTACATGAAAATAAACTATGTTTCTCTGTCCTGTCTAAATAAGGCAGTTAAAAGAGAAGATCCTATTCTGCGGAACACAGAGAAAAAATTAAGTTGAGGCTAATAAGAAAATTTTCTCAATCACTACATTTACTAATGATGAGTCTTCATCTTGCTGAGCAAATGGCTTCATAGAGTTTCTAACAACTAGGATGTGTGTATAGAAGCAGGAATTAGATATTTTAGACTAGACGTAAAAGCATTTATTTGGGTTCTCAAGGCAATTTAACATAGCAGTTTGGATCAGCACAAAGTAAAAATCTCTTTCAGTGACAACTTTTGCAAATCTAAAGTATTCTATTTTCTATTATAAGCTGAAAGGAAAAGTGTGCCTGACCGTCTTCTAAAAATAAAAAAAGTAAAATCTTATATTAATCTTTTATGTGTTTGCAACCAGAAGTTTGTTCAAAGCCTGCTTGGGAATCTCCCCACTTCTTTGCGGTATAGATACACTGCTGGAATGCCGCTCATTTTTAATGAGCTCTTTGGCTTTGAAGCAATCTTCTCTGCTGCTGGAATTTCATTTATAACAAAGATCTCATCTGATAGAAGAAATATTTAACTGAAGCCAGATAACACAGTGAGTCTACCTACAGGCAATGAAAAATGCAGACACACACAAGCCAATACACCCACGCCTATGCAGACATCTATAGATTCCAGTCCTGATATACATACCAGGAGCAGGTTTATGTTTAGTTGAAATTCATAGTTTTGTGCCTTATGGCATACTGATCTAAAACCTAAAGAGGGATAGAATAATGCAGACATTTCTTGCTTTTTTTGGTGGTTTGTTTTCTTAAAAAAAACAAAAATCACTAATGAAAACCAAATCACCGACCAATGTTTCAGTGTAGGAAAAACATTAGGACATTTGAAATAACATTGAGGAAGCCATTCACAATGAGCCTGAGAGAAACAAACCAATACCTGTTGCCAACATATTTTATGAAAAATCCTTTACTTGGGATTTTTCCTTTCCTGGGAGCTGAGAAGCCTCGGAACAAACAAAACAATTCTTATCTGCTGCTGTGGAATGCCACGCGAAAATCTGTGATTGGCCCCGTCGGACTGTTTCCAATTAAGAGCCTATCACAATTCACCTGTTCGGCCCGTCTCGGGCTGAGAAGACTTCGGTTTACACATTCCTTTTCTATTCTTAGCTTAGCCTTCGTAGTGAAATCCTTCTCTTTATTCTTTTAGTATAGTTTCTATATCTTATATATCATATCATAATAAATCAAAGCCTTCTGATACATGGAGTCAACGTTGTCGTCTCTTCCCTCATCCTGGGACCCCAGAAAACCGCTGTAATAAATGCCCTTGGAAGTTTTGCAGTATGTACTTCCAGACAAAATGCTCTACTGATTCAGAGCTCTGAGGTGGGGTGCATGTAGGCTACACACAGGAAAGGCAACAATTTGCCAGAAGGAGATAATAGATGGACAACATGGTCTAGGACACAGAAGGATTAAATAAAAAAGCCTAAGTGGGATTTTAAACCTACCTATTTTAGGACCATCTTTACAGCACTATTTAAAACTATTTACATTACTAACTTAGAAGAGGAAAAGAAACAACGTAGAGGAGTATCTGTAATATAATATGTCTCTCTCTGCAATTAGTGAACTTTAATAATAATTTATCACATTTATTTCCCTCTCAGTATTCCTCCATCTCATTTGCTGCACTGGAAATCTTCTACTATTTTTAATTGTTCAGTTTCTTTGGACTCAGATCACAAAGGAAGAGGAGAAAGGATGTCCCAAGGATCTGGAAATCTATTTCTGGACAAAATAATGTGAAAGCTGGGGTCCTAGCACTTATTAGTGGTAGGACCCTTATTTTGGAATAAGGCTGATGCAACAAACAACCCAAGCAAAACAGTTTCCTGAAGAAGATGAATTTTGGGGAAAAAAGGAACATAATTGCTGGTACCATCCTGTGATTCTTTCATATCCTGACAGGAAAGCAAGCCTGGCTCATAAAAAAACTGATTGCAAAATAGGTGCCTTTGCAGAAAAGACTGGTGATATGGGCACTAGAGGATTCCTCACAAGGAAGGGCTGTTAGCTTTTGCAGGTCTTCTTAGTGGCAGGGAAGAATATTTATACTCAGACACGTTCACTGAAAGAAGAGTCCTTAGCTTACATTTGTCAACTCTATTCAGCATTCTTCAGAGAGAAATTAAAGTCTGCTGACTTGACCACCATGAATGATTACTCAGTTCCAAAATACATGAATGCAGACATCCAAACAGAATCATCAGGAGAAGACGCTGTACCACCATCTGCAGGGAAATCTGAAAGGCAATCAGAACATAACTAAAAAGAGATAAAGCTGGATTGGGAATAGCCATATACTGAGAAGTTTAAAAAATGAAGCAGAGCAATACAAAATAGAATTATATAAAATAGAAGCTCAATATGATGCTTCAGCATTAAAGGATAATTTATTTTTGCTACAGGACAGTATGAAATTTCCAAATTACTTTTTTTATACATAGACATAAAACTGGAACAATTCTCCCTTTTTCCCTTTGTTGTTCCTCAGTTTGAATCACAGAACCAGAGATTAATATGTGTGGAATGGGACCTTTGGGGTTCTAATCTGACCCGTTGCTGTGGTACATACAGTCATATCAGATGCTTCAGGGCCTTTTGAGTGTCACTAGAGTTGGAAACTCCACAGCCACTCTAGACACCTATTTATCAGTTTGGCCAGTCTCACACTGGAAAAAAAGTTTCTTCCTTATATTTTACTGGAAATTCCCATGTCATGACCTGAGTCCATTGGTTTTTGCCCTATCACCATGCTTCTCATTCAAGTGAAATGACCATGTGCCTTTTTAGGTAAGGAGACTACACGTCAGAACTGAGTCTCTGCAGGGGCCAGAGGCTGCTTTACTGCAGATCCTGTTTTGCTGCAGAAAGTAAAACTTGGTTTGTTGCTTGTTTTTTTTTTTTTTAATCCTAAAACCAGGAAATTTAAAGAAGGGCATGAAATTTCTAGAATAGATGTATTTTTTCTCCTTCAAGTCCTATGTGACCCCTTGAAGATCTCTTTAGTGATTGTCTCTTCTCCTATGCATCCATGAACTGTGTATAAGGAAAGCTGCTTATTACTAATCTTGATAATGGCACTGCAAGGATTTCACTAAGACTGTGGAGCTTTTGATTGAACAATGATAACAGTTTAAAAATTCTGATCTGATTAAAATACAGGAAAATGCCATATGAAAGGGTGTGGGTAACTTTTTTTCCTCACAGGTTCTTTACAGCAGACATGCTGACTGGCAGTTTAATCCTGATAAATATATTTACTCAGCAAACCACTACAGATTAAATAGCTCATTTTACAGACTGTGTTTGAAATCATGTAGGATGCATATAAGTGGTTTTAATAAAATTACAAAACCACAAAATAAACTGTCAACACAAATGCAATTTCAGAGCAGCAGTTTATCTCCTGGATTTGTGTTTTTCCCCATGCAAAGCAAAGGAGATAATGCTTGCTGATATTGATCTCAAGGCCTGATCATAAAAAATTAAAAGTAATCTGTCAGAAAAGAAAAAAGAATGTTTTCCATTTTGCTTTGAGAGCTCTTGAGTGCTTGTGTGAATGCAATTTACAGCATTATTAAAATCCTCTTGCAAATATTATTCTATTTTTATAGGCATTTTTTATTCTCTGATTAAATAAAATACTCTGTAGTGGTTGACTTTTGGTTGACTTTTCTGCCCTTAGTTGTGCTGGAATATTTAACTTTAAGCTTGCGTATGTGGGTCACCAAATCCAGGACACCAGTACCCCAACTGGTTTGGGGCTATAGGAAAGTGGACTCCATGGAAGTTTCTCCTTTTCTTCATTGTCTTTTGAAACAGGAGGAAGGGGAAATAACTCTCCATGAGTGTGGTGACTGGGACTTGGGCAGGTCTCTGAGGTAACATAATTAACTTATCTGGGTGTTTTTTTGACATCTCAGTTTGAGAAATGTCCATTTCTAAGACTTCTTTGCATATGGCAAAAACAGCTATCCAGAAGGGGATGTTTTTTTCCAAAGAAAGCAGGCAGATATGCCTTGATCTTCAGGACGTTAATCCCTGTACTTTAAGTCATATGACCCACAATAATCAACTCAGAAACCACTGACACTGAAGTTAGGAAAAAAATGTAAAAAAAAACTCATTGTAAAATAGTCTTTTTCAGGACTGCAGGTGGGTTTCAAATATCTTCAGGGAAGGTTCACAAAAAGCCCTCACAGTATGGATAAACACAGCACTTACACAGTACATGCAAACAGACCAAGAAGGGAGATACACCCTTTGTGAAAGAGAGTATTCTGGCACTGCCTTGACAGATATATAAACAGTTTTCATGGGGTGGTAGAAAAAAAATAAGAGTTCCTTGGGAAACTTACATCCCTCAAAAGCCTACTCTGACGTCAAATGCCTTCCTTTTTGATGTCTCTCAAGGGTGGTACCGTCTCTATCCTCTTTGAGGATAATTTGAAAAGCAGAGCTTTTAAAATTACTCTGCTTCTTCTTTGCTTCCTATTCTGGACTTACATGATGACAGCTTTCTCTCCTGTGAATTTTGTTATTTCCTCCCTCTCCAGTAAAATATTTCCAAGGCAGCCTAAGAAGACAGTGTTCTGTCAGATATCACTTAATTTAATAAGGATCAGTTGTCTCCCTGCCACAATTGTGTTGCCTCCAGAAATTTGACTGTAATGGCAATACTACCCGCCTCTCTGAATCTAGAAACTGTTCTTAACCTTTGTTGGTGATGTTTTATTTCAGAAAGATTATTTAAAATTTTATTTATTCACCAGAGCACTGCAATTTATTGCTAATCCCTAGAAAATCTGTGTAACTGCAGAGGTTGACACTGCTGGAGGCATGATGGGCAGACCATGGAAAAGCAAGTCACACCTACAATTGTAGCTGGAAGTTGAAAATTGGTTAATTTGATATAGGTAGAGATTGGAAGCCTTTGAGATCAATAGAAAAGTGTCTGAAGTACAGAACTGAGGGCTTGATGAGAATGTGTATCAGGTATTGGTGTAAATACATTTCTACTCCTGTCACATCACACAACCAACAGATACAATTTTAGCACAGAGCTGTGCAAAGCACAGGTAATTTGTTTTAATGAGCATTAAAAATTGCCTGAGATTCTCTACCCTGACTCAGGGGGTGTTTATCCAACTGTAAGCATTAACAAATCATGTTGGCTGTGCTGAGTTGTTCAGACCAGTGTATTTTTTCAGCCTGTTGCAGACAGGCAAAAGCAGGCAAAGCAAACTCACTGCTATTATCATGTAGACTTTGTATCTCAGTGGTCATGTTCTAACTCCTCCAGGCAGGGTAATTTGTCCCTGCTAGCTTTGCCTTTCCAGACTTTCAAAATTATCTTTTTTTTTTTAATTCAATTCAGCATAACTTTAAATGATGAATTTGCCAAATACTTCCTTTGGCTGCCAATATATAGCAGACATGGTGTAGAAACCTAGCAGACTGAAGCTTTTTGGGAAGACAGTTTATTAACAGTAGGTTACAATGCCATTCTGATCTCCAATTAAAATTGGTATGGCAGATATGGTGTGGCAGGGTCAAATAATCAGCTGATGTAAACCTCTTGAGGAGTTCTTGATGTGCAATCTGAGGAATGACAGGGGAATATTGTAGAGTAAATAAGAAAACATGATGGCATAGCCTGGATATTATTTCATTGCATTTAAGACAAGGCCATTTAGGCCTGAGAAACTTTTACTAACTTTGCATGATGTAATCACTTACACTACAATTTTTTGCTGTCTTTTCAATGGTTCGCCATCATGGTTCACCTGTTGTTTTTTATTAAACAACGAATTAAAGCAAAAAGCATAGCATATAAAACACTAGATATGTATTACTGCTTTAAAACTTTATCACCAAAGTCTTATTACAGAATACATATATAAAGCACCACACAGTTCAAGATGAAGTTCTAAAAACCCACAAACTGACATTTTAGTTGGTTGGCAATTCCAGCTAACCTGACCTGCTTCTGACTGTTTGTGACAGCATCATCCATATTATCCAGCATGGTAATTTTTACGAGATCTAGTCTAATTTGTCAGACATTCACAACTATTTGGCAAAGTCACAGAAAAGCTGTAAAAAGTGCTCTAAGTCAGGATTCAGATTCACTGACTAGGGGCACAAAGAAGAATTGCAATTGCAGAAGCTGTCAGGTCATTGTTGGAATTTTTTTTCTTGGCGAAGGACCAAATACAGCACAGTGGCCACTATTTAGGAGCAGAGTTAATGATCTGTGTTTCTATTTTATGTGTACCTGTATTATACAGGCATGGAGTTTTATTGTTATGGTAAAATACTTTAATACATTCATCACCACAAAAGCTGGAAAGAAAGCACACACCATGTAGTTAAAATCTGGTAAAACACCAACTTTCTATTGTCTTTAAAGTCATTACCCCGGACATTTGTATGATGTACATGAACGTTGAGGTAGATTGCTTTGGAGGAGGAAGGACCACTCAGTCTTTCCATGGAAATTAAATGCAGCTCAGAGACTTACTTTGAATGGAGGAGCTTTGGTGGCTGTTATGACACCCTTATGAGACCTTAAGTGGCAGTGGGTGAAAGACATGTGCTAGCCAGGAAACAATTAGACCCACAGAGTTTGTCACATATCCCAAGAATAGCTGTACTTAATCAGCTGAAAGCCACCACCATGAAGTCCCCATGTCTTTGTGGCCATAACTTCTGCAGTAACTTCTAGATTACTGGCAAACTTTTAACACTGGGCATGAGCCACAACACGTCCCACTAACAAAATAAAATTTGTATTGTTAACTTCTGCTTTCATCCTAGCACTGTAGTTAACCAGCTTCCCTTGAAATTGTGCAAGGTAGTGTCTTCAAAATGCTATAAAGACAGACCTCTAATTTCCAACTGGTGCCAAGCCAGACTAATTTGTATTTAATTTGTATTAATACTAATTTGTATTTCAGACAGATTTATTTCCTGAGAGCCACATGGTAAATCAGTGCTTATTTCTCTTTCACAGTACTCTTGTCCTGAGTCCATATGACTTGATGCCATATCTGTTTGGGTTTCCTGTGTTTTCTCTTGTACCCCATTGGTAACTGGCAAGAGCTGTCATCTTGGAGCAGTCTTAACACGATTATGGTGGTAACTGTGGACAAATAAGAAAGCATTTCAGTGACAAAGTAATTCACTCTTTTCCTTGCTCCTTCTCACAAAATTTAAGTGCTCAAGGGTGCCCTTAGGCTATCTGTCTACTGGGGCTTGCTTAAGGACATGCAAGTTTAGAGTTTTTTGCCCTGATTGCTCAGCTCATACTCTCACTCAAGTCTCTGCCTCAGGTACACAAACACACACAATAATCTGCTTCCAGCCAGCATTCACTACTTAACTTTTTTTAGTTGTTGCAGTTGCTTTGCCTAGCAGAGTTGGTTTTGCTTGCACCATGCAGTAAGCTCTAGAAATTCAGAGTAGGGTAGGACAGCTCTTAATGGTGTCTTGTTCTTTCCCCTTAGGAATTGAGGGTGTAAATAGACATTGGAGGGCTGAAAGAAAGGAGTAGCTGAGGCAGAGATTTAAGGGATGTGTCTGAACTCACATACAAAGTGTGTGCCTAATAGGAAAACAAAACCATTTCCCATTTCAACAACTAATTTACCTACAAGCAGCTAATCTGCTGCCTTCCTACAGGCACAGTGAAGCTCACATTATATGTGAATGCATTTTTAATTGTCATCTATATTCCCAGGGGTCACAAATAGGATCATACACATAAAAATTACTACCATGATAGACATTCAGACATTTGTCTTTAAATTTTTTATTCTGTGTTTACTATTGTCAGGTGAAGAAGCACCATCATTTAAACCATAGTTACAGTCAAAATTCACCAGTCCAGCACATTGTATTAGCCTCTCAGAAAAGTAATGAGGGTTGAACAAGTTAGGATGCTTCCCAAACTTAGCTATTACACATCATCAGCAATAGTCACTCTTGAAAGGTGGTGGTTTGGAAAAGACTGCAGAGTGTGACAATGTAGAGCATACAGGGACCTAGCATAGTTTTACAGTAAAAATTAATACAAAGAATTGTTCCTCCCTATATTGCAAGTTTTCTGAGTAACCTCAGGCAAGTTAAATATAGTTTTGACATTTGACAAGATAGTCCTTGACTTTCCAGTATATTCAACTGGGAAAAATACAATATATGAGTACAAACTTCTTTTCTAAAAACATCAACATACATACAAAATAATCATCCACAAATTTACTCAGTAATATGACACTCTGGTCTGGAAAAAACTGGTCATAGTTTTTAGACTAGCGAGTCCCAAGGCCACTATATTTGAATAGAAGTATCTCTTTTGAGGGAAGCCCACAGTGTCTAAACAACATTTGTAAGTCTTTCCACATCTCTTAAACTCACTTGTAGATCACAGGTCCCTTCCAACACAGCTGAGTAGGACGCAATGTCCCCAAATCAGTGTTGAACCCACAATGTGTCTCCTAGCACACAGAAAGCACTAATTTTCAGAGCCTCTTTTGAGGGGCTCATTTTCTGACAATTGACAGCAAAGCCAAATAACAGAGGCTGTGAAAAAATAATTTCTCAAATGGCATGCCCACCCTTTACTATGAAGTAAAAATGAGAGTAAACATGCCAAATGTGGGTTTTTTTCTTCTGCTTAAAGCATTTTTTTCTGCCCTACCTATGAAGTCTCCTTCTAAGAGACAGATTACCTATGAAAACAAACAAATTGTTTGAGTCCTAGAAACCTCTGCCTTGAACTGAGCAATATTTGGGGAAAGCAAGCCAATTATACTGGAGTGAAAGAGTATTTCTCATCTGTCAGACCCCAGGGTGTGGAGAAAAATTAAATCAGTACCTTGTACATGATTAATGCATTTCCCCAGAGCCATGGTTACAATAGTTTGGCCAAAGCCTGTCTGCTTACTGAGAAGGGGTAACCATCTCTCCTAATTATCCCATTTAGGGTGCATCCCAGTATCCAAAATATCCCAACACTTCATAAAATTAAATGTAATTTTTTCAGAATTCCATTGATGTGGAGAATTAGACTCTTGAATGGAGAGGGTAAATTCAGTCTGAGGAGAAGGTTTGAATATCAAGTTCCCGGTAAGTGTCCAGCACAGCAGCTGCTCTTCGCAAAAAGAGCTGCATTTTCCAAGCTTCTTTCACAGATCATCATAACCATTTTACAGAATAGAAGACAAGGAAAAAGGATCTTTCTTCAGAGAGGTCTTACCAGTTCAGGGGTCTAACTTCTGTCACAAAGACCTATATTGGTCTTTTTTTCCATCCTCTGGGTTGGAAATATGTCATTCTATTACATTTACAAATTCTTGCTCTCTATTTCAGTGTCAATTTTTTTAGGATACAATAGCAATAAAGAATAATTAGGTTTCCAAAAATGCCCACAGTTTTCATCGGATTGTAAATACCAATTACCCTCAAGACCAAATTTTACTGCAGCATTCCTGTAGCATTTGGGTGAGAATCTGAATTCTCAAACTTATTCATCTGAAACTGTCATGGTCACTGCTCACATATGAACTGTAGAGGAGATGTACAAGTTTTACATTTCAAGTCTTTACTGTTTTCTGTACAGGACCTAAATAAAAATCTTTTTTTTTTACACAACAACCCCTGAATGACAAGCTACCAATTAACAACCTTTGTAGAATTAAGATATAAATTTAAAAAGAGATTATGAAATTATTTTTTTTTTTTGTAGCATACCTCTCCAGTTTTGGAGAAAATTATAGTTATGGGAGTGCACAGTGAATATTTTTCATATTTTAACTTCTATTCTCCAGAAAGCAATGGATTTATCCATCCTTTAGAATAGTTTTCTTCTTATAAATAACTTATGATTAGGGACTTTCTCCCTCTACCCCAGGTTACATATTGGTATTCATTCAAATTTCATAAAGAGCGATTTTCCCCCATAAACCTCTACTGAATGACTCATGCAGAAATCAACATATATTTCTTATCCTGTAGACCTTAACTAGAGAAGGAATCACTGAATATCGTTGCTACATCATGGAGAGCTCAAAATTTGCCTACAGCTTCTCCCAGTAGGAGAAAACTAAGATCTACAACTTGTCTAAATAGTAACAAGAAAAAAGGACATGAACATCAAACCAAAAGAAAATAAAAATATTTTATAATTTTACATTTTTTCTGTTGTACTAGATGAAATTATCCTTCAGTATAGTATGACTCAAAGTAGAAACAGCATTTTTAACACTGCATGTTTACATATATAAGAGAACACAAAATCTAGCTTCCTTGTGATGAATCTAAAATACATTTTTTGCCTCGACTCAGATGGTTTTATGCTGTCAATATGATTTGAATTAAAATAAGTGCAACACTTGAGGCTTCTACTATGCAACATCACTTTAGCAGAGAAGCAGAATTAATCTGGGTTTGAAGAAATTACAACCCTTCTTAATGTAACATGATACATCAAAAATAAGCAAGGAATGGGGGAGGAGTTGAGGATGACAATAAATGCTTGAAATCTATGATGCTTCATTGATCAAGTAGTTCATCCATGCATTTGAAAGAGCTAGACAGTAGTCTGGGCTTTCATACGTTTAGATACACAGTGTCTGTTGTGTGACGGTGCTCTTTATCCCTACAGAACTGCTCTAGTTAGACTGTGAGTCTTTGTAATAGAGGAGGGGAAAAAAAAAAAGAAATGCCTTCTTAATGTTCCTAGAGTAGCATCATTTCACTATAAATAGTGATTTAGACTAGTACAACTTAGTGATAAATGCAAAAAGGAAAACATAAGCACCAAGTGACACAGTGCCCAAGAAATCCCAGAGGTAAATATGTGAAAGAACAGACTTGAGTGGAGTGAATTTTGGTGCAGTGAAAGAAACAAAGGGAAAAAATGGGAAAAGTGCCATGGCCAGGCCTGAAGCACAATTTTGCATGAATTGCATCTGAAAAGCATTTCTTTGAGACTTTTAAAGTGTCAAGTCAAAGTTTTCAGTTATAATAATGTCTGTCTGGGCCATTTCACTCTGTTTTAAATATGCCTGAGGTAAGAAGAGATTGGGCTAGTGCAAGATAAAATGTGCCCTTTAGGACCTGGGGAGAAAAGGTCAGAACCTAGGAAAGCAAAAGTCAATCAAAGGATCACTGTAGCCTCAAAGTGTTGTTCTCCACCTCATCACCCCAGCAGCACATCAGCATAGTATTCTCTCAGCAGCTCAGTGTAGAATTTGAACCAGTCTTCAGTGAACAAAGCCAACACGTCTTCAAAGCTGTCCTTGGGAAAGTTAATTTACAAGAAGTAAAAAGAAGGCAAAAAAAGTTTCAGGAACTCTATGCTAGATGGACCTTCTTTAAAATGGCAGGAAGTTGAATTTGGAAATTGTCCTGGAGATAGCATAGGAAAGTTCAGAGACTCATATAATGGAAGGGACCATAAACATAAAATTATAGAATCATAGAAAATTAAGGATTGGAAGGGATCTTATAAATCATCCAATTCCAATCTTCCTGCCTAGGGCAGAGACACTTTCTACAACACCACGTTCCTCAGAGCTCCATCCAACCTGGCCTTGAACACCTCCAGGGATGGGGGCATCCACAAGTTCTCCTGGCACTCTCTGCCAGGGCCTTACAAGCCTCGCAGTAAAGAAATTCTTCCCAATATCTAATCTAAACCTACTCTCTTTCAGTTTGAAGTCATTCTTACTCGTCCAGTCACTATCTGCCCTTTTAAAAAATTTCTCTTCATCTTTCTTGCTGTCTCCCTTCAGGTACTGAAAGGCCTCAAAACAGATCACCCTCAAGCCTTCTTTATGGCGTCCTAAACATGAGTGAATCTACCCAGGAGCTGAAGTCAGATATTGTGTTTACTCTGTAGGTACCTCTTGATCTCAGTCTTGATAGGCTTTAGCCCTGAAAGATGGGGGTGCAACTGGCTGAGGCCCAGAAAGTCTTCTCTTTCCTCCTGGTCCATATATTGGGTTACTGGTAGCTGTTAGCTCTTTGCTCCCCTGTAGGTGTGCAAAGAGCTTTTATGACAGAACCTAACTGGTGTATCATATTCAAAATAATACATCATTCACATCTAAAATAAGTGACATTTGGGTTTGGGTTTGGTTTCTTTTGTCTCCCCAACAAGAAGCACAGACAGCAGTTTAAGAATGAAGCCACAGAAACTGCAGAGTTTATTTTCTGTGGTTGCTGAATTGCTTAGTTTTGATTAAACGTTTGGGTTTGCTTGCAAAATTAGCCATGTCCTATCTAGTGATTGGGAATTCATTTTTAAAGTGAATAAGGTGGTATGGATTGCAAAAGCTTAGCTGTCCAGAGAGTGATTATAATCTTTTGTGCATCGAGGGCTGCTCCAAAGCTATTCCAGAATGATAACTGCTGATAGCAAGTCAATCAAAGCTCTCTGTGACAAAAAATGGAAGTCTCACTCTGTTTCTTGGCAGAAATCTGCCTCAGTAGTTGCCCAGCATTAGCAGAGCTTGCTGGCACCTGTGTGGTTCACAGACGTGTGATCAGCCTCTTGTTTCTGCAGACGGAGGAGTCTCTGTGGGTGTTCACAAGCCTTGAAAAGAAGCAGCCTTGCAATAAATGACTGGAGCTCTCCAGGCTGTCATTACTGTGCCCAGCACATTCGCAGCCATAAAAACTGAAAATGAAGCAGAGTAAAAGCAGCAGCACAAGTGTACTATTTGCTAAGCTCTGAAAGCATACTTATGGCTTGGTAGATGAAACAGCAAAAGGAGCTGAGTGTTTGTGTGTTTGAGGAAAAGAGCAAGGGTGAAATTCTAAGAAAATGAAGGTCTGGGAATGAAAGGGGAGTAATGCCACCATACTGAGGGACTGAATAATGGAAATAATGAATTCTTTGGTTGTTCAAATACCTGAATTTTCAGAAAATATTTCCTGGATTGCAAGATTAGACTGGAAAAACCACCTTTCTTCATGGCACAACATGGATAGGCGGTGTTGCTCTTTTTCGGGCTGATATTCCCTAAGTCAAAACCAAGTGTGGTAGTCTTGAACATTCAAACTTTTGCATATGTCTCTTAACCAACAGTGCTGTAATTGTACTCAGTTACCAAGACAGCTGAGAAAAACCTGCCCTGTGCATAATCGCATGAAAGATAATTTAGGCATATCTTTTCAGTTTGTCATTTTTTAGAGTAACTGTAAAACAGATGTCATTTAGCAGTAACTAATTCAAATAGCTGGTCGCTACTGGGGGAATCATTCTTCAAATTAGCCACCATAATGGATTCAGCACAAAGAAAGATAAATTGGAATTTTCTTCATCAGCCACCTGTCCAGGTTAGCTTTCAGAAGAAATATTTGTATTGTCATTTTTCTGCCTTGGGCTGGGGTACAGTTAATTTCCCCTATAGCAGCTAATACAGAGCTTTGTTTGCATTTGTTCTGAGAAACTGTGTTGATAATATAGAGATGTTTATGCTACTGCTGAGCTTTAAATACCCAGCATCAAGGCCTTTGCTGCTTGTTGTGCTGCCCTGCCAGTGGTTAGCCTGGAGCTACACCAGGAGCTGGGAGGGCACCAAGCTGGAACTGACCCAAGGGCTATCCCACACTGCTGAGCATCATGCTCTGCACATAAAGCTGGGAGGATAAGGAATGTTGGACATTTGGAGTGATGGCTTTTGTCTGCCCAAGTCTCCATTAGGTGTGACGGAACCCTGCTCTTCTGGGGATGGTTCAACACCTGCCTGCACCTTGGCAGCAGCAAACTAATTCTTTGTTTTGTTTTGCTTGTGTGAGAGGTGTTTACCTATTAAACTGTCTTTATCTCAGCCACGAGATTTTTCACTTTTACTTTTCAAGTCTCCCCCCAGTCCTGCTGGTGGGTACACAAGCAAATGACTGCATGGCGCTTCGTTGCCAGCTGGAATTAAACCACATCATAGGTAACAGCAGCGTTGAACTGCTTACTACAGCTCCTTGTGCAACTAAACCTACATTGATGAAAAAAAATTTGTTCCAAATAAGCAAGGGAATGACACAACATTTCTGTGTAGTTATGCAATTTCAAAACAGGAAGAAATTATTAAGATACTTCTTTGGGGTGTTAGGAGCTTGGCCACCTGCTCCAGCTGCTTCAGCTTCTCCAGCCTGGGGGTCCCCTGACCAGATGTTGAAGTCCAGCCCTGTTCCTCAGGGACGTGGGCTGCTACTTTGATGGTTGTAGGCTCAAATCATAGCAAAGATGCATAGGAAATTGCCAGGTTGCTTTACTAGTGAGCACGTCCCCTGTCTGTGTCTCTATGTATTTCGTCTCCATCTTCCTCTGTCTTATTATCCCTTGTTGCATTTAAAAGGGGCTTGTCCAGATAAATTTTAAGGAGCAGGAATTATCCTCCAGGCACACCTCCAGCTTCCTCCTAAAAGAGGAAAAAGTACTGATGTACTCTATTCTTTAAAGAATTTGTTTCACAATGTGAAAAATTCATTTGTTTTGCATCTGTAATTCTTCAAAGTACATCCTTAGTACTGATAGTCCCCCTTTTCTCTGTCATGTCTAACCTTTACCCATCAAAAAACCCCAAACCCATGTGACAGAACTTCTGTTAAACAAAATAACTATAAAAGATATCAATTACTACAGCCTACAATGTAAACGCAGAATAGACATAAAAATAGAATAGACATGTTTGGAGACTGGGGATATGGGACAGTCTTCCAATTCAGTCTTTGCAAATATATAAATGACCACTTTGCAAGTTCTAAGTGCACATGGGTATTTAGTTTTAACTACTTTTCTTTTTGCTCAAGTAAGCACATATCCTTTCTTTCTGTTTTTCTCCTTGTTAATAGAGTATTGTTTTGGTTTGTTTCCATCAGCTGAAGGTATGATGGCAAATAAAGTAAAACCAATAAAGAAAAAGGAGGAGACTTATATCAATGAAGTCTGATGATTTTTTTTTTGGCTGGAGTTGTCATCATACTACCACCCAAGTATAATTTTCTCCCAGTGCCAGTGATCTAACACCAGGTGGAGAAGTTCTGTCTTCTCCCTTACATTATCCAAAAACTGCATCTGCATCTGCAGAACTATACATAAAGGTTCACGCATAGAGTCAAAATTCTTTTAAAGTTGTGAAAATAATGAAAATAAGGGTTCTCCCTGTCACTCAAAGTAAATATTTTTATTATGGAGCAAGTTCAGTATTTTATATGATTTGCAAGCCTACCCACTGAATCAGGAGAGAAATATTGAGGTAGGTTGCTTATTTCTAGATTAAAGAGATGAGAAGCATACAAAAACAAATAGATAACATACTGATGTAATTACCATAAATTACCTACTACACCTTCATCTCTTCTCAGCAAACAGAATGAAAACACAGGAAGCTGACATCTGCTTTCATATAAAAACCAAAAAATACTATGTTCCAGCTAAAGCAGCATAGAAGCCTATTGACAATTGAAAAAGTCACTATTTTCATGAAATTGGAAATATATAATCAGTGTCCTCTGTGACACTTTCTTTAATTCAGACTACTACAAAGCAAGTAGATATATTCAAAAAAATCAAGTTTAAAAGATCTTCAGATTCAAGTTAGAAAGTTCTTTATCACATCTGTCAAAAATAAGTCCTAAATCTTCCCTTTTTTTAACAAAATACTTAAATACAGAAGCACAAAGCTGCCCCAGAAGTCAAAACCAACTTGGTATAATTCTGTCATAGCATGGCAGCTGCACCTGAAATATTCTAGGCAAGAATGAAATAGTTTGTCAGGGGAGATAACGAACCAATTTCAATAGCTGGGGAAGTAATTAATTAATTAATTAGTAACTTCTAAGAATAGGAACTTTTGAGGAGTAATTGAGTGTACAGCTGCATAAGCAGAGAGAACCAGTTCTGCTGGTAGATGAACCTTAACTACAGCAAGGCACTTATATCCCAAAGAATCCCCTCTATGGGAACCAGCTGTGATACTTAAAAATTCATATCCTAGCTTATGTCTCACAAACATACTCATGTAGACAAGCCCTGAGGTTGCTTTAACAAAGCCAGAGTAAATTCTCTCTTTAGAAAAAGGCCTAAAGCCTACAAATGAAAGACCAGATTTTCAAGCATCCAGCTGCTACTGTTGTAAAAACAAATGCTGTTTTTTTCCGAATCCAGTCAATGAGAATTTCAAAGACTTACAACAACTTTGTGTTCTCTAAGCAGCATCTGGTCTCATCTGATCTACATTAATCTTAACAAATACATAGTTTTCACTTGCCTATGCAGCATGAAGTTACATCAACTATTGTAAAATGTCCACAAGCCATGTACATATGAAAACTGAACAGTAATAAACATATTAAGGAAAGAAAACATTTTTAAAAATAAAAATTTAGGAAATGCAAATAATATTGAACATTAAACAGCAAATTCTTCACTTTTTGTGTACTGTATTTAACTTAGCAGATTACAATATGATTGTTATATTTGACATTAGAAGACAACTGCTTAGAGCAGATGGAAATACTGGGAATGAAAATGGGAGATAAGAAAATCTCCCCTCCTGTGGTGGGTTTTTTTTCAAAGTTTGTTCACATTTTTGCTCTCAACAGAACTACAGAATAAATTATCAGAAGCCTTATAGAAAAGTTATTACAACTATTTGTGCTCCAACACTAAATAGAAGTGCAATGCAAAAAGTTGAATAGAGAAAGCCTGGTGGAAAACTTTTAAGAAAAATCACACTAATGAAAGGAGTAAATGTTTAGTTTCAAGGAATAAAGAGCAACCTTACACAGTGAAAAATGGCTCTGATTTTTTCTATGAAGGAGACTGACAAAGTCAGAGCAGATGTCGTCAGCTTTGCTGTTTGAAACTGTCTAGCAAGTGCCTTATGACAGCAAATGCTTTATTGCTTTCAATGAAATTTTGATGTAACCTTTTTACTTCATATATCAAGCTGCAGCCCATGTACCAAGTAGAACATTTGTTCAAGGCAATGTGCATATGCCAGAGGTCACAATGTAGCCCTGTAGGGGCTACTCACTGTGGCCCTGAGTAGGCACAGTTTTACCTATTCATAAGTTTTACCTATTCTTAGTCAGACCATCTCTGGCCTTTGATCGAGAAAATTATTTCTCTCTCCCACTGCTTCTTTATTACTGTCCTTACTGCTTTAGAAGAAGTAAACCCACAGATCTTGCTTTGCCCTTCAGAACCATTAACCTTATTTTATAACTTTACTCATGATTCAATTCCATTCTGCTTGACATTTTTGCTAAATATATGATTGGTCATTAATTATAACAATCTAACATCTCAAGTCGAAAAAAGTCAAATTCCTAGAGAAAGTTAATGCTCTAATAGTAGGGCTACCAAGCAAATAAAAGCAAGCACAGCACATAAATTAAAAGAGTTATTTGAATTGTGGTCTGGGTGTCTAATTACCCACAGTGAAACTGAAGTGCAGGACAAGAGAATTCACCTGTATCATAGCAAATGTAGTTTCTAGTACAGCACTAATGTCACCCCAAGACACCATTGCTTCTTGAGCATATTCTGACAGCATTATATACTCACCACTTTGTGCTAATGAAGCAGTGTTTATAGACAATATCCTATGGAAGCATTCTTTTTAAGTGCTATGCCTAATATAAAATTAGGGATTTTGAATAGAAGAGAATTTACCAAGAATTGCTGTTTATCCTGAAGCACACACCAGAGCAAACTATTCTAATTTAATCAATTTTATTCTAGTCTAGGGTAAATTATAAACCATTCATATTCTAAACACTATGGAGATTTGATAGTTTTCTTTTTTCTTTCTTTTTTTTTTTTTTGAGTTTTTTGGAGGTTTTTTAAGAAATTAAGAAGTCTACAATTTCTGCTAACAATAAACACTGTGCTCTTCAGTATTTTAGTTCTAAAATGCAAACTAGTGGGCATTGATGGGATAGGTCCATAAAAATTTTCCTCCTTCTTGATAAAAGTCAGAAAAAGGAATCCCAGAAGCAAGAATTTCATAGCATCATATCCCCAGTTCTTCAAATCTTTCTAGTGCTCACAGCAGTTAAGTAACACTGCAATATATTAAGAATGTTTATATAATTTGAAACAATAAGCTATGTTAGATGGTTTTATAATGTATGGTTTATGACTACAAATTAGCACCATATAGATGAAAAAGCAGGCCTTAAACTTTAATCCCAAACCAAATAGCCCTGTGTTCCCAAATTGCAACACTCTACCCTACACTACTCTTTTAAAAAATGAATCAATTGTGTTGGGAAAATAGATTTTTCTGCATAATCACATAAACTGCACAGGGAATATACTTTTCCTATTAAAAACACTATCCTCCTTTATGATATTTAATGCTGTAGAATGACAAAATTGAAGGCATAATTTAAAGATGATCTAGCCTATCTCTTTGCATATTGAGATGAATATTTGAACATTGAACTCAGCAATATTTGAAGATTGAACTCAGCAATATTGGTTTGAATATTGAACTCAGCAATATTGATTTGTTTCCTAACTGATGTTTGTCCAAGTTAGAGTTAGAGAAACTCCACATCATCCTCAGACAATGTATTTGAGTGCTTTGTTATCAGCCACTAGTAAAGCTATCCTATGGCATAATTTAAAGCTCTCTCTTTTTTCTATAGCTCATAAATTTTACTTTGTCCCCTACTTGTATACAAGACAGAACAAATTTTTCCAACTTGAAGCAATTTTTCTGACAGTCAAATATCTATGTTTCCACAGCTCTTTAGATGCAAAGCAAAATGTTCAGATTCTCCTTCTGGGTCATATTTACCGTACTTCTGAAAATTATGTCTCTCATTTGATTTGTTACTTTCCTGGAAAGCAATACCTAAAATTGAGTGCTTTTTATCATACAGCAGTTTACTAATTCAGCTGCTTCTGGAGTAATTATTTGACCCTAAGGAATGAAGACTCCAGAAAAGGAAAAATTTAGTGGCAGTCAAAAACCCTCATTGTGAGTGAAAGCAATTTTATTTATAAGAATGACGTTACACAACAATACTGCACACTAGTTTAATGGGAAAATAGATAAAATTTCATATGATTTCAATGCCTTATAGTTTTCTGCCTGCAATATTGCTTAGAGTATCCACAGGTGGAGTGGAAGAGTGGGAATATGTATAGGATTCCATTATTACACTGAAAATAAAAGTTTCAGTGAAAATGCCAAATATTTCCAATAATCTGGTAACCTTCTCAATGTCAAGCAGTAACTAACATGAGCATAATTTCTTTCATTATCTTTGTCTACAGGAAAACTGTTCATTTTTAATATGTGTATTGCAATCAGGAGGACTATATTATTTTGGCATCTGAAATACATTTTACTAAAATATGTTTTAAATAATTCAGGCTATGGAATGGGTATTCATTGACATTTTACTCTGTTCTTTAACTGTTTAAAGGAAAATTATAAAATGGTAAAATAAAACAAGACAAACAAGATAAAATTAAAATTTCTTCTCAAATCTTCCAGTATCAGGAAGCTAAACTGAAATTTGAATAATAAGAAAAGAATTCAGTGAGAGATCCTAGATATTGTTTTCTTGTCATTAGTAGAGAGCTCAGGTGAAATATACTGACTTTGTTAGCTGTTTAAAAAACTTGGAGGCTCACCTATAGAAATCAATGGTGAAGGCTAAAGGAAATAAAAATATTTATTTAAATTCTTTCAGTGTTTCAAGGTTCATACAGAAGTGATTGGACTGGAAGAGTCTCAGATTTGGCATTAATAGAGATCATGCTCAACAGGTTTATTTGGGATTTTTTACGTCAATCTGAATTGGGAATAAATGAGAAAATTATGAATCCTGGCAGAAAGTATCTCCTATACTTACTTATGTATTTTGTATTGTTTCTTAGACTGTGAAGACATTCAAGGTCCTACTTCAGGGATTTCTCTGCATTTATTTTGTGCTACATTAGCATACAGAGCAACTGATATCAGACTTAAGAATGCTTCAGAAACTCAATTCTGCACTTCACCTGACAAGAAACACCAATTAATTGTTTTTTTACTTGTCCGAATACAAAACCATGCACAAGCACATAATTCAATAAAACACAGTAATACTTCACACAGAGATTTTTGAGTCAGCTGTCTTGTAGCAGGTGATTTTTGAGGCAGAGAGGTCTGTAGTAGATGCCTTCCTAGTAGCAGAAACATATAGGGATAAGTGGACAGTTCTGTTTTGTCACTATTAAAAGAACATCCTCAAAATAGTCTCTAATCCTCATCACCGCTCAATAACTTAACCCTTAAGACTGCCCAATAGTTGTTCACAGCATGTGTAGTATCTGCTATCACTGTATTTGTTCTTCTGCAGTGGCATTTGCAAGGCTTGGGGGAAGAAACAAAACTCTTTCAGCAGCAATCTAGAAGTGATCATCATCTGCTGTCCACAGTGAACAGCAGAAAGCACTCTTGCATGTGATGATAGGAAAATGCCCATCAAGGAGATAATTTGTCACAGATACACATTATCTAATGCTAATATGTATAATTCATGTGCATAAATCAGATGCTTGTTGAAATTTAGATGTGAAAACCAACCCAAAAGTGTATAAGTTTCTTCTACTTTGGTAGGATTTGGAACAGTTAGGCTCCCTATAGCATTTTAAGCACTTGCCTGTACAGGATGTCAATAATGCATTTAAGACTGTTTAGCTTTTGTAGCCATTAGCTGCACATCCCGACATGAAAATGGGGATGGCTTTATGCTTTCTGAATGGAAAGCACCATATATGTTAACTTAATTAAATTTACTCTCTGATCCGCTTGCAAAGGAAAGAGAGAAAGACAGAAATAACACTAGCTGATGGCAACACTTAGCCATCCAAGTAGAAAATGAAGGAGACATTGAATTTATTTATGTTTAAGTTCAGCTGTGCAGTGCTCGATTAATTTGCCTAAGCAAAAGAAAGAAGTGACAGTCCTTGGCATGATTTCAAGGGATTTTCAGTACACAATTGTTCTGAGCTCTTCTCCAACATTAGTTCCAGGTGTTCAGTTTTTAAAAAATAAAACAAACAAAAAAAAAAAAAAAAATGCAATGTCTCAGACAAAATTCAAAGGAATAATTCCATTGTCAGGCATAATTTTTGGTCAATATGACCTTCAAGAGTTAAAATATTTGGCACGTTTGGAACACGCATACAGACTAACTTTTTGTAACTTATGGTTTTCTCTTCTCCACTCCCACTCTTTTCTGCTAATCACAGGAGCTGCTCTGCTAGGCAACAGTACAGAAAGGCATTACCTTTAGATGTCAAATGCATCTCTGAGAAATTATTCAACCCCACTGTTCATGTATTCTTCAGGAAACAGTTCAGTGAAAGTTCAGCAAAACAGTGAATTCATTAAATAAACTCTGCTACTATGACATGGCATAAATCAGTTGGTTCAAATTTTGCCATGCTCTCTCCCTGTTCTATAACAGTGTCTTAGCTTTATTAGTAAAATAAAATGTATTTTAAAATCATGGTAATAATTTTATTATTTTTGACTGAATATTATTTAAATAATATTTTTTCCCTCCAATTTAAGATTTTAAAAAAATCTGAAGCATAAATCTTACAAAACTAAGCTGACTTTCTTAACAGCTAAAACCCCACAAAAGTCACCAAAAGCCCAATGTCATCAAGACATTTTTACATTTAAACAGAATACCAGAATTAGAATGCATTAGGCATCTGAATTAGAGGGAAAAGTGACAAAAGTTAGCAAAAGAGCGAAACAATAACAGAGTACTGAAGTGAATGAAAGAATTTAGGTACAGAAACCTTACAGCATTCTTGGTGTTTTTAGAAAGAGTTGAGCTTTTGTGAGCTGGTATTCTTCTGATAACCAGCCTAGAATATGCCTGCAGAGGCAGTCTACAAAGTAAATGGAATTATAGTTAAGATCTCAAAACCGTACTGTTTTGTGCTTTTACATGGGTATTTCTTAATGGAATAGAGCCAATTAAACTTTATTGTCTCATAAACCTCCAAGCCTATATCCTCTTTATGAGTTCCTTATACTGCTTTCAGTGCTATTGCAAGTAATTTATAGTGATCCATGACAAGGAAATTCAAACGGTGTATTGCCTTATGTAACTAAGCAATTACTCAATTATTGATTAATCAGCTAATTATACTATGAAAAAGTCTTCTTTTGTTTGTAAGGGATTTAGCTCAACAGGGTCTGGATTCACTACTCTGAGGAAATATGCAGGTTATATCTACATGTTTTAATTATTTCCTTCCAATCCTGATGTCACCTGAAATTAATATCTAATTCTAGGAACATTTACCTGTATAAAACTGTCTTTATTTCCATTAGATCATAAGAAAAACTGTTCTTGCTTATTTACATTCTTCTAGGTTATTTTTGCATTTCAGTTTTCAGAGGAGCTTTATCTTGAAAAGCCTACTCAACTGATCTCTATTCAGTATTGCTCTTCATTTCAATTTTACTCTACAACTCAGTGCTAAATTGAACAGTGTTATCTAAAAAGCAAAATCTGGCCCATCATTATTTATTTCCTGAGATCTGCAAAAAGTTTTATTTTATGTAGATTTTTTGGGTTATCTGCATTTACTCAAATTACTCCAAGTTCTTTTGCAAGAAAGGCTCTCAGGGAGCCCTACTCTAGAGTTAGTCTATTACATTTAGTGCAATTATCTGGTCTCCCCATGGGCAGGGGAGCCCTGCTCTTCTTCCTACAACATCTCACCACCACACGCCCATATTTCCACACAACCTGAGCTATGGTTAAATTAGTTATTCCAGCCAACACAAACCTCAGTTGAAAATATGATGTTTCACCTGATCTGTACACAGATCTCTATGCCATCCAAAGCCTGTGACTGTTGGACACTTGGCTGCAGTGCTAAGGCAATTAACCATCTAAATAGATGGACATGTAGCAAACCTTTTAATGAGTCTGAAATAAAGGTCAAATTTGCAGCTTGCTTGAGCTAATGTTTTCATTTTATTTCAGAAAATATAACTAAGGAGATATAATTGCATCATTTCAAAAATCTCATTTTATATTACAGAAAATGTTAGGGGTTGAAATTTGTTTACTTTTTAGAGATTAGTAGAATCATAATTTTCCTGTGCTTTTTGTTATTCATGAGATTAACTATCAAACAGCTCTGTAAAGAAGGCACAATGCAGTGCTTATAATTCTGAGAAAGTAACCACTGCAAGTCACAATTGCTAGACAGTACCACTGTTTCTTATGAGTGAGATAATCTAGATTCAGATACACCAAGAAATATTCCTAACTCCTGCTGTTGTTGAGAAACCAATGAACTCAAAGAACTCAATTGGTCCCAAATTCTGGAGCTTTCTGTACTGCACAGTCATGAATTTTTCCTTTAAAAGTAACAAAGTTCCAAGAGCTATTGCAACTAGAAAGCTTTGGAAAATCTCTTTAATATACATTAGTGAGACTATTTCCTCTAAAGGATGCTGAGGGATTTATAAAGCAAAGCCCAGATACATGGCACATATGGATTATACTAGACAGTCCTGTAAGTTGATTGTTTTGACAACAAACAATATGAGGTATACAAATGTGGATTGATCTCAGAACTCAGAAAATTTCCAGTGATTGAAATATATTTTAAGAAATTATATGTCTTTGTTCACATGCCACTGTTAAAAACATACCGTTCTGAAACTGCCAATAGCATTTATAGGCTGCCTTTCCATACTGCTTCAAAAGGGATGTGTAATAATATTACAAGCATTTTGTCATTTTTTTACATAAATAAGCAAAAGGTATCAAAGCAGATTGCATCTGAAGATGAATTCTTATTTAGATGAAACAAGACGAATAGTCCCAAAGCTAGGTCAGATCTAATGATGTGAGGTTGAACAAAACCAAGTGCCGGGCCTGCACTTTGACCACACCAACCCTCTGCAGCACTACGGGCTGAGGACAGAGTGCCTGGACAGTGGCCAGGCAGAAAGAGACCTGGAGGTACTTCTTCGTGACAGCTAAACATGAGCCAGCAGTGTGTCCTGGTGGCAACCTGGCTTGTGTCAGGAATGTAACCAGGACCAGGGAGGTGTCTTCTTCTGCTTGTATTGGGCACTGGTGAGGCCACACTTTGCCCAGCTCTGGGGCCCCCAGTACAGGAAGGACGCTGAGATGCTCAGATGTGTCCAGAGGAGGGCAACAAGGCTTGTGAATGGTCTGGGACAAAGGTTCTATGAGGAGCAGCTGAGAGAGCTGGGGTTGTTTATCCCAGCTCCCTCAGCTAAACAAGGGAGCTAAGAGAAGGTTCAGGGGTGACTTTATCAACCTCTGTAACTCCCTGAAAGGAGGGTACAGCCACGTGGGAAGTCGGTCTCTTCTCCCAGGCAACCAGCAACAGAAGAGAACAAACTTTTAAACTGTACCAGGAGAGGTTGAGACTGGACATTGGGAAAAATTCTTCACAGAAAGGGTGATTTTGGGCATGGGAATGGGCTTTCCAGGGAGGTGGTGGAGTCACTGTCCCTGGAAGTGTTTAAGGAAAGACTGAACATGGCTCAGTGCTGTGGTCTGGTTGACGAGGCGGTGTTTGGTCACAGGTTGGACTCAATGGTCTCAAAGGTGTTTTCCAACCTAGCTGATTCTGTGATTCTGTGGAACTTCTTTTATTGTCTCATGATTTATAGCCTATTTTGTAAGCTATAAGTGAATTGCACACATCAGGTCAAAGTATGACTTGGCAAACATTAGAATTCATTCCATATTTTAAGAATAAGTGTATGTTTTGCCTTAGTCCCACAGGTGACCAAAATAAAGACTATAAGTACTTACACAAGGGAGAAATTTCAGATTATATCAAGATTTTTCAGTGCTGTTTCAGTCTCAGGACAAGAAGCTACATTAAATTCAGTTAAAACACAGAGCTAATAAGAAATTATTTCAAAACAATATTTTTAGAAAATCAAATTTACAGTCACCGCAAGCTGCCGAGGCCAAAAACAAATCTCAAAAATGCAATGTTTTCATACAGATATCTCTTTCAAGTGATTGAGCTTAGGTTATATTCAACACAGCAATTCCAAAAGCATTCATGCCATTGAATTTCTAGTTCAGATTCCCACTGGTTGGATCCACTTTAACATTCTGTTATCTGCTTCTGTATTTATAAACAAAGTCCCAACCTATGTTTTTCCAAAAGGTGTTCTTTCTCCAGTAGCATGAGGGCTAGTTACAGTTATAGACTAGCTAATAATCTCTTGCTTTTTGGCCCTCTCATCACAGGACCAAATTAGTTTCATTATATTTGGTGGAAGAAAATGCACTTCACAGCACTAGAAATTACATAAAAAAAAAAAACCTCCTTTTTTGTTTTCCCCAGGTCTATCTCTTTTGTGAACAGTCAACCTGTTTATAACCATTGTCCACAAAGTCTCCTTACTGATCAAGCTGCCTTGAATTCAGCTTTTATGTGATGTTTAGGTGCATATAACATCACAGATCACTTTGGTTGTGTGCCATTAGGACTGATCTGTAACACAGAAAGTCTGATGTACATTTGCATTAAGTTTGGTAGGCAAGCCAGACTGTTTTCATTTGGCAAGTTGACAGATACAAAAACTTTCACTATTTGTCAGTTCATATGTGAATTGTCTCAATAATCTCAAAAGATAGGACTTTATTTGAGTTTGCATCTTGGTTTCTTAGGTTCCTAAAAAGACTCATGCAACAAGGAGCAGAAATCCAACAGTCTCAGGGTCTGTACAAACAAGCACATTTAGATTAAACAAGTACAGTCCTGCCATCTGTATCAACACAGTGTTTGTCAATTGCCAAAGGGTAAAACAGATTATGAACACACTTATTCATGCTGATGTAGTAGATGTAAAGTCTTCACAGTGCATCACAAATTCACATAATGTTGCTTTTTTGTTTGGACTTCTGATTGATCTGAGTGGTATGAAAAGTCCATCCACATTTAACCAAAGATATCCTGAACAAATACAGAGCTGCAGATGCTGAAGAACACTAATTATTCCAGCTGAGACAGACATTAAGCTATAGTCAATCTTTTGCTCCTCCATAACCTTTTTCCTGAAGGCAAAATATGCCAGAACTTGGTATATTTATTAGATTACTTATGTCAGGTCTGAAAGCAGCTAAGAATCCTTGATTCTTCACTTATAATGCTTACCTACAAAACCAGAAAATATGGATGAATGGATGGGGATCTATGCATTAGCTTCAATCATCTATGAATCACACAAAATTCATGATAGAATAGAAACAAAGATCAAAACTACTGAAAATAATTTTTAAAAGCAAAATACCCCAAAAACTAAGTAAAAAATAATTTTAAAAAAAATTAAATACCTGTGTAGGCACATATAATCTATAGCAAGTGAAATTCCTGAGCCACTGTTCTATTTAATTAGAAAATTTTAAGAATCAAAGGGGTTTTCTTTGGGATTTTATTTGTTTTTACAGTGCTGACATAAAATTAGGTGCCTTATTTCATTACCAGTCCACAGACATTTGATTATTCATTTCTGGATGCTACTCTCAGAGTTTTGAGATAGGTGCTAGTCTTTCTGACCAAAGTCAATGGTGATTTTAACATAAACGATGCTTAATCTATGCAGTGTCTTGTAAGACAAATCCATCTATTAAAATGTCTCTTTCATCTTCAGTGTCTTACATGTCAATGTAGTGATCATTGATCTTACCATCCTGTTTTAGGGACTTCAGCTCTAGGTTTTGATAATCTGAGCTTCTTGACACTTTTATTTTTGTTCAAGTACTCAGAGAAATACGCCTTTCTGTGAATGCCCTGACCAGCTTCTGCTGAGGCAAACTGGAATCTGTTCAGTGAATTTGTTTAGATTTGAAGCACATCATGAGAATTTTTTAAAACTTTTCACAAGACCTCTAAGTTAGTGTATAATGAGCACAGCAGTTGTGCTTCTCTGTAGAGTTAGCCAAGATTATAAAAAAAAAGAAAAATGAATAAATTATTCTTCAATACAGCTCTGATGCTTCTCCAGACAGAGATCCCTATTAAAATCTTCAAGAAAACAAGCAAGTAGAAGATGTGCATGTGGTAGAACTCACTTTAAAGATCATATATTATCTTCCTGTTTCCATGCAGATAAATTTTTCTATAATAATTTCATTGAAAAGCAAGATAAATAAGCATATGACCCCCAGAGTATTGTGGAAAAAATTAAAATCATTAAGAACTGTCTTTGTATTTCAACATAAACCAGAGTCTGATGCCAAGTAGGTTATGGCTAGGTAAAAGAAGTGCCTCAAAAATATCCCCACTCTTGCTACACATGTCGCTAACACTAACTTATAGCACAGATAAGACAAGTGAAGGCAGTTCACGAACAACAATAGTCCATGTTAAGAAAAGAGGCTAAGAGACTCCTATAGGAGTCTTAGATACATAGGTTCCTGCTAAACCAGGTATCTGTCACAAACAGAAGCAAAACACATCCCAAGGGGTCTACTGCATCAACCATGCCTCCTTAAGCTTTGGGAGAAATCTTAAAATTTTATTCTAGAAATGAAGACCGTTGGTTGTTTTCATTTGGCCTAAATAGAGACTTTTCATTTTGCTTAGCAGACTGGAATATATTACTGAAAAATCTCATTTATTCTTTCACACCCACTATGGCTTTTGTTAAGAAAGTTCCAGGCATCCTGCAGTTGTTTATGAATAAGAAAAATGTTTGAATCATTGTTCAGAAGTTCTGGAAATTGTGTCTTATTTCTGTTGTCGCAGGAACATCCCTATTTCCTTATGGTGAAAAGGATTCTCTATGCCAAAAAAAGTTAACATTTACTGATAAAAAAGATAGATTTCACAAGTCAAGATAAAAGAAAAATCCAAGAGTTTTTTCACAGAAAAAGAAAAACAAACAAACCCAACAGCAAAGATTTTAAGCAGAAGAAATGCAAATGCTTCAAAATTTTAATGCCACATTTTTGGAGAGATGGCACATTAGCAGATGAACTTCTATTCAAAGACTCATTTTCACTTACCAGAGCTTGAAATGTGAAAACACGTTCTGAAACAGGCTCATTCTTTCAAAAATTTTTAAATGTGTTCCTTTTTATGTACTTCTAGTAAAATTGAAGGAGAAGGAGAGTTTGATTCACTTTTCACAGAGAAGTTATAGTAGTTTTTGAAAGGAATATTTATTGAAACCTGAACAGAGGTGGGTGCTGGTAGACAGTTCACCTCTCAGAAAGTTCTCTGGATATGAAGTTATCATTCTATTCATCACAAAGCAACAGAACACTGAAACGGGAGATGAGAGGTGTGAAGATCTGAATGTGGAGAAGACAACTTTTAGAGAGTGCAGCCTGGAGGTGAGGAGATGTCTGTGGGATCTGTCGAGGGATCTTGGACTGAGGAAATGAAACTGCTTATTTCTTGTGCTTGGGGAATACTGACAACTTCCATGATTCATTTTTGCAACCTTAAAAATAAGAACACACTGATTATGTTTTTATTATTTCCAAGATAGTTAGTAATTTTTCATTTTCTAGCCAAATATATGCAGATTTGCAAGTCCCTTCAGATGCTTTACAGCTGTTGATTCCTTTGATAAATAGAAAATAATTTCATAGAAACAGGAGGAGTTAGATAAGACAAATTCTTGTGTATTGTCTTAGAGCTCTTTCCTAGAAATGTTTGAGCACATACTTAATGTAACTAATTCTGTTTATATTAACAGAATTATATACTGTAGAAAGGTTGAGCACCAAGTGAGTAAATATGGGACTAAACCTAAAAATGGCCAGAGAAAGTATTCTTTTGCAATAGGAAACTTGGACAGCCTTCTATAAAGCAGGAGCAAAGATAATTCAATTCATTTCCTAATGTTTGAATATTTACCATTTTTATAGGATTTTCCTCAAAAGTGTTCCTACTCACTTCAGGGACACATCTACATTGAAAACTTTCAATCATTTTGAGGGGATGGATGAAGAAATTTGTGGGTGAATTACATTTCTCCTTAAAAGCTAAATCCACACAGGCACCTAACCAGCTTATTTGCCTCATGAATGTATAATTTCGAATCAATTGTGGATGCCAAAGTACCTCTAGCTACAGGAGATGTATTAATTCATCATACGACTATAACTGAATTACCTGTGTGCTGGTTACACAGACACTTTTAACAGCATCCATTTTCTTCCTCTACCACTAGAAGCAGGTGGTACATTAGAAGGGTGTGTCCCAATGTCTGTAGTATCAGAAAACAGTATTCTGTCCTGTAGAAAGACAGAAAAGAAAGTATCTAAAAAAAAACCAATGATCTCATTTCAAGTCAACTCATACCAGAAATGGAGGTGACTACATTATTCATTACATCTAGGGCTATCGAGGTAGCAGACACAACTATATGGTTTTCTAGATGTACACAACTAGGATCATGAACCGGTTTCATGAAATTGAAGAAAACAGCTGCAACAAAAAGATAAAGACCATTTTAATCTGATATTTTATGAGACTATTGAAAACAATCCGTCATCAGCAATGGCTTCATATCTACACTGGTACCTCGAGAGACACCCTTGCCAGATCAAGATTATAAGGAGAAGGACAGGTCTTGTTTTTTGTTGAAACACTGTGCAGATAAACAGAGTTAAAACAGAAGTATTATTGGCAAAATATAAGTAAGGTAGTTGGAATATTGCTCTGTGCTGACAGACGCAGGGACTGAAGCATTCCTGTTTACACTCTGACATCAGTCTGCACTAATCTTCTCCATTGTAAATCAAAAAATCACTCAAATGCCCAGAGCTTTGTGATCTCTGATATTTTGCCATTTCCAACAAAAGATAGTTGCTATACTCAAACAAAAAGCAAAGGACATCCTCTAGACTATTGAAGGAAAATAAGTACCTGGATTGCAGTGTAAACATTATCTGTGCCTCTATAACTCCAAACACTGTCCAGAAATTTTAACAAGGAGAAATGGCAACATTGAATGAACAGTAGTTAGATTCATTTATTTAAGACACCTTTTACAGTCCAGACAAGTCAAAAAGCATACAGAGGCAAAAATATTATTGACAACATAATGTAGAGCTTAAAGACTTGGTTTATGGGGTTTGGCTTCACTGTTCCTACAGTGAAATCATTTAATCTAAAGAAAAAAGATCTTCACACTCCCCCAAGCAAGTCCCAATGCACCACCCAGCATTACACTCCATACATATTCTAAGTTTGATTTTTTTACGGGATTTGAATACTGGGCTTTTTAAACATTGTTTAAAATGCATGGCAGTATGTGAGGAAGTACATAGAAAAGTTTTTGCTCCTAAACTCCATCCTTCAGAGGTAGTTATATAAAAAGCTTTTTATTATGAGCTGAAGACAGAAGGAAAACTTCAATGCAAGGCCCAGGAAGGAGAAAATTGCTTGGACAAGAACAGATTTGTCTGTAAAGTGTTAATAAGTTCAGGCTGTACCTGGATGTTAAACCTCTGGGGATGGCGTCAAAATCAGTGCAAGTTCATGTTATGAACTTGATATGCCTCATATCCTCTCACAGCTGCTACACAATGGACAATAGTGATTGCTGAAATTATTGTCCTCAACACACTGATTTTTCCATTAATTTTCAAATACCTAGCCTGGTCTAAACTGGGATAACACCAAAGCTCTGGGCTTTGTCATATCATCAGCCCTGATTTGGCTAGTGGGTCCGATCCAAACCCAAGAACTTTCCAGGTAAAAGCTGAGCAATGAAGAAGCTGAATGACATTTCTGCCAAGAAAAATCTGAGCTAAGGTATGAATCAAGATTTCTTGGTACTCAGATAAATTCTGTGGAGGTTCTGAACAGCTGAGAGGTAAAATACTCTGCACTTTTCTGTGAGAGCATATTCACTTTAGAGGAAAATAGTACAAATCAGGAGCCCTATGACAACTTTTTTTTCTGTGTCTTTTAAAGCCATTTTTGCTGCTGGCTGCATAGCAAGACTCATAGCTCCATGATAACCTATAGTTTTCCGCAATGGAATCATACTCCCACTCCTCCTATTTATTTCTGGGTGCTTGGAGCAGTATGCAGGGTTCATTAGTCTAAGAGGTCATGTCCAACATCTCATAAGAGCCTTTCATCTTGCATCTTGACCTGACTCATCTTCAAGGTAAGCTCTTTCCTTTGCAGACCTTTCATCCTACTTTTCAGCTAGTGAAACAAACTTCAGAAGTTGGCACCCGAACAAAGAACAAACCTGCATCTGCCTTCCTAAATTACTTCATGTGACCTCAGCATATGCAAATTCAGAGAAGCCAATCATTCAATTCCACTTTCTCTAAAATCTGACCTCTCCTAACCTCAGCAGCCAGGATCCTGAAAGTTCCTTCTGTAGATTTCCACCATGTGTTTGTTACAGAGCAAAGAAGAGTGAAGGATGTGGAGTTTCTGACTGAGAGCCAGGTGCTGGTTAGGTAGCACAGAAAAATGGCAAGGTCCCCTCAAAGGATGCAACATTTCTGTCTAACTTGACTGTGGAAGGTAAGACCTTGAGTTTCAGTCAGATTATTCCCACTGAGAACCTAAGCATTTACAAGCAAAACCACTTCCTTTTACCTCTATCCATAGGTTTATTACCACTGAAAATTATCCAATCATTGATTTTGACCAATGGCCAGTTACAGTTACAGTTTATGAAACATTGGAAACATACTTTCTTCCCCTTCTCACTGCTGAAGAACTGATGCAGTGCTGAAGGGTCTCTCTTAACAAGTTATGTACACCAGCTTCATTGAGGAGCAGCTAAAAATTGCTCTCTGGTGGAAAGGGAGTAAATTACTCAGGGCAAACATTTGCAAGCTATTTGCAGAACATTGGGCAGTCATACCCAAAAAAGGCGGGCACATACACAGAGACAGATGGCAACGAGGGTGGCTTGGAGGGGAGGCAGTTAGTTTAGGTGTAAGAAATTAGGAAACCATTGATAGAAAAGCTTGAAAGTAGGTAAGATTTCCTTACATGGTTGCTTTCATAAACCATGTAAGGAAATCTTGAACAGCAGTATGCAGAAACTAACATGAGAAATACATGTATATGAAAAAAAGTCAGAAAAGGAAAAATATTAGTGAATAAAAAGCCTTCTTCTGGCATAATAGAAAAATGGTCTGCATTATACAGAAAAAAAAAATGTGTTAATATCACAGCAAGCTACAGAGAATCCCCCTCAATGCATTTCTTATCATTCTCTATACTCTTCACAGGTGATGGGTTTCTGTAATAAAATAGTTTCATGGGTAGCTTGTTTTGAAATAACTAAAAGTATTTGAATGTGACAGTAAATTCTAAAAATGGAGAGGGAGAAGATATTCATCATTTGGTATGTAATATCATCTTTATTTTAGAGATGAAAACACAAAGGCATAGAGAAATAAAAATGAGTATCTGCAGTCCCATACTGAGTCCATGGTATAAACTGGAAAAAGTACTAGGTCTTAAATTTTGGAAGGCATTTGGGGGTGGCCGAATAAGATGACTACCAGAGGCCAGATATTTTTTTCAGATTTACTGTTGCTTAAGACATATAGTTAAATAGTTTCTCCATTAATTCATTTTCACATCCATTTGGAGTCACTTTCTGGAAAAAAGGAACCTTAGCAACCAGAAATGTCTCTCAGCTATGTGAAAGCTTTTTTCAATTTAAGAAACTAAGGCTTTGCATCTGGGTACTTACTTTAAAAGCTGACATTGAAAAGATAATATAAGCCTGCCCAGTCCTCCCCTTTACAAAGTCCTGTTATTTGTCATACATCTAGTAGCATGTACATTTCAGGTTACGACGTCCTTAACCATGGCTTCCTGCAGTTTATACTGGAGCATTATTCTGTACACAATGAGGCATAACATTAAAAATGCACAGCGCACCTTGACCAAATTATCTCATTGTTCTGCCAGGACAGAAAACATAAGGCATGCATTGGGAAAGCAACTGTCTTCCTTCTTCTGGTATCAGTACCCTTAATTCCTTTGTAAGTTAGTTTGTTTAAAATAAGAATGTCTCCAGAAACACAAAACAGTATTCTGGATGCGCATAAAGATTCTTTGGTGAGACCTGAACTAATTTTTTCTGGTCCTGAAAGAAAATCCTTTGTTTTGCATCCCCATATTCTACTATGGGTTTTAAAGATGCAAAATAAACTTGAATATACCACCATAAATTACTGCCAGATGATGAATTGCTTTTTGAATGCAGAGAGTGGAGCTAGTATCCCAATCCTATTGAAAGTCAATGAGCACTGAGAGTCAAATTCCAGTCTGAATACTTTCTCCAAATCACACACAATTACCACTTCCTAAGTTTTTCTTACGGTGCTGGAGTAAGGTATCAGCATCTTTTTTTTTTTCTCACAAGACAGACTTGTTTGTATTTTCCAGCTTAGAATCTCATTTTATCTTCCATTCATATATCTTATGTTATTAGGTTGTCTTCTTATTACTTCTCTATCCTTATTGACATTCATACATTTTCCCTATTTATTATGTCCTGTGGGTTTCATTATCATGTAGTTTGCCCCAAGTGAGAAAATAAGCTTGTGTAAATGAATGGTATTTCTCTCCTTATTTCAGCTCAGCTATGCTGATCCACACCAGTGGAGGCTCTATCTGACTGTCCCTAGAAGATTGTTAATTGAAACCAGAAGTCAGCAATTGGCTGCATTATCCAGTGCACAGAATTCCTACAATTATACTCTGATGATAATCTTTCAAATCCAGCTTTCAATCCCCATAAAACACTCATGCACTGCCTCCTGAGAATTGCAGTGAATTAGTATTTTCTGCAAGAAGTTCTTTTGGGATAAACTGATAAAATTGTAATGCATTTCAGTAAAGCTGTATCAGAAGACAGTTCAGCTTGGTCCATCATATGCTGTTCTAAATTGAATGTATCAGTGAATGACATCAAAGGGATCATTTGTTTTAAGACCATAAATCTTTCCATGTACAGGAAAATAGAATTTTAGGATAAAAATGAAGTTTATTTTACCCATGAAATAAATGGACAGCTGAATCTGGATTGAAGGAAATATGAATCTGGATGGAAAGCAATACATATTCTTAAATTATATTTTCCATCTAGGTCTCAAGGTATGTTCCATTAAAATGCTAAAAAGTTCAAAATAAGGAAGAAAAAAAAAGTAAAACTTCTGGTCTTAGTATCAAGGCAAATATTCTTGTCTCTATATCACAAATAATAAACAAGCTGTCATATGAACAGTTTTATGTTCCACAGCTTCTAATTCACAAGACAAAACCCATTTACTCCACACAGCACACAGAAAAGCTACAACAAAACAGAAGCTTTTTATTTCACTTCACATGAAGTTTAAAAAAAAAAAAACAGCACTAATCTCAAAACTTCCAGCTGTTACACTTATTTAGAGTGACTAACATGCCATAAGTCAAGCCAGTATATTTTCTGTTTCAATGACTGCCAAAAGGACTGCTAAAACTGCCCTCAGAATCACACCTTGTGAACTATTCCACCTAATTCTCCAAGGCTTGTTTGATTTAATTTCCTCACATTTAATAGGATTTCCCCAAGGAGCAAAAAACACGATGCTGAGTTCAAGTACGTATTTTACATACAGGAAGAAGACTGCTGGACATTAACATTTATCAGAAGGTAATCATCTGTCACGGGCATTTCTAGGTGAGTCTCTCTACTCTTTCAAAGCAAATTAAATCATACACAATGAGATAATAATGATAACTTTCATATAGAAAAGAAATTGGTGTAGTAGGTCTCAAACTGTTTCAAAACAGCCACTTTTGAGACTGTCATTTTCTCTCTGTCAAATATGAGGAATCAAGTGGATAGCAAGGCATACAGTGAGCATGCCCTACAAGAAACAATGAGTGTTTGAAAAGAGAAGGTGATCACAGAGAAATGTATTTGTGAGCTCTGGTTGCATCCCTTTTGGTTCTTCAGCCCTCAGAGAGCCTCCTTGACCTCCTTGATCTCAGTGTATCAGTCAATCTTTAAAATACTTCCAGGGGGAAAAAGAAAAAAGGAATTCTCCAGACTTCTGGAGTCACTTACTCCTGTGAGTTCATCTTGAAGAGTGAAAGATCTGAGCACCAAAAACATAAATGCTCCCAGCCTCAAGGAGCAATGATCAGTACGGACATTTCACTGTTGCTCTGCTGGCAGAAGACTCCGGAGACAGAGGAAGAGCTCTGCAGATAAAGTCGAAAAGAAGGTGGAAAGGGAAAGCTATATTTGATGCTAATTGCTTCTGGTACCATACAAGCCAGAATTATGGTGAATGATATTTAGCACATCCCCTGACATCTTTACTACAGTCTAAAGTACAATATGGACACACTAGGACATCTCATTTACTAATACTAGAGGTATTAGTAAATGTACAGTAAAGTAAATATATTGATGTGAGAGCTTTAGCTCTCACATCAATACATTTGCAAGTTAGAATCTCTCTTTATCAGACTTTATTTCTTTTTTCTGCAAGTACAAGACTACTTTTTTGTTGTTGTTTTTTTAGTAAGGCATCACACACAGAATTCATTCAGGATATTCTTTTTCGGGGTTCATCAAGTCATGACAGGGAAAAAGAAAATACTTGAGAAAGCTTGGGAAATCCAAGTGTCCAATTCCCACATAGTATGTGGTCCTGCTCCATACCAGCACTTCCATATGGTGGTTCTGAAAATAAGAACAAGCTGTACATTACACTGAATTTAGACTCATGAAATCATAGAATATGCTGGGTTAGAAGGGATTGACTAGGATCACCAAGTCCAGCTATTCCTTTTGCACAGGACAGCCAAAAGAATCACACCAGGTGCCTAAGAGTCATGTGCCAAACACTTTTAGAACTCTGGCACACTTGGTGCAGTGACCACTTCCCTGGGGAGCCTGTTTCAGTGCCCAACCACCCTCTGGGTGAAGAACCTTTTCCTGATGTCCAAACTAAACCTCCCCTGACACAACTTCAGGCCATTTCTTCAAGTCCTGTCACTGGTCATGAGAGTGAAGAGATCGGTGCCTGCCCTTCCTCTTCTCCTCACAAGTTGTAACTGCAGTGAGTTCTCCCCTCAGTCTCCTCCAGGCTGAACAGACCAAGTGACCTCTGCCACTCCTCATCCAGCTTCACCTCAAGGCCCTTTTCCACCTTCATTGCCCTCCTCTGGACACTCTCTAACAGCTCAATGTCTTTCTTACTGTGTGTCACCCAGAACTGCCCCCAGCACTGGAGGTGAGGCTGCCCCAGTGCAGAGCAGAGCAGGACAATCCCCTCCCTTTCCTGGCTGTGATTCTGTGCCTGATGCACCCCAGGACACAGGTGGCCCTCCTGGCTGCCAGGGCACTGCTGGCTCATGTTCAGCTTGCCCCAGAGCAGAACCCCCCTGTCCCCTTCTGTGTCATTGCTCTCCATCAGTTCATTCCTGTCTGTATTTAGGGCTGCAGAATCTGGTAACTTTCCTTGTTAAACTTCACATGCCTGGTGCTTGCCCAGACCTCTGCTTGGTTGAGGTCCCTCTGCAGGGTCTCCCTGCCTTCACAGGAGTCAACAGCTCCTCCCAGTTTTGTATTATCTCTGAACTTGCTTAGTATGCATTCCAAACCTCTGTCCAAATAATTTATGAAGATGTTGAAGAGCACAGGGCTAAGAATGGAGCCCTGTGGAACATCACTGGGGTGCCAGTCTGATGTCACTCATTCACTGTAACCCTTTGTGCCTAATCCATGAACCAGATGTTTTTGCTCAGTCATCACATGATGTGTTTATCAAGGTGTGGGCTGGATATTTTGTCCAGAAGGATTCTCTCAGAGATGTAAGAAAATTTCTTCTGTCTTGCTTGCTAGACAGCTTTCAAGCCCTGAAAGAGGAATGCAAGCTCAGAAGCACCTTCTTGGTTTCCTACATTGTTCAATGCCTTTTCTATTCAATCAGGATTTTCTTCTACACAATCTTCTCACACTTCCAATTGTGATAACGTTTTTTCAGAGCAATCCAAATGTATTTGAATCTGATATTTGAAGTAAGAGCCAGAGAAGAATATCCTGTCTCACTTTGTCTGCACTTAGTCAACCCAAGTCCATATATAACTATTGCTAAATTGACATTGGATCCCGGCTAAGCCTGTGAGTTACTTTAAGATTTTGCACCATGAGGTTGCAAATAGTCAAGCACATGAGAACTGTGTACATCTTCCTGAAAAAGTAAGCATAGACACACTCTCTGTCAAAAATACTGAAAAAAAAATAGAATTAAACTGCACTTGATCTCTCTTGGTGTAAGAAATCACTACCTCTCATGAGAGGAATAGGTCCCAGTACAAAGCTTTATTCCTAAAAGGAAGAAAGAGTGTAAAAAATGAAAGGTATTTTGTAGGAAGGATCTGTGATCAAAGAGGAGAAAAAAGAATGAAATTAAGTTATGACTCTTGGGAAACATGGTGTACTGAGAGCCTGGGAACCATTGAATGGAGGGCAAATAAGGAGCAAAGAAGGAAACCCTTTGCAGAGAACAATTCTACTAGGGGAGGACCAAAAGTGCTCAGAGGGAAGATTAGTGGAGAGCATATTAGCTTTTCTTGCTCTATTATTTTTGCTGATAGGTAATAACTGTGCATATTAAATTGGTCAAGGAAAAAAAGCAGGGCCCATATTTGCCATTCTCAGCATGAATATTAGCATATCACTGTCAGTTTCCAAGGTGATGTTTATGTCTTCCTCCTTCAGTCCTCAGGAGGAGTCGCTAGCTGTGTTCCCTTGTGCTTCTCCTCAGCATTTTGGGGACTTGGTTGAATACACTGGCTGCAGCAAGATGCAGACAGTAAAAGGGAAAAGATGCATCCCCTGATGACACCAACACTTATAGCATCAATGGGAAGAGGAATTGTGGCATTCACATTCTGTGAAAAAATTCCTTTGCCCAGGGTTTTTCTCCTGGGAAGCTGAAATTTAGTCAGAGGCCTCAGATAAAAGGAAAAAAATTCTTATCTCATTTGCTTCTCCTGGGTTGTGCTTGTGTGGAATGTGTCTGGAGAGTGTTTACCACAGGTGATTGCCTGATTGGATTCTGGTGTGAGTTGTTTTCACTCATTGGCCAATCAGGGACAAGCTGTGTCAGGACTCTGGAAAGAGTCATGAGTTTTGATTATTATCTTTTTAACTTTAAGTATCTTTTCAGTATCCTTTAGTATAGAATAGTATTCTTTATTATAATATAGTATAATCAAGTAATAAATTAGCCTTCTGAGAACATGGAGTCAGAGGCATCGTTCTCTCCCCTCGCTGGTGGACCTGCATTTACAATAAGGGATCTGGCATTTTTGCTTGTCAAAGTGGTGTTTGTTTATTACCGTATTTTAAACCATAACTTCAACTGTAGCCTAACCAGAGGCTGCTAGTTCTTACTTCACATACAGATTTTTACTTCATCATCTGTGCTTACCCATATTTGCTCTTCTGGGCAAAGGATGCATCTAGGGACAAGCACAAATCACCAAGAACCCCTGCTGTTTATGTAGGAATTACAGAGATGTACAGAGACTGTGGATCCTTCTGCACACAAAATTCTTCAAATCCCTTTAAAATAAATAACAGCAGACACAAATGAATAAAGAAAAATTCATTGAGTATTTTGAGTACTGATGCCTTGTTGAGTACTGATGCCGTGTTCACAGATTAATTCTTGAGTACTGAGCCTTGTTCACAGATTAAATCTACATATATAAGAATTGTAGGATCTCTTCCCCTCATATGATTCCCTAGATAAGGAGAGTTTTATATATACAGATATGAGAACATACAACACTAATATGGGCTACATGAAAAAAAAGCTGAGGAACAGCAAAGACTTTTATTTAGGTAAATAAGCTATCTGACTACTATATAACCTGTATGTAACTATCTGACTACTATATAACCTGTATCTAATGATATAGATATAGACGATATAGATATAGATTATATAGATATATAGAAAATAGCACGAGGCTCCTTAGGATTCAGAGACTGTGAAAGAACAACACTATTACGGAGACTTATTTTCATCAATTGAGATTAGCCTCTATATGTGGGTATAGGGAAAACGTCCTTCCAAGAGAAACTTTTAGTAATAATCATATTTTGAAATCATTGATATTTTCTTTTATGTTTTTAATTAACAAATCAGATTTTGATGGTAGCTGATCATAAATCCAAAATAGAGAAAAATGAAAAATATATATATATTTATTAGCTATATTTTTCCAAGGGAAAAATAGTTCATGCTAGAGATGTGATAGAAATTAATGTAGAAATACCAGTTTTTATGAGTACTTTTGCTGTAAAAATTTACTGATATTACTGGCAACTGAAAAATAAGAAATATTTTATGTTCATCTAGGATAAAACAACACAGAAAAAGAATAAGTGATTTAAGCCATTTGCCAGTAGTCTTTACTAAAATATTTATGGAAACAGATGTATTTCTTTGCAGCTCTGAACTATTGACATTAATAAATATGTTGTTTGAAAACAAGTCACTTTCTCACAGATGAATTTAGGTTTTATTTAGAAGAGATTTATTAGCTTTCAAATACAGAGGAGAAAATTCTTTTCATCAGAGATTCCCATAATGCACATAGGATGACTATGCTTACAAACGGAATTTTCCAGTGCAGTATGGAAAGGGGTTAACCTGTGTAGGCCAAAGAACTGCCCCTCCCTCTTTCTCTGCCTTAAAAAACCATCATTTCTTCTGATCAAAAAACTGTTTCCATTTTGCACATAATCCATTAAAGCTTATGCCAGCATGGAGTGGGGAAACAGAAATTAAAACATCTGTTTTGCAAGTAGGAGTGTTATTTTTGAGATGCAAGCCCATCCACAAAAGTTCTGTCTAGAGCAGTTTACCCTGCATCCACAAGAAAGTCAACTAAATTTCTCAACTAAATAGTAGATACTGTTCCCACCAGGAAATTTATTTTGTAGTCTGGACATTGGTAAAAAGAATAAGTATTTCTGTGTCTAAATACAGCAGGTATGGCAATTTGTGGTACAATGAGAATAAAAGTTAAAATAGAAGAAAGCTGAGAAATTACAATCCAAATATCATATGCAGTTAAACCCCACTTCTTAGAAAGATTAAATTGCCATTCATTTTAGGCAAAGTTGCTGTGGTTCCTAAAATTGCAAAGCTGAATCTGTTGTAGTTTCCAATTAAATTTAGGGCTCTGAATTAAGTCTTAATGCCATTGTTGTTGTGAGATGATTTGAAGGGTCATGAAAGTGTTCTCCAAGTTATCAAAGAGACCAAGAGAGAGCTTGCTAACTGAAATGGCAGAACCAAACAAATGAGCTTAAACCAAACCTCTCCTAATGAAGTCAGCTCAGAAAAGATTTTCTGACTTGATAATTATAGCACTAAGGTTGCCACTGTCAATAAGATATAATGGTAATGCTTTGGTAGGAAATGCACAAAGCTGTATCGAAATTTCAGCACGATCTCTTTGTCAATATCCTGACCAAAAAGCTTTATAGTGGTTTGTCCATTGCAGCAGTGTCATTGCAAATTACAGCAGGAGACTGTGCTCAGTAACTGATCAGCCAGCAAAAACACAAGTGTTTTACTGTCTGTCAGTGGGTTAAAAGGATTCTGTTACTTAGACAGCTTTTTAAGCAATACAGTTGTCAAATAACTCATCTGGCTTTATTCCCTTGCAGTATTCTGCTGAATTAATTTGTCTACTGCTTTTTGCTCAACGTTTTTGCAGGATTACAGCATGCACATCATACAGTATTTGGGCCTTTGCCTGTGAGGCAATGCTTTTGGATATAAAGACAAAATTCAGAACAAAGTGAAGCAGAGCTTTTGCAGTAAATTGACACCAATTAAGTTATTGCTCTCAGTAGCAATCATATTGTCTAACCATTTCCCTCATAGTGTAAGACAGAGAAATTTACTGTAAACAGCTACACAACTACTGCTGGGCCTGCTTATGCAGATATAAGGGATTGCAGAGAGTTCACAATAAGATGGAAAAATTAGGATATGAATACTTAAAGAGGGAGACAAAATTTCAGTAGAGACATATTGAAAATACAGATCACTGTGAAAGGCTGAGCTGTGAAGTGAAAGCTTTTTTTCAAATTATCATGGTTTTGTCAGTGTTCTTCATGCAAGGAAAAGCCAACCAACTGAAATCACCAATGGTTGCTGCTGTGCTTTGGGCAACATAAAGGGGGAGAATTCTAACAGTGAAGAACATTATAAAAATAAAAAAAAAAAAACCAAACAAAACAAAATAAACCAAAACAAAAACCAAAGAAACAAAAACCAAGCCAAACAAACAACAAACCAAAAAGAACTCCTCAACCTGAATAAACAACCAAACCAATGAGGCAAACACCAGATTTCTATGGCTTCTTTTCATCTTCACCAAATACTAATAAGTAACTATTGTTGAAAAAAATTATAAGGCTCCTAAATATACACAGGAGAAGCATACAAGTAGTATAGAAATTAAGTCTGTATGTTCTTCTTTTTATAAGGTTCATAAAGTTAAAAGTCACTAATTTACTGAATGAGTATAGAATTCAAGGTTCTTGAGACTTTATGACTTTCTTGAAACCACAGTTGCATCACTCCTTTAGGTCTTGATTTGAATGAAACTGAAGCCAATAATAGTCTGGAGATTACTGAAAATACTTTCTGCATGAGATTCACCATGTAAATGTAAATTTTTTTAATAGAAAAAAATATAGGAAATCATTCCCGTTGGACTATGTCACATTGTGACTACTAACCTAATTCCCACTTGTACAAGCCAGTCAGTCACTTATACAAGCATCTCAATCCCTTCTAAACTAAAAGGTGTTTTTATTCAGTAGGCACAGCTCTTTATGTTCTTGAGACTATTTCTTGTCTTCTTGCCGAATCTCTCCGCAGTCATCCCCTCTTTTTCTCAGACTACAAAAAAAATCAAGACTTGACTTGCTTTTTTGAAAACTCAGTATTACCCTAAGTCTATAAGAAATCATTAAATCACTTTCTAAATTTAGCCCATCTTTGTTATGGGCTGAAGTCCTTTACCTGAACTTCAAGTCCATCTTGCACATTGATTCTTCCTCTCTTGATCTGAAATACTGAAACACGAGAAGCTTAAGAAAAAGGACATCGGATCCAGTAGAGCATAGCAATTTGGAAAAAGCAGAACCTTATTTCCTAGTCTCCAAAATATGACATTCCTAATTTAATCATATATTGTTGGGGGTTTTTACTGCATCCTTCAAAAGCTGTCATGGAAGATATGTCATAAGCTTATTTTTATAGTAAAATACATAATTTAAAATAGGAAAAATAAAGAAATAGAGAAATGAACCACAACTCCTAAACCCAAATTTTCAACCTTGTTCTTGCATAAGAAGTTACCTGGAGAACAGAACTACTTGTGTTATTTAAATTATACTCTCATCAAAGGAATTTTCTGAATCAGATTCCTAACATCTACCAATATGTCATCATGGAGCTAGAAACAGAAATCAAAGTAACTATTTTTTTTTGTGTGGGCCTTTATATATCTTTTACCTCAGCCTTTTTTCACACTCTCTTAAGGTGCTGAAAAATTTATATTGCAAAATATGATTGTAATTCTATCCTGCATGATGTCACAGAAATTTGGTGACTGACTTTGCTTTTTAAGTTTGAAATATTCAGAGAAAAGTTTTGGTATTTTTATCCTAGTTGTCATCCTAAGTTTAGGAGTTAATATTTTCTCAAGTTAATTGGCAGCAATGATCATCAAACATAAACCACAGTGCAAGTGCCTGAAGCATTATCTGGGACTTAGACTCACGTGTTCCCTTATCCCAAATTATTCATTCTTTCCCTTCATCTGTCATGTGTCAGAGAAGGCTTAACTTTTTTTTAATGAAACAGTAAAAATGTTTTCCAAGGACATGGCAAGTACATTATGTACTTCTGTTTGACTTGTAATAATTAACTAATACATTTGCTTCAGCTTTTAATAACCTTCATTGATTTCAAATTCAAAAATCTAAATTGAGAAGTGCAGAAAAACAAATTAACTTTTGTGACAGGACACTATTGAGTCTTGAATTTGTGTCAAAGTGAGACTCAAGTGGGTATCAATCATTCCTCCCTGCATAGTACTCTCTGGTAGAAAGGAGGCTGTGGCTGTCTGGCAAGACAAGTGCTGAGAAATTAATCCTAGGACAGGGCAGGGTCCACCTTTCTTGGATAGCTTGTAATGTCCCAGAACTGCCTAACTCCTACAGTACTAGAGAGTCATGATGCTGACATGATCAGTCTATGATGGGATCCTAGAAGTAGGACACTGTTCAACCTTAAGATTTTTTAAGGGACAGAGGCAGTTATTTGGATAGATAGGTAAACTGAACTACCATAAGATAATGTCAATTATGCCTTTCACTTGTGCCCTAGTTGGCTCAGAGCAAAGAAAGTCAGGATTGCCCCACCCTGTACACCCCACCATTCTTAGCTAAGACCAACATAGGTCAAAAAAAATCTTCCTATTAGAGTGAAATGACAAAGACAGTAAAGGTAGAGTTGGATTGTCTTTAGAGCAATTTGGATGCAGCAAGTAACAGAAAAATTGCAAGTCACAGTTGTCATGCCATGCAACCTAGTAGGAAGAAAAGAGTGTCATTATTACTAGTATCCCAAAGGCATCTCCATTACTCTGGAGATACTTCAGGAAAACTTGACACAGAAATGCTAACTCCTCCCCATCAGCAACAGTTCTTTATCATCATAAATACCAACCAATTATCAAGCTAGAAATGGGTTCAGTACAACACAGAACAAGAGAGTCAGGGCAGCATTTAGCCTAATGCCAGGCCTATGCTTCATCAGAGGCTGTAAATATATCTGAAAGTGGCACTGAATTTCAAAAGGAATAGCTAATCTTAAATAATTTGTTTGTACTGAGCCCTCCCTTTCAAAAAGCTCTTAGTTTTAGGCAGCCAAGTGATGAATCACCAGAAACTGGGCACCTTATTCCCTTGATTAATAGTTTTCTTTTCCTTATTTAAAACTTTAAAATGTTATGAGTTACCACCATCTTTCAGCACAGTTTCTTTGGCTTTTTTTAACATGGTTTACATCATTTTGTTTAATTAATTTAAAAACTATAAGTTACATGTTCAGAAAGATATTTTGGCAGTCAATTTTACTAAAGAATGAAGGAAAAAAAAGATAAAAAAATTCCTAAATAAGTATTAAGATAAGCAGATGTGAAGGGCACAAGTTCTGTTTATTAGCGTAATGAAGTCATTCATTATTTTGGCAACAAATGTTTTTTGCCTAATACCATCTCAGAATAATTAAACAAATAATGTTTAACATACACTTAGTTAAGGTGAAATAAACAAATGAGTGGGTTTACAGAGAAAGTGCAGCTTCATTTATTGCTTGAGCAATGTTTTGTCATACATAATTATCCTAGCCTGGGTAATATATTCAGTTCTTTGTGTGCTTTCTACTCTTAATTTCTATGTGTTAGTAAAATGTAAGATTATCACTTCTGTTTGGTATTGGATCTAGATAATAATTATTATCTACCTAGATAATAAATACAAATTGCCTTCTACTCCAGTGCATGTCACTTTACTGTGATGAAGCTCAAGAGTTTGCACACAAACTTCTCATCCACTTGACAAATCTCAGGAAAAAAATATAAAAATAAAAAACAGCAACCCAAATCTTTTGACAAAGGTCATTTTAGAATGTGAGGCCATGGCACCAAATGTTAAATCTGGAGTAGCAATGATCATGCAAAAGTATTCTGGTTTAATATTTCAGGTGAACAGCCAAGACAAGAAGCTATAGTTTTCCTGGGTCTTGTAGGAGGCCATAAAAGTAAAACCATCAGTTTTTAACTTAATAAGGGAGGAATAGAATCTGCGATTTTTCCCCCAAAAAAATTCATAATTCACAAAGTTGATTCAAATAGAAAGATCAAATAATAGTAATAAATACACACAAAACTGTAATGTTGTAATATTGACAGTGAGGTCCACCAATATCTGGTTTACTGTTTACACAGAGTAATGCAGACTCACCTGCAATGGTATTTGAAACTGCAGCAGTAGTGTGCAGGTGTGAAGGAAGTACGAGTGCCCCATGGTATGCAGGTGCCTAGGCTGGGGAGGCAGGTCTTTTCACAAGGATTTGATAGCCCCAGATGGAGAAAAGTGCTTTCACTGTTTACCTTTGTACTTGGTTTCCTACCTCAAACCAATTTATTTCTTAGGATAACAGTTCATATAAATTATTTCAGCTTGAACATCCATATCCCAGTGTACTTGAAATGAATCAATAGTTTTCTCAATCCATTTTGAAAGCATCATTCCACTTCCTTTTTGCAATGAGACAATATATTTTAGCAAGGATAATAAGGTTTTCTTATGTCATGTAGATGCCTAATTTCTATTTCTTGCATTCCCACACTTGAGTCAAAATCCTTTGTTAATTAAGATTCTGCTGCTGAGAATAATAATTTCTTGTAATTATTAGTTATTTTGCTTTTAATTTTCTGAAGAGAATTGAAATATACCTACATTTCTGGGTATATATGTGTCTGGGAATTAGAAAGGAAAAGGCAGAATTTGCAGAGCCTGTGTAAAAGTGATGAATTAATAGCCTACTTTATTTTTGCCTAAAGCACTGTTTTGACATCTGCACTAATTATATCTCAATCCCTTTTAAAAACAACTTTTCCAAAAAAAAAAAAACCAGAGGCTGTCTTTCTGATATACATTGATTCCAAACCTATTGCCCCTGCATTGCAGGGTTTTGGCAAGGAAAAAAATGGTTTCAGCTACTCATGGCTAGAAGAAATAATTTTCTGTGATTTTTCTGTTGTAATATAATTTCTATTTGAAAGAATATATTTGTTTTGAAGACTCAAGTTTCTTTCATTGTTATCTTCACACACCCTTTATTTTCTTTGGGTCTTCTTTATTCCAAACCTACAAACAGGATACTATTCCATGTAGAAATTCTGTTGGCATACACTCCTTGCTATTTATCCAGCTTAAAGAATGTGATTAAATTGGTGCTTGTTCTGAATAACATTGGATGTATTCTTTATATCTGAGGATTTCAGTGACTCCAAGTACAAATTTTCCTTCATCTTTTCCAGAGATCTAGAGTAATTTGCAAACTATTTCCATGTTAATAATCCTGTTTGGTTTTTAAAGTCTTCCCCATTTCAGTTTATCAGACTGTATTGAAAAATATTACCTTCAAAAACCCAAATAGGTAAAGTTTGGTATTGGTAGTTTATTTTACAGTTTGAAGAATCTTAATACTGTCCTTTTATCTAAGCTCATCCCAGTGTCAGCATTGCTTAGTGGAATCAGCAGAGCAGTTCAGTAATCTGGTACAGTGGAAACTTTAGTGCGTTTGTGAACCAAATTGCTCTAACAGCAGCAAATTCCTCTCTCCTCTAAGGGGAGAAATCTGATTCTTACTTTAAACTTTCTAACACCACTTTGGTCTTCCTTAGATTCACCAGAGCAGATCCTTCCTTTCAGGTGCTTGAACTTTCAATGGAATCTAGTGTCCAAGAAAAGAAAATGGTGTTGTCATAACTTAAGATGAAAATTAACTGAATGCCATCAGTGTCCAGCTGTCTTTGTAATACAGCCCTTCCAGTACATTGTATGGGTCTCTTTAGGTTTCTAAACAAAATTTACCAGTTTCTGTTAAATTGTTTTGTCTAGACAATGTCATGTCATGGTTCCATATTCTGGAACAGAAATAAGCCAATCTGATGGATCTTGAAGGAAACAATTTCTTAAACATACACATTGAACACTAAAATTTAAATTTTTGCATAAAAATTTTGCATGTCAGAAAAGGAGTGTGAACTGTATAAAAGAATAGTGAATGCATGGGTAAGACTGGCATTACCTCTACCACTATTTGTTTTACTGCATTATTATTACATATACAAATTATTACCAAATTACATAATTTGGTTTTGCAGAAGGTCTTGTAAATATTAAAGCCAGTTCTAGATGGGGGATTATGGTAACTCCAAAAAAATAGCTGATTTTTGACAATTAAAAATAAGATCAGGTTTTATTATCATGCCTGAGGGGAATAGCAGTTCTTCTCAGCACAAAAAGTTGCCAAATCGAAATTTTCCCACATTAAAAAGTTAATTTGTCAACCTATGTAGAAGTTTGAAGCTACTGTTTCTATCAGAAACTAATTACCATGCACGTCACACTAAAAACAAGGGAAAAAATTCCATTTTCTTTTCATTTTAGATGTAATTCATAAACTGTTGTTAAAATGACAGGTCTGTGTTCCCTTGTTAAATCATCCACTAGGTAAGCAAATGCCAAATCCTGTACCTAGGGAAGAACAAGCCCCGGAACCAGCATATGGACTGGGGGCCACCCAGCTGGAAAGCAGCTTTGTAAAGGAGGTGCGGTTTCTGATGGACAGAAATTCAAATATGAGCCAGCAATGTGTCCCTGTTGCAAAGACAGTTAGCAATATCCTGGGACCCATCAGGAGGCATGCATCCTTATATGCAGTCAGCAGCTTTGGGGGGGTGAACTTTCTCCTCTGCCAAGTCCTGGTGAGACCACACCTGGAGTGACAGGTCCAGTTTTGATCTCCTGAGAACAGCAGAGACATGAACATACTGGTCCAGTGGAGCTCCACAAAGATGCTGAAGGGACTAGAGCACCTCTCACATGAGGAGAGGCTGAGAGAGCTGGGACTGCTCACCCAGAGAATAGGAAGCTCATGGGTATCTAGTTCACCTGGTGAGAAAATGCAGAAAGAACATGAAATCAGACTTTCTTCTCAATGATGCTCAGTGATAGAAAAGAAGGCAATGGACATTAATGGGAAAGTGGAAAATTTTTTTTAAAGGCAAGAAAAACAGAGTTTTTTTAACTTTATGACTAAACTCTGGAGCAGACAGCCCTACAAGGTTGGGGGGTCTACAGCCTCCGACACCTGACTGGACAGGGTCCCAAGCACGTGATTTGGGTGATAATATTTAAAAAATATATAGATAGATAGATAGATAGATAGATAGATAGATAGATAGATAGATAGATAGATAGATAGATAGATAGATAGATATAGGTGATATAGTAGATATAGATATAGAGATAGAGATAGATATAGATATAGATATAGATATAGATATAGATATAGATATAGATTAGATATAGATATAGATATAGATATAGATATAGATATAGATATAGATATAGATATAGATATAGATATAGATTAGATATAGATATAGATATAGATATAGATATAGATATAGATATAGAGATAGATATAGATAGATATAGATATAGATATAGATATATATATAGATATAGATATAGAGATAGAGATAGATATAGATAGATATAGATATAGATATAGATATAGATATAGATATAGATATAGATATAGATAGATATAGATATAGATATAGATCTAGATATAGATATAGATATAGATATAGATATAGAGATAGATATAGATATAGATATAGATATAGATATAGATATAGATATAGATATAGATATAGATATAGATATAGATATAGATATAGATATAGATATAGATATAGATATAGATAGATATAGAGATAGATATAGATATAGAGATAGATAGATATAGATATACCTGGAAAGAGTGCAAGTTTCAGACTGGTCTGCCAAGCACTGAGCAGCCTAAAAACCCAGGTTGTAGCCAAGAATCCTGTCTTAAAATAATGTCCTTGAAATGATGCAAAACATGTAGGGAAAAAAATGCAATGGCCCACAAAAAAAAAAAAAAAAAATATTAAAAAATAAAATTAAAAAAAAAAAAAATAAAGCACAGGTACACACCAATATACAATTTTGCTATGGTGGCAATGTGCTTCGTAGCTTATACAGTGAGAACAAATGTATTTTCCAGGACACACAGATACATTATAAGAGAGAATGTATGCCCTTACCGTTTTATTCCTGCTTGGTTTGCAGAGCTGTAAAACTTCTGTGAGCTTCCTCTACTTTGGTAAAAGTAAACCTTCGGATTCCAAAGGAAACATGGTGTACTTCCTACTAATTTGACTTCACACCACCAGAAAAAGTAATTTGATATATGTTTGCTACATAGTCTATGTAACACTACTAATCCCTCTGGTCCCTGGGTAAAAAAAGAAACTTTTAAGCATTACTCTATATAAATATAAAAGTAGCTACAATTTTTTTCTACATTCAAACACTTATTTTTCTGCAAAAATATACAGTTTATTCTATGTAAAGGCAGCAGAAAGATATTTTCTATGTTAGATTGCATTAGACTAACACATAGTGACAGAAAATATATAAAGTCCATTGATGTGAAATACATGTTGAAGGCATTTTTGTCACTCAGTAATAAAAACATATAAAAGATGGGAAAAGTTTCATTGTGCTAAAAAATTTCACATTTTATGAATAGTTTGTTATTAGCTTCCAAAACAAGATATCAGTTCTCATGAAAGTGACTATAACATCATTTGTTTCACTATGCCTCAGGTAAAAGTAGATGTAATCTGCCACATGCCTCTCAGGCTTGTGTTACAGACAAAGACATTTTGTTTTGTTGACTTTAGGGATAATTTTTCTGGTTTGGAGTTGCTCTGCTTTTTCTTCCCAGGGAAAAATGAGGCAAAACACAGCTAATGGAAATTTTCAGCTACAGGTTTAGAAATTGATATAGCTAGAATTTATAGTCACCAAGTGAAAACTTGCATATCTTGGTCAAGTTTTCACAAAGCGTAAAGGGACATATATTACTACAGATTAGAAGTGAATTTTTGCAGCCCAGCTGCTAAGAGCCAGCTCCTAGTCCAGTGCAAACTTCCAGAGGCTTCAAACAGGAGTTCTTGATGTTTTCTGTATGGCCAATACATTTTAAAAAGAGATTTTGGATTTTATGCCTTCCATGAGTATTTGACAATCTCATTTTAAGGGCTAAAGAAGGAGAAATTAGGACAATTTTTTCTTTTGCCCTCATGAGGGGAAATAAAATTCCACATACATGAGGAAAAAATTTGTCTGTTGAGACAGGGTTACCCTCTAGTGTTAACTTGGCCATGAATGTTTCATGTGATTCTCTGCAGTTTTTGAGGTGTAGCTGGAATATCTAGGCATGTTTTGGCATTCAAATTCACTTTAACTCCTTTGAGAATTTGCAGTCTAGCTCCTAATTTGTCAAACTACAAATATTTGTAGAGGTGGAGTCGTATGACCCCAGAATAGTTGGAAGTGACCTTAGAAGGTCATCTTATCAAACACTGTGCTCAAACAGGATTGTGTACAGTTATTTGACTATATGCTCTTCCAGTTGGCTTCTGAGTATTTCCAAAGATGGATGCTCCACAACCACTCTGGACAACCTGACATGTTGAAAGTATTTTAAGAAGAACTTGGAGATCAGTGGGGTATAATAAGAGAAGAAATTCTAAATATCGCACATAGAGTGTGATATTTAGATCTGAAAAAATTGATGTTGGACTAAATTGTGGTTCAGTAATGAAGTCTGCATTATGAAAGATAATCACTCTCTCCGTCATCACTAAATGGGGAAAGTTAACTGTCAACTATTAAAAAACTTCTCCCAGTACCCTCTGTGACTCTCTGCCACCAGAAGCTGAAAGTTCTGAAAAAGCATGTTTTGCAAATATGGATACCCTGGAGAAAATGCATAAAAACTGTTCCTCAAAGAATTTTTAATCTGCTTTTCAGGCACACTTGAACCATAGTATGTCAAATATACTTCCCATAATTCAATTCCTTTAGATTCTTGAGATAGCCTCTAATTCCTTTTTTTCTCTCATAGAGAGAAAAAAAATCCAGAATATCATGTTATAGATTTATTAATATAATTTTCCAGTCTCCATTTCCACTAAAGGAACAAATTATTAACTGTATTACCAAGACATCTCAAATAGAAAAGATCAGTCAACGTTCCAGAGGGCAACCTTTGTGTACAATCTACAGATCAGTAAAGCTGTATGAAATCCTTTCAGTCAAGAATATGAAGACAAAATTATATTTGGGTAAATTTGTGAGAAAAAAAATCAAACACGCTAACAAACATTTGGTTTCTTTAAAAAGTTTCTTCCTTTTCTTGAGAAAAAGGAAAAAAAAATATTGCTTTATTTGAGTGTTTGCTTCATTTTTTTTTTCAATTGTGAGACCAGACTTTTGCTTAGAAATATTGTCCACTGTAGTTCTAGAGGTGAGAAGCATAAGTTTCACCAATGTAAAATGTCTTGTCTTAGAAGGTAATGTAGGCTACATTTTCATATCTTTTCTCATTACTCGTAGTTTTTCTTTCCTCAGAGAGTTCATCATGTTGGAGAAACACTTTAATGAGAATGGCTTGTGATTTTATTGTAAATAAAATCCTCACTGAAGAGAAGTGTTTGCAAATCCAGCCTCTCTTTCTTGTTCAACTGGCTGATGCTTAACTCATGTAGTTTTCTTCAAGGTAGGCAAAATTTATGAAGCAGGAGGTATAGAAGTCCAGTTTGCCTGCAAAACTTTTCTTTGTAGTAGGGAAGTCAAGAACATGTTTCTGGTCAGTCTCGCAAAATCAGAGGATCATCTTAAATATCCTTAGACAAGAAATTAGCATCTCCACAGAAACCTTGCATACCACAAACCACACAACCTCACATTTTGTGCAAAAGGTGAGGTTATCCTTAACTGTGGTTTATACTTTAGAGGAAGAAAAAGTCTAACTGCAAACATATCTACCAATTTCATGTGTTACCTCTCTAAGATGTGTGTTTCTTCACACATTGAAGGACCACGTTATTTTTTGCCTATGAAAATGAAAACTCTGAAATAACAAAATTTTTGTGTGGTTTGGATTCTGCCTTTAGGTGTCAACAGTAAAAGAAAACAATTATAAAATCAGTAAAGAATAAGCTTTTCCCCTCATAGGACTTCAAGCTCATCAAAGTCTACCAGAACAGCAAAATAATTGCTGCAATTTTCTACCAATCCTTTGACAGCAGTGAGGCCTTCAGCATTATCCAGCTTATAGTACAGGTTGAAGTACTTAGGTATCCTAGTGTCTGGTGGGATGGGTGTTTTTTAGCAAAAATTAGAGGTTAGGAAGAGGTTTTTACACTCTTTGGTACAATTAGGTTTAGATGGTTGCTCACAGGATACCAATTCCAATTACCCAGCAAAACAGGGGCCTCAAGGGAAAAACATGTTTAGGGTAGAAAGGGGTAAGGTAATATCCCATGGTAGTAGATGAGAAACGATTACTGAAACTGTTGTAAGTATGATTTTAGTTCTGAGACCACTGGGAAAGTAGATGTCAACTTTTTTCCATCTTTTTCCTTTGTTTTTGAGGGTTTGTTTGTTTGTCTTGATTTGTTTTGGGGTTTTTTTGTGTTTTTTGTTATTGTTGTTGCTGGGTTTTTGTTTCTGTTTTTGGTTTTTTTGCCTTGTCTAACTGTATCCATACCTATGTGAAGTGCAAAGTGCAAACTGAGCGTTTTTGAGTGCTAGTTAGCAGAAATGCATAACTACACAAGATTACAAAGTTCTAGTTCGTGTACATTGTTTGGGATTTCAAGAGGCTCTTCACTGCCAGTCAGGGTAAGCCCCTGTAAACCTAAAAATGCTGGTAAGTCTGCCCACTGCAGCATAACTTCACATACAAGTCTGAGTTTTGCACTCCAGAGCAAAACAGAAGCTACACACATTTTAGAATGCAAGATACTCTTGGCATGAGCTTCAGTGGGAAGCAACTGAATAAGCTATGATTTCCAGTGCTTCGCTAGATCTCCAGCCTCACACCAGATTAGGCTACGTTATATAACATTTACAGTTTAATACATTTTTGCCACTTTCCATTTATGATCATGCAGTGAAATTTTATTGCTGCTGATTTTACTGTGGGAAGGTTGAACTGAGTTCAGATTAATGTTCCTATTTATCTGCAAAAAAAAAAAAAGAGTGCCCTACAATTATAACCAGTGAGAAATACTGAAGTTACAAAATAAAATTTGAATGTCACCCTTCTATGTAAGAAGCCTCTCTTCTTCATACAAAACATACAATAAAAATAGTGGTTTTTTGCTTTAAAATATGACACAAAAAATAATCCATAATGGAACAGGAGATAATGATATTTACTTCACCTAAAAAAATGTCATAATGCTTCCTGTTTCATAATGCTTCCTGTTTCATAATGCTTTGGCAGATATGAAGCATATCTCTTTTGTTGTGTATAAAGTAAAGAAGGGAATATTGTACAATCTTTTCTTATGTTAAAATCTTAATGCTTTCAGTATTCTCAGTGAACAGCTTCTGGGCAATTTATTTATTTTTATAGTAAATAGGATTTGTTTTGTCTGTTCTGTTGTCCTGACACAAGCTAACTTGGCTTAAAAAGCCTGTTGTTTTTGGTTTTTTTTTCCACAATATAGCTTTCTTTAAAAAAAGAAAAAAGAAACACAAACAATCTTAAAATGCTTAGGTTCCTAATTTACTTCTTCTATTAATTTTAATTTATAGCCAACCATCTGATTTAAAATGCCCTCTTGAAAAATAAAAGCAAAATCACAATTGAATTAAATTTAAATCAACTCTCCCTTTGCTCTTAAAAATGAAGGACTAGTATAGTTTTTTAACATGGAAAACCTCTTTAAGCTAGGAGACTGATAAATGAATATTCATGAAGTTATTTGGTACATAGTACTCTCCCTTTCCATTTCTGAAATATGGGGCCTGTACATTTTAGTTCATGCACTACTCTATCAGCAGCTCCTGCAAATGGTACAAAGTCATAACAGCAGGCAAAAAGCAAGTCTTGGTAAATTATTTTATAGAGAGATAATTCACTGCCTATCCAAAGAAGAGATACATCATGATACTGTTTGTCACTAGGGGTAAAACATCAGGTGGAACTGAATTAGGTTAGAGCTCAATGGGACCCAAAATTCAAATTTTCTGTTACCCTTTTTCTAAAAGTCAAATATTCAAGATTATTTCAGATCATTTTGGTGCAGATTCATAATTTCTGTTGGCTCAATTATAATTCCTTTGGTAGATGTGGATTTTGCAAACATTTTGCCTTCCTCTCCCACCCACATTTTTATATTATTGACATTAACAGTCCATTGTGAAATTTCACTTATGAGTTATCTTTATAAGCCTCTTTCTTCTACCATAGTGCAGGTCAAAGCTTTTAGTTCAGAGTCCCTTTTTGTATGCTGGAATGTTTCTGTATGAGAAAGGTACTGCTTTCTCTATGGAAAACAAAATGGACAACTGCATAGTCTTTTGCTGGGTCTTTTTTTCTCTGAAAATCATCTGTCTTTTCTTAAGCAGGCCAGTTCAGAAAAGTGTACCCAAATTCTTTTATTCTTTGTCTTTGGAGCTCAGTATCTGAAGATCAAGTGGAATCTTTGAGTAGGAGCTCTTTTAGATGACAAAACACTAATGCTACCTATTGCTTCCTTCCTCTAAACAAACTGCTCCCAAAAACCAGGGAAAAATGCTACAACTCAACAAAAGAGGGCAAGTGTCCTTTTCCTGAAGTATTTGTACAAGCTCAGGCACAGAGAGAAACTTTCTTACCAAATTATTTCTCCAGAGTCAGTGGTTGCTACTTAAAAAATTTCACAGGGCAGAGTCAGTAATTTTTATTTCTTGAAAGTATATCTTAATAAGATATACTTTCAAGAAATAAGATATATATTTACTTAATCTCAAATGAGATTAAAGGTAATTTGGGGGCAAAAATATTGAAACTATTAAAAAAAAGGAAGGGTCTTACTTGAAAAAGAAATAAACAAATGTCTTTGACATTGTGTTAATTTTTGAATTGATTTTCTTCTGAATCTGCCTTTCAGGGAAATGGACTCAAATTTGGACTTTGATTACAGTGCAGTAGAACATGGGACCCCTAGACTTTCTCTAAGTAATTATCCAAAATTACTAATGATATTTCAGATCTGTGAAGATTTGCACTCAGCATAACAGCAGGTGGTGAGGAATTTCCTTTTGAGCTAAACGTGACAGATTTTCTCTCCTTTAAGCACAGATCAAAGACAGAAACCATAGGAAGTACAAATAATGCTAGTCATGCTGGATAGGAAACCTATTATCTTTTCATAAGCCAGTCTCTGTAAATAGTGGCTATCTCATACAATGCTTAGAGTGCAAGTATATCACACAAATTGCAAATTTGGGAACAGAATATCAAGGAAGTCTCAGAGGAAATTTAATTAGCGGGACATCTGCCACAGCCTAGTAAGCTACAGCCCCATTAATCATTGCCACATACCTCGTGACGCTTTTGTACATCTCCTGCCTCTTTTGTGTAAAACATTAGTGTAAAGCAGAAGAATGGAGGAAATACTTAAACTTTCTGGCAATGTGGGATGCATTTTCATACTCAGTTTGAGAAGGGCTTGTGCAGGATATGGCGCTGAAAACCAGCAGTTCCACGCTTTGAAAGTTTACTAGGTGTCCACCTTATCTTTCAAACAGAGCTAAGAAGATACTCCTTGTAAGAGAGAATGAAGACAAACTGAAAAGAATAAAAAACCAGGCCATGTTTGAAGGAAAACTGCCCTGCCTGTGAATATCTATAAAGAAAAATACTGCTCAATATTACAAATTCTATAACTAAGGACAACTGATTCCTTCTTTTACAACTGAAGATTTGCATTCCCAGTCCTCAGGTGAGCCCCTTAACTTACAAATATGCTCAGATTTTCCTGTTTTTTCATTCCTCTCCATAAAGTGGTCATACTAGCTTACAGAGCAAGAACAGCATTTCTAAGGGTGAAAAATATGTGATTTGCCACACCATTAATTCTGCTGGTTATGAATCTCAGCTCTGCTTTCTTGCCATAGGATAAAATCACATGCTGTTTTGAGAGGCAAACAATTAAAAATGCATTATTTATTAGAAATTCAATAAAGGGGGCTGTAGGCTCTAGACCATTGAAAGGAATGTTGCAGAAAGACTTAGACAGAATATTTTACAAGTGTTTGGGCTTTTGGAGAAAAAAGCCTAAGGTCTCGGGGACAGATTTATTAGATGACTATAAAGATTTCACAATTCCTGCAAAGCCAAAATCCATTTTAAATCAGAATTACATGTAAGAGCTCTTTTGCGTCCTAATATCCCCTAATGTCATGTCAGGCACAGGTCATACTCATGGCTATTTAATTAGCTCTGGAAATCTCTGCTTTTTATTTTCTTTTGCCTATACACAAGGCAGCAGGGCCGAAGCTATAGACCTTTGGCTGTTTGTAAGCTGCACACATTTGTGTCAGAGACCTCAGACGCTGTGGCAGGCAGATCACTGATCACTGACCACTGCCTGCAGATTTCTGCTCCCTGAATCCTTCCTGCCATCTGTACAATGTGGGATTGTGGCTTGGATGGGAAGAAGTGGTCTTGGTCTTCCAAATGGAAGCCTGAACCTCCCCAGGCTTAACTGAAACACTGCAAACCAGATCTAGAAGAATAGCATGATGCAAGCCCCCTGCTCTGATGGTCATTTAGTACAGAGACAGATTATCACACCGCCAGGGTGCCCCACCAGGAATGGGAATTTGACCACAAACTGAGCTAGTGGTTGGAAGACATCTAGCTGCTCAGATCAGACAGCACAGAGATGGGGCTAGTGTTTGGAGCAAAGTCATTCCAAGCAACATGCAGGAATGCACTTATTGGGAGCTTTGAATGCTTGGCAGTTTGGCTGTCCCCACTCTACCTTCAGCCCAGGGGCAGTGTGCCAGGAGCTGCAGCCCCCAAGGAAAGTTTGAGGGCACAGAAGCTGTCAGCACCCAGCGGTGGGAAGCTTGGTTATGACTGTGCCCAGACACCCTAATCATGTGTGACCTTGCTTACTTGGAGCCAGACAGTCTCCTTTTAATCATGACAGTAACAGAGTTGGCCATATTCTCAGGGAAGAAATCTCAAACATTTCAAAACATCCTTGATGGAACGTGGCCTTTACCTGCTTTTGGTTGAAAAAGCCTGTGTTAATTTATTTATACTGTCTCCAAAGTGGGAAGTCTGAGTCTTCTGCTGGTGAGATTGTTAAGTATAAAGGACTTTTATTTCCTGGGAAGCCCACTGTAGTGCAGGCCTGTCACTGGCAATATTTTAGCTTATAATGAGGTTGAGTTTAATACTCTAAGTGCTGAAGTGGTCCATATATACATGTTACATCTGCACAGAAAAACTTACTTGTTCATTCTGGAGGGAAAAGAATATTAAATATATATGTGAATACAGAGCTGCAATGAGGCTGACATTGCGTTCCGGAAATACATAGCTGTTAAGAAATATAAAATGTATGTAAAGGAATAGCACTACATATTCCAGGTGTTTATGGTGTTTAATTCTCCAGAGCTCTTTAAGCTACTAGAAAATTAACTGTGATACTCTATAACAGTTTTGGTACCTTGTTTTTGAACCTAGAAATGGCAAGAAAAATGCTATTGTATGTAAAGTCCAGGGAGTTCTTCTCAGTCCATTTCTACATATTCAAGAAAACATGAAAGAGAAAACATAAAACTGGATTTTTAACCTTCAAATTACACAGTTATAACTAGCATAAAGAATATACTTACAACCATTACACATTAAGATAATATGGAAGAAGTAAGTTTGGGTTCATAGGGCTTCATTTGAATGAGTTTTGGCGTTTGCTTTTTTTCTTGCCTGTCTGCTTGGCAAGGATTGCACATTCTGTATAAACACTGACTTCAGTAGAGATTGGGGTAGCATTTTAGTGAGCTAACACTCATGCAAACCTGATGCACCCACCTGAATTTGGCTATATCTCAATGAGAGAAATTCATGAAGAGCAATAGGTTTGCAGATGTCTTTAAGGTCCAGAGCTCAGCTATTTCAGCAGGTGTTAAGAATTTTTAGGAACTGACTATTGTCTTTATTTATTATTTCAATAGGAGTACACATGATTTGGTACTAACCACATTTGTCAGTACAAAAATCTTCTGAATTACTAACTAGATGGATAATGTATAAAAATAGATACCTTGTTTCTAGCCTGGAAAATCTGTTTTAAGAATACTTCTGCTGCCTGCATGTTTGTAATGAAATTTTTACGTGTGAAATGTACTTTGAAACATCATATATTTATCATATTGCACCAATTAAACCCCTTTAGCATCAACTATTAGTTTCACAGAAAGGCCCTTGTCCTGTGAAAGGAATGTGTTGTAAAGTCCCTCATCAGTTGATGGGTTCTGATGTTCTAAATACATAATTTTAAATTTTTTTTTTTCTCTTCTCGGTGGGAATCAGGAGAGACTAATTTTAAAAAACAGTGGGAGTGTCAATAAAGAACTATCCCTGCCCTGAAAAAGAGGTGTTTTCTCCTGAATTCTATCGAATCATTTATTTCTCAAAGTGATTGATTCTGTTAATTAAATACTCTGCAGGGTATTAGCAAGGTTGTTCTACATGATCCTTTCTGCTTCTGTTTCAAAAGTGGTTTTTCCTCCTCCAAATTCTACAAGATTGTGCTGTATAGCAATGATGCAGTTGTATGGGAAAGCTCAGGTGTGGGTAGTAATGTGAAGCAACAAACACAAAGAGTTTGCAGCAATAGAAAATTATCAATAACAGATATAGTTGGTGCTGTTCTATTTTATAAAGCAATGTTAGAAAAAATAAATTGAGCATCCAGCACAAACAGCAGGATGTATAAGCTTCAGAATGGGAGGTTTAGTAATGAAAGTAATTTGTTTAGCTATTCCTAAAATCTTAATCAGAGTTATATATCAGTACTGATACATACTTTCCCAGCATCTCTCCTTCTCAGAGAAGAAGCAAAGACACTGAGGGGTCTGGAAGAAAACAATCCTTGTTTCAAATCCTTGTTACTTCCAGACTTATTGTTGAAAACAATGAAAGGACAATCAGGACAATATTTTCCTTTTTTTTTTTTTTTTTTTCTGTCACTTATTCACTGGGCTCCATCCTTTAAAAGTACTTTGACGAATACACCGAAGTCATGGTGTTTGAGTTTAGGAAGTCACAGTTGGTGAATTCTCTGGGTAAATCTCCCTGGAGCAGGGGAGTTGCTCTTCTCCCTCCAGTTCTGGTTAACAGCTGTGTGGAAGGAGCCTGTGGTTTCTCTTTCACCTGGCACTTGCCATTTGTAAGAATCTCAACAGTAGATGTGACCCCTGGAGAAGAATGTTACCTGAGCTTATATGCCAGGAGGATGTTTGCTATCCCTGCCTCACCCCCCTACTGTAACAATAACAAATAACAACATTTATCTTCTCCTTTCTTTTGTCTTTCTGTAAAGCTGAAGTCAATAAACTTCTCAGGACCAGGCTTTCTCTTCATTGGCATGTGTTCTGTTCCACAAACATGGTCCCCTGGAGACTTCCTAAAAAGCAAATACACGTCACCTGGCTATTTACAAGCAGGTTGGACAGCCTAAAGATATTAATTCCATTCTGTGAGTTGTAACAGCTCATAATCCCTGGAGCCTGACAAGGGATAAATTATTGCTACCCTTAAATGTTTCCTAAGTAAACAGAAGTTTACAGCTTACAATTTTCTCTTTCAAGGGGGTCATCTGTAATATCTATCCAACAGACACATCTGAAAGGTTATGAAAACTCTACAGTGGGATTATTGGATACCTTAAAAAATATTTTCTGAATGTTCGTTTCCATATCAAAATAAATAAATAAAAGTAAATAAATAAACATTAAAAGTAAATAAATAAACATTAACATTTATTATAAGAAATCTGTTGTAGTAATGCACATTTCTCTAGGGTATTTGATAGCAGTTTCTCTCTTCAAACTGATACAAAGTAACAAATGAATGATTATGGGTTTTGAGGCTGGCCCTGAAAGAAAAACATTTACAAGATGAAAGCAGACCAGTATTCGCAGCTATAACAAAAAAAAATTAGAGTTCTTTCTCCTGACAATTGCCACTGATAAGAGAGACGGAAGGCACAGTCCTAACAGAAAAAAGGGGAAAAAAAGAAAGAAAAAGAAGGGGAAGGGGAAGGGCAAGGGCAAGGGCAAGGGCAAGGGCAAGCGCAAGGGCAAGGGCAAGGGCAAAGGCAAGGGCAAGGGCAAGGGCAAGGGCAAAGGCAAGGGCAAGGGCAAGGGGAAGGGATAAAAAGGAAAAGAATAGAAAGATATTTTTCTCTCTCTGAACAGCACATTGGCTCCTATTGTTTCTCAGAGGAGTTGGAAACACATGGAATAATTTTTTTTTTTTAATCAGACACCACTTTCATTTTACAACAAGGTAGAGAGAGGTAGAAGAGACCTGCATTTCCCTTGTGTGCATGTTTGTCACAGGAAAGGCCACCAGTACCATTCAGAGATGGAAAGCAGACCTCAGAGACTGAACTGATAAGTTTTGTCGTCTTGCAGGATTTTCACTATCTGTTCAACATGTTTTAATTAAACAAAGTCTCAGTAAAATGCTGATGGTAAACATCCTGAATTAAATTCTCTAAGAATCTGCAGCACTTTCCAGCTACGAAGGAATTTTTTCATCTCAACTGCATCTACAGTGGATGGAAATGGATTTTAAAACAAAACAAAGCCCACAAACAATTTAAAAGCAGACTTTTCAGTGACCCCTGCCTAGTCTGTTTTCAATAGATGCACCTCATTAAAGGCCAAGATGACAGGCTTAGGGAGTAAAGTCAATACCTTCAGAGTTGCCCTCAAAATCTTTCTAAGACTTTAAGCTACCACCATTAGCAAAGTGTCTTAGATTCTTCCCTAAAAAATCAATAACAAAATGACCATCAGAGTCCTATGTCTTACCATATTTTCTGGTGTCTTTGTCGGAAAATGTGTTTAATCCATTTGTTATGGGTGTGAAATTTTATCACAAGCAGAAGAGCAGCTTTCCTAGTTACTGCTAATGATCCCGCTGCTGTTAGTAATAGGTTCCTCAAATGAAATATGTATGTGCACACCTAGGTAATATGCTCAAATCTCAATAGTACCAACACATGAAATAAATTACTCAGAGATGCCTGTTTTCCTGAAAGATGGGAAAATATCCTCAAAGTATCAAAGCAAACTATGAAACATAAATCAAAATCATCACCCTCTCTGTAAAGCAGCCTACCTCACAAAAAGTCTGCTCATTTTCTAAAACACAAACTGTGAGCAAAATAAATAAACAAATAAAGGTTGGGTTTTTTTTAATAAATGAAGAAAGAAAATAAAATCCCTGGCTGTTTCCATGAGTTTGACATATATGCAGAGAACATGGGCAAGATTTACGAATCCTTCCATCTAATGTTTTCTCTGGAGGAATTATTCTAGTTTTAAAAAAATAAGTTATTAACTTTCTTTCAAGTGTTCACATTCTCAGTTCTGACTTTTTTAATCTATCAAGCATAAATTACTAATATCTTCTCTGTCCTTTTTGTAAGTAAAGTCCTTGCTTAACTCTAACTTACTAGGCTTTAGGCAGCTCCAAAGTATTTTCTTCTTCTTCAATAACTTGTTTATGCCTGGAAAGGCTTGATCACATTTTCTCTTGAACCTCAGAACCTTGGCTTGGCACAAGTTTTAATAAGAACTATTGAAGTCTTTGTGTTTTAAACATACACACTGTCCAACTAAAGCCTTTTACCTCAGAACAGAGCAAGTGACTCGGTCAATACTACTGTTGCTATGCTTCTGAAATGCCCAGGGTTAGCAGGGTAAAATGAAAACACAGGTCAAGTTGCAAGTGGTATCTTCTCCTCAACCAGATTGCATTTTTTTCCATACTGGACTCTAGTACTCTCTTTGGTGTTAATGAAGTAGATTTTTATTTTCCTGTACAGAGGGCATGAAAAGCCTAATGGCTGAAAAAGTAGAATCTTCAGAAGTGAATGATGGTTTTCTAAACTGAACTTAGAACTACCAAATGTATATGACTAGAACACTTTATTTCTTGATTTCTTTTTTTTTTTCACAACCAACATATTCACTGCTGACCTGATTAATTCCAGTCTCAGCTGGAAGACTGAGACTGATGCAGATAGCTGCCTTGTCCTTCAAGACAGCTATCAACTATCTCCAACATCTTCTGAAGTCTTGACCCCTGCAGCTGTGTAACTGACTGTTCACAGTGCTAAATATTGATAAGACACAAGCATGAAGAGTAACTGCTGAGTAATCCTGGGAGAAGTTCAAACACAAAAGAGCCTTCAAAACAGAGAAACACATAGTAAGAACCTGTATGGATAAAGTCCCCATGCAGAAAACCTAGCTGATGTGCTGCATGGCTAGAATTTCAGTGTGGGTTTCAGTTGCACAACTAATTATATTTTTTTTCATGTAATATTTTGGTATAGGAGCTTTTTCCTTGTTCTTAGAAAGCAAGCTATCTTCTACTTGGCTTCTAAATGATTTCTGCAGCCAACATGCAATTGTCTCTCTTGTATTTATAAAATCTGATTTTCTTACCTGATTTACAGACTTCCTTGCAGCAATCATGTTCTTCAGCACTGTATAGAAGACAGACTTTCAAATGAATAAACAGTAACCTGTTGCTACTTTTGCTCCATCCATGAGGGAGCTGTAACCTCTTAAAGAGGGCCAAAAGTCCTTGGTGTGTTTTTGAATTCTCTCGTTAAAAGTAAGAGCCTCATCTGCATAAAGGTCTTCTGTAATATGTGACTGGAATTTCTCAAGGTATTCCACATTTGGATGCTGGTAATACTATCCATAAATTTCTTATGCTATAGAAAAATGCTGACAGTACTAAAGTTTACAGTGAGAAGACTGAATGTTTGATATGTCCTGAAATACAATTATTTGTAAAGACATTGGTCCAGTCAAAGAAAATTTAGTTTGCAATCAAAGCAAATGAAAGAATCTGCTAGAAAATCAAGTACCTGAATAAAAAAGGCAATTTCTCTGACTGAATGAGATAAATTAGGGTGGCATATTACAAGTCCATCTAGAATGTATGAAATGTAGGAAATTGCTACTGTAGAAAAAGGAAGCTGCTCTTGAGCCCACTAAGGTCAAGAGTGAGGAGAGAACAAAGCTTCACTATTCTTCTCCCTGTCTCTTGAATACTCCCCGAGTCTGCAGGGAACATGCTGTAGTGCAGTGATGAATCTAAGGCAAAGGATGAAGCAGGCTAAACTAGATCAGCAAACTTAATAACACACAGGGTTTCCTTCTGGGAAATCTCCAGCCACTTCATAAATCACCATATGAAACTGCAAACTGGCACTGTGGTGTAGATTGTCCAGGAACCAGCAGAGGATTGGACACGAGAATGGTACAGAAGCCCGAAAGATAAGGGGCTAATGTGTGAGTCTCAAACACCAATAGCCAGCTTGTCCAGCCAGCCGAGGACTGTTGGCAAAAACACCCAGAGATTGATGGTGACAACAAGCTGTGAGAAAGAATAGTGTGTGGGAGAAGGGGGCCATATATAGGTAGGGCAGCACCTTCCTGGGACAAACAACTTTGTGCAGGCTGGACAGCTCACCAAATGGATATATGCTGGAATCAGGACTGCTGTTCTCTTTTTCTCTCTGTCGTATTTTTCTCTTTCCCCTATTTTAATTCCTCTCTCTCTCTCTCTCTGCCTCTCTTCCTTCTCACTTCGTCCTTGATCCAAAACCCACTGGTGTGTGATTATATTAGGATCAGGGACTAACGTGCCAATTTCCATGCCGAGTGTGTTATTTATTAATAAAACTTTGAAAGATATTTCAGACTCTCTGATTTTTGTCATTAATTTCAACCCTGAGCATCTGTGAATCTTGGGTGCTTGCTTGCCCTTAAGGGTGGGACACCACAGATGCAGATGCAGTTTGTCATCTCATCTACATAAAAATGGCGTGTAGGATTATTTCTTCCTTTCTTTTCATTTCAGTTGTTTAGCATCTAATCCTTATTACAAGATTATTTTTCTAATCCTCAGTAAATCACATATGGAAAAACAAAAGCATGCTCTCCAACTGACAGCACCTTTGCAAACTTTAAAATCCCCTTGACATGCTTGTTTACTCACTTTCTTCTTCAAATTACATTTCTTTTTTCCACCTATTTTGTGCCTATATCCGTGTGATTATATGCATATGTGTGTACCCATACCTGTTTAAGCACACACCCATACATTTATACATCTCCTCCAAGGCCTGTGTTATCCAATCCTGATGTAAGGTGAGGCTATTCTGACTGTTAAAAAACATCACCCCTTCAGCTTAATGAGAAAGAAAATAAATAAGCCTTTTAAATATAACTGTCTGCCAGTTTCTTTCCACTGATGGAAAGTATGTGATACCTCATAGACAATTAATTATCTCATGGCCATGACCATCAGAAAATTATGTTAGACTCTTTAAGAAAGAAAGACCATTGCACTGTACTAGTAAGTTCAGAAAGCACAAGGCATCTCTTATACTTATTTGCTTGCAATATGGTCTCAGACAAGTGCAACCAAAACAGGCTTTCTGGATGATGAAAAAAATTCAGGTTACCAGGAAATCAGGCTGATCTAACCAAAGCAAAATACACACTGAAATATTTAGCAACAGAGCCATAGTAATGCTCTGATGTGCCCCTCTCTCCTATTCTTTCCCCAAGGAAATACTAGAGTTAACTTAGCTTTTGGGTCTTGAGGTTTTTCCACATTTTTTTTTGTGAGAGGGAAGGGGGTTAGTCAATGTATTAATGGATTAAAGAAAAAGTCAGATTTTGAGAATATTTAGCTCTCCAACTGAAAACCACACTTCTTATCACCACTAAAATGACCTTGAAAAAGTGTCCTTGTTTGTTGAGAAAACATACAATGAATAGCATTTTTGCATGAATATTTGGAGTCCTTCAAAAAGGATTGTAGATTTCATTTGTTGTAAGCAGTCTTTGCTGTCATTTGAATGACCTTAACTACTCTGTGGTGGCCTGAGGAGACTTGTTGCCTCTCCCATTTCATCATGAGCCCTTTTTTACAATTAAAGAGCACAAATGATGTGAAAGCCCCATCTGTGTACTTACCCAAAGTGAAAAGCAGTGCGTCAGCAGAACAAAGTGTCACTGTCACTTATGTTGGAGTAATGGAGCTGTTGAAAACCATCGAACCCAGATGAGAACAAAGTGCAGCCTGGGTTTCCTCAGTAATGTGTGGAGAAAACTAGTTGTGCTTGATGAAGTGTGTCAGTTTCCAACATCTGCTATGAACTTGTTGCATGTGGGGACTGTGGCATCCCTGAACTGCAGCTGCACAAGTTGTCAACTTACTGTCGGCAGCACAATGTCTGCCTTTACAATTCAACACAAAGCTATTATTAGGAGATTTAATTTTAGCCCCTTGGAAATACGTGCCTTACTTTCACACCATACTCTGCTAGAAACCATGTATTCAGAACAGTAATGTAGACTAAAAGTCACACACACTTGAAAGTAACGAAACAAAAAACAAAATTCAAACAAACACCAAATCTCAGCACTTCTTTCTTCTTTTTGAACCTTTCAAGGAACTTGCTTTCTTTCCTTCTATATTTGAAGTGGTTTATTTGTGCAACAATAAAGGAATTAGCAAAATAACAGGCATTATCTCCCCATTGTAGTTGCAAATAATTGTCTTTGCATGTTGCTCTCTTGCTAGGACACAATGATTTTTTAAAAAGCAAAGAGCTTTTGCTTAGAGAGAACCCATAATATCACCCAGCACCTCATTCAGCACATCTCTCTTTGTGGAAGATGTTGGGATGTGAGGCATATGGAGGAGAGACTGCACCTGAGGTTTGGAAAATGTTCAGCCCTTGTGGCAATTCCACAGAATTCTCAGCTGAGCACAGCATTACAGCAACAGCCTAGTAACACAAGCCAGGCTTGCATATCAGCTCTGTAATAGCAGGGCTTTGCCTCTACATATCTTGTCATTTCCCAGTAGCTCACAGATGTATCTGCAAAATATTTTAGCACATGAAAAAGCAAGCAAGCAAGAAAATAAATAAATCTTTCTTTGATATAAATGAGCACCACAGTCTAACTCTTATATATTTTCTTGTATTTAGCCTAATTTTAACAACTAAAACAATCTTACACATTGTCTCCAGTCCTACAAATCATGCCATTCCCTGATAACAACATGGAAAATATTCTATGAAAACCAAAAGGTAGCAAAGTGCAAAAATATAGGACACTTCAATTTAGTATTTTATATTTCATTTTATTTTTTGTAGAGCCTGTTGCTAGGAGAAGAGAGGACTAAAAGCTTAGCAGATCAAAGGATGCAGTCTGGATATAGATTCTACATTAGTTCTTCCCCATGCACTGAGATGCACAGCCAGAGTAGCTGGAGAATGAGGCCACAAATTATGGTGAGTCTGCTCACCAAAAATTGCATGCAAAGAGTACAAAAATTTTTTTTTAATTCAACAGTTTTGTCATCTGGAATAGCCAGCCCATTTCTGGGAAACTGAAAGATTTGTGTGACAGATATATACGTTGCAAGCCACATAACATTGATCCACCAAGAATTTCATATTTTAACTGGGTTTGCTAAACCCTTCTAATGAGTATATGGTATTTCCTTAAGCAGTAATATGTGAATAATCTATATTTAATGAAGTGTCTGAATACAGCGTTTTGAAATTCCATGAAGACTCCCATTGATACACCTGTAAAAGATACAGGCAAATATATCAAGATGTGTAAGTGTGGGAAGTAAATGTGAAAAAGTTTTAATGAATTCTCAATAAATTAGTGGAGCAAACCCTCTGGGAAGTGTTCATTTCCCAGAAATTCCAAGAATAAGTTTCTGAATATTTTCATCAATAGCTTCTCGTGTTTCTTACTCATACCTTCATTCACTTGCAAAAATGCATACCTTCAGAAACAGTATTCCTCTTGAGCAATTTCAAAGAGAAAGAAACAAGAAACATGGAATTTAACTTCAAAAATGGATTTAGAAAACATAAGTTTTTGTTTAAACAAGCAGTTGTCAGAGCAGCCACTAAAATCATGCCAATATGCTGATTAGGCAGCAGAAACAAAAAGTAGTTAAGGTCATTAAAACCATGTCATTGGTTAAATTATGGTTCAAATTGGTTAAATGCATTAGCTACATATGAAAACGTGAGACAGAGTAATTTTGTTCTGCTTTCTGAGCTTTTGTCTTCTGTTAGGTCAAGGGAGGGGATTGTCCAGCTCTGCTCTGCCCTGGGGCAGCCTCAGCTCAAGTGCTGGGGGCAGTTCTGGGTGACATAATATAAGGAAGACACTGAGATCTTTGAGAGTGTCCAAAGGAGGGCATTGAGGATGGTGAAGGGCCTCAAGGGGAAGCTGTGTGAAGAATGGCTGAGGTCACTTGGTCCGGTCAGCCTGGAGAGGAGGAGTCTGGCAGGAGAGCTCACTGCAGGTACAGCTTCCTGGCAAGGGGAAGAGGAGCATCAGACACAGATCTCTGTGGTGATAGTGACAGGACTTGAGGAAATAGCCTTAAGTTGTGTCAGGAGACACTTAGGTTGGATATCAGGTAAAGGTTTTTTGCCCAGAAGGTGGCTGGACACTGGAACAGGCCTGCCAGGGAAGTGATCACAGCTTCAACCCTGAGTTCGAAAAGCTCTTGGACAACGCTCTCAGGCAGGTGGTGTGACCCTTGGGGCTGACCTGTGTAGGGCCAGGAATTTGTCTCATTGATCCTTGTGAGTCTCTTCCAACACAGATTTGATGTATGATGTTTGAGGGAAGATTTCATCACTATTCTTCCTGGTCCAACAGAGTCCATCCCCACATTCACACAGAGCCTTCTTTCAGGCAGAAATTTCTGTAAAACAGGAGAAATAGGAAACTGAGTTCCAGAAAAGCTGTAAAAATGGTTATGACCAGTGCTGACAAGAGAACAGAAAAGCTGTTTATGAAAAAATAAGTATAGCATCTGCTAACTATGTAAAGAATTGACAGCTTGACTTTCAGAGCTCATTCTTGGTCCTTTATCAGCTGTCTAAGACAATGCACCATGTAATCAATAGTTCTAAGTTGTCAAAGAGAACAAAAACGAGAGACTTGACTTAGATTGGCAGAAAGGACAAGCATAAATCAGATCTTGTAGATCTTAAGTGGACCTTAATAGGAGGAATTCTGTTTCAGGAAGAAAAATATTGCCAACCATATTTAACATAATTCTCTAGAAAGAATTTAAACCTGTACCATAATTGCTGCTCAGAAGTGTCTTGTGGGTAGATCTGTGGGTGCTTGGCACAAATTCAAATGTGTCTCCTCCTATAAGAGTGCACCTCTATTCCTATGAAAACAACAATCCAGTCAAAAGGAACAAGGCTATACAATAGGACACTAAATATACATAATTATAAGGCAGAACCATGAACATTTTTGTCTGTGTACCTTTACATGCTACTCTAAGCAAAAGCTGCAGGTTGCTTTGGGCTGGTTGTTTTGCACTTTGTCTAGACCAACTATCAATAGAAACAAAGCTACAGAATAATAGTTTCATGTAGATGAGGGACTTAAATTATCACAGGTCTTTTATAAAGAGAGAGGAAAAAAATTAAAATGTCCCTTAGACCTTGAGCAAGCAATTATAAATCAATCATTTGCCTGCTACTAGATCAGGCTTTGCCCAAATAAGAGATTTGGCATTCTGAAAAAAAAAAGTACTTTAGGATCAGCATGTCTTTAATTTAAGGTATTTTAGTCTTCGTACCATATAGATGTTATTTATAATATTAATAAAGTTTATGAGGTTTTGGAACTTTTTTTGCTTTTATAAGCCTATAGCAAACTGTTCTTTGACAGGTATTTGGCTGTTAAGAACAATATCATAAGAAAGACTGTGTTTATGCATACCAGAATTTTTTTTACAGTGCTTCTTCCCTTTTCATCTCATGTTCAGTACTTAAAACATTTTGTTATCTTAACTACTTTGGTTAAAAGAGTAGTATGAAATTATGTGCCTTCCCATATTGCAGTTCAACACTTAAGATCAAAGAGATTTGCATACTGATTTTTTATTTATTTCTGACAAATATAGCTTATTTTCTTTGAAAAGCTATAGTAGCATAAAAGGATTTTTAATCATGCAGAGAGAATGGCATTTGACACCTCCCAGATGTTACAGTCAAGAAGGTGATAACAGGATGACTCTGTATTACTCTCATTTTGCCTGATTAGTAAGCTGAAGTCATTTTTGCTGTGCAGTTTAGCAGTTTGACACTCAGAAAAATTAACTAAAGCTATATTTTTTATGGTTACAGGGATAGTCTAGTGAAGTTTGCCATTACCAGCCTGCATAAGTGACTCCTCTGAGACCTGTGAAGCACTAAGAGTGAAATTCAGTGCTCTGAGAAGACTGACACAGACCCTGTCCTTCATTCAGTGTTCAACATAGCACTTGCAGACACTTTAAGCTTGGGTCAGGGATGTGAACAAGATTAAATTTTATCCCTTTGTGTGGAAAACTACGGATCAGAAACCTAATCATCTCAGTAATGAGGTAGGATACTTTCTGTGATTGTGAGAACAAAAAAGTAGAGCAATTTCAGGAATATGTGAGAGGGGGAGAAATATAGCCTCAGATTAGGCCACATTTTGGGTGAAGAGCTTTTTTAAAAATATAATAAGGAGAAAGCCCTCAGCCTGTAAGCATGTTAGCATGTAAGCAGAGCAAATAACAAGCTACCTGCATTATGACTTGTGCAAGACCATGAGACATGCTGAATATATATCTTCACTATTGCTAGCAGTAGCTAGACGAAACAAAGACAGTACTATACTTAAGTGTCTATTGTTCTTGTTCTTACTACTGACGTTTTGCAGTACCTGTTATGGGTAAGAATGAACGTAATTTTCTTCATTGGATACTGAGTCCATACTTCCAGCATTTATTATGGTGTGTATTTGGTGCTTAGACATTCTTCAGTACAGGGATAATTTACTGCATAATCTGGTGTAAACTCAGAGAATTTTCTGAGAATTGAAATTTAATTGAGTCTCTGAGAAAAAATGAACACGAATGAACAGTCTTCACATTAATCAAAGCAGAATCATTCTCAGAATCATTCTCCTTTACATCCTCTGAGTACAAACAAATGAAGACAACTTTGGTACAATAAGGTCTATAAAGTAGGCATTACTTGAGTGGGCGTGTTCTTGTCATAAAATTTCATTTTCCTTGAAAACAGTGAGGTTCAATGGAAACAGAAGGGCCAAATTCCCCATCACAAGCTCAGAGGAAAAACACCAGGTGCATATCACCAGCTTAGTCATCAGACCCAATGACTAAGCTGGGTCTGAAAGGCCCATGGTGGTACACAAGGAAAATGTCAGGCATCTTGAAGCACTATACCCCATTTCTTTCTGTCCTTATTCTGCTTTTTTTCCCCTTTTCCTCAGTTCTGCTGTCAAGAACTCAAAACCACAGAATTTTACTGAGGTGTGTGTTATTTACTCAAGCATTCTTGCTCGCAACAAGGATGAATCAATAGAAATGAATTTTTTCTCCAGAGGCAATGACACAAGAGAGGTACAGTGGGCAGATGAGTGAGGTGTTTGTTCAAGAATGTGACATTTAGAGCTACGCCCCTATTCAAAAGCTTAAAATTATGTTTTTCTATGTAAGGGCAGCACAGCAGGCAGATCCAGCTGACTAAACTTGCTCCAGAATTTCCAAGCATTGCAAAGACTTAAAACAGAAGAATACTTGCCCAGAAAATTCTTCTTTTTCTGTATTTGTGAGGAGGTTTGTAGGAAAAAAAAAATGAAGAGGAGAAGGGTGTTTAGAAATTTTAGAAACCAGACAAAAGATGGACAAAATAACAACAGATCATAGCAGGTGGCCAAAACCTTGTGTGTGAAGCACAGGGCTCTATTGCTTTACAGATTTGGAAGATAGTAGTCACAGAATCACAGATTAAGCTGAATAGGAAAAAACCCACAAGGGTCACTTTCTAATGGCTTAATGCCTTTCTAATATTGTGGTGACCAAAACTGCTCACAATATTTTTAATAGATCAGCTGCTTTCCTATTCAATTGAGCAATATTGGTTAGCACCCTCATTTTAACTGGAAGAAGAAACCCACCAAACAGCCTGTTTAGCTTACCTTTTTAGCTAGATATGACATACTGAAAAGAAAGTCCTCTCCAGACTGTCAGTTACCAAGAAAGTGTATTGTTAGAAAAATGTTTGAATGCAAAATCCCTTTAAACTCAAGCAGTGTTGCAATAAGTTGAAAGAGAACACAAATTATAGGAAAGAATTTGCTGCATATTACAGAAATGCAGCTTCTATTGAGATATGCAACATTTTACATTGGACAGCAATACGTCCATAGGAGCAAACTGAGAGAACACCACTGCTAAGGGTTTGCATAATCCTAGAGGAGGGAAAATTTTCTGTGAATATTGATAGAAGAGTCCTGTACTGACTAAAATGGATGAGGGATCACATGTGCCAAACGAGCATCTGACAGTAACATGAGAAAAATGGGCTAAGATTAAATCAGAGCCAGACAAATCTGGAATACCATGATGCCTCTTGCAATACATAGGATGGAAGAAGCAAAAATACCCACAAGGCTATTTCAAAATAGCAGCTAAGTACTACTTCTAAATGGTTCCCCATATGAAGTCAGGATGTGGCACAGACACAGAAAGAGAAAATATTATGATTCTAATAAAAATATCATGTCCAGACCTGAGGAATTCAACCTGGAAATGAGATACAGGTATGAAAAATCAAGCCTGACATTTAGTAATATGTGTGGTGCAGTTTGTGTACATGGTACATCCAAGAACACCTGATTTAATTTGAGGGTGGCACAGGATGTCTGCAGGAAGTGATAAGCAGGGGTGGGAAAATTATCTGGATGGAGACAATGGGTGCACTTGAAAAAGAGTGATTACTTGGACTGTTGGCTACCTTCACAATTAACAACCTGACCAGGTCATGCAGAAGTCCTACTGATGGAAATTTTAGATGATTATGGAGACTACTGCTGAGTATATCACTCTGGAGAATGACTTTCAGAGACTACCCTCAGTGGTTCCTGCTAAAAATCCAATAGTTTGAATGGTAATAAAATATTTTTCAAAATATTTTAAAAATGCTTGCTGATACAGAAATGATCACATAGGAGAGTCTTTTGTACAGAGGCAGTTAATATGAGTTTTTCTTGTGGTTGAGATTCACTGTACTGAGGGATATCAGCAGGGAAGAAACATGCTTGTGTTGGGGTCCTTATACAGCTAGAGTATAAGAATTTAGCCAATAAATGTTTTGGGAAGTACCTCCTGGTCCAACAGAGGACAGCCCTGAAGGGAGGCTTACATCAGAGGCTCCAGTTGCCATCCAGGAATTTATTGGTCCCATGGTTTGGGAGAGTTCATTTCTCATATTGGCATTGTGCTGCATCCAAATCTCAATTAAGTTTAAAGTATAAAAATAACACTGTGTAACAAGACAGATCCATACTTTGGACTCTGGATTTCAGAGTAAAATGGGCTTCATTTCTAACACATTAGCCACCTTGGTTTAGACTGGCAACTGGAGATTCTTGAAAGGAAGTTATTTTATAGGAATGGGCATTTTTCACCTGTGAAAAGAAAGTCACTTAAGTATGACAAATTAGTGACAAAGAATACTGTAATTGCTGTGGAGTATATAGATTCCCTTGGCATACACAGGTAGAAAAACCTTAAGAACACATTGAGGTCAGCCTATCTACTGGCAGGAATCTAAAATGGGGAATTTATAGCATTACCATGTAATAGCAAAAATGTTATAATAATGCTTTTAGACAGGCATGCTGGAATAAGGTCTAAACAACAAGAATAACCAAGTTGCATCATAGACACATAAGACTTCACTGTAAATACACAATAAATTAAAGGTGACACAGGTTGAAGATAAATACAGAACTGGTGAAGTTCTATTAGGAGAAAGTACACAGAAGAATTCTTTGTCCTTTTGCAAATCTGAACAGGCAAATGGAGGGCCAATATATCTCTTTCTTGCATAATTGATACATCTATCAGTAAAATACCCAAATACCTTTAACAAGCAATACATCAAATAAAGAGGAAAGAGAAACAGAAAAGAGAAACACTGGACAAAACCACCATGAGGGTCTGACAAATAAGAGCATATATATACTAAATAATCTGGTTCCTGGAGAAAAGACTGAAATAAATTTGGGTATCTCCCACACTTAGAATAAAGCACAGTGCAGCAAAGGTAGGATGTAAGAGCAAGTATTAAAACCAGGTTGTGGCATCTCAGTCTGTCACTGAGCTGCTATTTAAGCTCAGGTGATTTCATTTCACTTGTATTTCTTTCTTCTCTTTTCTCTCTCCCATCTTCAGAGAACCACAAGCTAAGCTAAGTTGGAAGAGACCCACAAGGATCATTGAGACAGACTCCTGACCCTGCACAGGACAGCCCCAAGAGTTACACCATATGCCTGAGAGCATTGTCCAAGCACTTTTCACACTCTGTCAGGCTGGTGCTGTGACCACTGCCGTGGGGGGCTGTTCTAAGCTTGTTTAAAGCTCTGTCAATGAGCCCTGCTAGCTCCTGTGCTAGAATTCATTCTTCCCTCTGAGATAGGTTCATACCATCAGGTGTCAGTAGACCAGGGGCTGAGTAGATCATTCCATGGACAAACCCCCAATATTTTTCTGATCACTCCAATCTCAGAGCCACATATTGACCTTACGGATCTGCCTATTCCTATCGATATGTCATGGTTTAAGCCTGGCACAATACCAGTGCCCCCACGAGAACCCCTACTTCCCTGGCACCTACTGTGAGATATGATCAGAGACAGAGCAAAGCAGGCTCCAACTTAAGGTTAAAAGGAAAAAAAAGCATTTATTAACCTACAACTACAAAGGAAGACACACAAAACACAATAGAACATAAGATGAAAACCTTCCAAAATTCTTCCTCCTCCCCCCACCAAATTTCCAATTTCATTGCCACCCTTCAGACAGTCGATTCTCAGTCTCTTGAGGAGAGAGAAGTCCCTCTTGCGCCACACGCCTTCCATGTCCAGTGCTCTCACCACTGCACATGGATCAGAGCTGCTTCTGGGGTTTTTCATTTTAAGGATACTTTGACCAGTTCCAAAGGGAGCACAGTCCTTCTCCTTCTGGGACACTTGTCCCCCCCAAATTTCACCCCCTGGGGCCGAGGGGTCTCTTGAACAGAGATCGTCTTCTTCTTCTTCTCTTCTTCGAAGTGGAGGGCACCACCACCACCCTCCTCACCCGTCGTCTCTGTTCACTCCTCCACATCACTGCACTCTCCTGGCTCTGAGCCATCGCCTCCCCCTAGAACGCAGTCTCTGTGGCACAGAAACACCCGTGGTTCTGCTGTGGCTACACAAGAAAAGTCCAGCCCAAAGCCACTTCATCATCTCCTCCCACCTAGAATTTTCCTCAACATCTTCTCAATCTCAACATCTTCTCAATCTCATCAACTTCAGGAAGACTCAGCGTTTGCAAGGTTCTCATCTTCCTTGGAGGGGTTAAAAGTCCCAGGCTCTCTGCCGGTTTACTTCGTCAACTCCCACGCCTGGCTGCCCTGCTGGGCACCCCCCCTTCTCCTTCACGCCTGGCCACTATCACAGGCACCGGCTCTGTCTCTCTCTCTCCCTCTCCGGGGGGGGGGGGGGGGGAATGGAGGATGGCTGCCCGAAGCCCTTGCAATGTTCTCCTCCACCCTTGGGCCCAGGCCTGGCCTACCTCTCTCTCCGGCCACATGGCTCCCCTCCCCCCCTGCCCAGCCAGATCTGGGCAGGGGGGGGTCTGCTCACTCTCCAGCGGGACTCCAAGAGGAAGTTCCCCTGGGAGATCACAGCTTTTAACCCCTGTGTTCTCAGAGGCGTATCCTGCCCTCAGTGGACAAACCAGGTGCCAATATTAAATCTGAACACTGATTGGATTGCCCACACCATCACAAAAAACTTCATTTCCTTTCAAACCACGACACGATATTACTCCTTGTTCCCAGAAGGGTAGAAGAAGTCACTACTTGTAATCCTGATCTGTTACTTCATTTTGAGGGGTCTCAGGATGAGGGAAGAGATGAGAAAGTTGACTCCATGTATCAGAAGGCTTGATTTATTATTATATGATATATAAGATATAAAAACTATACTAAATGAATAGAGAGAGAGATTTCACTACTAAGCTATGCTAAGAATAGAAAAGGAATGTGTGTCCTCCCAGCCCAAGACGGCCGGAGAGGTTTTCTGTGATAGGCTCTTAATTGCAAACAGTCTGACGGGGCCAATCACAGACCTCACCTGTTGCATTCCACAGCAGCAGATAAGAATTGTTTACAGTTTGTTCCTGAGGCTTCTCAGCTCTCAGGAGAGGAAAAAATCCTAAATAAAGGATTTTTCCATGTCGGTGACACTGATCCTACTACCAATCATCTCCGGGCTCTGAAATCTCTTTTGATTGCTGTCACATTTCTCTTTGTTAGTTCTTCGCTGCCAGCATGAACAATAAATAGTGTGTACTAATCAGAGGGCCTTACCAGACTGGAGAGTTTTCCAGTAATGTCCTTTATCCAAGTCCCTGGGAGACAGCAGATTTCCCTGTGAGTTGGCTCTGGTCTGCACATCAGGCCCTCCATTCCCCTTAAAAGGGAGTCTCCTATAACAACTACACTTCTTTTTCCTCTTGATAGATGAGGGTGCAATGTGGAGTACAGGTGGTGTTGCTTTAGGATTCCACTTTATCCCAGAAGGATGCTCCCAAGCTCATCAGTTGTCCGGCCTTCTAGGTCCAGAGTCTCACATCTGTAGTAACAGGTGCCAGTCCTACTGTCAAATTCTGAAGTGGAGGAGGAGGATTGCAAATCTTACTGATTTGCAATTTACTCACAAGCCAGTGAGGCTGCTGGCTCCATATTCAGCATCCAGCATGGTGCATAACTGAGAACTGAGAAACACCTAGACACATTTGTTATATCTAGTGAAGAATCCATTCTCATACAATGTACGTGATGTTCAGTGCAATATCTTCTCTGACATGCATAAAAAAACAGGTCTCTGCACTGAAATCTGCAATCTGTGCAGCAGAGGTGCCATCAGGAACTTTGTAGGAGAACATTTTCCCTCACAACCCCCTTGAAAGATGGCCATGAATCAGCCTGAATGCAGCATCTGTTCTGAACAGACCAAAAAATATTTTGTACCATGTGGGGAATATGAAACAAATGGAGTCACAGAAGAAACAGACAAATACAAGCAAGTTCCAGGGAACTCAGGGATAGACAAACTTCTGAGACAGCACGGAACTCATATTTCAGTATTGGCATTATTTTCTTTTTAAATTATCTCAGAAAAAGAAGATTAATATTTTTTTGGCAATAAATATTTAAGTATTTTGCTTGAAGGGGATAAAAATAACTTAATTAAAAAAAAAAAACCAGCACAAGAAAGTATTCTGAATAGATCTAAAGGAAGATCTAAAGGATCTTGATGTAATTTATCTGAACTTTCAACAGAAGTATTCCAACATTGCTTCCCTGAGCAATGGAATTCTTAAAGTGCTACAGTGGATTAGAAACAGGTGGTGAAATTTGAATGATACTGAGGTGAGAGGAGCTCCATTATTGAATACATTGAGGTTATGCATTTAGCCAGAAAATCTCTGTGGGAATGGATGATCACTTTCTAATTTGGCAAAAATATCAAAATGCAATAATCCATGCATCTCTGCTATGAATGGTTTGGTAGAGGATAGTTATACAAATATAAATTAAACTCTGAAAGCAGAAATAAGACTGAGATGCCAGAAACAGCAACATGAAGCAAGTTAGTCAAAATTTAATAAGACTTTGCAGAAGCTAGCTGGGATAGAAGAACAAATTTCAGTAATAAATGCAAGGTCATGCTTTTTATGAGAACCAGTCTGACCCATTGATCAATGCTGTTTGACTCTATATTTACTAGAACAATTTAGAAGAAAACCCAAGGTCTGTCACATAACGAAATGTTTATGAAAATTTTTGCAAAAGAGAAACCACTCAATTTCTGTTTGAACAGATGTCTGGGTTCATAACCATCTCTTTGCTCAGGTTCCTCCTCCAGCTTAGCAAAAATGACACATCTGCCATCTCTCTCCTCCCGAGCCCAATTTTAGATACTGAAAGTTCAAAGCCAGGAAGTCAAACCAAAGTAACAGAAACATATCTGGGAACAGACTTGCAGCACAGCTTGTGATGTTTACCTACTCAGACAACATAAGTTTTTCAGAGATTTGTTATTCAACCTCCTACATGGGTGAAGGTCAGGATAAGGGAGCAGAGCAATATGGATGGCATTGTTGTAGAAATCTGTTGTAGACCTCTTGACCAGCAACACGAGGTAGAAAAGGCCTTCAGGCAATGGGAAGAAGTCCTGTGGTCACATGCCCAGACCCTCATGGAAATATGATTAACACAATATCTGGAAGAAGGGCAACATAGGAGAGCATGAACAATCCAGGAGGTTCCTGTAGGGCATTGTTGATGACTTCATGTGCAGCTAATGTGAGGAAGAACAACATTAAACCTGCTACTGACTGCAAGGGAGGACTGGCTGGGAATGTTGGGGTGACCATGAGACAGAGAACTTCAGAAACACGAGGGAGTAGAACAGAGCAAAAAGCAGGACCTTATCCCTGGGCTTCAGGACAGTAGATGTAAGCCTTTCCAGAGATCTCTTTGGAAGAATCCTGTGGAATATGGTTATGAAGAGAAAGGAGGTCCACAAGAGCTTGCTGACAGTGAAGCTCCAGAAAGATCCATACCAACATAAAGGAAGTCAAGCAAAGGTGGAAAGAGACCTACCTGAATGGATGGCTGAGGACTGACTAAATTCAGACAAAACCCCAAACTGTTGAAGAGATAAATGCAAAGGTATATAACCTAGGAGGAATACAGAGATACTATGTGAGCTTGGAGAGATGAGTTTAGGAAAACTAAAGCCCACATGGAATTCAATCTCACAAGAGACATGAAGGACAACAAGAAAATCTCCTACAGGTAGGGCACCAGCAGAAAAAGAAGACTAGGGAAAAGGTGGGACTGCTGCTGAGCAGGGCAGAGGACCTGGTGACAAAAATATAGTGTAGGCTAAGGTCCTCAATGCCTTCTTTCCTTTAGTATTAGCTGCCAGGGTTGGTCTCAGGAAACCCCAGCCCCCTGGCACCACAGAGAAAGTCTGTAACCAGGAAGGTTTACTCTTAACAGAGGAGGATACTCGCTTTAGGAAGCATTTAAACAAATGCAACTACACAGGTCATTGGTGGATCACACCCAGGAATGTTGAGGGAAATGTCTGATGTCATTGCATAGCCCCTCTCAGCTATCTTTGGAAGGTGCTGTCTGGGAGAGGTCCCAGTTTGCATTATGAAGCATGTTGCCAGGCACACCTGGACTGCTGGGTCCCTTGCTGGGCTCCCCAGAACAAGACATGCACTTACTGAAGCAAGCCTAGTGCAGGACCACTAATATGACAAAGGAACCTGAGCATCTCTCTTGTGAAGTGAGGCTGAGAGAACTGGGATTGTGCCATCTGGAGAAGAGAAGGTTCAGGGAGATTATGGATACATATTTAATATATAAATGCGTTGGATTATAAATATATATGTGAATTCCTACAAACTATTTTTATACATGTAAAAATATCTGATGAGGGAGTAAAGCTGATGTGAACCAGACTCTTCTTAGTGGTTTCCTCTCACAGGACACACAGGAGGCACAAGGGATAAAGTGAAACACAGAAAATTCCATATAAAAGTAACAAAAGCAAGGGTTTTCACTGTGAGCGGGATAAAACACTGTAACATGTTCCCTTGAAATTTTCTGGACCCTTCAGCTGTGAAGACCTTCAAACCCCTAAGGGACTTCAAGGTCTTTCCTTAAAGCCAGGAAGCCTCAAAAATAGTACTTAAGTAGATTTAACACCTTTTTATTCTCAGAGAAATCTAGCTAATTTACCCTATTCTTACAGAATATAGAAGTGTCTGGGCCCATAGAGTTGAAGACTGTCACAGTGACCCAATATGTGAATGTTCTAACCAAAGCAGCAACAAAGAAATAGATATTTTAAAGCAAATATTAAACAATCTACAACTGAAAGTTCTATATTTTCTACTAACAATGTTCACCAGGAAAGTGTACTGGTTCATAGGGACAGTCCAGTTGTATCTGTCCACAAAGGCACTTGAGTGAAAATCATGGTTTTCCTTGGTGACCACATGTTTCTTGAAACATCTCAGTGTGACTATTTAATATGGATGTTACTGCAAATACATGGAAAAGTTTGAGTCCCAAGAACTATCATTCTACAATACTACAATTACAACAATACTACAGGGGGGTAAATTCTTGCATTTTTCTGCTTTTCAGCCATGGGAACATCCACAGTTAGCAAGGAAATCTCCAAGGATCAAACATCACACACTCAGAAAATGTCCAGATGTGTTTTTGTGAACGCACAACTCCATCAAATTTCTATATTATGGTTTAGAGGCACCTTCTTGGGAATTTACTGTACTGATATTTGCACTCTAATGCTGGATCCCCTGAAAAAATTAAGTCAGAAATAAACCAGCACTTTGTTACTAGAAAGCATGTCTCCCTCACACTACAGGACCACTACAGCTAGAGAGAATGCACTTGAAGGCTGTCGTGGGGTCACAGCCTTTATCCCAATATCGTGTGTTGTGTCTGGCATGTGCGCCTTTCTCCCCCCCGAACCCCCGGCCGTCTTGCCGCGGCGGGGCGGGGAGGGGGGGTGGTGAGGGTGACCGGGCACCTTGGCTTTGGCTTTTAGCTTGCTTGCTGCTGCTGCTGCTTAGCTTGGCTTGCTTGCTTTTTGCGCTGTTCTTTTTTTCCTCCTTTTCTTTCGTTCCCTCTTTCTTACCCTCCCCTGAAGATACCGTACCGGCTCTGGACCTGACCTGGGACGTCCAGGACCATCCGGAGTCTGCGAGAGAAGCTCAGCACCCTCCACAACACTGCCTGGTTTCTTTTTTTTTCTTTTCGTGTGTTGGGGAGTGTTCCTTTGTTACTTGTCAATGAATAGGTTTTATTTTCCACTTTGCTCCTCCGAGGAATTCCTTCCCGAACCCGGTATTGGGGGAGGGGTGGTTGGAGGTTTGTTTTTTAGGGGACTCCCTTTTGGAGATTTCCCCTAATTTGTCCTAAACCAGGACAAAGGCCAAACTGTGTGACTCATGTGACTATCTATTTACTATCTAATTACTATAGGCATGTAATTACAAACAGGCTCCATGTGGCTGTCTCCAGATTTAGAGGCTCAGTGTCACCACTTTCTGTATGGCAGTGTCAGGCTGCAGAGTGCAAAATTTCCTGAAGGCATTAAAGGACATTTTACTTCCACTCAAATTATAAAATTATCTTTCAGTATGACAGAAAAAAAGGGGGTTAATTAAACCATTTAGGGGAAAAACCCCAACACAGTCATGATTCCTTTTTATAGATATACCTCTTTATTTTGTCTGGGGGATTGTCAGATATGGTAGGTGTCTTGGGAAAGGCTGTGTCAGTTGCAAAACTCTGATTTAAAGTAGCTCGTTTGTGGGGTGAGAGGAAGCAGCTGCTCACCTCTCCTGATGGTTCAGGAGACAATACTCTGTAGCAAAAGGAATGTTATGTTGGTTTTTTGCCAATAGATCCTAACATTACTAACTCTATCTGTATTGGAGGCATGCACTGAAATCAGGCTACCTCAGCCATGATGCATTCTTCTTGAAAAATTACTGTAGAGTTGAAAAAAGTGATAACAGGACACTTAGAGTTATTGTCCCTAAAGTGACAGAAAGGCTATAGCTGTGACACAAAGGTAGAGTCATGGCTCAGATGTGCTAATGAAGGCAGAAGGAATGTACAGAAAGTGAATTACATGAATCTTGTAAAAGTCCTGAAAATCTACTTCCAGCAGGTATCACATTTGCATTGATGCATGGGATCCTCAATTAGCAGAGATGTAATTACAAATTGTATTATTAATATGGAAGCTAAGGGAGTACCTTAACATATTGGGAATGTTTCTTGGAAAAATTCAGTGGTGTGCCTACATAGCAGATACTGCTAAGTGTCTAAGAAGATATTGCATTTCTTAATAGACAAATTGAGGAAGAAATATTTTAAAGTGTCTTCAAGGCACCTAATGTGTTGATGTCTGGCCTGCCAGCTGGAGAACTGAAAGGTGCCACAAAATCAAAACATTCTGGCACTTCATTTCTGACGGTTGGTGTCATGGAGAACAGGGAAGGCAGAACATTAAAGTATTGCAGAAGTTCTTTCTCCTAATGGCCAATTTGGGAGTGTTGCCGGCAATTAACAGGCAGTCTGCTGATTCAAGAACATATGAAAAATTGTTATATGCAATATGTTCATTTGGGATACTGAAAAAAAGTAAGTCTCCAAGTTATTAAGTTAGAATATTTATATGAAGAAACAATAAATACCATGCTGTCAACTAGTCTCCTGGCCAGAAGGTTTCATTGAGTGAAATTTCTGCCTTAGTTTTAATGATTTCAGAGAACAGAACTAAGGTGAGTGAAATATTTCAGCCCTGTAAGAGCTACAACAGCAGGTGAGTCTAAAACAGACAGAAAGTTAATTACAGTCACCTTCTTTTTTAACTAAGACTGACAACATCTTAAAACATAAAGGAGTCCCCTCCCCAGGTCTTTGCTGACCAAAAAAAAAAAAAAAATCACAGCATAAAGGTTCTATTTACCTACTCATTTTGATAAGTGGTTTTGCTTTATACTTAAAATGACCAACAATTATCTTTTTGTCCAACACAATGTTTATTTTGGAATGGGATATATCTTAGCACACCAGATAGGAAACCTAGAGCATCTCAATGCTGATACATTTAGCTGCTTGATGATTACTCCCACTGTCTCATTTGTAGGGAAGCAACCATATGTTCTCACTGATTTTTACATTTTGATATTTATATCACCAATTATAGGCTCTTCATTAATAAGAAGAATTCTCTCCTTTTTTTTTTTTTTCTTTCTCCCATTAAGGTAATAATTAAGGTAATATGCAATGTCGATCCATACCTTTATTTGCATTGTTTTGCTTTTAGACAACAGGACACTTAAATGTCCAGCTTCTGAAACAGTCCCATTCTTCTTCTTTACAATCAGTTATTCTGTGTTAATACACAAGAACTTTATCCTGGTTTCATTAGAGATTCATATTTTAATGTCTTTTCACAAATAAGATAAATTTTTTGTAAAATGTATCCTGGTTTTTAGTCACTTTTATCTCACTGTCTTTAATGTCTTATTATTCAAACAATCCATCTGAGCATGGCAAAATCCTTTTCAAGTGTTGAACTCTGTCAAAAAGACAAAATTAAGAATGTGTGTTCCATTTTCCAAAATCTATATGCCAGTTAGCCGCTAGCAAACATTAGTTCTGCAACTCACAAAGAGAATCCAAAAGCATTTAATTTTACTAGGGACCTTAAGTTTAAAACAAATGACTTTTCCCTTAAAAAGCAATACACATGAAATCAAGAAAGAATGGAAGTTCAAAAGAATAAAGAAGGTTCAGAATATTTTCTCTTCTAATCCAAGAATTTGTAACAACAACTTTAATTGTTTTTTAAATTGTTTTATCCACTTGTGCTCTACCTGACTTTATATACCATCTACAGTACAAAGAAAATAATTTACTAAAGAAGCAAGGCTCTATAAATTGTTTTATGCTGATCAAGCTACACGTGGAGATGATCATACAGCCATGGAAACCAAGCTGAACTGGAGTAGGAAAACACTTGTATTGTATTGAACTGCATTTTTTTATAAGGCAGTAAAGCTGTATTAATATCTTATGTTATACTATGCTTTTTATTTATGTTTTCAAGATGGTGAACTACAGTTGTTAGTAGATTTCCTCACTTCAAAAGCACTTCCTGACCTGCAAGAATCTCATTCAGTTTCAAGGCTGCATTTTACAGCATGTTGATTACCCACAGAGCAAAAGACTTGTTAATATAGCAAAAAATTTGCTGTTCTTCAGAGTTCACAAAACCAAGTGGACAAAAAATTATAAGGAACATTTCATCTCCATTTCACAGATGAGAAACTGAAGCAGAGATAAAGTTTTCTCTGAGCCCCAAGAACTAAAGAACAGGCCTAATAGACTACTGCAATTGAGCTATACAACATCTCTCTTCAAGTCTGTATGTCACAGTTATAGCTATTTACAAAGAAAAAAAAAAAAACTCTCCCAAGGGCTCAAGAAATATGGCCCTATAAAACTGTCATCAAGGTCTTCTTCTACATCCTGAATATAAAAATCAGAGTTTCATTTTAATTATTTTATTTAAAGTTGTGGCATTTCTGAAGCCCATTGACCTGTGAAATGCAAATGGATTTCCCTGTAAACTGTCCTTGGGAAATTGTTACTCTCCAAATAAAAGCCAGTTATTTAATTTTTGGCTTGCTTATATCTGCATGGTAACACAAAACTTCTTGCAACAGTAGGAAATAGGCAATAACATTTTATCTGTAGGAAGTGTGATGCCCTGTTCATGTTTTATCACTTTAAGTGATAGCAGGAGGATTCATTCCATGCCATTATTTTCTGTTTATAATATGACAAGATTTTGACTCCCACAGGTGAGTGCGGGTCAAAGTATCATGCTCTTTACTAGGAAAACAACAAGCATTCCAGTTTTAATCAGAAGTTATTTGTGCTGGAATTGAAAGGTCCTCTGTAACCTCAGCAGCAGACATGCAGGCGGAACGCACTGTTTGCCACCACTCTCCCTTTCATCACAAATTCTGTCTAAATATATCTGTGCTATAGCTCAGCTCAGAGTTCAAGGGTTCAGAGGGGGAGGTTGGCAGGCACATTATGAACAGGGACAGCAAATGAGTAAGTGACAGGTGCCAGGGATATTTGTTGTACTGTGCTCCGGAGAGTTGCACCTGAAGCAGCACTCTGCTGGTTCCAGGGAAGCCTGAGGTGCAATTAAATAAATGGTAGCTAAACAGCAGAATGATAGCTCTGTGCTGAATTTAGCCAGACCTTCTGCAGAGCTCACCAAACATTTCCAAAAGCAACTAGTGTTATTTTGGCACCAGAGAAATGAGGATAGTGCTAATGATGAGACTTAATGTTGCACCTCAGTATACATTACCGTGTTTAAAACAAATGCATCACTTGTTTACGGTATGCTGTTAAAAATCTAATTTTTATCCGAGAATCTAACTGGGTTAATGACTGAAAAATGCCTGCTACTCACAGGGCTCTGCTGAAAGACCAATGACATGCAAAAATGCAGCTGGTCTGCAGCTCAGGCATCTGCAGTGGTATCAGCTCAGAGTGAGGCATGACAGCTTTATCCACATTATTGAATTAGGAATTTGTAAAGCAAGATTTGATATCTGCCTGCAAAGGCCAATTTGTGTTTCTTTCAGTGTTTTTTTTTTAAGCTATGTAATACCTGCAGGGGTAGGAAATTTCTGCACAGAAATATTTTGAGATTTTAATTTAGTGCTACATATCTTCCTTTCTTCATAACAGACACCGGAAATTCTAACTTAAAATTTGTTGCCCTTTCAATAAAAATAATAACTCTCATATTAATTTTTCTTAGATATAACATGTGGGGGGTTTTATATATTTAGAAATAGATCTGAGATAAGCATTGGAATTTTAAACTGTAGGAAAACAGATGCCAGCTATTTTATATCTGGACATTAAACAACCATAAAAAGTGTTTTAGCAGCTGAGTGTTAATTTCTTCCATGTTTTCTGTTAAATTTCACAGAAGATTTTGCAAAAGTTCTATGAAACTCACTTTTTAGGTACTAAGATCTCATTCAATTTTGTCTTCAGCTCAGTGTTCATAAAATAATGAGTAAATCTCTTTTCAGAACTAAATAGTGGTCTCTTTTTCTCTCAGAGAATATCTCCACCTAATTATAAATGTAATCCCTCCACATATCTTTTAAGTAAAATATCTGTCTTAATTGCTTTGATAAACAATGTGTTTTTGAGATAATCTACAAGCATTTGTCAAAACCATAAGTATTTTAAAGGGGAAACGAGAAATATTCAGGAAGATTAAATGTTCTGTAACAAAATGTAAGTATAAAAGAGAGCAGCTAAAATTAAATGGCACATTAGACACTTGCTTCCCATCTGGGACTCTCAATAGCTGACCAATTGTTTCTTTTGACACCCAATAATCTGACTTTTGTGAAGTTTACAGGCAAGTTTCCCAGAATGAAGTAGGCAAATTTTCAGATTGGCAAAATGAACTCATTTATAGTAATACCCTCTTTCCATAGAAGATTTTGCTTTTCTGTCAGAATTATCCTCCCTTCAAATAAGATCAGTTTCCAGTCACTCTGTAGGGTTCTCCCACTGTTTTGCAGTCCTCAGAACAAAAACACACCTTTTCAGCAGTAATACCACAGCATGACTTTTCAGATGGAATTTCAGAAAGGAAATTAGAGCTGAGGTCCCTGTGATCACTGAAAGGACAGAGCCACGCCACCCACAAACTGAAATTTCACAATTTATTTAAGTGGGAGTGCTGCAGTGGGGAGAAGGAAATTCCAGTCTAGAGATTTACACCTCTATTCCATGATCTTCACTCTCCTCATGGTCGCCCCAGTCCAGGCTGGTGCCCCTCCTTCCCCTCCCTGCAATGGTCTCAGGTGCCCTAGCCCTTGCTCTGACCATCCCACACCCTGGGGACACAGGGAGTTTTTTCTCTAGAGAGGCACAATTCTGCATCCCTTTGTGTGTGGATCATTCCCAAGAGATGGGCAGATACAGACCAAGTCTCACTGACTTAAGTGTTGCATTTGTCTGGTCTTCGCCCAATGACAAAAGCATTTTGGATAATCCCCATCTGCTATGCCAAAGTACAGTTCACCAGCTGTGGCACAGCAGTAAAACAGACAGGATGCATTGCAAACAGGCTGCCTCCTTCCACCCCCTCCACACCCCCATTTTCCATGCCCACCCAGTTCCTCCCCAAGCATCTTTGCCTTCCAAGACTGCGAAGTTATCCTGTTATAGTTGCTGAATCTTTGTTCTGCAAGGGCAATTTTTTTCAATTGTGAGAGATGAACCTGCCATTAAGGAATTCCAGCAGAAGCATGATAATGAGACAGCAGCCTGCCAGGCTAAACAAGCAGATTTCTTAGTGTTTACTTGAATCTCTTAAACTCTAAAGTAAGCTGCATCCATGCATGAGTTGATATATGAGGTACTCCAGCTTCTCTTTTTTCCTAAAATATTTGATTTCAATCAGTCTACAAAGAAGGCTCACAGTTCCACAAGGCTCTAAAAATGTGTGTATTTAAGCTCTTCCTGTCCTTTATGGAAAGTACCTGCTGCTCTCTAACCCAATACAAAGGGAAAGGTTTATTAGAACCACTTTTTAACTGTTTTTTCCTGGCCTTACCGACAAAATAATTTTGATGCTTTGCTGAAACAGTGTGTTTTTTCCCTGACAGTGCAACACCTTGAACCACAGACTATTTTACCATTGTCATGCAGACACAGTGCTTTCTGCAGCATGTCACTTTGGTGGAGAGGCTGTCACAAACATGCCAGGGTGTGTGCTACATTCACATGTGCAGTGGCATTGGTACACAGAAAACCAACTGGCTGGGAACAAGTCACACGGATACATTCATGTGCTCACAGCACCAGTTCTCCACAGCATTGCTGTCCTTCCCCTGGAAATGAATATACTTTCTGTTTTCTCTTCTTTTTATCTGAAAAGTCCATGATGACATTGATATATTACCATTACTCCAGCTCTAATACAACTCATAATCTAGACACAATGAATTCCAGGTCAATGGAATCTATAAATCCTTTCTTGAATCCACATTTTCACCGACCCCATGTGGTAGCCCTGCTAGATCAGCACCATCAGAGTGTTGTGAAAAGTCTCCTGTGTGTCACTGAGATGCTGGTGTCTGCAAAGCTTATAAAACTATCCCCTGTGAAGAGTATGCAGACCTTTTTTCATTCTCAGTTCACATAACAAAAATTAATTGAAACCTAGGTAATATTTGACATGAGAGTGTGCACACAGGCATGAAAACATGACAGTTTATACCAGGAATATTTTAGTTTAAATGCTTAAGCAAGGAAAGAGGTGAAAAATATATTGGAGCAGACAAGTGAAAGGATTTTTCCATAGTCTGTGACAAACACTAGCATCCCACCCTCCACATCAAGTGAAGGAAGATTTTCTATAATTCTGCTTGCAGTCACTTGCATCTGCATCCCAAGTGTCTCTGAAGGTAAGACCTCTAAATGCTTCTGCCTCAGCACTGACCCTGGAGCTTTTCCCAGCTTTAGAAATGCTGGTGCACATCCCAACATTGGCCTTTCCTACCTTTTCCAGAGCCTTTTCTCTGTCACTGATGGCACTGTCCATTTGAAAAAAAACTCCATCTTGAATCTTGGAACTTCTGTTGTAATTAATACTCGCTCTCAGCATGAAAATTCATGCTGAAGTCTCATCTATTTTAGTCCCTGACTAGCTCCATGACCTTGACAGAACAATTCTCTTTTACTCATATTTTTCACAAAACAATGGCACATTCCTCTGGAGTCACAATACCTATTAATTTGCATATATATTTGGTATTGAAATTTTTTCCCTTTTTTTCTCTTTGAAATATCCTCTTAAATGGCAATTCTTTCCCCAGCCTCCATGGTATAGTCAAGGGTTCAGTGATGGAAAGACTATGACAATGTCTCAATTCTTGTTCCTACCACTACAAACATCTTCATCATTTGGATTTGAGGTTTCTTTCTGGGCTTTTTGTGGTTTGTTTGTTTTTGGTTTTTTGGTTTTTTTTATAGCTATCACAAGACTGCTCTAATGTACTTCTATCCAAATGTAAGTCTCTCAAGAGGAAATTGAAAGAACAAGGTGCTCTGAACATGCTACATATTTGTTCTGCTTTTCTTCTTTTGATTTTTCTCTGTTGTTCAAGCACCAAGTGCAGAAGGCTTTTTGGGTACATTAATTAGCTACTATAAGGTTGTAGAGGAGAACTACAGGAAGATTATCCAGTCTCCAAAGAGAATGCAAACCTCTGCATGCAAAATGTCTATTATTTCTTACCATCTTTGACTTTATCTAGTGTTCTTTGACTTTTGGTAACAGAGAAAAAGTTAGATAAAATTACTTTCATTAGGTAATATAGTATCACTTATCTTAAGTTACAAAAGCAATGAAGCAATCAGAACCCTCAAGGATGCATTAGAGTGGATTACTATAATACTTGAAGGGTCAAGATAATCTCTAAATATCTTATCCCTTCCATCTCAGGAGCAAGCCTGAGGCATTATCTCTTACTCAGAAAACTTAACCTAAATTAGAGAGAGAAAGAGTGTATTTGTTTTGCACAGGCTGGTTTTTGATAGTGGGGAACCATAGACGTTGTTTCTGTGAGAAGCTGCTGGAAGCTTCCACCACGTCCAGCAGAGCCAATCCCTGATGGCTCTGAGGATGAACATGCTTCTGGCCAAGGCTGGGCCAATTGGAGAGGTTGGTAACACCTCTGTGATAAGAGATTTAATAAGAAAAATCAAAGCAAAGTGTGGCATGCAGTGTTAATTCAGCCAGAGAAGAAGAGGAGGTGGGAATGTGTGAGGTAAACAACATGGAGACACCAGGGTCAGTGAAGAAGGAGGGGCAGGAGCTGCTCCAGACCCTGGAGCTGAGATTCCTCTGCAGGCTGTGGTGCAGCCCATGGTGATGCAGCTGTGCCCCTGCAGCCCATGGGGATCCATGGGGGATGCAGAGATCCACCCACAGCCCATGGAGGTGCCCATGCTGGAGCACGTGGATGCCTGGAGGAGGCTGTGATCCTTTGGGAGGCCTGTGGAGAGAGGGGCCCTGTCCCCAGTCTGGAGCAGCCTGTCCTTGGAGCACTGCAGCCCATGGGATGAGAATCACGTCACAGCAGTTCTGGGAAGACTGCTTGTTTGTGGGAGGGACTCACCTTGCAGAAGTTTTGGGAAGGCTGCTGCTCATGAGATTGGAGACACGCTGGAGAAGTTCACAGAGATCTGTCTCCCATGGGAAGGGACCCCACGGACTCACAGGGGATGAGTTCTTTTCACAGAGCAGCAGAAGAAAATCTCAGGTGACAAATTGACCAAACCCCCTTGCCCTCTCTCCCTCGCTGTCAGTGGGAAGAAGGGAGGGGCTGGGCACCAAAAAAGGTTTTTAAGGGCTTCTTTTACTTCTCATTATCCGACTCTGTTAGTCATAAATTCACTTTGCAACTTTAAGCCTGTTTTGCCCTTGTAGTGTTTTTTCCTGGTCCTTATCTCAAGTCATGACCCCGTTGTTATTTTTTTTTTTTTCCGTCTCCTCTGCCCAGCTGTACAGGGCAGGGTGAGCAAGAGACTTTTGTGAGTGCCTGGCGCTGGGCCAGTGTCAAACCATGACAAAGAGGTAGGCAGAAAACTCCAATAATCATGGATAATTGGCAGAATAGTCATTGACTGAAGAGATACAAAACTTTTGACTGAAGAGATACAAAACAGTGTAATCATGGAATTGAAGCTAAAACACTAGAGCATATTTCTCATTATGTGAGTATCAAGCATTTATAACCAGCTTCATCAAAACCTTCTTCTGAGCTGCTCCTCAGATAATTAAAGGGCATAAACTCCATTCTCCAGGCAGTGTCTTTGACCAAAGTACAAATTTCTCCATTTTGTAAAGGAGTCTGAAAGCACTTACATCTGTTGTACAAGCAAAGTCCCACCTAAGACTAGTGGCTTACCTTTGTCTCTGATTTTGGACCCTGTACAAAATAAAAATGCATCTCCTTTGCTCCTTTGAATTTTATGCTCTTATGTTTCAAATTTGCTGTGTCAGATCTGAATATTTCTTTTAGAGGGTCATGATTTCTATGAAAACCTGTGCTCCAAAAGCCTCTGGACACCTTCAGTTGTCAAACCATCTTGGAAATCCGGCTTGTGATATGATAAGGTTCATCATGGTGCATGTGTACACAGGTGTTAGGAGACACAGACACAAAGGCACAGCTGTGTATGACAGGGTTAACCTGTGAAATTGAAACTTGGCATTTGCAATGTATAATGGTACTATTTGAAACTCTCACAAATGCTTTCTCTTGCAGATTGATTGTAGAGAGAAAAGCTCAAGGCCTCCATCGAATTCAAATCCCATTCACCTTTTTTAAAAGGATCTGAATGTCAGCACCTGGATTAATCACCTATTTTGGACAGATAAGATTTTAGTATATATTCATATATTGAAAAGTGAAGTGGCTGAAACTTATATGACAGTTTTAGAGACTGTTTATCATGCTCCTTATAATGAAGAATTTTTGCCATGGGATTATTGATACAATTTTGAGAACAATTTCCTTTCACACATAACCCTTTTGGTTAATTCATTTAGTTGTGTCCTAAAGAAAATCCAATAGTAAGATTAACTCAGTAAAGCTGTACTTTGTAAAATCACTGTTAGTTGCTTAAATACTAAGTAAAGACACATTATTTAGGTACATGAGTGTGCCTAAAAGCAACAACACCCCTAGGAGTGAAAGATATTAACTGCTTTCCTTCGAGGCAATTCTGCATAATATTTGCTGGTTAATTTAGGATGGTAGCGTGACACTTACTGCCTATAGCAAAATGAAATTAATAGAAGAAATTTTGTGAAACATTTCTGACAGTGGAATTTTCTTCCCTATCGATGATTACACTCTGAAGCATTTTAGAATGAAATCTACAGCTCCATTGTCCAAATAATCTCTAAATTTTCTTTCATCAAACAATGTTTCTAAGAGTAAAATAAAAAGAAAGTAAAAGTGGTTGCTCATCAAGACAAGATTCCAGTGCCAGTGAAATCAATGGCAAAAGTCTCACTAGTGTCAGAGAAGCCAGGCCTTGTCTTCAGGGGATTTTTCTCTTATGTGTACTGAATTAGAGAAAAAACCCTCTCAGTGCATTAGAGGGATATTTTAAAAGGCAGAAAGTAATTTTGCCTGTGTTTTCTTTTAGTTCCTACTCTTTCCTGCTTCCTTCTGAGGGAAAATGCACCCAGTGCTCCTGAGGACACAGTGTTTTGTAGATGAGGTGAATATTTAAGTGAACACTGAGCCTGCAGCTCCACAGAACAGACAGCTTCATCTACTAATTTCAAAAAGTCTCATTATTTCTCATTTGGGATAGGCCACTAGAAGACTTAACTGACTTCAGATTCAATTAGCTTGCTTTTAAAGTAGTTGAAATTTTAACATGGCTTCCAGAGAGCCATGAGGGACTAGGCAGTCTCCAAAGCAGGGAATTCCTTGCTGCTTCTTGCACAAGAGATGGGATGGCTGAGTTATTGCACATTTCTTCATGAAGATGAGATACTTTCACTTTTCAATAACAAATTCCTCCCTCATGTTTTCCTGACTTTCTGCACCCAAACAGAGACCATTAAATTATATGATTTTATGATGATATTATGTGTCTTTATAGCTTTGCTAAAATCTGTTCTGGTGCAGCACATGCAGTCATTATGTTTTTTTTAAAAAAGTAGCCTACTTAAAAATCCAAACATTAGACTAAAGACTGAAAGAAAGAAAAAGCCATTCATTTAAATTAAGGAACTCAAGCTTTTTAATTGCTTAGAAGACAAAATCATGGTGATGTAGCTATGGAAAGGTCTGCAATCCATTGAAAGATGCACAATAACAAATCTTGGTTAAGTATTAAAAATTTTAATTTAAAAGAGTCACTAAGTTGTATCATTAGAGCCATGTGAACTCCGCAAATATTCATCTTCATGTTTAACCTTTTCTTTTATTTCACAAGCCTAAACAAGTTATAATTTGAAAGAACGACTAAATAGAAATACAACTAAAAATACTACATAAAATCCTGCACTAGATAATCCAACCATTCACACATGCTTAAGAGGCAAAATAACCCATACATAATGTCAGCATTCATCAGCAATTAAATATCCTGCATGAAGAGGGATCTCTAGGTATTGTATATTAATGGTTTAATAATAACATTCACATGGACTGTCGTGGTTTAAGAGGAAATGAAGTTTTTTGTGATGGTGTGGGCAAGCCAATCAGTGTTCAGATTTAATATTGGCACCTGGTTTGTCCACTGAGGGCATGGATATGCCTCTGAGAACACAGGGGTTAAAAGCTGTGATCTCCCAGGGGAACTTCCTCTTGGAGTCCCGCTTGAGAGTGAGCAGATCCTCCCCCCCCCCCCCCGCCCAGATCTGGCTGGGCAGGGGGGGAGGGGAGCCATGTGGCCGGAGAGAGAGGTAGACCAGGCCTGGGCCCAAGGGTGGAGGAGAACACTGCGAGGGCTTCGGGCAGCCATCCTCCATTCCACCCCACCCCCCCCGGAGAGAGGGAGAGAGAGAGACAGAGCCGGTGCCTGTGGTGCCTGTGATAGTGGCCCAGCGTGAAGGAGAAGGGGGGGGGGGGTGCCCAGCAGGGCAGCCAGGCGTGGGAGTTGACGAAGTAAACCGGCAGAGAGCCTGGGACTTTTAACCCCTCTGAGGAAGATGGGAACCTTGCAAAAGCTGAGTCTTCCTGAAGTTGATGAGATTGAGAAGATGTTGAGATTGAGGAGATGTTGAGAAGAATTCTAGGTGGGAGGAGATGATGGAGTGGCTTTGGGCTGGACTTTTCTTGTATAGCCACAGCAGAACCACTGGTGTTCCTGTGACACAGAGACTGCATTCTAGGGGGAGGCAATGGCTCAGAGCCAGGAGAGTGCAGTGATGTGGAGGAGTGAACAGAGACGACGGGTGAGGAGGGTGGTGATGGTGCCCTCCGCTTCGAAGAAGAGAAGAAGAAGAAGACGATCTCTGTTCAAGAGACCCCTCGGCCCCAGGGGGTGAAATCTGGGGGGGACAAGTGTCCCAAAAGGAGAAGGACTGTGCTCCCTTTGGAACTGGTCAAAGTATCCTTAAAATGAAAAAACCCTAGAAGCAGCTCTGATCCATGTGCAGTGGTGAGAGCACTGGACATGGAAGTCATGTGGCGCAAGAGAGACTCCTCGAGAGACTGAGAATTGATTATCTGAAGGGTGGCAGTAGAATTGGAAATTTGGTGGGGGGAGGAGGAAGAATTTGGAAGGTTTTCATCTTGTGTTCTATGTGTTTTGTGTGTCTTCCTTTGTAGTTGTAGGTTAATAAATGTTTTTTTTCCTTTTAACCTTAAGTTGGAGCCTGCTTTGCTCTGTCTCTGATCACATCTCACAGTAGGTGCCAGAAAAGGAGGTGATCTCGTGGGGGCACTGGCATTGTGCCAGGCTCAAACCATGACATGGACATAAGGTCCTCTAGAATACCTGAGCAGCTAACATGAGTTGTGTGATCAATCAAAAAAAAAGAAAATAGAAAAAGGAAACAAACAAGGAAAACATTGCATATTTAACACAATCAGGGGTGGATTTCCATGAATAATTCTTTAGTTTCTGAAAAGCCAAATTAAAATGTAGGGTAAGTTTCTTTTTTAATAAAATAAGTAAATTCTCAATTTCTGAAAATAACAGTTCACCAAGTTCTTGTTACCAACCTAAGTGACTTCCCAATTTAGTGAAATAGTAATGGTCAACTAATTAAATATAATATGGTTAATGTATTAAATTTTTATTCCTTTTTCCTTTTAGTTATTTTAGGTTATTAAAAATGGCAGCATTAGAAAATTTTTTTGTCACAGCTGTTTACACTCTTGTTTTCTTTAGTCCACAGTCATTTACCTCATTTTGTCTATAAAGTTCAGTTCTGCTGTTTCTAGGTATTTCTTAATGAGCATACCTAATTATACAGGAAACTAAAATCCATAGTCAAAAGAGCTGCATTTACATTCCCTACTATTTGGGGAAGGTTTACCTGGAAAGGTAACAGAGTTTCTCTGCCTTGCCTGGGTTTCTGATGCAGGTGGACATACCAGGTACTTACAGACAGAAAAACCTGCCCATACCCTCAACTTGTCAGTCTGTCAACTCCTGTCAGTCAGTCTTAAAATATTCTTCCTTGAGTCTAGATCTTGTGCAGGGAAAGGACTGACAGATCACTCTAATGGGCTGAGAACACAGCATCAGGGCTTATTTTATTCTCTCTACTCTCTTCCAATTATTCTTGTTTCTGTAGCTTTCCCTCAAGACAGATCTTTGTCATGTGTCAATAAATAAAGTTATGAAGTGGTTATCTCCTGCATTCAACTGGACAGAGGCTGATTTTATACAGTGAAGGTGAATTGTAAGCTATGCTGAGACACATTAGCCCTTTTGTTCAGTCTGTGAAGCTAACAGTGATCTAAGAAACTGGCACTTGCAGAATTCATGAATACTTTGGAAGGCTATTTTTTAAGAAAATTAGATTAAATATGTGACAGGAAAGCAGGTAAGGGTCTGACAAATGAAAGAGAGACAGAAAAGGCAGAAAGAGAAAAAAAAGCCCTGATGCCAATGTGTCATCTAGAGGGAAAAAATGGAAACAAAGCCAAAGCAAACCAAACTAAACCAAAACTAAAAAAAGCAAACCCAATCATGTGACAACAATCTGACATGGCTAAAGATTATGAGCAGACAGATATGCACCCTCAGGGAGTTCAACCACCAAGAAAGTCCTCTCAAAACTGTCCACATCACGGGCTAGCCTGTGTCTCATTCGTGCAGGGCCAGCTACCTCCATGTCCCCCAGGGACAAAGCAGCACAGAGGGTGAGGGAAGGCTGGAGATTCATCTGCTGAGACTCTGAGGAGTGACCGTATGTCAAAAGTTATCACTTGGGAGGTACAACCAAGGCAGGACCCAGCCCACAGGAGAACCCAAGAGTGGGCTGCTGCTTTGCGGGATGCTTTAAGAATGCAATGCCCTCAATTAAGGTGCTTGAAATGTCTCTACATGTTGGACCAATACAGGATAATATTTGTGGTAAACAAAACTGTGGCACAGTAACGAGGCAGGTGATTAAATCAGGGCTACAAATCACAAGCAGGTTGCTGAAATGTCCACTACACCGGGTGTATCCCCTCTGCTCTCTCCACACTTGTGACTGACTCATGGCACAAGAGTGACTTCAGACCTTTGTATTTCAGCTAAGGGTTCTCTGTAAACCACTTTTGTTTCACTTGCTGGGTCACAGAGCTGAATTTTGTCCTTGCTGTTTCAATTCCAGTACTTCTTCTGAAGATCTGAAGAGTTTCACCATTGGCACACTTAATCACATTAGCATATGACAGTGAGCACGCTTATGATTTGTGGAAACTGATAAAGCTATTTGGGTATTTCATCTGCCTGGGATTTGTTCTTGCATGTTTTTGAATCTCCTGCTGAGTGCTGAAGATTTTTATATCACAGAGTGCAGGGAAGCACCAACTTTGAAGTCTTGTGAGTACCCCCGTCACATTTCAGCTGTAAATAATTGCCTTCCCATCAGTACTTATGTTTTTCTGGGGTTTTAGCTACAGAGGTCATATTTTGCAGTCAGCAAACAAATGTTACTTGTCTTATACAGATTTTCTTCTCTCTCTGGTAGGCAAAATCCTCCACAGAACCTCTAGCTGACAATCAGGAGGGGAACAGGGCTGAAGAAATTCAGCAATACAAAACATGTATTGGAGAACGGGATTTTTGGTAGGAAATCTACACATAATAAAGGGTTGCTCACATACAGTGCTTATGCAGATCCTTTCATACATAAATTCAGACAGTTCTTGTGTGCTAGAAACTAGAATTCCCCATCAGAGTATGCAGAACCACCTTGTTTTTTCCTGAAGACTTCTTTATTTACCAGAACTTTGATGATGGTGGACTTGTAAGTATGCAGAAAGCACTGCTGATCATTTCAGTTGCCACAACTATTTTCCAGAGCACATTTTTATTTCAGTAAAGTTCATTTATTTTGGCAGCTAGAGAATGTAATTTCTTTTTAAAATTATAGAGGGTCATGATTTGACCCCTATTCCCCTCTGTTCCCATCTCCTATACACTCAAAATGTTCCATTTTTTTCCGCAATTCCCCCTATGGGGGAATGGTTCTCTATATATTGGTACTCTTTACCAGTGGTGTAGTCAAAATATTCATTTAAATAGAGATAGTAAAGTAAAAGCACATAGGAAGTTGGAGGTACTAACTTTTTTTTTTTCTTTTTAAATAACTTATTTTATGACTCGAACTTTATTGAAAGTATACATTAGTTAGGTAAAGTAGCAGTGGAATTCTTGGGGGACCAAAACACTGACTTAATCTTTTCTGTTCCTGTTTTCGTTCCAAATGGTAAATGTTGTTTTGTATTTGACATCAAGGTGACAGTCTTTTCCTCTGTAGTCACCCTTCACTTTTTAATCCCAATACCTTGAGGAGAGCTTCACTTTTGGCTGATATTAATACTGTCTGTAGTTCAAAACCAGATGGGATCTCTCCAGAGGGAGTTTAAATCCAAACTCCTGTGGATGTTACAGGAGCTGGCAAACCTCACAACTCCCAGGATAGGACCTGTGTTCTTCAACCATTTGCATGGAATTTGGTTTTTTTTTACATTTTCACCATGTTTTATTCCTTAGACAAATAACAATGAAACAGCTGCTTTCAGGGATCTTATAGCTCTATACTAACAACTAAAAAAGGCAGTTACTAGTAGAAGAAAAGTATTAAGTTTATTCAGCTCTCATACTTTTACTAATACTTCATAATTTCTTACATTTCAAACTATTTTAGGGAAACAAACAAGCAAAAACAGGCTACAAAAAGGGCAGAACACTTTTTGATTTTTAAAGTGATACTAAATCTTTTGTGTCAGGTCAGCTCAATACTAAGATGCCTGTGGCTACTGTGTCACAGCATCTGAAGAGACCTGTGTTTTTGTTTGATTACATTAATCACTGTGAGCCACAATCTTCTGCTTCCCATTTTGCCTTCTGTGGCTTACAGACCTGAGAGGAGGCACAGTTCATACAGGAAATTTGGGACCTGCAAAATGTCAGCACATCACACTGACTACATGACCACAGCTTTCAAGGGGACAGTGCAGCACTGCAGGAAAAGACAGCTTAGTGCTGAACTGCTTCAGTGTAGAATGTCTTGGGTAAGGAAAACTTGCAACCCTTTTCAAACAACTCTCAATTAAGTTGTTAAATAGTTTGTCAGTGTTTTCCTATTAAAAAAATAATTTATTCTTGATAAAATAAAACTTTTAGATAACACAATAAGAAATTCTGTTATGAGATAAAGATATTGAAGGCTAGGACAGAAAAATAAGCAGAATATTTTGTTTGTGGTGAGAGAGAAGATATGTTTGTTGGTAAAGTGAAAGACTCCAACTTTCAAGTGAGGACAGAATTAAGTTGACAAAATCTGGGATGCTGACGCAGCTCAAACCTGCAGGCAGTTCAGCTGGATGGAAGTGTCATGAAAGCTCCTACTTCAAATCCTCCAACAGTTTCCTGCACACCCTCTGGACAGGGAGCAGAGAAGGACAACTGGGAATGGAGAAGGTAAACTTCCCCCACTTTCATTTGGATAACAAGCACAGGCAGATATATCCAGTCAAGGCAGTATCTGCCTCCCATAATGACTTGCTGGTGTCAATTCCACAAGATGTGGAATCTTACTTCTGGAGAGGGTGTTTCCCTTGTAAACAGCTTGGCAGAGCACAGTTTTGTTTTCTTCTTATGAATTTATTCTTACCTGTTTTGCACTTTGCATCTCCTTTCATGTCATGGCTCAATCTGCCTGCATCAGGCAGAAAGGGTCGGGCTGAAGAAGCAGCAGCCCACCCAGCTGTGTCCACAGGCAGAGGTGGCAGGGAAACACAGGGCAGGAAGGTGTGCCTATTCAGTGAAACCCATGGTTTTCATCAATCTGCCATTCAGCCCTGGGTATTAAACTCAGAACCAGCAAACCAGGGGCAAATCTAAGGGAATCAAATTGTCACTGGCTGAATTCCCAGCATGGTTTGAAGAAAAGGATGAAAAAATAAAAATGTTCAACAAAAGGAAAAGCAAAATGCTTCCTATAGTATTAGAAATTGATGTTTTACACACTCTGTTGAGCTCTTCATCTAATGTAGATGAGTAACTACACTGACTTTAGCAGAAGTGTAGTATTTTGTAGGTGAAGTTTACTGTAATGTACAACCTCCTAAATTAATATATTTCTGGTAGTTGAACTTTATAACAGTTTTTACTTTATTTTTTATCATGGAATTTTATTTCTTTTTTTTACAGTGTTTTGCTTTAAACAAACTCTTTTTACATTTAGAATCCATGGCCATTAAAATAATGTCATTGAGAAGAATACAGAGAGCTCCCAACACTCAGTTCCTTACTCTCTGAAACAGCACAAACAAGTCTGGAAGACATTCCCAGAGTCTTTGCATCTTTTTCATATACCCTGAATTCAAACAGCAGCAAACATAAATTGCTCCACACCTCCAAAATTTTGCTGGGGTAAAAAGGACCAGGAGGAGATATGAAAAAATAAAGTGATTAGAAAAAGTAATGAAAATGCAATCAGGGGGTTTGAGTTTCAAAGCAGAAGAAGGCTCATAGCTGTTCCTCTTCCTGGGAATCCTGGATATTGAACATCTAATTATCTTAATGTACATACAGCAATGTGGTATGCAATGTTCAATTTTCTGATTATCCCAAAATGGTTTCGTAAATGAAAAAAAATTAAAGTGATTGTTTTGCTTAATGCAAGACTGGTACACAGATGAGTTCTTTAATGAACTATATTATTTCTTTATTCAAGTTCAATTTCGCAAAGTGCTCTTTAAAATAAGTCTCACAGTGAGAGTGATTTGAATTGCATTCACATGTGTCCAGTGAATAAAAGGGATCCAAAAACTTGTGTGGACTAAAAGATGGCAGAACAGGTCATAAGCACATGATGTGCTTATTATCTTTAATAATTTTTCTGTTCATCAAGCTGTTCCATAATTTTCGAAATCTGATCATAAATATAAAACCTGAAGACATTCTGATGCTTCTTTTTGGTAAATTTTTTTTTTTTTTTAAATTTTAAAAATTAAAAAAACAACAGCTGCTGGTACAGGTTTTGTGAAGTTTTCGCCACTGTATTGCTCTGCTACAGTAACAGCAGCCAATCAAATCTGAATTTTAGGATTTGGTAAAACATGTGCTCTGTGTTCATACCTTTCATGTCTTAACTGCAGTTCTTTGCAGGTATAGTTTCTTTCTTGCTTTGTCTCATTTTTATTTATTGTAGCCTAGAAATCAGTTGTCCATGATAGAGACCTAACTCCCTATATTCTCTCCTCTAACCTTGACTAGGCACAAGAAAATAAGTTTTATTTTTAACCAAGGGGTAAAATTGCTAAAATTTATTTTGCATCAAGCTTATAAGGAGTGTTCACCTCCATTGTTAAAACAAAAACTTTAATCTAACTGTATTCACACAGCTGAATTCATAATGAGTTCAGAAACTGAGAAATTTAAAATATGGGAATAGATATTATGTTCTTAAAATAAAGAGGCCTATTTCAAAGGGAAAAAAAGAGAGGAAGAGAAAGGGCAGGTTATTGATTTCTGGGGTTTTAAAAATATTATTTTCATTTTCCTGTCATGTTAAAAAGAATACATCAAATACTGTACAGATTTGGCAATTCTCACATTAGATTTTTTTAATTAAAAAGATCATTCAAGAAAAAATAAAATCATTTGCTTCTCAGTGAGTCAATCCTCCTGCCTTTTGAGAAGTGCTGGTTTTGCTTAAGGTTTTAATGAGCTTTGGGTCGGGGTCTCAGATTACAAATTCATTACAGCAAGGAATAATCTTCGCCTTTCACCTATAAGAACTCATGATAATAATTTCATTATAAAATGGTTGTCTTACTGGAAAATGTACCACCACAACTCACTGTTTGAACAAAAAGAGACTTCACTGAAAATCATTAAGTTTAAGATATTTTTCTCAGATATTTCTCTCATTGCTGGTTTAGATCTGACAAGTGCATTGTAAGGATTAATATAGATACAGCTTTGAGGTGCTGATGACTTTCTTCATATAAAATTGTTTATGGGGAGAAAAAATAAAGAAGGCTTCTGCTGTTTTATGAGGTGATCTCTGGTGTGAAAAAAAAATCAACAGTAAATAAATCTATTCTAAATAAGTTGGACCACTTGACCTATGCTGTGAAAAAAGGAACTCTCTTGTGAAGTTGCTTCTGGGGACACGGTGTGTCCCCATTTGCAAAAATTGCTCCAGCCTCTAACAGAATGAGTGGAGCAGCCGAGAGCTCTATGCTTTTTTCTGCATCTCCCTAAACAGTAACATGCAGAATATTATTTGTTTAGTAATATTTTGCTCTTCTTTCTGCCACCTGTGTGTTCCAAGTTGGTATTACTGCCTGATAGTCATTTTTCCAAGGTAAATGAGTAAAATGGATTGTAAAGCCCCTTGTGCACAGGGTAGGCTACTCAAGGCTGGTGGAGAAAGCTGACCTCACTTATGCCTCTATTTGAGAGCTCAGCAGTATGCTTAGACAAAAAAAGAAGACTTTGGAAGTAATGAATGGACAGAGTAAAATTATGAAGAGGTGTTTTTTTCCTACCTCTCTATGCCTACTAGGAAAAAAAAAAAAAAAAAAAAGAAAAAAAAAAGAAAAAAGCAGCAAGATATTTCTGATAGGAACCACAGACATGAAATATAAGATTGCTTTCATTGAATGTCCACTGAGAGTTTTGCTGAACAAGAGGCTCACAGATGAAGAGGGCAGGAATCTTTATAATACAGCCTCAGAGCTCATGCTGCTAGGAGCTCGCTGGCTCAGAGGAATAAGGGGGTGCATGTAATGAATATAGACTGACCTTCTAAAGCAAGATCCTGCACAATTTTTTGCTAACGTTTCTGTCTAAGAGAAAAAGTCACTTAGTGTGGCAGCTTACTGCTTGATGTTAGGTAAAGAACAGTTTGTTCCTAAAACAAAACTTTTTCTCCATAGAATGTAGACTGGCAGTGGAATAAATGGCTTCTTATTAAGAGGAGCTCAAAGACCTTCAGTTTCTAAGGCCTGAAAAAAAAAATTCAAGACCAGAAATCCTTTGAAATTTTACCCTCATTTTCTTTATGCTGCAATCTCCAATTCCAGGTATGGACATGTAGAGAAGTTTTTTATTCACACGATTCTCAGAATGCTATAATTCACAGTCTGCACAGCCTGAGAAATAGGCTCTGAAATTAAAGAAGGCTGCTGATGTCATGATGAAATAAGCAGGCTAGTGTAATTTATCTTCTGCATAGAAAAATAAGTTTCAGAGCCAATAAGTGACAAAGCTCCAGCTTCAGTGATTTTCGTCATAACCCCTCAGAGAGTCATAGAAATGAAAGCAGAGCATATAGTCCCTAAAATTTAGATAGGTGAGCTAGAGCATAAAAGCAAGGTAAGTGGCATTATATGCAGTACTACAATATTTTTCATCAGTGTCCTGAAATACTATAGAGCAGCATATGTGCAGCCATGTTCAAGCATCCTACTACCAATTGCTAACACAATTAAGAAAATAATCATAAAACTTTCCAAAGTAAATGAGACTTTTTTGATTGAGTGGCTCATTCCAGTTTCACCTTTTCTCTCACCTTCCTCGGAAAGTTTCATACTGACTGCTGAATTTCAATCACATTTCCCAGAGAGGGATAGACCTCAAAGAAAACATTGTAAATTTCTGGCAAATGAAGTAAAATATTCCCGTAAGTATTTTCAACAGAAGGTTGACACTGGTATCATGTGTTCACATGTATTACCTAGCTGGAACCTATATGAGATGGTAAAAGATGTTCTGCAAAATCTCTGCTTACTGTAGAAATAGGATTTTTTTGTGTTATGGGTTGTAGTGCGTTGTGGGTTTTCTCCCAATAATGAAGAGGTATCTTATTGGTAAAACTGATAGAAAAAATTTTAGAATGGATTTGTTTTCCTGGATATCTTGAACTAGATTTTAATAATTACAATCACCAATTCTTGTTGCTTGCTAAAGGCTGTCTCCCAAACATACTCTTGCCCTTCAAAAGCTGTTACACACAGTTACTCCTCTCTTGGGCTTCTCTCTGTATGCAGTTAACAATTACTTAGGTTCTTATGTGAAGACTGATGGAAATGTAAACACAATACTCCAACTAATGGAAGGGAGGTCTTTCAGAAAAAGTACCAGGGAAATTCACTCACTTCATCCACTCTGCTGCATTCAGAGTACAGTGTGCAATTTCCCATTCGAAGGGCCTTTGTTTTTTGTCAGCTAGGCCAATCTGAAAATCATCAATTGTTTTCCGATGCTATAAAGCCACACAAGCAGGCGTGATCAGATTGTTGATGTCTTAGAAATAGAAGAAAAAAATAATTAGACTGCATGTGAACATTCCCCTTATGAATATCTAAATGAAAGTAAGTAAAGTAAAAATTTAATCAATAGTGAAGTATACCTAACAGGAAAGTAAGCAGAAACAACAGGAAACATAAGCGAATATTTCATTTACCAAAAAAAAGGAAGTTTTCTCTTAGACATGCTGTCAACATTTACTTCATTAAAAAAATAAAGCATAAAAATATCAATATTTGCAATCACATGCATCTATATATATGATACATGTCTGACTGAAGCATAGGTCAGCAAACATTTAAAACCTCTTGTAAGAGGAGGTTGCTCTTCAGTTAATTCATCCATCATGCTTTATTCATGCCTATAGCTATAGTTAATAACAGCTATGATTGTTATGTGGCAAGCAGGACTAAAAGCAAGCTGCTAGGAGACAATATCAGCAAGAGAAGCAAATCAAGCAACCACTGAAAGAAAGACGCTTCAGAGATGCAACTTCCAGAAGGCAGGACAATTACTCCCTTCTGTGAAATTTGGTCAATGCCTGGTCTCTCCAGTAGTTCTCCAGGGAATCAGCCAGCTTTGTCCTCATTACTCTGCAGCCAGTGAGGTGGGACCTCTGTGCTGAATTCAACACAGTGGCTTTGGTTTGTTGCTCATCTTTATTCTGCTGTGACAAAGCAGAGGACCGCTTGAGAGGAATATTGACACAGCACTGCCGACAACATTTCCAAATGCTATTATTTCTTTCCCTGTTTCTTGATCTTCCTTTTCACCTTGTTGTACCTCTCTCTGATCTCCCAGATCCCTTCCAAATAAACAGCCTGCTCAGAATTATTCTTTACCTTTTGGTCACAGTTCTGCTATGTCCATACCTGAATTTGTTACTTCTTATACCATTACCTAGCTCACCTTGACATGAATTGCTGCCCTGTAAGCTTTCACTCCCTGGAGGGTTCCTTCACTTACTTCTCTGAATTATGGCAATCAGTCACATAATTCCCCTTAACCATCTGCAAAATCTAGCCATCTCATAGCACTTTGGGTAACTTTTGTCAGCTTCTGACTGTTATCATCACAACCAGCAATTTTTCATCTTGTGTCCTGTGTCATCACATGCTCTGTTCAGTCATGAAGACCTCAGGTCAGCACCTTTTCATTTTCTTGCATCACTAACAGCATGCATAACCCTAAAGACAGATGTCTACCAATGCCTATCAGTACAGATACAATTCTATCATCACATCAAGGAAGAGAAGTTAAAAGCATCCATCACTGGGGCCAGCACTTTGATGATCTTTTCATCTGACAGCATTGTGAACTGGCATGGTGTGCAGCAGAATCTAACTGACATCTAAGAACTGGCCTTTTATTGCTCAGCAAAATGCAGAATCAAAAAGTTCCCTCAAGGTTTTTCAGAGCCTTTATACTTCCACAGCTGTTTGGTTTTTTTTTTTTACCTTGAAGAAAAGTAGACATTCCCAGCTATTTCTGTCAAAGAATATCTGTATGAATGTTCTCCCAGGTTACAGCGCAGGGTTCACAAGTTTCTGTTTTGTACAGCTCTGTGCTGGACTATTATATAAGCCCATGTGTGGGGCTATAACATGCAGGAAGCCTAAATGACTTCTTAGTGATTTATTACAGGCAGCGCTAAGTAGCTCAAAGGCCCAGCACAAGGTAGATAAAAAATTCAAATTATTTTATACCCCAACACAGTTCCATTTTTCTCTTTAATCCTTCATCTTGTCCAAATTCTGTGCTAACAGCACCAACGGACAATTTAACATTTGAACAGGCATTCAAGATAGTTAGGAAAGGGAAGATCCCTTCTCATATGGTCAAAAGTTTGCATGGAAGCTGAGGCTTACTGGATCTAACTGGTGTTACTAGGCACTATGCCTGTTCCCTCACAGTAAGCTGTGCCACATCTTCTCTATAGAGCAATAAGGAGGAAAAATGGGAAAAACTTGATCTCACCCTGTGTCAGTTCCTTAGCTGGTATGAATCAACCTAAAACCACCAACACATAGGGATCAAGCTTCCAGCCTTCCTGAGCCTCAAAATAAGTTGTTTTCTGTAATTTTCAAGTAATCCAAAGCAGCATGGCTCACGGGGAGAAGCTTATCTGACTTGCATTAAGAAAATTATTGAGGAGAATATGTAACATCTGTTTTGAGGGGATTCAACACTAAAATGAGACTTTGGCTCTTCTCAAGAGTTTATGGGTTTTTTTGGTGAGCACAAGGATATGAATTGTTGGGAGTCTTTGATCCTGCGTTAAGGATCAAAGATTTTGTCTTGTCATGGTTCCAGCATAAAGACCTGGGAGCTGAGTAGGTTGCAGAAGAAACTAAGATGCAGTTAACACCAACCCTTTGACACCTGTTATCTCCACAGATGATAAGCCATTGCAGAAACATTATAAAATGTACAGAAATATCTGAAATCAATGAACAGAAGAACTTCCTGAACTAAACCTGGAATTTATTCTTAAGTAGAATGAGGTAATTTGTGCCTCCCTAAAGGCAAGGATCACTTCAGAAAAGTTGCTACCTTCTCTCCAAGGTGAGAGAAAAACCCTTAGGATATCTCTGGTGATTTATTTTGTCTCTCATACTCACCCATCTCCATTAAAACAAGGATCTGGAGGTTTGTTTTCCTCTCAATATGCCAAAGAAACTGAATTTATAGCATAAGTGACCTTATATAACGTCTTTCTCTACTTTGATTAATCAAAGTAACCTCTTTTAGTCCAGCTCACAGCCTGGAGTTATTCTATTCCCTCCTCTTTGTCTAATTCACTAGTATCTATCCTGGAAATAGAACAGAAACTATGATGCTACTGCAGAAAAATCAACAAATAAATTTAAAAGTGATTCATATTTTAAACCAGTCAGAATTGGGAATATGGCAGCAGAACCAGGAGTTTGAAGTAGATTGGCTATGTTGGGCTCAAAATTAATAATTTTAGAAACTGAGTCAAAAACTATTACTATTTGGAAAAAATGTGGCACATACAGAATTATAGAGAGGGCAGGTGTAAAATTTGTTTCCATCTCCTACGAGGTGTTTCCCTGAGAGGCCCTCTCCCTCCTGTTTGAGATGCAATCCTATCAGGACTGTGCCTCTGGAATGTGTGCCATGTGACAAAGTACAACACACCCATTTTTTATATTGACAGTTTCCTCACCTTCTACAAGCAGCAAATTAATCATGAAGACTTAATTGGATTTGGCCATATGACTATGTGGAGATAGTTCTGGCCCCAGCAATAAAGAAATGGCATACCAATTCATTAGATACACTGCTGATACTTCAGTCACAATTTAAGTCAATGTTGAGCTCCAAGTCTTCCTTTTCTTATTATCCCAACAGTCATTTGTGTCAGCATTATCCAAGGACACCTATATTTGCATGGAATTATGAGCTTCATTACTTTCCTTCATTCACCATCCCACAGTGGGAAATTTATATTCAGCATAATCTACACTAAATTCTGCCACTCAGAAGCAGAACAGTTGTACACACATTAATAATGTGATTATGTGTATATATATGTGAATATACTTAGCCACAGTACTCCAGTGCTAGTCTTGTGTGAAGGGCAGGCACTGGCAGAGCTAGTGCTTATGGGGCTTATATGGGGCTTACAGGGGTTTTTGTGAATTTAGTCAATTTAGAAAAAGTATCTTTTGAGCAGGAAGGCTGAGAGAAAGGGAAGAAGGTGAGTCCCAGTGAGGTGTAAACAGCAGAGCACATCAGCTGTTTACATCAAGCAATTATTGCTAACTGTATGCACCTGTAATGCTAAATGCATGCACCTGAGACCCAGGTGTCATTTAAGCATGAGGAAGGAGCAGCATAGTTCACTGCATAGGAGCAGAGGACAGCAATGTGATAAAATTATTTCCCCCTGCTACTGCCTCATTTCTCATGGTTGGAACTGAGAGCCATGCTGTAAGGTGAGATCACAGCTATTTGTTGCTTCCTTAAACTGGAGGGGGCAGAATGTCTTGGTTTGTACCACAAATGAAAAAAGCAAGTGAATTGAGGAATAAATTTACTGCAGGTTGAGAAGAGCAAAATTTTTAACACAATTTTTTTTTTAGTCCATGGTACACCTTCTCCCTGTTTAACTACATTCTAGAACTGTGTCCAGGCTCACCCCATTTTCAGCAGTGCATCCAGGGATTCTTCGCTTTGGTCCCACAGCTTTTGCTCTGTGTCAGACAGAATCCAGGCAACTATGTAGGTTCTCCCAGAAGTGGTACTAGGTGCCTAAGTCTCCACGTGGAGCTGTTCCCAACACCAAATCTCCTGCACTTTCTTCCTTTCTCTTTTCCTCTCTGTCCCTTGGCAACTCTTTGTTACTGACTTTTGGGAAAATATTCCCTGCTGTCTCAGTCCGGTTTGGCAAGCTGCTCAGTGTAACCTGTGCCATGGTTAAGGAACACCCCAGTTAGGCAAGAGTCAAGGCACCTAGAGAGCCCAAGCTCTCCTGCCTTACCTGTTCCTTGAGTCATTTCTCTTTGCCTTTGTTGCCCGACCACTGAAGGATGCTCTTGTGCGAGTTCTGCAAACTGAAGCAGAGTGCTAGCACTTGAGCTTTCTTTGGAGCCCCTGCACTGGTAGTGGTTAACATCAAGTGGAGCACATCACTAGTGTCATCTCCTCAGCAGCCTTCCTCAGCACCCACCAAACATGTGATCAGTGCTTCCACACCCTCCCAAGCTTCCTATCCCCACAGGAAAGTTGCCCAAGGCAGCAGCACAGTTTCATCTTTTAGGAAAGCAAGTCCACAAGGGCTTTGAAACGAAGAGACACAAGTAAGATAATGTGACTCACAAGTGCACCTGTTCCACTGAAGTTTTCAGTTTTTTAAGAATATTCCAACTTTACTGTTTTTCTTAATCTGTTTTGTGATTCACTTTTCTTTATTCAGGCTTGTTCCCCATGAGTAATTTAGAGTCAAATAGATGTCTTCTGGGTTTTCTGTATGCAACAGCCTCATTATAAAAGCAGCAGAGAGACATTGGGGGCTAATTATTAAGGAAGAAGCAACTCCATGTGATATGCACTAGAGCACTGGATTCAGAAATACAGAAATTCAGGGCTTTCACCTTTTTGTTATCAGGGTGCTGATATTAGCTTATGGAATTTGAAAGTTGAAGAGAAATGTTAGCAAGAGTTAAGTGACATTATTCACTGGATTTACTTACTTCATAGCAGAGAATTCCATACAAATATTTTACTTGAAGCATCTGTATCCAATTTGGGAGAGAAGAAAAAAAGGAAGAAAGAAACCAAAATATTTTAGTGCTTTAACAGCATGCTATTAAACTGTGGTGAGCCAGAGAGCGGGTATTAAAAAATAGGAAATTAAAAAATTATTTAATAGAAGAGAGAGGCCTGATTTTTCCAAACTGGAAAACTCAGATACTACATACATACTGTAGACAAGTGCATTAGAAGTTTAAATGAGAAATATATTTTAAATATCCTTAAACTCCCACTACTTATTTACATATAAAACTCAGCTAAGAAAGTAACTAGGCAACAGTGAGGAACTGCAATGATGATATTCTTTTCATCTTTTACTTCTACTACAGACCAAACTAAATATTCTCCCTTTTATGTATCCCTTTCAGTTAGATTTTTGTTCCAGACTGGAAAATGTCATAGGAATATTTTCCAATAGTCATTCAATCCCACTTGGTATTGGAGCATTTATATTGGATTCTCTTGTTTATGTTTTTATACACACTACAGATCAGTATCAGAAAAATAAAGTTATCCACAAGGGATCTAAGAAGCAACAAACTGCTGAACTTTCAATCTGTGCCTTTAATAGCACATATGGGTTTTGGTGATGATTCCTTTTTTCTTCCTGGTTGAAAGAAGTAGGATGAAAAAATATTTTTTGGCAGAAAAACAAGGCCAAAAATTAGAACAGGAAGTAAAACCCACACAGATGTAGACCACCAAAAAAAAGTTAAACTTCATAGATAGCTGCTTATTTTAAACCAGACTTAGTAGTAATCAGAAAGTAATTGGGGGATTTTAGTCAAAAAGTGAAATAAATACTGGTGCGTTGAAATTTTTTAATAGAGATGCGGTTTTTATTTCATTTGATTATTTTTGTAAACATGCTTGCATTGTTTTTAAACCATTTCTAAGGGCCTAATTTTTGATCCTAAGAGTTTATTTTTTCCTTTTTTTCACTGTTCCTATGAATCTAAAAGCTTTTTTCTTCCAATTTTCTTCTTTTCTTCCAACTACAACAGAAATATGAAGCATCCTTGGAAGATGTCACTTAATATTACTTGAAAACCCCACATTTTTTAAAACCTGGATAAATAAAAGTACGCAGTGCACATAGAGTTTTCATGATTTAGTGATTACTCATCTTGTTTTATTCAACCTTATCCTGTCACAAACACACTACACTCCTTTTTTAAGGCTGATATTTTTATGGAAACATTGTGAAATTAGATATCAGGAAAATAGTGTCTGCATTAACTCAGAGTGACTTAAATGTGTTGGAGTTTCACAGAGCACGTGAGAAGTGGTTGGGAAAGGCACACAGTCCTTTCAGAATATTGTAGGCATATAGATGCAGGTTCTAGAAATTTTTGCAAAAGTAGTTATAAGTCTTGTCAAGACCAGATATGCCTGCAGTTCTGACAATGGTGGTGTCATTATTCATTTTATAAACACAAAAAAGTGAAGGATGATCAAAATCCTAGTGTTGCAGAAGGCAGTGGTAGCCCCACAATTTGTTTCACAGAAAATCAGTATTTTGTCCAGAGATGCTGGCTGTCCATAAGAGAGACAGAAAATAAATTTTCATAAAATGTTGTCTTTGCCTAGAAGGTATCCTGTCTTTCAGAAGTCAGAAGAGCACTACGAAAATTTTCAAATTCCTATGAAAATCTCATTGCTTCAAAATTCTAAAGTTCTTTGATCTATAACTGGGAAGGAGGGACCATGAAGTCTACTTGCACTTCTTGCATCATTCTTGTCTAATTTATCTTTTAGGAAATTTAGAGAAAATTCTATTGCTTTTTGGTTTTCTTGATTTCACATTGCAGCCTGAAAAATACTGTTTAATGTTAAGGATGAGTCACATTTGCTTAGATTTTCAGCATACTGTGGCCAGCAGGATGCATATGTCTTTGTGAACAACAACAACCTGTTTTCTTCTTGAATTTATTCTCATCTGATTTATATCCTAATTTCATTAATTAACCAGTTTTATAACCTTCACAAAATGTATTTATAAAAGATAAATTTGTTACCTAAGAGGTTTATCAATTTAGGGTATCAAATTCTTTCTTCTACCTGAATAAAATCTCAGTTGCTTAGCTCTTGTAGCTTTACATCAAGCTAAACAGACAGTATGTATATGCTTACAGAGAAACAAATTTACAGCGTAATCTTTAATTAGCCTCCTACTGAAGCAGCTATGAAGAACAAGTCAAGGCTAAAGACTCTGTTGATGTTTAAATCTGGCTTCAAACAAAAATATATTGATCTTTAAATTAGCAGAGGCAGCTTCCTAAATTCTGCTTTCTGTGTTAAGCTCTAAAATATTCAATACAGAGAATGTCTAGTGGTTTTAGACATGATTCACGGAAGAAAGAAAATCTGTCAAAAAGCAACTTAGTTCAAGCTCCCTACTCTGTCTGGAGCTCTTGATATCAGTGAAATTGTAGAAGTCTATGGCAAGAAATGCCTGGCAGCTGCCAGACAACAAGCAGTTATAATGATTCTGTTACTCCCCTTGGTAAACTTCAGTGATGCAGCTGTGATGTGCAGTGTAAGTGTTCCTGATATTGAAATCCCCTATCAAAAAAATGGACAGTAAATTAATACATCTGTCACTGGTGAGTGCAATGATATCTTTTCTTGATGAGCTAAATTTCAATTATTTTTTTTATGAAAGATTGATAATGAGCAACATAAACTATCACTTCACAGTTAATCAACAGGGATGCAACTCAATGAATTTAATTTCTGCATTTTATTTAGAGTAAAAATAAATCAGCTTTTCTAAACTTGCTCTCAGATTTTCTTCTTGTGGTAGCCAAAAAGAGTGACTGTTGCTTAAAAAAGTGGAAGTAAGAAAATAGAGAGCTGTTTTTTCCTGAGAGCTGTTTCTGTATTTGATGGAGTTTTGTTCTGTATCCTACAAAACCTACCAGAGACCAACCTAAGAAATACAACATGATTACATGTATAATGAAATTTATATAATTCACGTAAAATTTATGTAGAACAACAAGCAGTGAACATACAGATTTTCACCCTGATTTTAGGAAAGAAGGGGAAAGTATAAGGTTGTAGAGTGCAGACTGAGACAAGAAAATACAAATAAATTGGTCTCCAAGGAAATCTAGAGAGAGAATGAGAAGGATTGGAAATTGGAGGTTAATGAGTACAGAGATGAGAGAGCTTTTCCAACAATTAGACCAGGTTATCCCTAACAGGAGTTGAGGAAATGGAGAAGAATAAAGTTGGTACAAAACCATGACATCTCTTTTATTTTTATTTCCTATCTTAAGGAAACAGCATTACATTGGTCCCTTTCTGTTTTTATTGATGGCTGCTGTGTAATGTGTCTGACCAACAAAAGCTGGAAGCATTGGGCTAAAAAGTAAAGGTCACTTGGTGCTGAGGATCATAACAGGAAGATGGGAGGCATGTTCACTGACAAGAACCTGCTCTTCCATGCAGAACACATAATTATTTCTCCCGTTGATCCTTATTATTGCAATTTGAATAGCAGAAGAGCATGTTGCCCCCTGACCCTGAAGCATTGCTTAAGCTGTGAAGAGAGAAGCACCACAAAAACTAGTGGGTAAATTAGACTTTCTGTGCAAACAGGTATCTTGAGACAAGGCCTTTGTGCCCTGTCTCATTTACCCTGGAAGAAGGCTCCAGAGGAGTTGGGCAAGGCTGAAAAATTTTAAGAAGTCTACAGAGAGAATAATCACAACATTACAAAGAATCAAAGGGGACTGGGGAATGGAATGGAATGGAATGGAATGGAATGGAATGGAATGGAATGGAATGGAATGGAATGGAATGGAATGGAATGGAATGGAATGGAATGGAATGGAATGGAATGGAATGGAATGGAATGGAAATTCCTTCAGCTGGGAGAGACCTTCAATAAGCATCTGGTCCTGTTTCCTGATCAATTCAGGACTGAAAAGGTTAAAACCTGTTATTAAAGGCACTGTCCAAGTCTTTTAAATTCTGAAAAATACCGAAGTGTTGACCACCTCTCTCCAAACTCTGTTCTGGTGTTTGACCACCCTCTCTGTAAAGGAATGGTTCCTAATGTCCAGTTTTAACCACGACTGGTGCAGTTTTGAATCACTCCCACATGTCATCACTGGATCACAGAGAGAAGACCTCAGCACCTCCCAGTTCACTTCTTCCAGCCCTTTCACCAGCCGATCATCTGAACACATTCAGGGCTCTTCATGTTTTCTTCAGTTTGTGGGGCGGTACTGCACACTGCTCACAAGGTGAGGTGGCACCAATTCCATCTACAGCAGGATCACTGCTTCTTTTGACTGGTTGTGCTGTGCTTGATGCCCCCAGGATGCTGTTTGTCCTCTTGGTCGCCTGTGAACACTGGTGGCTCTCAGTGAGTCTGCTGCCAACCAGATCCTGCTCTGCAAGGCTGATCTCCAGCCACTCTTCTCCCAGTTGTACCTGTGTACTCAGTGACTCTGTCACAGGTGCAGAATAAGGCACCTGGACTTTTAAATCTATGTTTTGGATTAAATATTAAATTTCACACCAATAATACTTGTCCAATGCTTTGAACTATCTACATCCCTGTGCAAGGCCTCTCAACCCCCAGGAGAGTCAAGAGCGCCTCCCAGTTTGCTATCAACAGCAACCTTGTTAATTGTGGGAACCCAGGAATTTCCTCTGACTGCCCTTGAAGACTCGAGCCCCTGTCCAGGGGGTTCGGAGACCTTGGTACAGAGCCCAAGCCCCCTGTGTCTTTGATTTAGCCCTTGGAATAAACAATTACCAAGCTTTACATGAAGGATTACAAGCCACGAAAGTTTAAGTAAAATGATACTGAATTTATCACAGGGTGAAAAACAGATTTTTTGGGGGCTTTTAGAATGGTGGTTCAGGGTGCAAGATGGAAGAATCTGGGCATGTCCAGCCTTTCCCATCTTCTTCTTGGCCTCCATCTTCTGCAGTGATGTTGTCACTTTTAGACTTGTTTAGAGTAGAAGCTCACTGTCTAACATAGGTGATAGGTATTGGAAAGTAATTGTAAACATTGTATACACAGTTTTTAGTACAAAGACATAACACCACCCCAGGGGCAGGCAGAGTGTCTCTGACTGTCTTGCTGAGCAGACTTCAGCAGGTCAGGAGAAAGTATTTTATAGATAAGAAATAATAAACAACCTTGAGACCGAGAAATGAAGGGCTCTGACTCCTTCTTTGAGCGTCAGGCTGGGAAAAGAGATTTTTAACATTTCTCGGGGTCCCTCTGACCAGCGAGAGACGCCGAGTTAATGGTACATAAAATTCCTTCCCCTACATTGTTGGTAAATATATTGAGCAGACCTGGTCTTAGAATCAACCTCTGAGGATCACTGCTGTTGGCTGGTCACCAGCCAGGTGTAGTCCCATTGGCTACAATCCTTCGAGCACTGCCCTTCAGCCAAGTCTTCACCCAGCATCAGGAACCGGCTCATTCCACAAGTGAACTTCTTCAGGAGGATGCTGTGTATCAAAATCCTTACTAAAATCAAGAAACACTATATCCACCACCTTTCCTTCATCCACAAAGTGGGTGACCTTATCATAGTATATCAGCTTTTAGTTAAATAGGACTTTACCTTTCTGAATGTGAGTTGACTGTGACTGTTGATTGCATTGCTCTTTAAATACCTTTCAACAGTATCTAATAAAAGTTCTCCATAATCTTTCAGGAACTGAGGTTAGACTTACAGGTCTGTAGTTCTTTGCATCTTCCCTCACAATCGCTTTGTGGATTGCACTAACTTTGGTAGCTCATGATCAGCAGGGACCTACCCAGACTCCCAAGAATTTCGGTAGATGATCAAGACATGTGATAATCCTAGAATCATTAAGGTTGGAAAAGACCATAAAGATCATAAAATCCAACTCTGAAAAATCACCAACATGTCCATTAAACCATAGCATTAAGTGCCGCATCCAGCCATCTTTTAAACAATTCCAGGGGTGGTGACTCCCCTACACCCACTGGCATCCAGTTCCAATGCCTGACATCCCTTTCAGTTAAGAAATTCTTCCTGTTCTCCAGCCTGAACTTCTCCTGGCATAGGCTGAGGCCCTGTCCTCTCGCCCCATCACTGGTTCCCTGAGAGAAGGGACTGACCCTCACCTGGCTACAACCTCCTTCCCGGTATTTATAAAGAATGTTTAGTTCTCCCATGACCGTCCTTTCCTCCAGGCTAAACAACCCCAGCTCCCTCAGCTGCTCCTCCTAGGATTTATTCTCTGAACGCTTCACCATCTCCAACGCCCTTCTCTGGACTTGCTCCAGCACCTCAATGTCCTTCTTCTAGTGAAGGGCCCAGAACTGGGCACAGAACTCAAGGAGTGACCTTATCAGCGCTGAGTCGCTGAGTACAGTGTCCCATTACAACAGCCACTAATTCCCTCAGCCCTCTGGAAAGAAAGCATCAGTTTGTTTGCTTTTTTTCAATTGAACTTAGTTGGCTGAGCATATCAGCCATTTGTATCTGCTGAAAGAATCACTGGTTATTATCAGCTGAGTGTACACCAACCCAGTGTATAACTGCTTGTCTCTTGAGTTTGCCAAAAGAGTGTGAATGTCTTCCTGTGAGTATATTACACAGACCAGTAATGGAAATCATTGTTCATGTGAGAAAACTGTATATCACAATTGTTACTCATTTCTAAGTGTACTTTATCCTTGTACCCAGATTTAAATCCATTGCTGTATCACCCTGCTAAATTAATATGCCACCTTATATGTTTAAGAGCCGGTCTTATTTATGTCCCATTTAACTGAATCACTTTCTTTTGATGTCCTGGACATGTGGCAAGACCAAAGGGTACCCTTATTGAATGTACTAAATCTGTATTTAGGAGACTGGAATTTCATTAGGAGTGTAGAAATATATTCTGAATACATTCATATGTGACATGTGTAAGTTCTCAGTAGAGTCCAATGGACTGTAAAGCACACATTTGTTCCTATTATAGTTTCTCACAGAGTACAAATAAGACATTCTTTTAATTTAGAGGCGAACTCCCTACCTCCAGCCATTTCTTATTGTTATCTCTAATTGCTGCCAAGAAGGTTCTGATTTTCTAGAGGTATTACAAGATGTTTTAATTTGAGGCTAAAAAAATGCCTTTTATAATTTTGTTCTGGCATTCAAGGAATATCACAATAGTAACATTTTTATATTTGTTAATTAGAATGGTTTAATAGGAATGCCACAAATTCTAAATCTTATTGAAAAAATTAGAAAGTAATCTAGTGAGAAGAAATTCACAGTAGTGTCTAATTTTGAACTTATTGCAATCTTGGGCAAGAAAAGTAGTCATTATAAAAATATTTAAATGCTGTTTTATTCTATTGGTGCATTTCCACAAAAATATCAAAATACAGAGGAATGGAAAAATCAAAAAGGTATTTCTACTCACAGAAGACAACTTGTTCACCCATCTTCTTTGGGCTTTTTCCTATTTTCTCTTTCTTCACACTCCCTCACACAGACAAGTCAGATATGTGGAAGCCCTCACATCATCGCCTCTGATGGAGGTGGCATATTACCCCTTCCCATCACAAATGAAAGACTGGAGCCTATATCTGTCTTTAGGATCAAGCAGAATAATTAGGCAACAGAAACAAAAAGAAAGATTTCTTTGTTTAAGCATGAGTGAAATGGTTTTTTGCACAGTTGACCTGCTTTGCTCCACACAGCCTGCCAGAGGCTTAAGACACCTTCACTGTAACTTCTCCAACAAAGGTCTGCTGACCCACTCCCCAGCACAACAAAAAGGATTGTGCAAAATGAATAACATCCTTGGTAGTACTTCCAAAACTGATAGAACTTGACGAGTGTCGAGAGATTTGAGAAAAACTTGATAAAGGCAATTGCTTTTATTTTTCTTATAATGACAAAGGAAGACCTCAATGAGAACAGTCCCGTTAGAGAAAAACTTGTAGCAGTAATGTGGCTCCAGGACCAAGATGAGCAGACATGCACAGAGATAACTCCTGGCTTGTTTCTCATAGCTGGTGGCTATGAATCCCACAAACCTAGCTCCTTGAAGTGTGGAGGAGGTAAAGATGACAGCTGGTTACATTGAATGACATATGCTATTTCTGCTTAAGCTTTTTGCTCAAGGGGTTTTAGGGCAGGCCATCAGCACAAAAAGAAAGGGTGCTCATGGTAAACATACGTAGCTAGCACGTGTCACTCCGGTGCTGCCTAAACAATTGGCAGGACCAAGGTGACTTAGTGACTTCTGAAAAAGGAAGAAAATAACAACTGCATGAAATATGGCAAGATTAAAGACCTAGGAAGAATAATTTACCTCACTAAAAACAAATGTAGTATGGCTTTCTATATTTTAACTGGAATGTCGACTTAATAGTTTTGAACACTGAATCAGGTATTTTGCTTATAAACAGCAGTCTAGAGGGATATAATGTAAATGTACTATGATTATATTGTTTAATATATATATGTAGTAGTTAATGTACTATGATTTGTATTGTGTACAGGTTCATGGTGTGTGGAAGATGTTGGGATTAAGTGCCTGAAACTAAAGTCAGTTCCCACTGTAAAAAAAGAAATATACCTCTACCTGAATAAGTTGAAAATCTCCATCTTCAAGGAATGGAGTTATTGCCATCCTTCTAAATTTAATGTTGATTCTTGATAAATTAAGTGAAGAATAATCTGAGAACAGTCTCCATCAGGTGCACTTGAAAGCCATTTTCTTCCTGTCGACTGTTTGCTTGTTTATGTAGATGTTGTTTCTCCTCTCTGTCTCTTCTAAAAGATTTTTTCCTATTTTCCTTTCTCATGTCACTTCCAGTGACCACTGACCAAGCTTGAGCAGGACTGCAAGCCTACTCACTAATCTTTTTCAAAACCCAGTACTTTTATTGCCTGCAATATAAATGCCATCTTAAAATCATAGACTCGTGGAACAGTTAAGATTGGAAAAGACCTCTAAGATCATCAGACCCCACATTGCCAAGTCCACTGAGTGCCACATTTCATTTATTTTGAGTGCTTCCAGGACTGGCACTTCCAATGATTCCCAAGATATCCTCTTCCAATTCTTTCAGTGACGAATTTTTTTCTAACATCCAAACTAAAACTCCCCTAGTGCAGCTTGAGTCCATGTCCTCTCTCCCTGTCACTGGTGCCTGGGAGAAGACATCAACCCTCACCTGATTAAAACCTCCTTTCGCAGGCACTTGTAGAGAGTGATAAGGTCACCCAGCCTATCCAGATCCCTCTGCAGAGCCTTTCTGCCCTCCAGCACAGCAACATTCTGACCAAACTTTCCCCTCTGCAAACTGACTGAGGGTGTATTCAATCCTCTCATCCAGATCATTGATAAAGCTATTGAACAGAACTGGCCCCAAATGGAAGGACATCTTCATACACAATCCTGTGTTGCTATGAGCAGAAATGCAATTTTTCTTTGTTTTAAAAATTACTATTTCACAGATAAATTCTGCTCTTCTTTCTCTTGTGACCTCTGTTTTCTCCACTGTACTCAAAGCACTTCTTATTATGGATATTGCTTGATTTCTTTCCCTGATGGCTTATTTCTTCCTTTCACAGGCCAGGAGCAGACATTTGAAATAGTGGCAAACTGTGGAAACCTTTTCTAGTAAAGCTGAGAGATCTTTCTGCAATCACTGAGATTAGACTGGAGCAATTTTGAATACTAAATAATTGATTTTTGAGGTTACTAAAGACAGAAAAAGCAGCTTCTCAAAGGTAGCATCTTCAAATGAAATAACATTCACAAAGGTCATCAGTAATTCTATGAATACCTCAGACTGATCACTGTATTGTTGCTACACTACTATCATATTAAAAAGATTTGTTTAAAAATCACATTCGGCAACCCCAAAAAAGAAAAATAAGAAGGTTAGGGTTTTCAAACCACAATTAGTAAAATTATGCATGGATTAATTGACTCCACTTAAAAATTGAACTGCTTTTTGAACAAAAAACAGCAATAAAAACTTATTGTGCTATTTAACTATTTATCTCATCATTTATAAAAAGGAATCTGTAATCTATAAAAAAATTTTTATTTATAATTCTTGAAATTTTATGAGTTTTACAAAGCTATTTGAAAACTCACTTCCAGAGTTATAAGAAACATTATTGTACTGACAGTTGCAAGAGAAATGTTCAGAAAGGGTTTTTTGTGTGTTTTTAACACAAAATCCTAAGTCTAAATAGCGTTACAGATACGTTCCTGAGTTATCCAAAGTCCTTGTGACCTTATTTTATGTTTCTTAAAACTGATGATTTTCACTTGTGTTTAATTACAATAATAGCTTATTTTAAAAATCAGGTCCTTAGATTTTAAAATTTTAAAATCTAAGGATTTTAAAATTTAAAGTTTTAAAATTTTAAAATCCTTAGATTTTAAAATTTTAAAATTTAAAATCTAAATTTTAAAAAATTTAAAATTTTTAAAATATTTATTTGTTGATAATGTAGTTCAGGAGTGGTATGTACTTGTACAGCAAAGCTGAGCATGATCATATTAAATGAATATATTTTTCAGTTGATTATTCTTCTGTGTTTGTCATTTAAATTGGAAAGAGGAAAATAACTTTCTCTGTTGGAGCATAAAACAAATTAGACATAATGGCTCATAAAAAGCAAACCATAATCACACTCTTGAAAACGAATGCATTTTACAGGATATGTAGCCATTAAGGCAGTCACAACATTTTAAACCTACTCAGTTCAACACACCGGCAATCTATTCACTTTCCAATGGCAGCATTTTGTGAAGCTGGCCCTGATAATTAAATAAATTGTAGGTGGAAATCCTAAACTCATCTTGCATAGCAATGTGCCAGATTTTTCTTTCTTTGTCTTCAGTATTTCACTGAACATTTTTTTGTTCACTCTATAGCCTTTTAATGGCATTTCCTTTAGAGACTGGGAGCATTTTTATTTTTTGTTCTGAACACAATATTAGCAGATGAATTAAGGAATAGTCCACACATGGGATAGACCTTATACTGTAATTTAGCATGACCAAAGGGACCAGGTGGCAAAGGTGAGAATGACCAATATAAACTGCTATGGTTGAATGGCAAGGAAAATATTGCTTCATGTCATTTTTCCAGAAATACTCATTTTCTTAGATCAATTCAGAGAAAAAAATACTGGCAAGCCTTTCTCTGACAATTTCTTACAGCCTTCCAGCTTCATTTAAACAGTTTAAGGGTAAAAATCTTTTTCCTTTCCCCCTTTTACCTCCCAATACCAAAAAGCACACTTTCACATCACCTCTATACTTACCAGGATAGCTCTTCACCACCATAAATGACTTCTCATTCAGCTGATGATAGTCTGGGAGCTAAGAGAATTCCTTTAATGCTCATTGTGCAAAATCAAAGATAAAGCTTTCTTTCTGAAAGACCATGGCCACCTTTATGTCCTGGAGCTCACAGATTCATTTTCACTTCTTAAGCCGATGCCCAGGTAATTTGCAAAATAAGCAATATTAGTAAATGTGCCCCTAAGGGTGAAAATAGAGCACCACAGGAATCTTTTCACTTAAGTTGAGTCAGATTCCACTTAAGCAGAGTCAGATTGCACTCCAGCTGAACGAAGTTTTAGAATAAAACTCTAACATTTTTGAAAACTGCCGAGCATGACTGCGCTTATTGTTTTGGTGTCTGAAAATCCTGGGGCTTTTTAAGAGCTTTAACTACTGTACATGACTTCAGGGAATCTGTACTTAGCTCTGGGGACATAGGTCTCTACACACAATGGTCCCAGTTATTGAAGAATTCCTCTAACAAAGTATTCACCTAAATTCAGGAAGGATGAAGGAGCACCACTAGGTAGAAAGGTGACTAATATCTAGTGGGATATGTGTGATGTTGCATACTTAAATTAAAAAAAAAAAGAAAGAAAGAACAGAAAACAAAGGAAAAAAAGAGAGGAAAAAAAACCAAAGTCATCCTGGGGCATAGAATGTGCATCAACCATGGATAGTAAAGAACAGGGAAATCAAAATTGTACTCAAAATCATAGTCAAACCCTCTGGCCTCAGCACATTGGGAGTGGCATAGCAACAAAGAAGGGCTCCAAAATCCTTCTGATGTTATGGTTAACAGGTATTTTTCATGTTATTTAGTTTAAAGGTGACCACCTCCAGATAAAGAGATGGTACAGAACCTCTGCTGGTGGTGCAAATGGCTCAGACTCTCTACATCGGATTTTGGTAATCTCCTTATCTAATAAGAGATACAGAGAAAATCCTTCAAGTCTGAATAAAAAGGAATTTCAGAAATATGAAAATAAAGTGCTTTCTATCTTTCTCTATCTCAGCTCAGGGAAATATTATTTGATAAAGAAGGGTTTTTTTTCTGAAAAGGGAGATGGAACTGCCCTTTATTTATTTTCTCATAAATTTACCATGAAATGTCAGGACAAAATCAGCCTTTTTCAGGACATAAAATTCAGAGGTCATTTTGAGGAGAAGATTAAAAATGACAATGTAGAACTCACTGACAACTTTGAGTCAAGCATCAGAAATGACTGACTATGAAATATTTGCTTGTGTGATGTTACTGAATTATCAAGTAAGTGTTTTTTTTTTTTTTTTAAAAAAAAAACACATTTCTCTCAGTGATGGGTGCTCAGAGACTGAAATTAAGGACAAGTAATCTGTAGGCTATACATTGCCCATTGTTCTTCAGACTTTTCAAGCGTGCCAGCCATTTTAAATGATCTACCATGAACATTTTCATTCTGAGCTCTCTTGCAAAAACAGAGAGACAGATTACAAAAGGGCTAAGCAGCAGGGCTGGAACCATGAGGTGTGTGTCTGGCATTTCCCATTGCACACGGAGGTGTGTGCCTGAAATCTTGCTCACAAAGCCTGAAGGTTGGCTCAGCCAGCAGGACCTTGGTGTGACTCTGATGAGCACTCCTGGACTGCATGGATTGTCCAAAAAGCTGGGCAGTCATCTCCTGCAGGGTGCCCTTGGGGCCTGCTTAGGTTCATTTTGTATCACCAAAGCCAGTGGAAATTTGATCAAAAATATCAATGCAGCCTGAGTATCAGACATGAACCTTTGAGTACTGGTGGTAGAAAAATGTCTTGCAAGCTCAACTGTTGCTCATTCTTGAAGATATTTTGTAAGCAATTTTTTTCTAAACCACTTGTCAGAAATAACAAGATTGATAAACCTGTAAGTCAGTCTATTATTGCAAAAAAAGAGATTATTTCTGCTGATATATTTTCTCATTAAGAATTATTCATCTGCTTTTGATAAATCAGCATTTACCATTTTCTACAGTCACTTGGCCACAAATTTTTATTTATTTTATTACCCTATTTTGTACCTTGATTAGCCTAAAACTTATTCAATGGTTATATTTGTTCAACTATTTTAATCAACCATTGCAGGCAGTGCTCAGGTTACCACTCAATCTTCTGCAAAGATAGCTCAGCTATAGTCCACTTCCATCACTGCACTTAAATACAGCAGGGACAATGGGATGTTTAACAATGGATTTTCTACTTAATACTCTGTTGTATTTTCTGCTCTCTATTGATTCTCCTTTCCAGCCTGACAAAGGAGATTTTCAAATGTTCCAACAGGGACTCCCATTCCTGAGGGAAGCGCATCTCACCTGCACCCTTGAACCATACACATGAACCTCGGTTTCCCAGGGCAGCAGCCAAACACCAAAACAACTACTTTGCTTTCGGAAGTGACATTTTTTTAACTGGTATTTTGTTAGAGATGTATTAACTTTTAAATCCTTGTACAGCTTGAAATTCTAAATTTTCTTTATAACTAAACATGTTTCCTTTGCTATTAGCTTAGTTCCTTTATGATTAGAGTTGCAATAGCACATGTAACTGGCATTTCTTGGGAAAAAAGCTTCCATAAACTCAGAGAGAGATGGCCCTAAGCCCCCTGTGGGATCAGCAGAAGACAGTTACCTCCAGACCACACTTTAAAATCAGTCCTAAAATCTGTCTGAACTTGACTAGAAAAGCATTATGAGACTGCTTTCCCAATCTGGGCGGTAAAAATTCAGGATAAAGTGGCGAAACATGATTTTAAAGTTGTGGTTTTAACCCAGAAAGAAAGGCTATACAAAAATCTACCCACTTGACAACTGACAATGCTAGATAGAGGAAAACAAGTTTAGATTTCAGTATCTTCCTTTGTCTCTAGACAAAGGAAGATAAACATAGCACAATTTCTGCAACCTAAGGATAGTAAAGAAGTGATTCTAACTCAAGTCCAGACAGTCTAGGAAAGTCAACACAGTAAAGTTTTCAGCTCTCTTTTATCAAAGCCTATTGTTATCACCAGACTGAGCTCCAGTTTCATTTCCAAAATGAAGAAGATGGGGGTGACCATATGACCACATTTCTATTTACCTGACAGAGGACACTACTTAGGCTTCACACTTTGCGTTAGCTGCAGAAATGTAGGCAACACTTGGTCCATTACAAACATCAAAGACAGCTTATTACAGTATTTTTACTTTGTATGGTCTGCACAACAGTATTTGTCATCCTGCTCTTGAAGTACTAATGCCTTTGTGACCAAATCACAGTCTAACAATTCTAAACCGTGCCAGTTTATCTATCACATGGTAGCACACATCAACAGAGTCCCATGAATTTAATATACCGATAAAATTTCCGTTTGCAGACAAACATCAAAAAAATGTCCACAGCATTTTCTCTAAGCCCGCAAGACAACTGAAAAAGAGTCTATAACATTAAATCTATTTTACTCTATGTCATATGGAGAAGAAAAGCACAGCTTTGTCCAAGAGGAATGACAACTCCTTCAGAAGGGGCTGGTGCTCAGTCTTGGCTCAGCACCAGGAGCCAGTCCACAACGGGAACAATCAGCCATTGGAACGACCTTTCCAGGGAAGTGATAGATTTGTCAGTCCTGTGAGCAGAAATATGGTCTCCAAGAGCCCACATACAGGGCTTATGTGTCTGCACACAGCTTCAGAGAAGGGCACAGGAAAAGACATAACACAGGTTTATCTTTGAGCAGAGCTCTGGCTTTAGATGCTACAGCAGGTCAGATCAGAACTCCAAGATTCACTGAAAGAAAAAGAAACTAATTCAGGTACATAATAAAAGAAATATATAATAATATATGCCAAATAATAAAAATATAATAAAAGGCAACTTCATTATTGCCATTGGTGGAGAATGCATTTTATCACATCTCTTGCCAAAGAAGCATGCATTCACAGTTGGAGCTCCTTTCCCGGCACTTCTGCTTATAATTTCCCTCTGTCATTTGCAAATTTAGGCAAACAAGGGACCTACTAGCCCTCCCCCACCCCACTCCCCAGCTCACATAGAAATGCCTGGAGCAAAACTTCCTAGAATATTTATTCTATTTGCAAGAGACAGCTCAAATGTTGATCCTCCCCTCCCCGCCACCCCTGCAACTGAACTCATTTTACAAGCATCTCATCCTTTCAACAGCTAGATTTAAAGGACATGGGTAGGAAAACACAACATTGGTTTCAGAAGTCCAAGTGCAATTTTTGTGATGTCTCACTTCAGATATGCAGCTGCCCATACCTGCAGTCTGGCCCTGCACAGATTGACCTTCAGCCAAATTGCTTCAGTATTTCTGATATGACTCTGCTGCTAGAAAAGCACCCGCAATCACAGTAGTGCTGTTGGACAATGTTCATCTAACTCAGGAAACAGCCAGACTCCCATTCTGCACACGTATTGCTAGATTAGATGGAAAGATACACTCAGGATATGATATACTGAGATATGACATATCTATCTTTTTCTTACAGCTGCAGCAAGAACACATAAAACTCCACACTATAATAAAAAATTAAATAGAGGCACTGTCCTTTAAAGTAATAAAAGCCTAGTTTACTTGGGGTTCTGTCACAGACTCTTAGGAGAAACTGGTAAATTAATTTCTACAAAGTTATTTTCTAGCAAATAAACATCTGAAAATGGAAGGACATTCTTTATCTAAGCAGCTATGCAAGATGTTAAAAAAACCTCATGCAATCTCAGAAAGAAAAAAAATTCTGGGGATTTGGGAATTTTTTGTTTTATTCCATAATCCTTCCCAAAACATAAAATTTTTTGGCCAAAAAATTTATTTATATATATTTATATTTATCTTTATATACACACATATACACCTAGCAATATAAAAAAAAGCATTAAAATGCTTACATTGCCTTCTGAGTTATAGATGCATGTATATTTATTTGCTGTATTATTTTGACATAAATGTTTTACAAAATCTCTTCACAAGAGTCAGTTTACCTCTTATTTTATTAATTGTATTTCAGGAAGTGAGATTAAAAAAAAAAAGACATAAATTTGTGGGTGGGGCATTTGGTTGGTTTTGTTGTGAACAGCTCATGCTACTTTGAGGGAGTCTGAAGTGAAAACTGCAAGCTTTTCTGAATTATGAAGCTTCATGTTCTGATTCTGTAACTGAATTTAGATGTTGTCTCCCTTGGAGCAGACGGTGTCAGCCTTTTCCTACAATGGGAGGGTGGGAATTAGGGATCTTTATTATGAATCGTTGAACCTTTGAAGTGAAGGTGAAGTAATTTTCTGTTGGAATCATTAATCTGGCTCTGGGATTCTTCTCTACAGCTTCTATCTTGCTGAATAATTTGACTTTGCAGAAGCTATCCAGTTGAGTAAGGGTGGCTGGATTTTCTTCCATGTTTCCATTAAAAGTCTAATGCCATGATATGTCATAAGAACAGAGCGGTTACGAGACATTTAGTGCTGCCCTTTAACTCTCTAGTTCATTCAAAACCAGAAACATGTCAGCATATGTATTGCTTTGGCACCTTCCCTTCACTTCTTAGACATATACTTCATGCCTATTTCCTAAATCACCCGATCTGATTTCTCATACAATTTCAAAGCTGAATGATTTAGGGGATTTGGGGCTGGGTGTTTTTGTTTGGGTTTTTTTTTCCCTGTACTGGGGCAAATTAAATTCGTAAATTGATGTAAAAATCAAACACTCCTCTACAGACGTTCTAATTCAGCTCATTGTAAAATCTACATGGTGTGGCAGCACCCATAAAAGAAAAAATACTCCCCAGTGGTTCCACTTTGCTATATCACTGTGTAATAATAGATTCCTTACATATCATAAGCATAAAAGTCTTTGTGCATCAGTTAAGTCGTTTTATATCAATGACAGGATGTGAGTATAGCATTGTTCCATCTGTTCAAGACAAAAATGTACATGCACTGAGCACTTTCACATTTATTTGTGTCTTTGCAACAACCCCCTTCAATTAAGTGCAATACTCAAAGGAACAGCAGAATGCAAAAGTAATAGGCACCGAAGTATTCAAAATGCAAATATAGCACATGCGTCAGGTGATATCTACATTCAGGCTTAAAAAAGATATTTTTAAATCTGAATTTTGTTTATACAAACTGAAGAATATGAAAGAACTTTTCAGTTCAGTGCTGATGTCAGAATTTAGTCAGCACTCACTCTGGTGAGATTCAGGAAGTCTTGTATTCAAAGGAACTTTTTTCAACAAGACAGTGATAGACTTTTAAATACATTACAAAGAAAAATTAAAAAAAACTTTCATGTTAAGAACAGCATTTGAGATCAAATTAGCTCCCACATAACTTTAGAAATATCTAATGAACTTGCACCCCAAACATAGATCTTGGAAACACGAAACTGGGGCATACTAAAATATGTAAATTTAACAATATTTTGACTGTACACATCCTAACTCCAAAACTCAGAGACAGAGAGTTTCTCATGAAAAAGAAGACAGATTAGTCCTTGGAAGCACAGATCTGCAAATAAAGAATGAATAGAGCAAAGAAAAAGTCTGGACGTTACAACTAATGAGCCTTTCCTAGCATATTAATTAAGTTTTTTAAAATAGGTGTTAGATGACATGTTGCAGCAAAATATTGTGCCATGGGACCTGGACATGGTGAAATTCTGAGGGGAAGTCTGTCCTCCTCACCAGTGGCTCAGTCCTGGTGTGCAGCTGAGAGCTCTGGAAGGGGTGCCTGTATTTGGCCTGCAATAGTGCAAGCACTTAAGGAAAGGCAATTGTTTTTAATTAAAACATGTGCTTTCTGTCACTGTTTGCTCTTTAATGGCTGACAACAGTCAGGTAGGATGGTGTTTTCCCTACCCTTGGTATGGCATGGCTATTAGGAGAAACAGAACCTTCCTTTATGGCACTTGAACCAGTTGTACTTGACCTTCCATGTCTTAAACCAGAAAAAAATCAAGAACTGTGCAAGGTCTTCAGGTAATTCTTTGCCTAACATAGTAATAGGGGAAAAACTGATGTGGGTGACAGATAAGAATGTCTTCTGCTGGATTCTGGGAATGTGGAGGGGATAGAGGCACCGCAACAGCTGGGGAGCTGTAGCCTGGGATGTTCAAGGAGAACCTGAGGGAAATGGGCTGGTTCAGCTTGGGGAAGAAAGAGGGAAGGAGAGATCTTATCAGTGTTTTCAAAAAGCTGAAGGCAGTTACAAAGAAGGTGGAGGTGCATGAAGGCAAAACAAAACGTGTTAGACATGAATTGAAATGCAGTAACTTACATTAGTTGTAAAGAAAAATATTTTTAGAGTGAGGATGGATCAGGAAGCAGTGGCAGGATATGGGGAAAATAATGTATTAAATAGTCCTCTCTGCTCTCTCAAATGTCCAGCAGAACACCAAGATGGATTTCTGTCCATTGTTTTTCACAGAGTTTCTGATTCACTGGTGGTGCTAGAGGTGAGTTCAGGTTGAAATGTTTTATTTATTTGTTTAAGGACTTCTACCATCTCTTGCTTTCATTATTTTCTAAGTTAAATGAATAAATTAAATTCTCCTAAGGTGGTCTTGAGCTTCTTCCAGATTTTATAATCCATGCAGTTCTTGCACTTTGTATGCTTTTGAGCAGAGTTTCTATGATGCGTGCTACTGCCAGGAAGATTTCGTTTCCTATCAACTCTAAACTGAGCAGTCTAAATTTTCCTTTTCTCCAGTTTTGGAGTTCATCAGACCTCTTACCAAGGCATTTCAGCTCCCTGATGTGGCAGTAAATGATTACCCATTATATTGTTTTGGCCATGCATACAGATTAGCGAGTAAGCTCTCAAAGGGACCAGCAGGCTCCACCAGGTGAGCTATTAGGTCTGCTTCAGCCTTCTTTCATGCACTCATATTGAAAAAAAGGACAGGCTATGCGGGAAATCGGGTGTCGTCCTGGGCAGTAGAGGGTGGTCCAACTCCCAGGGCAGCAGTCTCCTCAATCTGCGTCCACACGTGTCTCGATCCCGGATAGCTACTAAGAAATCCAACCAGAAGGAAGGAGGGCTCCACACGCACTGTCGAAGGTCCATACAGGTTTATTGGAGGGTCAGCGGAGGGTCCAAGGTAAGGTAGATTGGAGCAGGGAGACAACCTGACTGAAGGGAGACAGGCAGCGAGAGAGCCCCGAACAGGGCGGGGACAGGGTTTATAAGGTAGTGGCAGGTAGGAGGGACCAGGGTACAGAGGACCAATAGGGTAGGGGGCCAGGGGAGGAGTGGAAGTGGGGTGATTGGGGATCCACAAATGAGAAGAGGGGAGGAAGGCGGGGTTGGCACACAGGCCAATGGGGAAGGGGGAACGGTAGAACTTTCCAGACCCAGGGGAGGGAACCCCGATTGACGGGCACCTACAGGGAAGTGCCTTCCCAAGGCATCTCCACCCCGCAGTCCCTGGGGTCTCCTCCCACAAGGCTAGGTGAATTCTTGCCATAATTACTTGTGGTTTCATGCCTTCTGCCACCACCTGCACATTTGCTGTTTCCACTCACAATTTGGTTTAAGACAGACCTTTGGGTTGCTTGTTTTCACCGCCCTGCTGAATCTGTTACAAGGCCTTTAGTGTTCACTGTTGTTCAATGGCGTCAAGACAGTCAGGAAACATGAACTGCTTGGACTGAGAGGAGCCTGGCAGCAGCAGAGCTTGGCAGTGCTCTTTGGGCCTGGATTTCTCACCTTCTGGTGATCCTTTCATAATGTGGCAAAGCCACCATTCCAACATGGTTGTGTCAATCTTTTTGTACTCAGTAGCTGTATGTACAGATATCACCTGCTGGCAATAGAAGGAAAGAAGCAAGATGAAGACCAGGGACTAAAAATTTTGAGTAGGTAAGACATGCCTAATTTGACTCTGATGATAAAAATTTGACAGAGTACACTCCGGGATATAAGGATCCGTTTATCCCAAAACCCAGGAGATATATATATAACTTTCAGAAAGTATATATAATCATCTTGTTTGGTAGAAAGCTCTATGTGAAACACAATGGTTTGCTTTCTTAGGCTGACTTCAAAAATGAAAATTTAAAGTATCATCCTAGAATTCTGGGACCAAATCATATCTTGACAAAATAAGTTCAATCTAAGTAAGGGACTTTTAAGAATCCAATTTTCAACAGCCAAGATACACTTAGTGAGATTTTCATCTATCTTTTCTTACTACAAATTCAAGCTGTTCATATTTTCTGGAGTATAACTAGTTTATTCTACACATTTACATGTATATGGGCATGGCTATTCCAAGTTTTTACTGTAGAGAATAAAACCATCCTAAGGTCAGCTTCCTATCCACAAGCCAAGCACGGAAAGATTTCCACAGCAATAAGGAAGCTTCATGGTTGAAACTGAAATGTAGAGAAAAGAAAGGGCACACATAGCAGGAGGAACTCAAGGCTGTGACTTCACAGTCATTAATACAGCAATCAGCAATGGAACCTTAATCTAGGTCAGGTAAGAACATAAGACTGCATTTCTGACCAATTCACTTGAAGATGCAGTATGAATTTCTTCTGGAGAGGAGGACAAATGAAAGGTGTCTGGCAAAAATCCTGAGGGAATACAACAAACTAGATTTTTGTTGCTTTTGCTTAATTTTTTCAGGTTCTGGGGATTTGCTCTTTGCTTCAGAGGGGTTAAGAATGCTGAAGAAAAGACAAGGAGGGGAAATTAACCTGTATCAGTTTGCATTGTATCATCCTTTTGTATTGTGCATTTCATGTGATTTTGGTATCTGAAGGCTGGATTTCCTGAAAGATCAACCCATGACTTCAGAGCACAAATACCACCTGTTGAAAAAGGGACTGTGCCTTCAGGTTATTAAAGAATGCCCCCCTAGGCCACCTCACAGACCCTCAGCAAAGAGAACTACAGCAAGAACATCATAAAGCTGCCTGGCTCTGTACCACTGGAATAGGCATTTGTTGTACCCTGATTTAAATTTTAAAACATGCTATGTTGTTGTTGCCTCCAATGGCCTTATTCTGCACCCCGTTAGCAGGTAAGTCAGCATCATCCACTCCAGGTGGAAATAATTCTGATTTCCTAAATCTTTGTAGAACTCATTTCTCCCGATGACATGATTTTAAAACTTTCTCACCAATGAACCTTTATACTTTGTTCCTACATTGCACTGTAAATATTGCAGATGTGAAAATATGTAAGAGAAGCATTGAAATTTGTAGTGTGTCACAATCCTCTTGCAAAAATGGAATAAAGTTCCTCACCAGGGTATCCCAATCAAAACCCACACAAATATTAGGCAATGAGTATTGGCTAAGGACTATTAAGTTTACCAGATGCCAAGAGCTTACTGCATTTTCAAGAACTTATCAATGCTCTAAGAACAGGAGCAAGAATACTATCCTTCACTAGCAGGAAGGCCCAGTATCTTGTAAGTAAGCATGTTTTGTTGCTGTGTGAGAAACTGCAATTAAAAAAAAAAATCCTAAATACAGTCTGCTTCAAGCAAGTGGAAGCACTAGGAAATATGTTTTAAATTCATGTTTCCAAGGATTGTACAGTCTCTAAACCATTAGCTGGGTACCCGTGTTAAAGGGCGGGGAGTCGGGGATGTGGAGGGTGTTTGAAGCAGAAAAAGCAGTAGCAGATAAAAGAAACTTGGGTGTCAATGCAAAAAGAGATAAAGAACAAAGAAAATTGTGTGAAGCTTAATATATAAAATATATTCTGGAAAATACTATTGGGGATAAGCACCAATATCCAGGGTCACAGAAAAAAAGATAGCTGTTTATTTGGATTTTAGCTTTGTACCCAAAATAAGGTTTTGATTGGGAAAAAATTCCCTTCTCTCCTGTGACAGCTTTACATAAGTTTAATGGACTACTACAGCAATTCTGACATTGCATGGAAGTGCCCCTTTTCCTTGTTAAGAAACACTTTTCTGAGTTTATCTACCAGCCCTGCAGCCACTGTGAATTTTTGTGGAAGCCTTGAGCATTCAGTTGAAAAAACTAAATTTCTTCCTCTAGACAGACTTCCCCAACCGGGTATATGCACATAGACTGAGATATCGTCAAACAAAACAAAACAAAAAAAATTATGATAGCACTGGGAATTACTTTCAGAAAGTATTTGGCCTTTGCTTGCATTACTTCAAATAGAGTTCAGAAGAGTCACATATCATTACAGACATGTCCCATTAAATGAAGAGAATAGCAGGGTATTTTTAAAGTGGGTGGTGAATCCTAGAGTGCCTACACATTATAATTTCATAAACTTCACATAAAATATTTAAATGCAGTCATTAACAGAGACAGACTATCAAACTAGAACAACTCTGCTATAGCCATAAGGATACATGGAATTATCCAGGGATAAAAGAATTACAAAACCAGTGGTAACCACCTTTTAGCCCTTCTCATAATTTGTTTCATTTCAGCTACCACTGCATTTCCAAGGTTCTGCTGAAACTTTAAGCAAAGATAGTTATATATTATCACCATTAAAAAGCAAAAGAAATATGCCTTCAAAAGAGAAATACAAGTACTTTTCTTGGAGGTTCTGTCAGGCTTCAGTAAGAAGATAAAGCCATTGTTTTGAACAAGGTGTTCCTATTTGAACCAAAGGTTGAAAAAAACCTATGATAAAGACTCTTAGACATTGGTAGTTTATCATCCATCATCCAATGCAGAAATCTCAACCGGATAGAATGTGAATAAATGTCTTTAATAAATGGCTGCCTAAATTTAGTTTTCTAAGCATGTGCAGAGTATTTAATTAATTGCTGTATTTTCAAAGTTGCTGAGCAACAATCGCATGCTCTTAACTTCTGCATAAACCATTTAGACAAGGAATAAAAATGTAATAACCTAATCTATTTTGTTTCTCAGAAAGTTTTGGTGGTTTTTCATATGTTCCAAGTTTTTATGGAAGTATTTAAAAATACGGCAATGAATACTTTTAACTCTATGACTTGCTGTGTTATCTAAAACTTGCTAGTTGTTTTTACACTGTGCAAGAGTGAGAGAAACAGATCAAACAGCAGCATGAAGCTCAGCTGTATCTTGCTTGAGGCTCTTGCCTAATTTGCACTGCTCACTGATGGTTTTTTTCAGAGCTTCACCTATTAATGTCCTCCAGATAGAGGCCAAGTTCCAGGGTTTGGATTTTTTTAAAATGTATACAGACCAGAAGAATCCCACCTGTTTAGATGTCATTGATTCAGACCCGCTCAGATGACTTACTGATGTCATTGCAATGAGGTCTGTGATTAAAATATTCCCTTAAAATTGTTTCTTTTGTCTTGCTTCCAACCCAAATACTCAGTATTGAAGGAAAAATCATATGCCTTACTGGCAACTTTTTTGTCTCAATGGGAATAGAATGCCCACTCAGTAAGTACTTTCACAGACAACAGATGTTTATCTGTTTAGATAAATTTGTCGGGCTCAGGAGTTGACAATCCCCATTACCAGTTAGCAAGATTTACAAAGCAGAAAATGTAGCAGGACTGCTGTGTAAATTTGCAGCTAAATCTCTGGTGACAAGAACAACCCTGGGAAGAACTATATTGTGATTTAATACAGAGTATCATCATTCCTGGCTGGTTTAGTTTCTAATTATTATTCATATATACATTATGTGACATTATTTTAAAAGGATACATCTATGGTCTAATACTCAAGAAATTTACACTTCACTATGCAGAAGGCAGTATTCTTCATAATGTCTGACTACTGGCAAATACTGAGGGGAGCACGGCACGGAGTACTCACTGTGGAAGGAAAACAGCATCACAGCCTCTGGAAGACTAAGGCTGGTAGCATTAGAAAGGAAAATTCTATCAGTTAATGGCTACTGTGGCTTCCTTCATGAATGATTCAACTGCATTTGTCCTTTGTTGTGCATACCCAAAAATCAGTGCAGAGTAAGTACAAGTTATGTAAGCTATTTAAAATTAAAAAAAAAAAATTAAAAATTAGAAAAAAAAAAAAAGATTCAATTTTGAGACAGGTGGGAGTGGAAAGAAAATTAATCAGAAAAGTTCCAAAAATTTATTTAAAATTAACACACCTGCATTTTCTTACTTCTCCTTGTTTTTCCCATACACTTTTCCCTTCTTGTCACGCTTTTCCTTTTTCTTGCCCTTCTCCTTCCCTTTTACCTTTTACTTCCCTCTTTCACTTTTTCCTTTTCCTTTTCTTTTCCCTTTTCTTGACAATACTTTCTACAGAATAAGTAAAACGTCAGTGAGCTCTCAGGAAAGTGCATTTCCAAAATGACTGAACTAAAAATGTAGACACAAATGAGAAAAAGGAAAGAAAAGGAAATGGAAAGGAGAGGCCAGCAGTAAACAAGTGACATTAGACATTAGAAACTTGGATACTGTCTTACTTTATCATGAGAAGAATCTGAGCACTTAAATTCACTTTTGGCATGCCTGTAGGTTCATGAATTTCTAAGCAGGTAATCTTTTCCCAGCTTTTCCTTTCTTCTCAGCATTTTTTACTCACCAGTGTTTAAACCAAGGGAGAAAAGCAACACTGGTACATATTTAATGTCTGCAAACTTATAGAAAAGCTTAATGTAATATTATAAATATATTAGCATCCATGGTCACTTATAATCCACAGGGAACACTACAGGATAAGCATCATCTTTTCAAGGTTTCAGTCTACATCATGATTCTTAGCACAAAAAAAATTATGCTTGTACGTCAGCCTCCCCTATCTTTTTCAACTCCGTCTATCTAGATTTGTCAATTAAGTTTTAAGATGACTTTTAGGAATAGTCAGTCATTTGGAGTAGCACATCTGCCATATAGACACTCACAGGATGCTTGTACTTTTGCAGAAGAGAAAATTTCAATTAAGTGGATTTGGAATTGCAGGAAGAGCTGTGGCTTGCAGACAGATTTTATGACATGTATGGGGTCCTTGTCCCCATATGCACCAGCAATTGAAAAAGCTGTGTAAATATCAGTTAACTAGCAATTAAAAATTAAAGAAGTTCAGTGTATTTTTCAATTATTTGATGAGTTCCCAAATCTCATGTATGGTAAAACAAGCAGTCATTCAGCACAGCTGTGCAAGCTGAAGCTGGTTATTAGCATCCAAATGGCTATGATAGATCCATTTTACTTCTGAAATTCTTTTATTCAGCACTGCTCCAATGAGTATTTTATTGATTTATTTATTTATAACCACATAAATAATTTAACTGATAATTGTTAGTCTTCATTTTCCCTTCTAAACCTCAAGTACAATAAGTTCCATGGCTAATCTTAGATAATTCTTCTATGCTAGAGAATATAATTACTATTCCTAGCATTATTCCTATTATTTAATCAGTTTCTAAATATTTACAGAAGAGAGGGGAGTGAATGAAAATTCAAATTAATATAATGCCATAGATCACAGCAAAATTATATTGATATAGAGGGAAAAGTATTTGTACATCCCTGGCTAAAACTGGTTCCTTACTGTTTGTTTAGAAAAAGGGTAAGGATTACATGACAGGAAAACCAAGGACATTTAAGTTTCATTAATTTTTTTTCTGTGTGTTTTGAATCAAGCTATAAAAGATATTACCAAAATGAACAGAAATGTACCATGCTCTTCTAAATGTCTCTAGATGCTAGGCAAACTATTTACAAGATTACTGTGCTTAAAACAAGCTTTTTTCAGTTACCATCACAAAACATTTTCACTTCTCATCACAAAGCTCATAATTTCAGATCTTGTTTCAGATGATTAGAGCTCTGCAATAAAACATGAACTTTACTTCAAGAATCTTCCCAGCATTGTCTTTCCCTAGAAAAAAAAAAATCCTGTAACCTACATGTATGCTTTAAGTCTGACTCTAATTTTCCACTCCTGTGAAGGAGGACAACATTAAATGAAGTAAATGGCAAGTGCACCTGTGTCATTACTATTAGTGGAAAAATGGGACCACTCATTATAAAGTCGAGCGAAGACATAGTAAAATGTGAAACTAAGTTCTCAATCTGCCCCACCAGCACACAATCCCAACAGACAAGACCATCTCAAGACCAGGCAGCCTGCCTCACTTGGGGCACATTCCTGCAATTGTGGTGCCAGAGCTGGAAACAGCAAGGGAGCAGGTACAGGTCTCACTCCCCCCACCAGCCTCACAGCCTGCATCAATCATTTTTTTCAAGAAGAACCAGATGTCTTTCAACCACCCCTTGCACAGGCCAGCTCCAAAAATTCAGTCAACACAGAAAGCATTTGTGCTGCTTGAAAAGAAATGCGTACCCTGATAATTCCTGGTTGTGAAGGGAGGTTTCCAAAAAAAAAAAAAAACCTAGCAATTGTCAGGGAGGTGGACAACAAGCGACCTGAAATGTGATTTGGATCAGATGAGAGAGTGGAAATTCTGTATTTGTCCCACAAAGAAGAACAGCATAAAGCATAGGAGTTCTCATGACGACAGCCTTTGGAAAAAATCTAATGGAAAGACCAGAATCCATACGGCAAATGTAAGATTCCAAACAAGACTGTTAAAAAATCTTACCCATTCCATGCAGTTTTGTGTCCGGAGTGTGGACAAAGACAAATGTCAAATCATCTCTGGCATTGGAATAGCAGACCCCTCAAGCTTCTTGAGACAAGTAAATATTGTGGTAACACCCAGTATGTCATCCAAAGGCATAATATGCAGCTAAGAGTGGCTAGGAATGAACTTGAAAAACTCTCAATTTGTGGTTTATAACCAAAGGTAGAGCTGAAAGTACACTTTCTCGCATTAAAGTTAAAAAAAAAAAATCACAGAATTTAACACATAACAAAGTATGCGCTTGTATCAACCACAGTTAAATTATCTTCCCAATCTGGTCCTCTGTCAAAAGCAAAATACCATGAAAACCATTATCAGCTACAATAAAGTAAAAGCATTTTTTAGAAAATTCATAATTAAGAACAAGGACAAGTAGCAACACAAAATTCACAGTAAACAGACTACACAGGGATTTTTCCTTTTAGTAGAGGACCAGGTCCAAGATACCATCATAGCAGAGAAAAGCAAACATTTGTGAAACTGAAGAAAAGCAAAGAATGTTCAGTATGACTCAAACCACTGCAGGCACAGCTGGACACCAAGAGACTCAGAACAAGAATCAGATAAGCCCAGAGACCTTGGGAAGCAAAAGCTGTGACAGCACAAATCCCCATACTGAGGCCAGGCAGGTAGTATCAGACAAAACAGAAGACATATATGAGAAAGCACTGAATTCAAGGAGCGACTGGAAGATGAGATAAATGGATCTACATTGGAAACAGAAATTGAAGCAAGCACTGCAGTGATAAGAAAGTACCGTATTTGGAAGAAGTCAAACTCTGTGTGGAAATTTCAAAGGAAGAAATGGACCAGTGAGGGGAAAACTTTACAAATGTGTGCAACTGAAAAGCCTCAAACCTCACCCTGTCAATAAAGCAGATAAGGCACAGCATTCTTGAGAAGCCTTCAACAAACACCATTGAGCATCAGACTCTGAGAAAATAAGGAACAGACTGTAGTTAACTTAATGATAACATGAATCCAGGAAAAAATCAGAAGAACAGACTGCAAATGAACTGCTGAAAACAAAAAAGCAATAGGCAGAAATGCACCAACAGCAGACATAGCAAAAAGCATTTTCTGTACCTCAATCATGCTGAAAAAGCTGTTCAGAGATGGGAAAAGAAATCCCTCCAAATGGTACCAGCTTTGAATCATTATGAGAATATTCCAACAAGAACTTTGCAATTACTGCAGCTACTGCAAATGTGGCTCTATCTTATAAAGTCTTTTGTAAGGCAAAACTGCAAGGAAAAGCAGAAAAGGCAGATGCAAAGCTGAGAGAGGATACAGAGATCACAGGTGGGCCAGTTATTCACCCCAAGGGTACAGCAGAACTGTGGAACACAGCTGTCCCTTCACATCCCCAAGGATAATGACCTCAAAACAACATTTTACAGCCTTCCCCAAGTCTCTTTTTGGAATATCAAGTACCACAAAACCAGAAAATTCCTGAAGTTAAAAATTTTTGTTATCATATGAATCAAATACATTTCATAAGCACAAGAAATAGAAAACAATTGCAGGAAATTTTAAATTTTAAATTTGTACAACATAACAAAGGCATGTGAGGAGAATCATCCCTCTGACTTCTCCCTGAAATTCTTTCACCCAACTTAAACGCCTTTACTTCCATCCAAGACAGCAAACATGTAATATCAACTTTTTGCAAAAACTTTTCTTAGCTTAGAATTAGTGACAGGAAGGGTCTAAGGAGACCCTGCTCCCAAGTTTCCTGACTAATTTGATTTTGATAGTTTACATCTAGTTTGCCATGACAGTCATTCTCAGCCTGCCAGCTGAGCTGGGGGGTTTTAGCGTGTAGTTACCTGCTATATCAACAAAGGAAAAGAAAAACATATCATATAAAATAGGAAAAGGTTGGCCATTGCATGTATCAAACTTCATGGCAAAACTCTGACTATTCAGCAGTTAACTGACTTTGATTCTTACAATGTCTTTTAGAGGCTGCTACTATTAGAGTAAACCTTAAAGACAAGTACAGATCACAACACAGAGAAAACCACTGTTTGTACAATTTCACTATATCCAGATACATCTCATAGTGTACTTCTGCATTTTTGTAAAATAGAGAAGGAGACAAAAAACCAGTGAATTATTTAGCTGAAATCTATTGATGACATTTTATGATTACTGAAAATTTTCCTCCAGTCTCCATACATATTATATTACCTTTTAATCATATTCATTATCAAGGGGAAGTGGAAAATAAAAATTAATGTAAAATAACCTGATCCCATTTTTTCAGGAACATAGGTACCAGTTTTGAGTTTGGCAGACTAATACTGCAGAAAGGTCTTCTCTGCCTCAAAGTATAAAAACCACATGTATAATTTCTCTCTGGAACTCTCATCTATACATTATAAGGTACTCACATTGAGTATTGCAGTGGCTTGGAACAGAAAAAAAGTCAGTGAAGCCTTTACAAGCAAAGAAGCACTAATATGGCCAAGCTGTAAGTCAGGAAATGAAGCAAAGAAATATAAAATTGCTGGTCCTCAGGCAGATGAAGAAGTAACAACACAGAAAGGATCTACATCCAGCTCCTTCAAGCATAAGATTATCAGTCTGGCTTCTAACTCCCTCAGCCTTCTCCTTTCTTTGAAGCATCTGACAGAAAACTGCTGGTCCTTGTTGGGTGATTTGCTGCTCTCCTCAAGCCTGACATCTGCATAGAAAACTTAAATAAGGATGACTCAGCTCACAGAGCCCACAAAAATGGCCAGCAGCTGACAGAGGTTCCCAGCTAGTACCAAGGAGGGACAGATTTGTAGCAATGCAGGACAATGACAAGTCTCTACATTGTGTTAGGAGTTTCCTAATCAGATGTAACATGCTCTGCAATACCACTGCATTTTATGTAGCTGCATTTTTCCTTCATGAAATCATACCTGAGTACATCTTTTGCCCAGTATTCAAAAATAATATAGCACTTTGAGAGGCCATATATAAGAACATCTGTAATAAACATTATATTTAGTGCACATTAATAAAGGTGCAGCAAAATTCTAGGCAGATTGAAGATCAGGAAAATTTTTCCCTCACTCCTGTATTTACTTGGTGTAGTAGGCATTCAGGTTAAATTATCCTTTCTAGTTTTTGAGTCTGACAAGAATGTGAGCTTTTGCTTATGTGTGTGCATGAATTAAGTTTTTAATAAACATTTCCTTTCCTCACAAAATTGGAAACCTGAGTATTCATTAGAAAGTAATAGGAACAAACTATTTTGGAATAATACCACAAAATATTTTTGTATGCTAGTTTAATACACAGCTCCATATATGCATATGTGCTGCAAGTTTTGTCCCTGAGTGGTCCTTTGTTTTCAAGTTCCAAATTATTTGAAATAGGAAAGTACAGTTCCACAAAAGCAGTAATATTCACTTTGCCTGCTGCAAGACCTTGATTTGTGTGTGACATCCTGTCAACATGGAGCCTGCTGAAAGATATACAACACAGCAGACCTTGATGGAAGCTCAGAAAGGACTTTATCAAGGTAAAATGAGCAAATGTACCATAATCTCTGACTACATTTTTTATTATTATTAAATTATGATTAATAATCCATCTTCTTGAAGGCAATGAATTTTCCTAAGACCTCCTATGTTATATAAATTAAGGTTCATCAGGGAACCCCTAGGTAATGGAAAGATGACAGAAAAGACAAAATAGATTTATTTTATAGTAACAGACATAGTAACACACACCAGTTTCATGACCCATTTTTATTTTCCTGAACACTTGATAAGCATCATAATACAAAGAAAATAAAAGTGATAGCAGCCTAAGGCTTTTAATTTGAGGGAAAAAATCACATACCTAAATTTTACAAAACAGGTGCTATTTATAGTCTTTTCTTCCTTTACTATTTTATAGGACACTGATTCTCAGGTTAAAATTTTTGCTGCAGAGCTGAAACACACACACTGATCCGAAACGAGAGAGCTTTGATTAGGCATAGCCACCAGTGTGGTTTTGGTGCATTATCAAGGAGAAATAAGCTATGAATGCCATCTGCTGGAGAAGGGCTTGCCAGGCCAAGCATCAAGGATTCTTCACAACAGCTTTGGGCTGGGTAACAAATATCTGAGACTGCATATGGCAGCAATTTTTCCCATCAGCTCTGTCAGCAGAAGCAAGAGTCAATGATTATTTTGAGGGAGTTGGTCCATTGTATCAACCAATTCTTTTTCAGCACTCTTCTTCAAATTCAGCATTACGCAATGAAATTTCAACATCTCTGCTTTTGTGCAATGGGAGGGGACTGGGCAATAAGAAGAGAAAAGAAAATGCAACAAAATGTATTCTTTTGATTGTGGTTGTGATATGAAGATATGAAAAACTCCTTTGTTCAATTCTGTTGACATAAGTCTGTCATCACAAGGAGGTGAGAGCCCTGAGGAGAACAAGCCTCTCTGCAGCCACTGTATTAGAGCTGCTCAAGGATGCAATGAGTTCAGTACTCTGTGAGAGCCACTTTAGTACTTGCTGCTTTTTTTAGGACTAGAATGAAGGGCACCAAGCTGAAAATTTCCAGGAGTTATGTATGATTTTTATCTATTCAGCTAGAGTTCTTTCAAATTAGCAGAGAAATCAGGCTTTTGCAGAGATAGATGAATTCAAATAAGTCATAGGATGGGACAAACAGCCCTCTAGGATATTGACTACAGAGAGCAAGTGTATGCTATGTAAGTTGCTTAACTGATTTCAGCTGTCTAGTTAGTACTTTAAAACAAATCCTACTCTACCAATCATTCTCTCATTGAAATCAGCATGAATTTTGTGGAGCTGACAGTAAGTCATATAGCATTGGTTGACTAGCCTAAAAGGTATTGTTAAGTATTCTTACTGGATAAATGACTTTATTAATTTCATCTTTATAAGGACACTCTGCTGCCTGAAAAAAATGAGGACAAGGACTCAGAAGCCAGTGCTCCATGGGTCATCACAGTTAATGTAGGAATTTGAGGTCCCTGCCTACCCTTACTTCCTTGGTGCTAGAACAGTAGATTTGGACATGGTTCCATTCTCTAGCAGTAAATTCATATTCATTCAGTGAAAGGAAAGAGACAAAATCACTCGCAGCGTTTTGAAAGATTCAGGCTTAAGTCTCATCTCTGAACTTGACAGATGTGGGCCTTAGTGCTTCTGACATTTACAACGCAGAGCAGCTCCCTCTTCCTTTTCTGTATTTCATATCTCCCCACCCAATTACCTCTAGCTCCCCCCACCCTAAATACAGTCTCAGTCATACAAGTCTTTCCATCTAACTGAGATGATTCTGCAAAAAGGCAGTGAAACATTCCTCTTTCCCTTCATATAACTACGGACAAAATGCTAACTAGCCCGAAGTAGCTCAGCTTTTGGGATTTCAGCACTGGTCCTACACAGGGATTTGGAAACAGGAATATAAAGGACTCTCTCCCTCTGAGCACACAGGGAGACATGAGAGGAAGGAGTGATCAGTACATTTCAGCTGTTTTCTGAATAGCAGCAGAGTCTGAATTCCGTCCTGATTTGCTGTGGTGATTGCTTCCCCAGCAGGAGGTCTCAAGAGCTGTAAAAGACACTATGAAGCCCCCAGACAGAGGTGAAAGTCAGCCTCCCTTGAATTAAAAGTGGAAAAATAGTGGGTTGTAGCAGGTCTACCAATAATGAGAAAAAAGAAAAAAGAGAAAAAAAGAAAAAGAAAAAGAAAACAAAGCTCTAAAGGACCAAGAAGATAGATGAAAAATGAGAGGAAAGGTGAGATTATCTGTCTTGGGGATATGAAGCAGTATATTAATCTTCGCTAAGTCAGCACAGACAACTTCTTCAGCCTACAAATTAGCCTCGGGTTTGGTCTGATGATTGATGCAGCTCTGCTGCTATCCCAATCAACTATCCAACACCTGCCTCTCATCTCCCATCTAGGTTAGTTTGAGCTTTCTGTTACAGACATTGTTATGCAGAAAGAATGTCCTAAAATGAATCTGCCCAAGGATAAAAGTAGCTTATTGAAGGTTTTTTCAGACATACAGATTCACTGAAAGAAACTAGTTAAGTTTCTTTACCTGTTTAAGAGAGTTACAAACAGAGAAGCTGCCTAAGGCAGATAGCAGATCAGAGCTAGGTCATGCAGAGGTAGATTTCATTTATTTTTAGAAGACACACCAAACTTCGAATTTTATGGCACATGTATTTTAGCTAAGAAAAAGTATCAAACAAGAGTTCCAAATCCAGTACTTGAAAGTATGGTTTACTTCCTTTTGGACAACCATTTGGATTAGAGGGCAAAGATGTTATTTTCTTACTCTGAGACAAAAAAAATATCTTCATAGATGATTTAGTTATTACACAGTAATAAAAAGAAAATCTGCACACAATTTTTATATGGTTGTCATTGTATTAGAAGCAAAGAGCTCTGTAAGATCTTCTTTCATTATCAAAAAATGCATTAAGAAATTTAAAAATCATATGAGGTCAAGTGCACACTATGTAATAATATCATTCATTTAGAGCAGTTCTTGTTACAAGAGTCCACATTTTTATGACTTCTACAATTGAGTGAAAAACAGACATATCATTGAAGGATAACTTTAAAATATTTTTATGTGAGCAATTTTTTCTTCTGCTTTACAAAATCCATCCTTTTTGACTAGAAATATGGAAAAGACTTCCAAAATTTTACAGAGCTTTGTGATAACAAATGTGAAGAGACCCTTTAAATCTTCTTACTGCACACATGATTAAGTGGTTAGCATTCTCCACCAGCCACTACTTCTAAACGGATCTATAGTTTGTAAAAGAAGTCACAAAGTGTCTAATTAACTACCATGACACTTTGAATCAATACATATGTTTGTGTACACACACTTATGCTTTAATTTTTGTGCCAACTGCTTATTTTGCTCTTGCCTGTTTAATAAATGTGGCTCTCAGTTTGGATCTTTTCATTCCCTCCCCTATAAAAGACATGTGTAAACTCAAAGTATAGAATTTTTCTTTCTCTGTCACTACCTTACTGAAGTCCTTTCCCAGTAAGATGCTTCTGTCAGCACCCCATGAACTTTCAGCAGAAGGCTGGCACAAGGTTTGGCTGTAAAACCTTGCAATGAGATGTGGCTGGATGATAGCCTATGTGAAACCAAGGTATCTAAAAACTCCAAACAGCAGAAGGGAGAGCAGAAGTCTGAATTTACATGTGCTTACCTGAGAATGCTGATGCTAAAGGTGCAGTTTTGGTGTTTTTTTGGCCATTCATGTGTTTTTTCTAACTGCATGTAAGTCATTAAAAGTGCCCAAAAAGCATGCCTTCAAATCAATATGAGCGTTTACTTATTCATTTCAATGTAAGTAGTATTAAAAGAAGATTCTTCATGAAGCAAGTTAGGTATCAGAACACCATAAGCCAAAGGGCATCTAGTAGAAAGAAAATTATGGGCAGCCAGACTATGTTAAATACAGCTTTTCTTCTTGTCCAAGTAATTCTCATTATTCTCTCTTCCCTGTCATTGTAGCATCTTTTGTTCTCTTTGTAAATCTCTTACAAATTTAAAGTCTTTTAGAGTATATTAAGTCTTTAAAAGACCACAAATATTTTTAAAGTATTTCGAATTTGTTGTGAAAGAAAAAAATTGTCTTTAAAAGCAAAAGAAAAAAAAAAAAAAACTTGACTGAAGAATTTAACAGAGATAATAACACAAATTTTTATTTGTGGAATAATTTTAACAGAGAAGCAGCATAATTGAGACTGTGAGGAGTATAAGGAAAGTATGTAAAAACCATAATGTGTTATCTTCTGACTGACACAAATGAGAAAAAGTCAGATGAAGTCAGAAGAGCCTCTTCCACCAAGTCTCCCACACTAGCCATGATTCTCAAAGTCCCTGGGCTAATCATCATTAAAGTAGTTAATACCAGAATCCCTAGAATAAAGTAGGATCTGATCTTGAATAAAATGTTGTGAAATGTTGCCTGAGGAACAAGAAACAACTGGGGTTTTGTTTGTGTGTTGCCTTGCGTGACAGCCAACATTCACTCCCAAATGCATCATTAGCTGAAATTTGCTAATGGCAAAAAGACATCTTCATTTTAAGAGCAGCACTAATTTTTACAATGGCAAGATGAAGGCTTGGTCTCACTTGTATATATTAGGTTATACTTGTCCCTGACTGTGGAAGACAAGTGGAGAGTACCACAAAGAGAGATCTCAGCAAATGATGATTGTGCTGAGAGACACTTAAGGTCTTCCAGAGTGATGCACATTTAGCCCTTGAAAGACAGCATCCTTTCCAACACCACTTTGCAGCCACAGTACCATGCTCCCATAGCTAAATAAGAGGCCAGCTGATTAACATATTTATTGACTAATGAGAAAACCATTAGGAAATTGGTGGAGAAGTAAAAGAATAAATTATCTTGGCAATATAACAATAATATAATAATGCAGCCTATTATGCTTGACTATAAACCCATTAATTACAGCTTTTAAGTCTAATGAATCACATACCTGAGCACTACTCAGTCCCAGTTCTGATAGTATGGAAATATAAATCTATTTCCCTCTGCAATTCTAGACAGCATGTCTGTGGAGCAGGACGACCCTTCAGCACTGTGATGAGCCAAGGCATGCAAGCCAGCATTACTGCTGTCTGTTGGCATCCACACTCGTGCTGAGCAAAGATCCATTTCATACTCTTTTTTCCCATGTAAAGTTTTAAAACTTATTCCCTATTTCTTTTGAGTTCAGACTCACATTTTTGCCATACTTCCATATTTGGTCTCCCTCCAAGCTCTTCCCAACAGCATATTCCTATCTATCCTTTCTTTATTTCTTCTAGATTTGCTGCAGTTCCAAAAGGTCTTATTTCTAGTATCTTTTCCTAAACAATGTTGGCCTCATGGACAGGATTACTTCAGTATGAGTGGATTTGTGCTCAAAGTTCTCCCATCAATTGAGCACCAAATTTTGTTTGTCTTGCATTCTTGAACAAATATTTTAGCTTTAGTTTTAGCCCTGCCTCCCTCCAGCCCAGAGCAAGTAAGTTCTCACCATGCACACCAAGAGTTTACATATCAGGGCAGCAGAGTTACTTGGTTTTCCCACTTCTGCCTGGGGCACGCTTCTGCACTGGTCCTTGGGCGGACCTTGACTGCTGTAACACCCCCAGCCTTTAAAAGAAGCAAAAATCTTGGCATATTTCAGTCACTGCTAGAAAGAAGAAGATCACCATGGACAAAGCCATATACCTAACTCACATCTTAATTGCCATCTTCTCCAAGGCAAACTTAGGTGCTTTCCAGGGTGTGAAGGTTATCCTGAAAGACTGAAGATATTGTTTTCACTTTGAAGCCTGTGCACGTAACAGGATTTTTCTCTTTCCTCTCAAAAGAGGTCACCAAATCAGTCTTTCTTCCACCATGTATATTAATTTTTACCAGTAGCTCACCAATGAATTCTTTATAGGCTTCCTTTACTGTAAAGTTGGATGGTCAATTTTTGCTATAGAAGTTAAGATATCCCACAAGTTTTGTATTGCAGAAATAAGTTATCTGCCCTTCTCCCCAAAATCCTGAATAATACAGAAGGGATTCATCTTCCTCTTCCAGAGAAGACCTTTGTGGTCAAACTGTGAAATGCACCATATCTGCATCCCACTGCCCACCTTTGCTCAGGCAGGAGATGTTTCTGGTGTCACTGGCTGTATTTAAACAAGAGGATGCAGGTTTCCCAGAGCCAAATCCAGAAGCATGCATCACCTGTGTCCAAGATTTGAGGTGGAAGCACTTCAGTTCTGTATACCACTGGTTTCTATGGAACAGATACAGAGGCTGCATGTACATGCAGCAAGTCTTTAGCAAGTCTTTGGTCTGAATCACTGGCAAAACTAAACCTGAAGGCGCATACAGCAAAAAGTTAGTAGAAACTCTGAGTTTCTGGTTCTTGTATATCAATTAGGATCATGTTAGCATGACAGGTCAGCCAGGGCTTTGAGATCAATCTAGATAAATTACCCATCACAGGCTACTTCCCCCCAGATACAGAAGGCTTTCCAGTTCAGCCAGATTCTGTTAAAAAATTACTTAGGAAAATTCACCTTCTGAGGAAAATCAAAATAATTAGGTGAGATAGTAGAAATAAAAAATGTTCACACAGAATTCATCTGCCAGCATTGTCTTTGCAAGTAGATCATAGCTTCTTCAGTAGATTTATTGCAGGTTTGAACTGAGTCTCAATGGTCACTTTACTCTGGTGCCTGGAATGTCTCTAGATTTTTGGGTTGAGACCTCCATGGCCTTTAATCCTCTTCTAATCTCCAATAACCTGCGACCACCAGAAATTCCTCTTGTCTGGACAGGTTCAATTTGTTGCCTCTTGGGGGCAAGGTGTCCTTGGTAAGAAGGGAATGACTGGCAAAAGAGTTCCTCTTTATTCAATTGCATATGCTAACTAAGTCCAAAGCAGTCAAGAAGCACACTTGATACAGCACTGCTCAGGAACATAACTCCATATGTATGCATTGCACCCTGTCGTTTCCAAAAGGACTTCCTGTACAATCCAAAAATAAAAACTGTGGTGAAGATTAGGTTCAGAGAGGGAAAAAATAACACCGCTAAATTAAATTATTTATGGAGACCTCTACATTAACCCAGCAATTTCAGTGGTCTGCCCCTCATAAATATGCGTGTGTTCCACAAGGAATTCTTCCATCATCCAGGGACAGCTCTGTAACACAGCCTAATCTGCACTAACAATTCCCTTTTCCTAGCCAGTTCAGAATCACAGGGTCAAAGAATGACTAAGGAAACAGGAAGTTTGTTCCCTGGAGTAGCAATTTCATGAAGTATAAGGAAAAACCTTCATAAAGATTTACCTTCTTTTAGGTATTCCGGAGGCATAATCCACTTCTAATTATGCCAAGATTTAAGATTACTCAAAGCCAAAGATTAGGAAAAATAAATATTTAGCTTCTGGCCTAATGCAATTAAGATATGAAAGGCACACAGGTGCGAAATCAATTTAAGAAAACCTATTTCACACATTTATTAGAGTTGAGTCACCATCCCTGGAGGTGTTTAAAAGACATGCAAATATGGCACTTGGGAACATGCTCCAGTGGTGGACTTGGCAGTGCTCCAGTAAGGCTTTTTGAGGAATACATCCGGTGCAGGTAGCTTGGTCTGCAAGCTGCAGCAGACTCTGAGACAGAGGACATGAACCACCAGCCCTTTCCATAACAAAGGGCATGAAGACCTGAGCCACGGCCCAGGGTTTGGACACGTAAAGACATGGCAGGAGCTGGAGACTCAAGAAGAAGAGCAAGACTGCTTAGACTGTGAGGGTATAAAAGACCAGGGGTTTCTTTGTTGCAGGGTCCCTCCTTGGAGGACCCAGCTCAAGCTGTTTCTGTGTTAATTCACCCTGAATAAACAGCTTTATGGAACAAGATATCCAAGACTCTTCAAAAGGAAACCTGGTGGCAAACCAGTAAGAAAACCTTGTCTGATCATGTGGGCATGGGGGTGTAGGGAGTCAAGCAGGGACCCTTTGGCTCCCTTGAGTTGCCCACAGCAAGGGGCTTTGGTCCCAGCAGCTAAAATCTCTGGTAGTGGAATTGTGACTGCCAAGAGTCTCCAGGATGGTTAGAATGCCATTCTTTTAACAAACGGAGCTCAATTATCTTAATGGCCTTTTATAACCTAAACTATTCTATTATTCTATTATTCTAGATACTGCAAAGGCTTCCAGAAAATGGGCAGGAGGCACCTGACCAGTGTCTTAAAAGTAAGAATAGAGAAGAGGGCTATCCCTCTTGCAAACATTGAAGCGAAAGGGAATTTGCTATGCTTTTCTCAGACTTGCCTCCAAAAAAGGTTATTCTCTGAAAATAATACATTTAGAATTTTAGAGTTTATGAGGTTTAATTTTTGGGAGCTGGGGGGCATTGTTGTTTTGTTGTTTGGGTTTTTTTCCCCAGACATAAGAATATACATATGACTGAGAAGACAAGAAGAGAAATGGAAAATACCAGGAATTCTGTACACAAGAATAGCTCTACTTACTCTGTCTTTAGAGAAGTTACCTGAGTCCACAGCAGCTACGAAGAGCACATTTTCGACTTTCCTGTGCTCTTATTTATGCTCTGAATTTTATTCTTTTATTGATCCCCACTGTGGAAGCAAGGAACAGATATGAAGGGACAGTATAGCCTCAGGGCACCATGGAGAACTACCCACAGATGGAGATGTAACTTCTCAAGTTTTACCCTAACACCTGCTCATCTTTCCAGCAGAGTTGGAATAATTGGCCAGTCAGGAATTCAAGAGGACTGACATTACAATGAACAAAAAGCCAGCACTGTTCTTCCATCTCTAAAGCTGCCTACAAAATATTATTCTTATTAAAATATTTTCTATACCCATCCTAACACATTGCAACTGACATGAAAAGAAAGTGATCTCAGATAACACAAAGACAAAATACTGCAATCACCAGCTGTAATAGCACCTGTAATGGCATCATTTTGAAGAAGAACAATTGTATAGAAAGACATTATATTTCCCTCTAATGTTGGCTTTCCTCTTCAGACAATATATACCTTCTGCATGTTAAGTGTGAATAGAGGAGCTATTGAGAAACATAAAGGTAGGTGATATGAATTGTTAATATCCGGTTTTGTTCATCTGCCAGGAAAAAAAACTGATCTCTGAATGTTTGAGAGAAGACCCTGGGTGCTAGTAATGGCATTTCCAGAACATACTTTTGGGATTTATTCCTTTTCTTTTTTATGAAGCCTGTAAAAGAGAAAAAATAGGGTTCCTTACACACTTAATAAGTTTTATTTAACAGCAGTGTAATTTCCAGAAGAGACTAAGTTTATTAAAGACAAATCTATTTGGTTACTACCAACCCAAGCTAACCAAATGAGGGGGCAACTGGAAGAAACTTATGCACAGAAGTTCCTCGTGAATATGAGGAAGAATTTCTTTACTGTACAGGTGACCAGGAAGTGGGACAGGTTATCCAGAAATATTGTGGAGTCTCCATCACTGGAAATATTCAAGAACCATCTGGATGCAATCCTGTGAGGTGTGCTGCAGAAGCAGGGAGTTTAGACCACATGACCTACTGTGGTCCCTTCCAACCTGACCCATTCCATCACACTGTGACAATGTTCCCCAATGTCATAGAAAACACTTTAATTGCATTACTTTAATACATCCAACACCCCAGTTTTAGAATGGCTTCTCAGACAGAAAAAAAAAAATCCAGTGTTTTCTAAGAGTTTTAAAGCACACATTGTAAATAGAAATTTAAAAATAATAAAAAATTACAAAGGCAGATGATAATATAAAACTTTGAAGAAAAGCATTTGTGTTCCTAACTCAGTTAATGATCAAAACAGGATTGAATTCACAGGTGTGGCATAAAAAAAGAGAGCTCAGCTTCTGAAAGAGCAAATGGTGCACTAGAAATGTGGCCCTACTATGATACAAAATAAAAAAGTAGCTAAGTGGGTCTAGTCTAGTGGACCCAAATATTCTGATCTCTTTAGGCTTTTTACATGCTTTTCTTCTGGGAAAAACACAAAGTCATGGACTGGATGATACTTAAATTTTCAGTTCCTCTCTAGTACAATTGTTTTGGAAACAACAAAACTTTCCTAAGAAAAAAATAAAGTTTATTTAAACAATACTTTAATAGAAATACAAATTTTGACTAAAATGTCTGTGAGGACAAAATTATGAGAAAAAGTGAGCTATTTTCTTTCTACATAGGATGAATCTAGAGAAAGCAAGAGAAGGGAATAGGGCCTGTGTGCCCTTTGCTAAAGGAGAGCACTCCAGTCACTTAATCTCCTTGGTTTAATATCAACAAAGCTACAGAAAGGAAAAAAAAAAAAAAAAAGGTATGTTAGAAGGTTTTGATGGATTTTTTTGTGTTTTTCCAGTGAAAAATTGGGGGAAAGTGTTTGTGGAATGCAGATCTGGTTGTACGGAGTTCTACCCTCCACTCTGAAAGGAAAAAATTAACAAGCATAAACTCAAAAAAATTACTCCTATTCCATTCACTATGTTCTTATCCTCCTGTCCTGTGTTTCATGATTTCCCATGTCTCAGTTTTCTGTCTCTTCTTCTCCTCTGCCCGCTACTTTCCCTTGCCAGTTTCCAGAGGAGCAGGGAAAATATAACATTTTCTTGTGTCTCCCATGCTTTCTCCAAAAATAAAAAAACTCACCATTTTACCATCTGATCTCTCAGTTCCCTTCTGGGCTAGATTCATCATTATGGGAGAGAGTAGAGAGGTGAAATTTTAGCATTGGCTTTCAGTCTTTCCAACTCTTAACACAATCCATAAATAATGGATAGATTAATTAATGTTGGGGAAAGATTCAGATAGTGCAGTGATAAATGCATGCAGAAAACCTCATTCATTAGGATGCATTCAGAGCCATTAATCCAACTTTGGAGAGCAAAGTCTGCCTTGAAAGACGAACAGGAAACAGAACACATTTCCACTGGAGTAAGATAAGAAGACAAAAAAAAAAAATAAAGGTTAATTTTTTTATCATTTAAGCTTGCCTCAAATGAAATTAGGGCAAGCATTAAGAATTATCGTCAAGCATTAAGAATTATCATATTATTCATCTATTTTTAATATATTTGGTACAAAAATAGTAACCTTATCACCATCAGAATTGTGATGGTTAAAAAAAAATGGAGTGAAGTGTGCTTCCAGTAGAATATTTTGAACAATTTGCAGTTAGCTGATAGTGTAACATTTTATTTATTGCATAGAATGTTATTCACATTCATTGTATTTAATGTTTAAGGGTAACATAATTCATTGTGGGGATGCAAAAAATATATAAAATACAATTGAAAGATTTATTATGAAATTTTTCTCAGCTGCTGATTTTACAGTGAAATTTCTGAAACATCTTAGGAATCTGGGGAGAAAGCTGTCACTTTTGAAATATATGGTCAAGACACAACTACAAGGCAAAGATTAACCACCTATAGAAGCTATAAATCAGTACATGGATATATATTTCTGAAGAAAGAACAGTCTGGGCATAATTAATGATCAAGCTGGTAAAACGTCAGAAATTATTACAGGTCTAGATTTAGAATGTGTGAGCTTTGTTTTCTTCTGTATTCCTCTCTGCTTCTTCTAGATCCATTTTTTTAAGTATAAAAATGTCTATTACAGCTGATATAAGATAAATTATTATACAATGATATAAACATATTTATTTGTGCTATAAGAGTGTTTATATGACCAGTTAATGAAGTGCAGATTGTAAAAAAAAAAAAAAAATTCTTAATGATATAGCTTTAAAACATCTACAGACAAGGAAATTTCTGAATAAACTCAGCCTTACATTATAGAACTATAGCCCACTCTCAGTTTTATCTAAGGTGGCAAAAGTTATCTGAGTTCAAAATAAGAGAGGGGTTATTTCGAGCTCTTTATCGAGACAGATGATCTTTGCCATATCAGCATGGAAAGAGACCTGCTTAAACAGGTATACAAATGGATAATGAACAGTCTCGTTTTTCATGGCCACCCTCACAGTGATACATGAAAAGTCAGAGGAATAAGAATGTAATAACTCTACCTGACTAGGTATGACTTAGTGAAACAAAAATGCATTGTGATATGAGTTGTTGCAGAAGGATTTATCTTGGATGAGCTTTCCTCACAAACCATAATTTATTATCAGTACACAGTAGCTCACAGAGTACAGCCGGGTAATTGTAAAATCCTTCTTAAAAAGGTAAGGATTTGGGAGTATTAGTGGAAATGGTGATTCCAAGTTAATCTTTTCATTTTTTCCAAGGCAAAACCACTGAAAAGAAAAGCATTCTCAGAGAAAAACTGCTTTCCAATTCTATCTAGTGTCATTGATCTCCTTCAAAATAAACTGTGAGATAGTTTACTGCCAAAAAGTTTCTCTCCTTTCCTAAAAAAGCAGATTTCTAACCACTGAAGCACAAAAACTTGGGAGTGAGAAAAAGTCCCAGCTGACTACAGGCTAAGCATTTTGGATATCATAGAAATATGATAAATGCAAATACAGGAGAAGGTCCCAACAAGTCCTTGACACGGCCTTCCTTGACATGGTCTGCACCCTGTGCAAGGAACTGAGATTTTAGCCCTTCTAAAATCATAGAGACCTATATTGGGTGTGTTCATCCTGCCAGCAGATTGGTGAGAAACACTTTTTCCTCCTCATGCCTGCCCAGTCCTTTCTCAAAATGTACACTCTAGAAAGCGCACAGGGTTGGGAAAAGAGGTGAAGAGGAAGAGTTGCATGGGAAGGCTGCACTGTGGAAAGGTCCTACTGCACAATCTGACAGGGATGAACATCCTGCATCTGTAATGTGCCTCGCATTTCACTCTTTGGTTCATATTTGCCATGCACAACTGAAACATATTAGATGATAGCAAAATTTCCCCACAAAGCAAACAATTTTTCTTCTGAAAAAAAGATCACATAGAAGGACAAGGGTTAAAAAACCCTTTGTAAGCATCATGACTTCTTCTTTCTTGTTGCTTATTCTCTCTGTCATGCCTCTGGCAAGCCTTCAATGGTTCACACTTTCTCTACATCTGAGAATGTACCAGGAAAATGTGGAGATTTAAATATCAACATCCCCACATCTGTCTTCCAAACTGAATACTGCCCTTGATGCAGACAACTTGGTGCCTTCTCTCACAATCACTGAAACCCCTGTGTTTAATGTTTTTCATCTGCTTGAATTTGTCTTTTGCTATTACAAGTCTAATTTTCAATGTTTTGGTTGAGGGAATTTTTGTTTGTTCTTATTAGCAATGTTACTATTTTGCTTCAATGTAAGCATGAAAACAGTCTTCCTGCCACCTTCCATGCTTTCAGTGAGAAGATTTTGCAACACTTGGGGGCCAAAGGGAGATTTCTTGGCCATACTATTGCTGGCTGCGAGAAAAAAAGTTTGATGCAGGAGATTATTCCTTCATTGTCCCTCTTTGCTCACAAATAACCCTTTCTGTGACAATCTGCAGTAATATTCTTACTGACTGGTTCAAGCTCCCAGAGCACCCATGTTTCTGCCAAATATGAAGAAATGTCTCCTTTCTCACTCAGCATTTTCATCCTCATCATAACAATAGGAAGTCTTTTTTCTCTGAGACTCCTTTATTTGACTCCTTTTTTTCCTCATTGCTCAAGTCCATGGGCCCATCCAAGCACCAGGAGAGAACAGCCCTTTCCATTATGCTGTTCTTGTCTTTGCCTCAAAGGGTTTCACATTCTGTGGGTCAGGCACTGCATGGTTTTTGTGGTGTCACAGTCTGACATGCGAGACTGTCGTACCCCAGGCATTGCTGTTGTACTCCTGGACATTGCTGCAAAGCAAACGCCCTCAAGTAATTGAACAAATTTTGCTTTCTCATGCCTCTGCTTAGGTTCTACAAAGTCAGGACAACACAGGTTTTGGTTCACTTAGAGATCACTGTTTGGTTTCGTGACTTGTACAACATTTCCAGGGCCTAAAGGTAGTGTTAATTTATTTAATATATAAAATGTCTGATAAAACATAAATTCACTAATTTAGTGTAAAAAAATCTTTATACATTAAATTAATTAAATCATTAAAGAAAAAAAAACCCCAACTAACTAGTTTTACTGTAACCATAGAAACAATAATTATTAATATTAGTAATATTATTTTTTACATTTCAAAATGGAGCCTGCTTTCCAAAGGATGACACCTAGTACAGATATAGAGCTAAAAATAATACATAAGTAATTTGGTCCTCTAGACAGACTATACAATGATTAAAGACTCTTAAGAATTAATTGATGGTATGGACTTTCAGAAGGGCTTTGGTAAATATACTTTATGAGGTAGAAAATTAATAGCTTATGTGTGATACATTGCCTTCAATAGTGTCCAAGGTCTCAAAACAGCCTGTAGTAAAGCAAGAGTTTTAGCTCAGTTTTACCTCAGACTTAAGATAAAGCTTAAAATTTTATTTAAAGGCTTCAGGAACTTCCACTCCATTCTCTGTAAAACCAGCTCAGCTTTTGGCAGTTTGTACATCACTGCCCTCACTTACACAAATGGTCAGGCACATGCTACTGGAGGCAGTGCAGCTCCTGACCCTGATCCAGACTCAGACCACATCGCTCTTCTACACCAGAATGTGACCTAGCCAAGGACCAATTCATGGAAAAGCAAACCAGAATGCACAGGGAAGGCAAAAGACATAATATTTGCCATCAGGTTCCATAAAATATATCTGCCCCATTAAGTAAATCCAAAAGCATCTGTGGGTAGTCTCCTCGGTGGCAAGAGTCTAGACTGTAAAACTCATTTAAATATTTTAAAACACTTGATATTATATTCTAATTTAATTCTGAAAATAGTCCTTTGCTATCCAATGACATGCAAACATGAAAAAAACAACTCACAGTCAAAGTCCTTTTCTTCTTGCACACTTTTTGGTGCATGCTTGAAAAAAGTTGGAAATCAGTGTTATCTCCCCTACACGCTAACTGATCCCCATTTCTACTCCAACTGTTTATTCTGAGAATGTGTTTTGGGGAATTATTAACTCTGCTTCCTTAGTAATTTTTTAAAATTAATTTAGAATTGGCCAATGAATTTTAAAGCACTACCAGCCAGAGGTGTATATGTGAATGCAAGCTTTTGTGAACGTGTATGTTAAGGGACCACATGAGCTCAATTAATTTAGGAAAAAAGGCTAACGTTTTTATTAATAAACTGAAGACTTCAGGAACAGGCAGTTGGCTGTGCACTGTGAGGTTTTTCCATATGATATTTAATCAGAAAATTTAATTCATTTAACATTTAAGTGAATTTTAAGTATTTGTGAAATGTTTTTTAAAAGGAGATAAATGGCCAGTTATCATCTAGCAGTGGCATCCCTCCCCACCTTCAGTCTGCAAAGTTCACTTTAAAGTGAGAGGTTAGATAGATCCCATTCCTTATATTAGTTCTGGTTCCTCTTATGCTCTTGGCAGAGGAATAGAAATCAGCATATGTGGAGGAGCAGCTGCAAGATGCTGCTGTGGGAAATATCTGCTTAATTTGTTGCTGCAAGCAGATTCCATTATTTGATTAAAAATAAAGTGGTTATTCTTCATCCCCATGATTGACTGTTCTCTATAGACATCGTTTTGGCCCAGCTTGGTAAAACAGAGAGGAAGCTGAAAGCACTCTCACAGTGGAAACAAGTGTGGGAAACATTTACAAACACTGCTCCTGTTTTTTGGGGGGTTTGGGGCTGTTTGTTTGCTTGTTTGTACAGATTATCTTAGCTTTTCCTATAGCACAGTTAGGAAATCTAACTGTGCTATAAGAAATGCTCACTGAATCTGCTTAAACTTTTATTCTTGAATCACAAAGCCTTATGAAAAAGGCTGTAGGGGATAGAGCAGAAGCTGAGCTGGGGTGGGGCTGGTGCTTTAATCTGGGCTTTTCTCAGACATAGCATCTTAGCAGGTGTAGGGATGATACCTTCATTTCTTAGTGATCAATCACACTCCAGGCAGCCAGCACCAAGTCAGAACTGATGATATCCCTTCACAGCATATTGTTCTCTGCAGCAAAATAGAACTCAGTTTTAAATTCTCCTTTTCTTTTCATCCATCAGAAGACAAAAACAGGAGCTCAGGAAGAAGCATAGCCCAAGTAATTTTTACTGCTGAGCAGATATCAATACTTATAGACCTACTCATGGTTTACAAACACTGCACAGTAGGGCATCTCAAACAGGATTGGCTAAGGATCAAAACAGGTTATAAGACATAATTAGCCAGGGAAGCCAGTGTGTCTGGCAATACGGAATTACTCATAACATTGATCATTTTGAACACCGAGGGGGTACATAGGCCAGCTTTGGAAATAAAGACAAAGTCTCAGGAAGCAGCATGTGTAAACAGCCTCCCCTTACCACATCACCTGCACTTGCTGGACAGTAATCCTAGCTACCAGTGCCTGTCCATACATATGGCATTTTGTTGTGTTGGCTTTGCAAACCTTCCTGCATCAGCTCTACCTCATCCTGGTAAAACCCAGGCAGCCCTCACAAAAACCAACCTAGACAATGGTGTCCAGCCTATGCACACAGGCAGGATAAAAAGTATGGACAAGAATGTGTAACATCAGCATTCATGCCTCAGACCTACTGCTTTGAGGAAATCTCCCTTTGCAGTTCTGTTTATACAGTAGCTAATGATGATAAACATGGAGTCTGATACCACAACAGTACCCTACTAAACCCACACGAGTGAGCAAAAGTGTGCACAGCTCACCTTCCTGAGACTTGTGGTTAACCAGAGGTATATGCACTGGTGGAACACTTCACTGCACAGACTCCTGTCTCTGCCATATCTCCTACTCTTTTTGAGCTTTTAGACCCCATTTTATCCTTGAATAGCAGTATAAAGCCCACAGGTACTTTATTGTAGGACTCCTACAGTGCAGAGCCCTCTCTGGACCCACAGGTCACACTATCGGTCTTCCCATGCTTGGCGGTGTCTTTGGATAGGGAGATCTGCAGACTGACACCGAAAGTCAAAGTGAGACTAGTCTTATTTTAAATGCCAGTTATCACTGTACGGATTTCAGTTTTATGTCTTTATGTCTCTTTTCTTTAAGGGTTGTAGCACTGATTGACTAATAGAAGATCATCTGTAATGGTAAAAGTAGCCATTGTAACTGAAGCAACAGCATATTTTATTGGAGCAGATGTTCTGTGAATGAGCAGGGAATAAGGAAAGCAGTCATTTTTTTGATGTTGTTTAAAGGGCAAGAGTGATGCCAATCATAATTACCATCTGCTATACTACATAAAGTATCCATATGGTCTTTAGATGGCCCCAAAATTGATTTCAACTGCCACACTGAGGTTTCTCATTTAAGGACACGATAGCTCTATATACCCTTATTAGCTCCTGACTGACAAGAGTCTTCAGAGCAGTTAAGAAAAATGTTTCAAAATCCTGGCTCAAGTAGTCACAGATTAAATTTAGAGCAGACCAACCTTTGTCATTCTTTCTTGGATCTTCTGCCATGATGACATTTACCATCTGAAGCCTACACATGCCAGGCAGCTGTTCAAAAACATAAACCAAATCTACAAATCCTCACTGCTATACTCTGCCGGGCTTGCAATGTTTCTCATTGTTCTAAAAATGTCATGTTAGAACCCACAGTCTTCTGGGCATTGGCTCAGAAACCAGCTCTGTAGTCAACCTTCTGTCCCTCAGCTTCCAGATGAAAAGTGTGTTCTTTCATCTGAGTGCATTTCCAGCAATATTTCACATAGTTAAAAGAAAGACCTCTCACATTTATCCAATATGCAAAAGAAAAAGTATTTTTAACCTTGCAAATCCATTGACCTCTTCATACTTTGCAACTAGATTCTACATGAGCTTTCCAGCAAAATTTTATGCCGAGTTAACAAATGTTATCACAAATCCAAGAAAGAAGTTTAAATTTGTCTGTAATATAAAAATACTGCCTTAACTCAGACTCCATCTTAAACTTAGGATTATTTTCACTTGCACAGAAAATAACAAAACACATCAGCTGTGGAGATACAGTGATCATTCATTCGTTCACACGTTTTTCCTACAGCAGTCCAAATAATAGATGACTGAAAAACTGAGGCCATACCCTATATAAAACAAAACTAGTTCAAATGACATTTTCTTGCAAAGCCCAGTCAGTTAGCAACAGGCTTATTCTACAAAGGAGTTTAGTTTGCATTTCCCCACCCCCCCCCTTTATGAGGTTAAGACATTCACATCACTGAATTTAAACACAGATCAGGGTATCTCCTTGCTGCTATGTCCATGATAATGTCTGAAAAGGAAAATTTTTAGAGTGGTGGGGGGGGGTTGTTATCTTAAGAGGTTTTACTATCGTTGTTGTGTTTTTTAATTTCTCCTTTTGATGCTGAAAGCAACTTATGGTGTTTAGTGATTTCTGAGATGCTTTAACTCCTACTCAAGATTTTAAGTGACCAGAACACATAAGAAGAACACATAAGAACACATGGCCAGCATGCAAGAATCTGGGTAGTTTTTCTCCAATTTATAATGACATCTGAGAGACTCCATTAAGGTTTCCTTGGCACAGACACATCTCTGTGTCCTTCAGGGCCTATTACTGAAATGCCCTGGGGAAAAAAAAAACAGTTTCCTGGTTTCTTTCTTTTCCCTTAATCCTTTATAAGGGGTTATCACAATTCCCCTTTCATATTTTTATTTTAGTAATTTACCTCTTAGACATAAGGATGGACATTTCAAAGGGAAAAAACTCTCTTTAAATCAGGGATAAAAGATAACAGGGAAGATGCCAACATCTTCTACAAATAGCAGCAGAGTTACCACACAACCACACAACCTTCCACATTCTGCTCCAGTAGCAAAGTGACACAACTCTTTTAACATGAACATGCAGAAAAATTGTGTACACTAATAGAGATTGTGAGAGAGGAAATCTTACAAATATAACAGTAATATAAACACATTTACTCTCCTTCAGGAAAGGATGAAACAGAAAATTGTTCTCAGGTTGTTAGTCACATTACATAATGCTAGAGGGCATTCAGCATCAATAGTGATCCAGTGATGAAGCTGGAAAAGAACTATTGCAGAGAGTGTGGTAGTGTTGTACGTATGCTTTTTGCGGAAAGTAGTAAAATCCTAAACAGAAAATTTCAAGATAACTGCTATTACAACTCTTGCATTGTGCAGTTCCTTTGTATGACCATTATACTTTTAAGGCACTCCATTCACCTTATTTTGCTTTACTAATCTGTGAGTAACAAGCTATACATTTATGTGTGAGTAGTTTTACAGAACCCATTTCATTTTATGTTAACATGTATGCCTGCTATTAGGATATTGCTCATTGCTAATTTTTATCAGCAATATAGTTCACCCAAAGCTTAATTAATATTCTTTGCTTGGCTGGAATATTAAATTATGCTGTTCTTTATGCTAAATGCACAGAATCCTATTTATAGCATAACTGTGACATAGAAGTTGTCTGTAAGATCTAAAGGTAGTAAGACTACATTGATGATTTACAGTAACATTCATTATCATTCTAAAAAGCAGCATAAATGTTATAGGGTTCATATAATTTCACACTAATAATTTTAATTTACTGTAATTAAGATACTAAAAAAAAAATCCAGTAAAAAAAAGCCACAACGTCCTTTCTATACCAGTAAAAGAACCACACTCTTGCATTTATAAGCTGTTATTAACCCTGTCCTGACAAAGGCACAAAAGACATTCCGATTTTAAGAAAATAATTTCCATATTTGCATAGGTGTTTAGAGGAATAATTTTTAAAATATATTTGTGTCCCTGCATTTTGTTCTTCTTCAAAGGTCCTCTTCACCAGCATTAAAAGGAATGGTGTCAGAGACTGAATTGTTATGAATTATGGCTTAAACATCACTATGAAGGACTTTTTGTCTATTATGGCAAAACTCTATGAAGAAGCTGCAACCACTACAGCCCACCCCACCCTGAATATGCCTCCTGAGGGGAGCTTTGGTGTTTAAGCCACCTGAGGGAACTTGAGGTAAGACAAAGGTGACAGTATTGTCCAATAATCTCAGGTCTAGAAAGAAGTGAGCGAGACAGAGAGAGAAGAACACATCCACAAGAAAGTCAAACCCAGCAGCTTTCTGGTGAATCAGCTCTGTCTGGGTTCAGGGTGGGGAGCCACAGCCCACAGCCCATCTGCTGAGGCCAGGTTTGCACACACTCCCCCCAGCCAAGGCAGGGGAAAGAGGAGGCTTTCCCCTTTTTTTTTGCAGAGGTATGTACCATAACGTCTGGCCAGAGGCACAGGACAGCTGTCCTCCCTTACTCAGACTGGCTCTTTTGTAACACCCCCACACCTCAGGAAGGCCACATCCACGGGACATCCACATGACGGGCAGCTGAGGACATGTCATAATCCATAAGGACCCCCCAGACTCATTCCTGAGGCCTTGCACCAGGCGGCTGCATGTGATGCAAAGGGATGCAACAGACACAGAGTTTTTGCGAGAGAGTGTCAAACTTTCCCTACCCAGGGAAAGTACCTGGGCATTCCCACCTGGCCCAAATGCACATTAATCCACTGAAAACTCTGTTTGGTGGAATCCTTAACACCAAGAAGACTAGATGGAGAGGATCAACAGGCTGCCATCAGGATCCACTGAGTGGTGATATTTTCTACTTAATCTGTCTCTATCACTCTTTCTCACCCTCCCTCACCTCTTTTTCTATTTCTTTCTCCCTCTCTCCCTCTCTCTCTGCCTCTCCCTCTCTCTCTTACTCACATTTACTGTTTAATAAAATGCATATTATTGACTTTGGCATACAGTCTCGTTTGTACCTTAATTCAAGCAGAGGCATCTCTCTAAAAATTTTAACTGGATCTTAAAACAGAGGCAAAACCCTGGATGAGATCTCAATGACCCTAGCTGCATTTACAGTCACAAGCAAGTGACTGCAACCAAGTTGATTCACCATTACTTTCAACTGTGCCATTAGGAGACCTGACCTCTTCTTCAGACTCTTAAGACCCATGAATACACCTGAACATACATTAACCAGCCAACACCTGGGGTGTATACCCATTTTCTCTTGCATGTTCTTCTATAGGAAAAACATGTCATGAGCCATCTTTTACACACATGATGACTCCTGTGTTTAGTTGGAAACTAATCACTTAAACAGTGTTAGCAGGCTCACAAAGCTATTGTTGATGTGTATTCAAAAATCTAGCTGCCAAATGTAGAGAGAAGAAGAAAAAGATTTTGTTGGTTTTTTTTTTTTTTTTTAATGCATAAAGAACAATGAAATACCTGGCTCTGACAGAACCATTTCACATTGACTGATGCCATTGCTCAAAGTGCAGGATGGGTGCTTGACTTTCTTGCCTCATATCAACAGGCCAGGAGTTAGAGTCAAGGTTGGAAAGGTCAGGAATCATCAGTTTCTTCTTTTGAGAGGTGAAGCTGCACATGAGGAACTCAAGGAAGAGGACAGGAAAGGATGGTGCCAGGATAACACCTTTATTACTCCAAACTGGATGTTTCAAACCAGCTGCCGGAATTCTTTTGTCAAAAATAGCTCACGCTTTTCTGAATATCCTTCGATCAAGTCCCTTCTGCTACTGTACAAAATCCTTGGCAATTTGCCCCTGCTCTTGGCTTAAATTATTTCCAGCCCATTTGTCTCAGATGTTACATAACAGATCTTATTAATTTCTATATGCTTCCAAAGCGCCATATGATCTTTAGTTAAAAACCACTAAATGCAAACTATCATTCAATATAGTAAAGAAAGTAATATGTGAAATAGGGCTGAAAAAAAACTTCCATAATATAAAACAGGATAAGGTAAAGAGAATGTCATTTTCTTGACAGGCCATGATTCCTTTTTAATGTATAATCACTGGTTTAGACATAGAGTTCCCTTTTTATAAATGTCAAAGATTGATAGCACAAGAGAAAAGAACAGGTCAGAAAGAGCCAGTTATTCAGGGTCTAGCAGCTGAGTGGCAGGGAAAAAATCCACTGAGTTTAGAAAATTTCTGAGCACTTAAAAGTCCTTCTGAAACTATCAAATCTGTCGTGTTCCCAGACTTACGATAAATTTTGCATTCTGTGACCAGGACATTTTAGGTTTCTAAATATTCGCTGTAATCACTATATGTATCTGTACCTAATACTGCATGTATAAATGCCTAAGTAAATTTTATGCAACATTTTATACAATTTTATATCAATTTTAATACAATGTTTTATACAACAATAATTTTTATATAGATTTTATACAGTGCAGCACAGTGAAGTTGATTATATATTGGTAGGAAAGAAATCCAGATTCAGCTGGTTGGGTACCAAGACCAACTGGTTCTCTAGGATTCAGGACATGTCCACCACAAGAAGAAGACATCAGGCTGAAAGCAACATCAGGGACAGGTTTGTGCTTTGGACAAGTGGATAAATCTCTCTAAATCAAAACTTTTCATGTGTACAGATATTTTCTCCCCTTTTACTTGTCTGTCCTATTGACAATGTAAAACGACCCATATTAAGCACAGTGGGAATCCTTACTTTAAGAGGATCATGATGCACTGAAACAACAACAAATGAAGGAAAATGATAGAACAGATTAACTGTGTTTTACAGAAGTTTACAGCTTGCTAAGAATGTGTATGTGCATTGCATTGCACCCAGTAATTATCACATCCAATGGGACCCTGGAAACCTGTTTTACAGCACTGAGGCTCGTAAATCTCAGGGTCTGGATTTCTGGTAAATCTACTTTCCAGCCATCTTCAGGGAAGACAAAACAAGAAGATAAAGTACAGATCACCAATAAAATAAGCATGTTTAGAGTATTTAAATGGGTTCATACCTTAATGTAAGGCATATGCATACCTGGACAGATGTACCTTTCTTGAAGGAACAAGTAAATAGTCACTTAAGCCTAGGCAACATTGCAGAAAATCTTCCCACAGACTCCTGCCGCAGACCACTGTAAGCTTATGTGAAATTACATAAGATGGAACAGACAAAAGTTCTGCAAAATCACAATTTAAATTTCTATTTACAGAATTTCTAATTCCCATTAAAAACAGACTTTAAAAAGTAAAAACAAAAATTCCTGCAAGTTTTCATTCTCCTTGAAGAAAAATCTGTTTCATGTGTATGCTCTTCCATTGATCAAAAAAGTTATTAAACAATGTAATGGAAAGGATGGCATATCTAGTTTCTTATTCAAGTGGAATATCTCTTCTCCCAGTCTTTCTACCCACATGCATATGTTTTGTCAGCAGCTACTTCAAGAGTATTGAACATGCAACCTCCCACCCAAACTAGCCTAAAATAAAGGCCTCTGAGTTTTAGAAGTTCCTCCTCACATTCCTATTGAAAGAAAAGTCTTGGAGGCTGAGCAGGATGAAGATCAAATAAAGGGATGTTCAAAGTAGGTATAGGATACATATATACAGTTTATAAGGATGTCTTTGATAGGTACATCCAAAATCTGAGCTCAAAGTCACCTAAACACACACCTTGTTCCCAGCTGCCAGCACACAGTAGGTTTGGCATCAGTTGTTGTGTAGCTGACCTTTCTGTCTTCAGCAAGACCATCACTTTGGCTTTATTTTATATACATTGACAAACTTATCCCACTTGTGATGCCTTGCTCAACATGATGTGCCTCCTGAATTATTTAAACCTGTCTTCTGGGACACAGATTTTACTTGAATACTGCACAGGTAGAAAAAATATGTCCATGATGTTTGATAGCTATCAGCAATACAGAAAAAGATTGCAAAAAAGAAAGAAAAAGTGATATAAGGAGGGGTCTGCATCTTTTCTCTGACAGGGTTTATGCCCTGTAATTACAGAAAAATGCTTTCTCTCTCTCTGCTATCTCCCTTTTTTAATAACAGGAAGCTAATATTTCACATGTGAAAGAATTGAAAAAGATTTAATTAAATAGCAACATATCTTGGGAGTAAATATACCCTGAGATACTGATATCTTATCTTTAGTCAGGCCAAATGGACTTTTGGTGGGGAAAATTGTTTGCAAACTGTAATCCATCAGACAGTGCTTGTAGGGTTTAGCACCACAGACCTGCATATAACAGCTCATCACAAAGTAGCAAACACCACAAAGCATGCTTTGAAGAGTGAATGAGACATAAAAATAAGATGCAGCCGGCTGAGTTTGTGGCAATGCATTTTAATAAGCTGAAGTCAATCTCCGTGTGATTGTTGAAATGCTTGGGAAAAGAACTCATTTTTTCAGTCTTTCCAAATTATTTTTCTTCCTGTTTCTTGTATTCACTGAACTTAAGGTCTGAGATCTTGGGAAGAGAGGGAGAGACCATGTTTCACTTCATGTTTCCCTTAGTTTAAAACCAAAAGGTTGGCTATTACTGTTCTTAAAGAAACTGGAATGGGTTCACCTTTTATGCTAGAATTAGAAGTTCCAAATACAGACTTTTTTTGTTCTTTGGGACAGATTCCAGTTGTAAGTGATACTTCATGAGGCACTACTGCAAATCAACTGACACAAGCTTTTATTAATCGCACATACAGACAAGGTGATGAATGGATGTGTTTATAAACATGCGTGTGCTCAGAGAGGGCAAGGGAACTGATTGCCTGGCACCCTAACAGAAAGTCATTTGTGATAAAAACTAATTATCAAGAAAACAACTCTGACCCTGGTGAGACCACGGTCAGAATTTCCCCTTGCCCCAGGAGCTGTGATGATGCTGCTAAACTCTACATGAAACTCTGCACAAGCCAGTTGAAATATTTGACTAATTACTTTTGAATTTATAAGATTGCTTTGGAGTATTTCTAATTGATGTTAGCTTTTTTATGCTATTCTTGGGTTTCTTGGTGTTTTATTTGTAGTAGAATTTTTTAAAAATATAATAAAATGTATTGTTTCAATTTGCTTAAAAGTCAATGAAAAAATATTTTTTGAAAATTATTTTTTAAAACACATACTTTAAAAGAATGGACTATAGAAATATCTGCACATTTCTAAATACTAAGATAAAAATACACTGCTTTGATACTAAAGGCTTAACAATATATTTTCCAATATACATGCTAAATATATTTCATTTATACTGAATTCTGTTATAATTTGAAGCAATTTAAACTTTGATTATGGTGCAATTATACAAATACATAACATTTGAAAAATTGTGGCTGTCAGGTGAAGTCCCAGGTGACTGGAAAAGGGAAAACATTGTACTCATCTTTAAAAATGGTAGAAAGGAGCACCCCTGGAACAACTGACCTGTGAGTGTCACCTCTGTGCCTGGAACAAATCCTGCTGGAAGCTGTACTAAGGCACATGGAGGACAGGGAAGTGATTTGGGACAGCCAGGCCTTCTGTGATGGAGTGACTGCAGGCCTTCTGTGATGGAGTGACTCCACTTGTGGACAAGGGAAGGGCAGCAGATGTAATTTATCAGGACTTTGACATGGTCCTCCACAACATCCTTCTATCTAAATTTATGTCTTGGTTAACAATATAAAACAGGTTAGAAACTCAAAAAATTTGTTACTTCCCCTTTCACCAATAAGGAGAGATAAGTCTTTCCTCATAGAAGGGGTACTTGATTCCTCTGATTGACTGGTGGCTTCCTCTGGACTTACTCCAGCAGTTCCATCTCCTCCCTGTGCTGGGACCCCAGAGTTGGATGCAGGGTTCCAGGTGGGCTCTCACTAGAGAAGAGCAGAGGGGAAGAATCTCCTCTCTTGCTCTGCTGCCCATACTGTGCTGAAAAACTTGGGGAGAAAGGGTTAGATTTTGGGGATGGATGTAGAGGAAATAAGTAATATACAATTTCCTTTCTTTTTTTGGGTCCTAATTTACCTAGGACAATTGAATAGGGATTGTTTTGCTGAGAAGACTGTCAGGTGAATAAGGAATTGGCTGCACGGTCGTATTCAGAAGATACTGGACTGCTAGTTGTGTCCTAACCGTCACCCAAAGCAGCATGGGAGGGAGGGAATTCTGCCCCTCTGCTCTGCTCTGCTCTGCTCTGACGATGCAGGTCCCCCCCCAGAGCTGGATGCAGGGTTCCAGGTGGGAACCTGGAACCCTGCATCCAGCTCTGGGGTCCCAACACAGGAAGGTCATGGACCTGTTGGAGTGAATCCACTAGGGAGGCCACCAAGTCAATCAGAGGGTTGAAGCACCCCTCCTATGAAGAACAACTGAGACAACTGGGATTGTAAAATCTGGAGAAAGAAAGTCTTCAGAGTGACCCAGCTGTGGCCTTCCAGTACCCAAAGGGAGCCATCAAGAAAGACAGTGAGGGACTTTTTACAAGGGCTTGCAGTGATATGAGAAGAAGGAATGTCTTCACACAAAGAGAGAAGATTTAGGTTAGGTATTAGGACGAAGATATTTTCTGTGATGGTGGTGAGGCACAGGAACACATTGTCCAGAGGATCTGTGGATTAAATCAGCAGTTATATATCACAGGCTAGAATTTCCAGTCATACAGATATCATTTTAAAAGTATCCTGCATGCTCCAAGGTTTTTAATGGGGCATAAATTACATTTGTGGTCCCTTCAGGATACCTTTAGACTTCTGGAATGATGACAGTTGATTTTGCATAAATGAAAACCCAGCCGCCAAACTCATTATTGTACTTGGATTGATGCCTTCTCAGCAAAGCCAGTTTGCTGTAGAATATACCAGTTCACAGTCTGCTATTCCTGCTCTCTACATCTCCTTTCCTCTGTATTTCCACAAAATTTCAGCACAGCCTCTGACAACTTTCAGCCCCACACCAACTCTCGATCACAGCAAATGAAATCTATGTGGTCAAGGAAGAGGAAGCTGCAGAACATCAAAACATAAAACAGAGATAATGCAGAAAAATATTTATTCAAAAAGAGTTCCACTCCCCTTGAGTAAATTTCAAGCTAAGGAAAGGTAGCCCAATGTTAAGTGTTCTAAAATTTTCATGACTGGAAATTGAAAATAAGTTAATTAGGTGAACATTTACATTGACTATTTGTGTGGCTCATTTTTTCAACCGTGCTGTTGTCTCCTTCCCATTCTTCCATGCAACTGACACTAGATATATAGAAATACATATATATATATATATATATATATATATATATATATATATATATATATATAGATATATATATATATATGTATATATGTATTTCACTGATTTTTGTGTATATGTGTGACCCCTTTTGAGCTAACATTGAGCTAACATTTTCTGGATGTCAGAAGAATTTCATACCAATGTCTACATGAAATTCCTGCAAAATTCTATGATTTAAACTGAAAGCATTCAACATGCAAGCCTCATTCGTTTCTCCTCTTTTACCTTATGTATCAAAATAATTGCTGAGCCTCAACATAGTATGCACTGCTACCATTCTGCCTTCATTTGTATTCTTCCTACATTTTGCTGCATGAAAATTAGAGTTAACAGGAAGTTAAACATTTATTAGTAATGGCAAACACTTACACATGTAGTTATTTTTCCCATGATTACATAAGCCAGGCTGTTTAATTTGTGAAATGGCCTAAATCTACATTTATATAGTAATGATCCTGTCTCTGTCCATATACCCCACATTCTAAGCTTCCTGATTTGAATTGCACTGGGCTTACAATGGAATAAATGAGGAATGTATGGTCTTTTGTTTAAATTGAATAAAATTAATAGTATATGCTATCTTTTTTAAAAACACAGATACACACTCCTGTGTGTTATAAAGATCCATTCCCTAAAGTTCTCCTTCCTAACTTGCAAAAGGTAGAATTTGCATAAGAATAGGTCTGAAGTAATGCTCCACAGAGTGCTGGTGGGAAGGCAATTGTGTTTAGGTAATACCTTGGCCTATTCCATAACTGTTGAGGGGGGGTATATATGTCAAAAATGGATTTAAATTGCCTTTTGCGCCTTTCAGCAAAATTGACTTCATTGCGTCATTTTCGATGGATTTTTAACAAAACTAGGCTTAAAGTGTTGGATAGTTTCTGCTAGCTACAATATGGGGTTTAGAAAACTCCAGTGTTAAAGAAGCTTTTCACTAAAATACTTAAATAAGGGGTAGTTTGAGTTGTTACAAGAGTAGAATATATTTCTTCCCTTTTGCTGTGGAAAAAAAACATACGGAGTTTTTGTTGGTTAATCACATTTATCATTTGAGACAGCCCAAAACTTTCCAATAATTCCATCATTTATTTCTAATTCTAACTTCTAGTCACAAGACTTCATTTTGCTTTTGTCTGAGAGATTAGATTCATCAAGTACTATTAATCTTCTCCCTGCAGATATACTTCTCTGTTGATGATATTTATCCAGCCCCCATTATCCAAGAAAGAGAAGAATGTGCTCAAAATCACAAAGAAAACTTTGATAAAGAAGGCAACTGCTAATTGCTTCTGTGTAAAACCTTAACTTCTGGACCACTCTTCATCTGTGGAGATCACCATTTTGCAACCAAATAAAACAATCTCAAAAGGTAAAAACATAAAAAAATATATCATAACATTCTTCCTGTATCATGTTTTATGCTGATTTTCCTAAAGGTCCAGAGTTAGGCTGGACCTTATTGTCTCTCCTGTCCTGGACAGACACACACAGACAGAACCTTTATAGAAAATATTAATTTCTCAAGGTTTTTTGAATAGGGTTGTATTTACATGGTAGACTGAAGCTCTCAAATACATGGGGCATTTGCTGTCCAGATGTTGATGGGAGGTTCCATTGCAAGCATCTGTGTGGCATCTTCAGCAGAATTAAACAGGATGTGCCAAATCACAGTTCTGGATCATTGTCATGACCCAGATCACCTGTGGCCCTATGCCCTCAAACATACACATGACCGTTTACTATTGATCATCTCCAGTTGAACATAGAAAACTGTCTTCTGGGACCCTGCCTGCAAATGCAGGGACATTTCTACTGAGTATTTAAAGTCTGCATACAACTTGTTCACAGCCTTCTTCCACAGCAGGAACAGCCTGGGGATATCCCTGCTGTAGATTGTCACAGATATTCCCACTGAAATGACTAATCACTGCATATTAAAAGTGCCTAACAGGGAGCCTGAGCACACTGGGGCTCCCCCAGGGTAGGGAGTGATTCAGGATTCTCCACGAGTTCCTTTGCCATGTTTTCTGTTCCTCTGCTGTGAAGGTGCCTGTGAAACAGTCCTTTGCCTTTTGTTGGCCTATCTGTCTTGAACCAGCTGTGTGCAAACTACACAGAGAAGGAAGTGAGGACTGACAGGGCAGGGATACAGTCAGAGCCCTGGCACACAGATACACCACAGCTTTCACTGTTGATAAAACTTGAATTTCAGTCTTATATCGCAGTTGTAGCTTCAATAGTACAGACAGTGCCCCACTTGTCTAAATTTTTGTGACTTATTGCAAAGGAGGTTTTCTGCCCCTTACACCAACACTCACCACAGATTAGTAAATATGTTCTACTTTCACCTTAAGGAAATATCAACAATTGACAGAATTCTTAAGACAAGTATTGCAATTGGAGCAATATTAATTATATGAACATAAAATGAGACATCGTCTGCCTGGTTTCCCTCACTCTGATATTCATCTGCCTAAAGTTCTCCTCTTTTCTGCTCATTATCCTCAGAGTCTGATTTTAAGGAAAGCCAGCACCAAGAATCTCAGTAAGGATATTATGGTAAGCAGTATGATGCAAAGCAGGAGTTGAATAACACAGAATAAAGCAAATGTTTTCTCTATCCCTGCAAGTATTGACAAGACAAAAAAAAGGACTTCCCAAGACTGCTGGAGAGTGACAGGGGTATGGGAGACAAACCAGTCAGCCAGGGAAAGTAAAAATGGGAAGTAAAAATGAGACTATTTCAGCTGAGTGATTGAATAAAATATTGGAAGGAGTTGTATAGTTGATGTGAGTCTTTGACAAACAGTTCAAAAGTGATATATCTACTCTTACTTTAGGAATCTAAAATGCTGTCTGATTCATCTTCCTTTACATGTAACAAAAAGAATTGTGCAGCTCCATGATGTGATGCATCTTGCCTATTTCAGGTATTTTTTAGCACGCAATGAATTATCACTGTATATGTCATTCCCCATCAGCAAGACATATAGCACAGCAAGCAACACTGCTGCAGAGGACTACAGGCAGCTATCCTAATTTGGCAAGGTAGACTCAATCCTTTGGAGCCAAAAATGTTTCTTCTGAAGGAGACATTATGGAGGGAAAAAAACTCTTAGTGTTTTTTGTAAAAATTGGATTCTTTGGTGGATTGTTTTAATTACAGCAGACTGATCTAATTCCTAATCTGCAGAAGTAGAAATTCAAGCCTAAGGACTTTAATCTTCGCTCACCATAGTACTGTTAGAAATAATCACTGATTAAAAATGTGCAGCTCTACCTGTAGGCAATTAAACTATATCTTCCCTTCTGCTGGGTTTCCTTTATAGAAGTGAAATCTGCTGATTTGCTGGGACTGATTTACAGCAGTCAGACTTTCTTATTCTCAACAAGAGCTTTAGCCAGCGTCATTGGCAAGCTGTTATTTTAAACAGACAGCTGCTTCTTTCAGTATAACACTTTCATACTAGAATCAAATAGCCTTTGAAGGGAAAAGCCATTCTCCTAATTCTAGCAGACTGAATATTTTCACTTTCCTACTCATATTGTTGGTCATCACATCTTTTATAGCACAATAATTCTTCAAAACGTCAATTGTGATTCTTACAAGTCCTTTGAACTATATTCCATGATTTATTCATGCTAAGAATTGCTTCTTTTCCTATGAATTTCAAACTGATGAGCTAAACAAATTCATGCAACTTTACTTTGCACAAGGTACTGCCTTTCTAATATCTGTATCCAGGAAAATGTAGTAGTCTGGGAAGACATGCAACGGTAGCCATTGGTTTGAAACCGGTAATTCTGCTAGAGATAAGATCTACAATAAAACTTTTTAAGGGCTTTTAAGCCTAAAACATGAGTTAATAAAGGGTCTCTTTGATGTTATTTTCATATGAAAGCTTGTGCTATCATATTTAATTTGCGTCTTGCAAAGTTTTCAGCCTATTGTTGGTAATATTCAGCTTCTTTAGTTGGTTGAAAGTTACTCTCACATTGCACTCTGCAGCTGACAGCTATTTTCAGTACACTGTTGTGCAATCTGCTTTACCTGCTGCAGGACAGCTGTACTGAGGAGGCTTGTCATGAAAATGTTGTGCCACCTGACAGGATAGCAGTTGTCTGTTTGCCCTCATTTTCCAGAGCACAACACAGCAAACACTGTTGTCTTAGCCTGGCAAAGAGTTTCCTAGGCATGGTGATCAACCGCAGCAGTCAGACCTTCCTATTCTTCATTTCAGCCTTCAGTTCACATAGCATAGTCATAGCATTACCCAAAATTTCAGGCTTGCAGTCAACAGAATTAGCTGTTTATTTTTAATTGGACCACAACAAGAATGCTGGCACATTCAAGCCTTTCTAGCAGGAAGGCAAAAAGGGTTGTTCTAAGAAAAAAGGGTAAGACTACATCCATCAACCTGCTGCCAGCAGTCCCACTTTTAAATTGCACCCATCAAGGATAAATGGTAAAACTCTTTTCCGTCTTTCTTTTATCATCTCACCTGTGAAAACTTCAAGTGCTCAGTTCTGTTATTTTTTAGGCAAGAAGGTCACTAGAAGAAAGATAAACATTTATGCAACTACATCAAGCTAACCTATTGTGCTGCCTTGTATCTTGCTGAACCTGAGCTCCATCTCTTAAAAGCTGTTATGCAAAAAAACCCCAAACAAATACAGATAAAAATGCTGAATATTGGAAGACAGAAAATTTATAACCTGTTAAATTGAGAGCAGCTTTTTACCAGGTCAGGGGCTGTTATGAACCTTAAGGCTTTCAGTCTATTAATAAAAAGAAATCCCTCCTCCCAACTAAACTATTTGGTTGGGAAAGCATGGAAGAGTGTTAACAAACAAACAAAAAAGACTCAGTAATCAGCAGTAATCCTTCAGTGCCCCTGCTGGAAACTATGCACTACCCTAGTTAATTTCAGGTGAGTCTGGCACAAAGTAGCTGAAGGACTATCTTTCACCCCACAAATTCTGACACTTTTTGCACTATATTCTCTATTTTTAAGCGTTTTTAAAGCAACCAGTCTCTCTGTGGATTTAGGTATTGATCTAGATTCAGTGGTGCTGAGACATCAATTTACTAATCAGTGTCTGCTATGCTTTATATTACTTTTCATTGCTCCCTCTATGCAGCAAAAATAGCTCAATTATTTCAGAGGCAGTACAGAAGGTAATGTTATTCTGCATGGTGGCAGAATGAATTTCTCTCTCCAAGGTGTTTAACAGCAATCATTTTCCCAGGCATTTTATTAAATGCAAGCTTTTCCTTTTCAGCAGGATTTTCAAAGTGGGAATATGTTGAGTACAGAGAAAGAAGGGTCTAGCCAGAACTGCTTGCGAGACCTCTGGGGACAGGAAAGGCTGAGAGATAAATCTTGGAAAATTCAGGCACATCTCTAAATTAGCAAAACATTTTTGGATAGCTGCCTCTCTCTGCTTACCAGGCCTTCATCTGGCACCCCTCCAGCAGCACTGCAGCATTCCTCTGCAGAGCTGCAGCTGAGGGTTACTGCTTTGGGCTTCTACAACAGGGCTGTAGGAGGAACAAAAAGAGAAAAATCAGAGACAACACAGTGAGAAGGAAGAGAAGGAAAGGTTTTGCAATGGTGATATTTGTCTGAGATTTTGCTGATCTAAGTAGCAGGACAAGCCCTCTGAAGAGCCTGCTGTGATGTTGAGTAATTCACCAGTCCCAAGGCTGCATAACCTCTTTGTTATGCAGACCAAGCTGTGAGAGTAACTCACACTGAAATTTATTGAATCCCCTCATAAACTTCTCCCAAAGTAAAGCTACTTTGAATTTACTCTAAAATCCTCTTATTCCTCTCCCTCTTCCTCCTTTTTCTATATCTTAATTTGAAGCATATACTAACCAAAATTAGATACAGATAGAAAAGCTGGAGATTTCAAGATAATTTTTCTCAATGTTTTATGAAAGCAGAAATAAATTGTTAATTTCAAAATGTAAAAATTAAACCAACTTTCTCTTTCTCATTTTTCTCTTACCTACTATCATTGAAACCATGCAAAGATTAAAAACTGTTTCAGAAGCTCATGAGAAATTTAGTCCTAGGCATAAATTAAGCACCTCAGCCTGTCACCTGGCTTAAACTAACTGGTTTCTATCTTTCCTGAGGGATGTGTATGAGAAAAATGAGAGACAGAAAAGTGTGGTTAAGGCACTCATTATTTCAGAGGGAGAAGCACTTCTGTTGAACACATAGGAAGTGATGCTGTGTCTCTTGGTATATGAGAACTGGAGGAATAAAAGCTGTAAATTACCACAGGTAGAAGTTTAGTAGATGTAGGGTGAATTTGTTTTCCCCTCTAGTAATTCTAATTTCACCATGTGCTGAAGAAGCGTGTCAAAACCTAATATGCACCTGTTAAGGGTTGTCTGCATCTTGCTCTAAACTGGCATAGATTTCCTATGAGAATACAATGCTTCAAATAATTGCCTTTGCCAGCTGTACCTTGGAACATAAGCGTAGCAATGCCCCAGATACAGGCTATGCTCAGTCATCTGAAATGAGAACAAAAAGCTGGGAATGGCAAAATGGAGAACCTGTTGATGACAGGGTATGATTCTCTGCATATAGAGGATAACAGAATTTCCTCATTCTGAGCACTCAAGGAACAGACAAGAAAGAGGACCTCCACCCAAGCCTATTCAGATTCAGCAGCTTCATAAAAACAGCTCAGCTTGTTAAGGAATTTGTTTCTTACTTTTATATGCTAATGTTGAAAATTAATGGCAAAAGATCATATTCTGAGGAATCACAAGCCACCTCCAAATATGCACTCACTCACTGGAATACCTGGAAGAGGAGTCAAACAGACCTCTGTGAGCCTAACATAGACCAACATGACAAATTCTTAAAAACATAAATGTAAAGATCCATTAACAAATGAAAAAAAAAAAAGTACAGCGTATCCATTTGAAGATATACAGAAAAGGCAAAACACTGTACTTGAGTACAAGTTGTACTCTACAAAACCAGTACAACTCACTGAGTTTCCCCATCACCTCCATCTAATATTGAGGAAAACATTCAGCACAGGCAGCTCAGGTGCAGCTGTGCTGGGAGCCACAGGTTCAATTCTGGGTGGGAGCCCAAGGCATGATGCCAGGAACTGCCAACCCTTGGCCCAACAAAGGGACCTGGGACCTGTAACAGCAGCCAGGGGACCAGACCCTGAGGCACAGCACGAGCTGATGCCTCAGGAGGAGCAGAGATAGCTTTGCCCTTGGACGTGAAGGGGGTCTACCATTGGTGGGGGAACCAGCTCGAGATGTTTCTGTGTCACTCATCCTGAATAAACTGCTTTATGGAAAAATACATCTGAGGCTCTCAAAAGGGAAACCTGGTGTCGAGCTGGTAAGGAAACCTTGTCTGACCATGTGGGGTGGGGTGTGTGGGGTGCCTTTTTCAAAGGGACTTTGGGCTCAGCAGTTGAAGTCTGTGGCAGTGGAAGTGTGACTGCTAGAGTCCTTTGAATGGTCAGATAGGGAAGCTTCCTTAACACTGGCACCTGATAAATGTCCCTTGTATTAGATGAGATCCATGAAATCCTATGTTACATGTGACTTGCATGATATTTACCAGGTTGGATATTCCATGCTTCCAAATTTTAATTCAATTTCAACAGATTTAGAGCTTCTGTACCAGCAGGTTGGTCCTTAAATCAGAGGGGAAACAGCACTTCAGATTGCTGAGGACCTAGAAAAAAAATTTTCTTGTTTTGGGCTTCATTAAGACTCTGCCATCAAATTTGTCTCCCAGCTCTCATGACATGTTAAGCAAAAAAAAAAAAAAAAAAAAAACAACATATATTTAAACTAGACCAGGTAATAAGGAGGGAAGATTTGCACACTGGAGAGTAATATTGATCTTTCTACCATTTAGATACCAGCTACCTGAAGTATTATTTAGCTGCATTCAGAAGATCTTTAAAGGTCAGAAGTAACAGAAATTCAGCAGAAGACAATAAGAATCTATAGTGAAGATTTCTGACAAAAGCCATAAGTCACACCAGATGCTTGCACAACCTTTTACTTTTCATTGCTCTAATACACACACACACACAGAAGAAGACTCAGTTGTTATTGTTGAACTCAGGAATAATAAGATTCAGGAGAGGTCTCCTATGTTTACCATGCTGTTCTATATCCGGGGAACACTCAGAAGCAACAGGAGTTTCCACTGAATTTTTCAAGAAGCATTGAAGTGAGCTTTCTTCCCCCTTGTCCTTTTTTTCTAACTCTGAAACCGTAGGAAAAATATAAGAAAGCTTTCTCCAAAGCATATGCTCTCTTGGATTTTTTCATCATGTGTCTCTCATTTCTGCCTTAATAAAGTGTACAAGAAATGCATCAAGAGCTGTAAATTTCTGTACTGCACCAGCTGATCATCCACAACATTAAAATACTTCTTTTGTACATCAACTATTTAAAAACAAATCTTTAGGGAGGCTGAAGTGTACTATTTCTCATAATAACTGTAAGAAGTAGCATGACATAAGTAGCATGACATGCAAGTTTGTGAGGCCATCCATAAGGATATTTTCTAGAATTCCTGTTGTCAGCCCCATTTAATAACTATTATTGATCTGAACAAGAGAATCAGGACACCAAGTTGGGCAGGAGTCACTGATGTGATGTGGGCTCTGGATAGGGACCTGAATATACTAGACTGATCCACTGAGGTCAGTTCTGTGATGTTCAACTAGGCAAAGTGCCAAATCCTGTCCTCTGGTCACAACAACCCAATGCAGGGCTACAGGATTGGGCAAAAGTCTCTGGAAACCTGCCCAGCAGAAAAGCACCTTCTGGTTCTGGTGGACAGCACCTGAACATGAGCCATGAGTGTGCCCAGGAAGGCCAATGGCACCCTCAGCAACAATGTGGTCAGCAGGACCAGAGGGGTGATTGTCCCCCTGCACTCATCACTGTGGAGGTTACACCTTGAATCCTTTGTTTAGTTCTGGACCTCTCACTACAAGAAGGATGTTAGGGGTCTTGGAGCATGTCCAGGGAAGGGCAACAAAGCTGGGAAAGGGTCTGGAGCATAAGACTAATGGGAAGAAGCTGAGGGAGCTTGGGATGTTTAGCCTGGGAAAAATGAGGCTCAGGGTTGACCTTATCACTCTCTACAGCTACATGAAAGGAGGGGGTAGCCAGGTGGGGATTGGTTGGTGCACCCAGGTTATGCTTAGCAACACAAGGAGAAATGGCATCAAGTTGAGCTAGGGGAGTTGTACATTGGATACAAGGAAATATTTCTCCAAAAAAAATTTTGCCAAGTTCTGGAATGAGCTGTCAAGGAAAGTGAATGAGACATGATCCCCTGGAGGTATCTAAAAGACATGTAGATAAGGTGCTTAGGGCTATGCTTTCATGGGGGATTTGACAGAGGTAGATCAACAGTAGAATATGATGATCCTAAAGGTCTTTTCCAACCTAACTGATCCTACTATTTTATCAATTAATAAGAAAATTAATTGTCCAGGGCTTCCCATTGGCAAAGGTGAAAAAAACCAGATGGGGTGATACATGGACAATAAACCACATTAATTTTGTTTTACTACACTGCAGTCTTCAACATCCTCACAAGGGAGGCAGAGGAGCACGTACCAATCTCTTCAGTCTTTGACCATTTATAGCTCCAGAGGAAACAGCATGAAGCTGAGTCAGAGGAGGTTTGGGTCAGGTGTTAGGAAAGGGTTTTTCATAACAGGGGGGCTGGGCACCAAAACAGGATCTCCAGGGAAGTGGTCATAACACCAAACTTGACAGAGCTGAAGAAAACATTTGGATAATGCTCTCAGGCACACAGAGTGTTTCGTAGGGCTGTTTCTGTAGGGCCAGGAGCTGACTCTATAATCCTGATGGGTCCCTTCCAACTCAGCACATTCTATGATTCTATGTAATGAGAGGTAAAATCATATGAAGATTTCTAATTAACACATATGATTTTGTTACAGGGATTATACAATCTGTATTATCCATTTGGTCACATTGAATGTGCTATTGAACCTATTCTGCTGTTATTTTCTACACAAACATAGCAAAAGAAGCACCCCATCCCATGATTCTGTTGTTTTGCACTTGAAAATATGCATATCTGTTAATTCCTGTCAGGGAGAACCTGAAATCTTCTTCATAGTCATGGACATTGGAATAGTTAACAAAGTCTCCTATCACAGTGCATGGCTTTGTTAGAGAGAACCACTCTTTCCTTTGGAAAGAAACAGCCTTGATTTTACAAATCTATTTGCCTGTGTTCTTCACATTTGTTTTCTGTTTCTGTTCTGGTACTAGTCATCAAACATTTGAATGTTTCCTGTGTATGCCTCATTGCAGCACAGAATTTTGCCATATTCTGTCAAAATTCTGTAAAATTCTGTGAATTCTGTGAAAATTGCTTCACTTTTTACATACTCAGTGTGTTGTATGATTAAACTGATGGTGAAATTATTTAGATTCTGGTGGATTTTTAAAACTCTTGTAATTTTCCAAGTAATTTCTGTGAAGCAGTACTTGCATCAAATGCATTCACTCTCCCCTGAGTTGAAATCAAAGCTCACAGGGAGGTTTATGTGTGAAAAAATGTATTCCAACTTTTTATTTGGTGAATTATTGTTATACTCATGTGGAATCATATACAAGAATAACTCAGATGAGATCATTTGAAGCTGCTGTCTACAAACCCAACCAAAAGCAGTGAGCCTTTTGCCTCAAAACCCTACTGGTGAATTCAGTTTGGATTATATTTACATGAGAATGATGTATCCAAGCACTTTCTAGTGTGTGAGAAAATGGTGGCATTATCCACAAAATCAGGATCAAATGTTTGAAAAATAGTGATGTAATAATCAAGATGAACATATTTTAAGTGAAGTAGAGCCAGATACTAGTTACTAACTTAGATCATAATATATTTTGTATATGCAGAACATTGACTTTAAAATTAGAACGTACTGGTTAAATATAGTTTCAAATAGATTTTAAACAAGGGAATCAATGTGCAAAATAGAAGTTCCATGCAATAGAACAGCGGACATACTTCTGTTCCATCCAGCACAGGTGTGATTCCACCCAAACTGTCATGTCTTCGTAGTCTGTATCCACCCAGGTACAAATCTTCTGAACTACACACATAGGCACGGAGCTTACCAATCTGATTGTCTGACAAACATATCCTGCTCAGCATCAGACTACTGCAAGGAATACAAGAAGTATTATAGGTTCATTTAAAGATCTTGGAAAAGGGTAAAGGAAAGGTCACAGTGGAAAGTTTTACTTAACTTTCACTTGGGATATTTTTTCTCTTTTCTTGCTTCTGCCCAACACTAGCACTCAGATCTACACATTGGTGACAAAAAAAAAGCCTACTTCTTTTCAGCCTTGGCAAGCCATTAAAACAGACTGGTTTGAAATAACAAGAGTATATAAACCCTTCCTGAACCTCCTAGACAGAATCACTTCTTCCTGTAATTAAGACCAAGAATAAAAGCTATAACCCTGCTTATAGTTGTGTTAGCCTGTGGGACTGGCTGAAATTTAAAAAGGCACTTGATGAACTACAGTTCAGGCAGTGACTGTGAGGAACATTTTTTAGCCACCTGCATTCCTGCATTTCTTTCCCTATGTTTGGAAACACTTCTTCCAAATTTGGAGTTTTGGCCGTCATGGCTGCAGCTTTGTCCTGACAGCTAACTTTGTTTCAGCAAACCCCCCCACCACCTTCTGAACTGCTTCAATTTAGAATGTGGAAGTAAAAGAGAAAGTTATCTCTTCCCACTCAAGGCACTACCTACATGATGACAAAATCTTTCCTATACCAAAGCAGTCAGAATATTCAATACACTGTTAAGACCCATTTCTTGAGAGGAATTCCATCATCTTTTAAACCCCTGGAATGAATGCAGAGTGTTTGTAAAGAGAAAATTGTTGTTTCATTGTGCCTTTTTTAAAATAGGCAATATTCACTATTTTGATGCACATCACAAAATATTTGAGCAAATAAAGTTCAGAAGAAAGGATCATTATCTGTGAGTAGTTTGTATTGCCTGATTTCAGTTTAATTAAGCCTATCCAGCCATTATGAATACCTAGAGTTCCTTCTCTCAGTCCCCAAAAACACATATATCACAACTTAGAAGATATTTCCCAAAACACAGTTTTTCCCAGGAAGTCTTGGGTTAGTGGTGCTTCTTCTTATTTGCAATGATCAAAACAAGAATTACATATTTATCAAGTTCGGACACCAGCAAAATTTTTATCTCAACAATCTTTCACAAAGAGCTCTGCCATGGGACTTGACCTTGTCTGAAAAGCTAATTGAAGCAGTAGTGACTTTTTTTTTTGTCACTGTACCCTCTAAGACACAAATCAGGTTACAATGCATCTGTCTTCTAGCTCTGAGACAGATCATTAGCCAAATTCTTTTTCCAGAAAGTTTTATAATATCCAGACTGAACCATTCATAAAGCTACTCATTGCACCGGGGACTTTTCATTAACAGTAGTTATGCAAACCAGCATGCCACATAAGAGATTGAGACTACTGGGTGGGTAGCCTGCAATGCAGGGATGATTCTCCTAATTTCTGGAAACTGATTAACAATCTGCTTCTGGCTTAGAAGGAATAATAGATATACAGTTATCCTTGCCCTAATTATTATTTTGTCTATTTTCATAATCAAATAATTACATTAGGCCCACAGCAGATATTTCTAAGTTCAGATCTCCTTACATTTCTATAAATTATTCCAGCACACACTATAGCTCAGTTTCCCTTTTTTAATTACTTGTGTCCAATTGCATTATACAATATTATTAATTGTTTATAAGAACTAATCAAGCTAGATCCCTGAGATAGCCCATCATGCTGGCCCTTTCATTGTAATTCCTAAACACTTATACGTGGAAACACAATCTTCATAAAAATCTGACACACTTCTGAAAGCCTCCATCAGCGCCCTGCACTTAACGCAAGTAAACCACAGCTGGTGGCTGGGTTCTGTGGTGCTCCTGAATCACATTCCTGGGGCTGTGCCACAACATCTCCAGGTCAGCTTCCAAACACACTTGTCAACAGCAAGTGTGGCTGGGTCTATGTTGCTTTTGGACCAAGAGTTCATCACCGCTGTGAGTAGCTTTGCACTCTGCCCAGTGGAAAGCCTAGGCTCTCTCACAAACTGTTCTGATCTGGATTTAGAAAGTATTTGGTCCACCTCTCCATGGAAATTTCCCCTTCTCAGGAAGGGGGGAAATAATCTACTCCTATGAAAAATTTAATTTATAAATGCATGATACAGCTTATAAAAACTAGTTTTACTTAAGTCATCAGGAATGAGTTTAGCAAATGAGCAAAGATTCAAATAGTCTCCTAGAGACCTCAAGTTGGTGGTAGTCTTTGCTGAAAACAGAGTTTAATTTTACAAAATGTTATCTGGCACAGCTACCCCACTTGTCTGCAGAGCAACATGCAGTGCAAAGGCATCTCAGCTTGATCTAAATTAATTTTATAACAGCAAAAATCCTGTTTTTTCATTCTCTTTCAAGAAACAGCAGTCAAGAAGAGATATGAAGAAAAGGGAGAGATATGTAAAAAAGATCATAGGCATGTTGTCCAGATGTATTTTTGAGCTTTCCTTCTACCTGAGGAAAACAGGAGTTAGAGTGACAAGAAGGATGGAAACAGTGCTATCAGTGATAAAAAGTAATAAGAAGTATCTGTAGGCAGGAGTTGAATAAAATGTTAATAGCAATTTTTGCGGCTCCCTCAGGCAACAATGTTACTACACTGAAGTAATGATTCTGCCACTGATTTACGGGAAACTGTATTTTATTCTTTACATGGCTTGTTTCAGAAACTGGATCTTGGCTTCAGACCTAAATTGTATAATCTGCTCAAGATTATCACATTACAAATATTACAGTGAATATAGGATTTCTGAAGTCAACCGGAAATGTAAAAAAGCCATAAAGATCACCTTTAAGAAAAGTTTTAAGAGGTAGCAAAGTAAATGCCATTATGACAGCTTGTGGGAGAGAATTTCAGTGTTTCTGCAGCAGCCAGTGCCATAAATCTTCCACCATTAATGGCTTTGTTCAAAAACACACTTCAGCCAGGTACCCTTTTGCCTTTGTATAATGTGAAACATTTTGGTAGATGGAACTACTTGCTGAGATAAACAGAATTTTCCATTTTTTTTCTCCCCTCTTAGGACATTAAGAATTTGTGCTATCTATTTTAAAAGTGAGATTCATTTTAATTCAACGTTCCAATCAAGGTCATGGATGTAATGCTGTATTCTGGGCAAATCTTGCTGAAAAGCCTGTGTTTCATTCTGTGCTCTCATTGAATGTAATCTCTTTGTTCAGAAGCCCAATGTCAACACAACTACAAGAAAAGGCTTTTTCCAATCTGGTATCACAACAGAATACAATTGCTTGTGTAAATGTTTACAGATTGTTTACAAGCTATTAACACATAATTCCTAATTTCATTGCCTCTAGACAGATTAAGTAGATAATCCTAACCAAATTGATTAAAAAACTACCTGATTTTACATACATTGAGAAATAACCCAGGAAAAAAGTTTATTTCAGCACCTGCTGCCTTATCTTTTTCACTGATTTATCTGCCTTTTCATACACAACAGTGGATTACAGCTGGGAACTTTTCACCTCTATCAATCCTACATTCCCAAGGCCTTCCAGATGGATAGATAGGTAGATGATAGACTGAAAAAATTATTGTCAATTTTTAAGAGAGAAGGATTCCTAATACATATTTCCAAGTCATCCTTGAAATTCAAATCTCACCAATGCTTTCAGAAATGTTCCCTAATGTTATAAAAGAATTATTAATACATTTTATTTAGGCTCTTGTATTACATATCCAAATTTCAAAGAATTATGTTTAACTAAAAAATGAAATATTAAGACTTTTTTTGAGAGCACAATGAAGGTGAAAAACAAACAATGCTGCTATTATCTTTTCTGCTATGACAAGCTAGGACAAGCTAGCTAGTTGTTTGCTGAAAGTATCACCAATTAAACAATCTGCACTGTGCAATTATCATTGTTTATTATCATTGTTTATCATTGTGGTGCATCAGATTCATAAAAACTTTTTTTCTGTAGCTTTGTACAGAATTCCCATAAACAAAATACTGAAAACAAACCAGCTGGTGATGGATGATGGTCTCTCACTCACTCAAGAAGCTGAATTCAATAAATGTCTCTGAAATAGGTGGTCTCATACAGCCATGTTATTCTCCCCACCACAAAACACTAAAAAAATCACATACGTGTTTCAAAGTCCAGGGCCTATAAGAAGAAAAATTTGTGCTCACATATTTTGATACCATGATATCTCTCCCAGACAGCCTGTCTGGTTGTGTTAGCTGACTCAAGGGCTGTAAAACCACATCTGGAGACATTCAGCATCATAAAAAGCAGCTCTAAACTGTTTAGAGTCTGCTGTGCAGACCTCATGTCCTAGCAGATCTTTAATGATGGCAAACAGCACACAGCAAGATGAAAACACAAAACCAAAAAAAACAGCAGAAAAAGTGACTGTTGAAAATAGGAGACAAGGGAAGTGAACAGGGGGAAGTGAACACAACTGGAAAAAAACCACTGAGAACTTCACTAAGAGGTTTTCAAATCACATATTAGTCCACTGAGTTGCACTAGAAGGGTAGCATGGCTTGGTATCTCCATGGGTGCAAGTCTTTCCTTCTTTTTCACCAACAAGTAATCCTCCACTGGTCTCCAGCATGAACTCTCCTTGTTCACCCTGTCAGGGAGACACTGAACTATAAAAAGATATCCGTAAATTCCCCTTTTATTTTCTGCATATTTAAGTCCTTTTCCATTTCATTTACAGAAAAATGCCACAGGTTTGTGGTGGTGTGGCTAATTTTTCACTTATTTTGCCTCAGAACTAGCTACTGCTTCATTGTGTCCTTTCTGTTTAATTAAATCTTTTTTTTTGTCTTGTCTCTTTTTCTTTTTAAGTAGATCTACTTCAAATATTTCATAAACAAACTCTACAATTAAACAGTTGGGATTTTTTCATGTAGATAGAATCCATATAATATCCATAATGCATTACCAATTGCTCATGTGTAACACAGCACTGTAATCAAATTATTTTCCAAAATTAACTTTGGTTATGTAGTAGCTGGAATGCAAGATCTAATTTAATATTAGATTAGTGAAACATCTCCTCCAGGGACAGATATTAGAGAGCTAACAGAACTCCTTCACTGTACTTACAAACACTGTGAGGATTGGCATGCTCCACTGACTGCAGCAGGCAGCAGTCAAACTACTTGGTTCCTTGTTCACAGTCCCAGAAATTGAAAAGAAACAAGGAAAAGAGATATCCTCTGGAGCAAGCAGTGTGAAAATGTATCTTCATGTACCAAATAAAATAGGAAAAAAGCCACATGTCATGGCTTTTTTGCACTGGTGCAAATCCAAGCTCTGTGGTGAGTGCCCAAATATTTTTACAGCCAATGCATTTGAAGCAGTTCTCCCTGTTTTCCTCACCCTCATATCCATCACATCTAGGTCAGACCATAAAACCCAAAAGATGCTGGGAGAGTCACAAGAGTGAATGAAGCTGGAAAAAGTACCAATGCCTGCCTGGAAGAGAATGAAGACACGGGAGCTGGATGGTGCCCAGCTGCTGTGCAAGGTGGTGACTGGGGTGAAAGAAAACCAGCCATTGAACACGGGTGGCCATCTACAGAGAGAGAGAGAAATTGCTATGAAACAATGGATGTCTTCAACTAGCACAGAAAACACCAAAGATTTTAAAAGCTTGGCAAATACGTCTCCACACTAATAAAAGTTGCCACTTAATGTTTTGTGTATTTAAATGCAGTCAAAGAAAATACTAGCACAATGCTGAAGTAATAAAATTTCCATGAGCCACTTTTATACTGAGGTAAAATTGCAAGAAAATGTTCATGTCTAAGTAGTTGATATTGCAAACCAAAATACCTACCAATATCCAAGTGCTGTGCAGGTATTTTAACATTAGAACACAAACACTCATACTAAAAAGAAAAGAATTTTTTTTTTAAAAGTTAAACTCTTTAAAATTTACAGATGACAAAATCTAGTTAGGACATAATGCCCTATGGAGACAGGCACTTCCCTCGTGCTTAAAGCATGAATGACAAGTATGAGCCTTACTGAAGTGTATAAAAATGAAGACTCAGGACAAAAGGGGAAAGATATGCCTCTTCCCTTTTAAACTTTCAACATTATTCCTGGAAAACCCTCCTCCCAAAGTTTCATTCCCTCTTATACATTTTTGTGTTATTAAGCACAGAAAGCTGTCTCTCTCTAAACTTCTGTCCCATGTCGTGTCATTTCTGCACTCCTCATCATTGCATTATGTCTCATTAAAGCACTCTCACAAAATATAGTATTATGTTAGTTTATGTGCTTTTCTTTCAGGGCAAATTTTAAGGTGTCACATGCTCATACTTCTGTTTACTCTTATGATGAGAATATTTTATCAACTCTCACACAGTACTGAAATACTCATAGGGTATGCGAATAATTTTAGCTGCTGTGCTAAAGTAAATTACACAGGAGTCAATGTGGTTTTTTAATATCAGTTGAATATCCAGGATCTGCTTTTTCAACTCGTTCCAGTTCATTCTCAGAAAAATAAATAACAGTTTTTGCAGTAATTGTTCTAGTTGCAGAAGTCGTCAAGCGTCTTCATTCGGTGCCAGATGATTGTTGCAGGTGGCATTGTTCATTGTCTCCACAGTGCTAATCATCCCTCCTGGAAAGAGAAGCACTGTCCTTTATGGAATTGGGCATATGAATTTATGTGCATACATATTTGCACATGGATCTACTGTTGCAGTCTGCAGAAATGCTCCCTTTCAGTTGCACAAAAGCAGACATCTTAAAAAAGGATGCAAATTGCCTTTCTGCTAAATGAAGCTTCAATATAATCTTCTGACTTGGAGTGTTTCATGTTCCTTGACGCATGGAAAATTTCTTCTGTGAGCTATCAACTGAAAAGCTGAGCAAAATTCCCTCTGGATGCACAAACCTGATAATACTACAGCTCCATTCTGGGGCAACAAATATGACAGGTGGATCCCACTGGATTAATAGGATTGTTATTTGTTATGACAAAATAGAGGCAAGTATATGTTCTGAAATTTAGATCCAGAAGGCAGCCATGTAATGTGCTGTGTATGATCTTTCAGTTAATACAGTTGCTCTCCTGCATTTTGAGGTGTGCCAACATTTAGAACAATGCCTAGATGATTTACAGGTATAGATATACTTCCAGGATGTATAGAAACATTGATCTGATAGGTATCACCACTCTGAGCTGTCTATCTAATGTTCAGAGTAGAAAAAAAAGTAGAGCTGCTGGCATTACTTGGAATATAATGAGGGAGAAGTTCATTTTTACCTCCATCTCCAGCTATAGGAAGAAAATAGATCTTTACAGAATAGTCCATTCTAATAAATTGAATGATAATATAACTCAGAAAATTCAGTTTCAGCATTCTCTGTTTTTTAATAGCTGGCTGCCTAATTTTCTGTTTTGACATCAGGAGAAAATGATGGCACACTATATATAGTGAATTAAAAGTAGTAAGAAAATCTTTGCTGAAAGACACAGATGCACTGACGACTTGCTGTTCAGGGTGTCATTTGAACAGCAGAAAAAATTCAGGATGCTCAGAAGTCATGCAAAAGGGTACTGTAAGATAAAACTCCCTCTTTTTTATCCTCTGGGAAGCCTTCTGGTCCTACTATTGAGAAAGACCCAAACAGATTGTGTCCAGTGGTTATTGCAAAGTGATGAAATGCCTAAAGCTAAAAGCCCAGCACCTTGCAATTGTTCTGACCCACAAAGCCAAAGCAGCATTACTTGCGATTGATACCTAAGGTATACCATGCTAGGCACAAAGAAACATCCAGTGTGTATAAAGCTATCACTACCTGTCTACAAAGGAGCCAGTCTTCAAATAAGGTAAAATAAACAATTTCAAGAAACGCGCATTAATTCTTCTCTTCGGTGCCTATTACTTTATTCTGCACTACTTCTAACAGACACAAAATGCTGAAATTGTGGCATACTGGGACATTTTATTGCCTAGAACACCATACCAATACATGCATAGTAGTAAACCTCAATTCCAATTTCTCAAATGCACTTAGTTTCATTCCTTGGTGCTGCTTGTATGTAGGGAGTTTATTTTGCACTTAAGCTGTGCAATCCATTGCTTATGGTGCTGCAGATCCTTTGAAATCTCTGAATCCATGACAGTCTAACAGCCTCACTCACATCTCCATTTTTATAGCTGTAGATAGGGAGTCTGAATTTACATATAGGTTTCTTCTGCTTTCTGCTGCAGGTACTCAAGATTTCTTTTAAAACATTATCATTCTTGATGTTTTATTAATCAGCCATATTGCCTCAGAGTTACAGAGCTTTGGTGCTACAAAACAGTTTTCACTTCAGAGACCTAAAGACATTTCAGAAGCTCCAGAGTTTTATATTTACCTCTGTAAAAGAAGTTGTCATTCTTCCAGTGTGTGCTGTTCTTCTTATTTGGGCTTTTCAATTAACACATCCTTTCTTAGTGTCTGACATAGGCATGTGGAAAGAGACACATTACTTAAGAGTTTCACAAACAGTTACCAGTAAAATAAGTAAAAGTAGGATATATATATATATATATATATATATATATATATATATATATATCCAATATAATTCACTTAATGCACCACTGGCGGTGTTGCTTATATGTGGAACCTAAGACAGCCAAAGTATAGTGCCAAAATCCAAGGTCCAAAAATTAAGGGAACTAACAATAATTCTTGAAAGGAGAAAAAAGTAGTGTGGTAGCTATGAAATACAGAGACACAAGCAAAGGATTAAGCTTAAATTATTCTAGTGCCACTTTAAAGATTCTTGCCTCTTCTACAGCCTTTTGTCCATGGCACTCATCAGATCAACAGAGCTGTACTACAAGCCCAGAAATGGAAGCTCATTAGCCATCCCAGATCATCAACAACGAACTCTCCATTTTCCCAGCTTATGTTCCTACTTAATTTCTCAAATATGGAAAGAGACAAAAGTGTGTAAACTCAGAGCAACACATGAAAACAAAGACCCATTTTAATTTCCTGAAACCGCACGAAAAAAATATCATTTGCATAATCAGAAGCAGGAAATTTCTAACGCACACACATCCCTCAGGAGTAGGTTTCTTGGCTAATGACTGTTGAAGATCCTTGGGGAGGTTCACACTGACAGAAAATACAGTTGGTAGAAGACCACAGGTACTTACAGTTGACTGCTCAGGGTACAACCAAACTTTCTCCAGTCTCAGGAGTCATTTCTTCACAGTGGCCTTCAGTGATCTTTAAACACGGTGCTTACCAACACCAAAAATTCTTCCAAAAGAACTTAAAGTTCAAGGATTTCCAGAGCCAGATGTAATTTTCTAGTAGTACATAATAGACTTAGCAGAGTTTTCTTGCATGAACTTGTCCTGTCTCCCTCTATACTATGAAAGCCCAGAAATCCCATAACAAGATATACACAGCTCCACATCTACAGCAAGAAATCCACTTAAGTATAAAAAAGTCACCTTCTTTTCTTTCTTTTGAACCTCTCTCCCACTGACTTCATGTGATGACTGCCATAATGCGAAAGTGATGGGCCAAGAGACCATGTGGAGGCAAACATGCCACTGGGAAGTAGTTCTGTGACTACCTTTTTTTATTTTCTGAGTATTTTCTCCACAATTTTTATTTTTGGTCATTATCTCTTATTCAAATGCAGTAGAAAAGACTTCATAAAAGCATTTTGACTTAACACTAAGAAGCCAGGAGATAAATTGATAAGTGTATTAAGATCTTCCAAAAATAATATCAGAAGTGTATTCATCTTAGAATTGCCAAAGGTTATTTTCCAAAATAACAAATTCATGGCTAAAATGCATTCCTGTAAAGTAAGGTGCCACAAATACCATTCATCCCTTAACCAAGCTCGAGACCAAAGCTTAACTGTGGCTTAAGCTGCAATGCATCTTGAGTTTCCTTCTGTATTAGATATTAATTTGCATTAGCTTATGCAATTGCCCAAAAAGAAGTAAAAATATTTAGTATGTAAATATAATATAAGTACATCAGATTACTGATTGGGTCATGGCAGGGTAAAGCACAGTCTCGAGTAGATTGAAGTTATACAAAACAATACCAAACTGGGTACTCTAGTGCTCCCAAAGCTTTAAAGCTGTCCTCCTTTCAGCCCAGAAAATGTCGGCATTGCTCACTTAAACAGTTAATCATTTTACTGGAGAATAATTGCATGGCTCACTGTTAAACCATTAACAATTTTTGCCAGTTTGGGTTGAAGTAGAATTAGCTAGTTAGCTACTTACTAGTAGCTAGTATGGGGCTGATTTGAATTTGTGCTGAACCCAGGGTTGATAATATAGGGATGTTTTAATTATTGCTGAGCATAGCTTACAAAGAGCCAAGGCCTTTCCTGCTTTTCATACTGCCAAGCTGGCAAGGGGATTGGGGGTGCACAGAAAGCTGTGAGGAGACACAGACGGGACAGGTGACCAAAACAGGCCCAAGGGATTTTCCAGATCATTTGATATCATGCTCAGTACTTAAAGTGGAGGGAAGAGGGAGGAAGGGGAGGACACTTGGAGTGGTGGGGCTGGCTTTCCTAAATAACTGTTATACATGATGGAGACCTGCTTTCTTGAGGGTAGCTCAACACCTGCCTGCACACGGGAAGTGGCGAGAGTCGCCCTTGCTTTGTTTTGCTGTGGGCATGGTTTTTCCTTTTCTCCTTAAACTGTCTCTCAACCCACCAGATTCCTATCTTTTACTCTTCCAGTTCTCCCCCCCATCCTGCTGGTGCAGAAGTGAGTGACTGACTGTGTGGTACTTGGTTGCTGGCTGGGGCTAAACCATGACACATATAACAGAAAAGGTGGCCTTAGTGAAATCCCAAAGCAAAAGGCAATATAAGATAATTATTAGGACATTAACTGAGGCAATACTGGCTTTTTACCTTTAAAGATTCCTGGAGGCTATTCATTTTCTTTCTAGATTTATTTAGGATGAATGTCTGGACCCTGTATAGTGCTGCTGTGAGGATTGGCACATTCAGTTGAATTAAAATATACCTAAATTTCAAATAGGCTGTTATTATGCCTTGTTTTCCTACTGTCAATTTTGTTTGTTTGCCTGCATATGCATTGTGTAAATTTATACATACATTACATTTTCCAATTCTTCTGCCATATTACAGAACAGATAAAAAACTAGAGAAAAACCACCAGACTTCAAACACATTCATATCTGAGTCTCCTGGGATACCTATGTACTTTAGCTGAGTGTTCTGTGTTCAGAGCTCCAGAAATTATATAATTATATTACTTGTGTGTGTATATATATATTTATAATGTAATTAAAGCTTATTTGCAAAAAGGAAACAAAGATGCATCAAAAGATTAAAAGATCATTAGATAGAAAGGTCAGCTGAAAACAAACATCAGTGTCATGTTGAAACACCCATGATTACAAAATATCACCATCCTTATCAAATTTTATCTGATACTCTTTTAGGAAAAATAAATTGTTATAGGATTAATAGCACTTTTTTAATTGTTTTTTAATATTAATGCCATTCAAGGATAATGTAGCAGTTTAAAATCTCCCTGGGGAGAAAACAAAAAAGTCTTTTTATCAAAAAGCATGAAGTCAAAATGATGATAGATAAGTGCAGCCCAATATGAGCAAGGAACATTCCAAAAGCTCCAATTTTTGTATGTATGGCAAGTAAAATCCATGTAAAAATGTTTAATTAAATTTAAAAAGCAGCTAAGAACACTTCCATTTGACTCAACACACACACCCCTCACTATGACAAGTCTGAAAAAAAGTTAAAATAAAAAAAACAACATGGAAGATGTTCCTCAGAGACAACATTTCAAACTTATTGTCCAGACTCCAGCAATCCAATTAGATTATTTGAAGTGATAGCTCATAAATTGTTAATATATTGCTCTGAAAGTGAAGAAAAATACTTATCTCATTTTTGCAGCCTGCTGGCTCAGTTTCTGCACTTTACAATAATTTGTTACAAAATTTTCATTTTTCCATTACTTTTTATTGCTAGTTCAGAAATAAAATCCTATTAACAGGGGATTTATGATGACAAGATAACTATAATGTGGATAACTACAGGAGCGGAGAGGGTGTGAGTTTAATGACACACAAATAAAGTCTAATGAAATATTATGAAATGGAAATAACACAGAGTCTGAATAAATCTCACTGGTAACTATGTATTATAAGTGTAGGAAAAGAAAATTCATAAAAGAAAAAGGCTGTAAATATAAAGAAAAACAGTACACTAAGCAAACAGCAGAATGATCCAACATGGTAGCACTATTCAGACTTTTTAAGATTTCCTCAAAAAATTCTTGAACCCTATATTTTTATCCCAGGCTCCATTTTTTTTTTCTCTCAGTTTGCAGAAAGGCATCTGCCAATTAAAATGAAATTAATTAATAAAATATCAACACACCTAAATGATACAGATTACATATTCAAACCTATTCAGAATGGAAACTGTCAAGGAGATGGGATATTGCAATGAACCACGCAATAAAGGAAAGCGGATCAAATGTTCCATTCAAAAAAGTTGATTTATTTTAAACCATCACTAAAATTTTCATCACTAAAAAGTGTGAAAAAAAATCCCACACATTTTTGAAGTACTGAACATAAAAACATGCTATGGAAGGAGGGAATTATCAGCACATCTAACATAAATAACAAGGTATATGATAATTTATGCTTAAGGAGGAGAGGACATGAAACCCAAACTGGGTTTTTTAACTTACCATTAGCTTTCCTTGGGAAAGCTGATGGTAAGTTAAAAAGCAGCATAAAATATTGTTAGTGAAGAATTTCCAATTAAAGGTTAGTTAATAACCTTCATTTTCTTTTTTCTTTTTTTTATACAGTTCTCCAAAGGAATATTTCTAGCAAAGCTTTGCTATTTCATAACCTGCATATCATCCTTCTCTTTCTATGACTGTCTCTGCAAGATCAATTGTTCCAAGTCATCCAAAGACAGAGATGCAAGAAGTACAAGCCTGTTGCCAAATTTGACTCCATTTGGGGTTTGGAGGGAGCTGCAGCTGTTATTCATATATTCATATCTCTATCCTACCATTCTAGTCTCATTTGTTACATTGTGTTGCTGCAAATCATTTTCTACTCTACAGAGAAATTACTTCTAAGATGTCTCTCCTGCCCATATTAAAACTCAGACATTGCATAAGGATTAAATCAGAAACAGTGTTTGAGTCATAGAAAATTGTATACAAGCTCTGCTAATTATAAATTCCTAGATTACCAGAATTATTTGCCAATTCTTCAGCTATATAACTTATAGAGAAGAGACAATTCACATAATTATTAGTTCAATTATTTTTTATAAACTTTTTACAATGTACTATATAACCACATGTTACATATACAGCTTACTTTGGAGGCAGTAAGTTTTCTTTGAATTTGGCAAAACAAAATAATTTCTGTAGATAAAAAAATGAGGTAATCATACTTCAATTCATTGAGAAGACTTGAGACAAAGAACATTACCAAGTATAATTACAGATCAGTGTGCCCATTTTTGTAGAAATTATTTGTTCCATTGAATTCTCCATTCCTTAAGGAAATTATAAGTTTACTTATAATATATATAACATATCTATCAAAAAAAATTCAAAACTGATCTATTATTTCTGTTTGTTGAAGAAGGAATATCTTTCTTCCTTTAGAAGTGTGACAGTGCTGCTAAATATTACTGTTGATCAATACTGGTTAATAAGATCGACCCAGTATGGTTTTGAGCATGCTACTCTAGTAGCAATATTATCATCTCTCTTAACAGGAGATAATTTTTAAATATTTATACCATTTAGCAGAAACATTTTTGAAGATAACAAGGCTCATAAGTTTTGGAAGAGTGACATTTAGGCTTCTCCTAGGCCTTTTGCACTACCCTTATTATTTTTGAAACACAATGAAAGATTCATGAGAGTCTTACATCAGGAAAACTGTGGCTTCCTGCTGTCCTTCCACGTCCTCTAATGCCTTCTAATTTTCTAATCTAAAAAGGCCTCCAGACTAAAGCCCCTATATAGTCTCTGTAATTGTAAAAAATTACTTCTTATTTATTTAACTTTTGGGTTGCAGTCCAAAAGGAGTCCTACAACAGAAACAAACTGCACTGGGACAAAACCAAGACTATTTTTTAAAATTTTGTCTTAAACTCACACAAAAGGAGAAAACTTACATCAATCAATTAATTTCAATATACTGGAAGTGCGCGAACACATGGGAAAATTTTTGAAACAGTCTATAGTCAAGTTCGTAAGGGTGATGCTATTGACAACATGTGTTTCACTGTCCTGGAAGCTTTGGACAAGGCTATGCATTGAAAAGCATTCTGGAAAGAGAAGAATTCATATCTAGAAAAATAAAGGAAAAAGTGTTGAAAATTACCAAGGAGAGAAAACAAAGAGTGAAAAAATATTTCTCTTTCTACTACATGGAATCAGAGTATGAAACTACATCACCAGATAGAATGGGTGCCAAAAGTAAATACATCCAAAAAAGCAAGCAGAAGAGTTTGCAGAAGAAAATCCCTTCCAGAGTTCAAATCACAAAGGTATCCCCCAATACTGAAAACAATTTGTTTCTTACATGTTAAAGGTAAGATTCAGAATGGAAGTTAATTCTACCACATCTTTTCTATCTTCTCCGCCCCCTCTCTTTTTCTATCAAGAATAATTTGCATATCATTCCCTTTAAAAGTTACTCATATTTTTAAAATATTCCCTGGTATATTTTTGCATTATGTGAGGGTTTAGGAATTGTACTCCTCAGTTTAACAATTCCACTTAAAAAGAAACTACAAACCACTCCCCTTCCCACTCCTACAAGAGACACAAGGGGTAGAGATTAAAGATTGAGACATCAGATTATTGATTGGAAACATCATAAAATAAGAAAACAAGCAGTAACAGTAACAATGATGGTAACAACATTGTACAAAAGAGACACTGACTTACATGCAAAATGCTCAGGAAGTCCAGGAAAGTGAAAAGCAATGGCAGACAGACCATCTATGCTGCCATGTTTTTTTTCTAGATGGCAAGCCACACCCACCTTCTTCTCAGAAGTGGGAATCCCTGACTCTTGCCATAGATGGTGATCTAATGGTGTAGAATAACAACCTTGACAAGCTTACATAGGTCTAGGCTCCACTTTCTCAGGGCTGCTGTGGAAAAAATAATTCTGCCCTGGCCAAAACCAGGAAAATTGCTTATGTTCTTTTACTGAAATAACTTTATTTCTCTGTTTTGATTTTATGGGAGCAGTTGAAAATATTTTCTGGTCAATACTTTTGCTTGATAGAATGTTTTAATTGCCAATTAAGTGCTTTTTCTTCTTCTTCCAGTGTACCTGTGTCCCCTCTAAATCAGTGAGAAAATGCCTGTCTCTACAAATCCATTGTGAAGCCTCTGTTAATCAAGAGATACTTTTTGTAAGTTTCTTCCCCACCCAACATTCATCATGGTACTAGCCTATTTAAGAAAGCTTTGCCTAAATTCCTGCTACTTCTGAGTCTCAATTGTCCACTGAAAGGTCCACCCCTGGAGAGCAGGAATGCTAAAACTTAGAGTTCACAGAGAAGACTCATTTCAAACAGCTTTTAATTCACTCAGACCCTTGAGGATCCACCAACATGCGCAGTGAGTTAATCCTCTTTGGCAGGCAGCTGGGCTATGAAGCAATCCTTTTTTTGCCATGAAGGGCTGCTCATTTTGCAGTACTGTAAGGGCTTCCCCTGAAGCTGAAGGACCTGTTGTCATGCAAAAATAAAATTTAATAAAAACAAGTGCAAATTCTTCCACTGTTACAAAATGTTTCTGCATTTCTGAGTATCTTTTAGGTTAAAATGTATGCATAATTTTATGGAGTCTGTGATCATCCCTGCTCCAGATAGTATTTGATTGCATGCCACGTACGAAATGGAGAACTAGGAAATCTAATTCCTGTTTGAATCAGCAGATTCCAAACCTCAGCTGAAATTGATAATTCTTATAATGCCTCTACAGAGCTGGTTTGGGGTAAGAAGAAGATGGATAGGGGAACTGGGTCTTATTTTGACATGCACAGATATAGTGCTCTAGTATAAATGTTTATGACACTTTGAAGAAAAAAGGGAGAAGCTCATTTTCAGATGCAGTCTTGAATACAGTTTTACTTTGTTTAAGTTGTCTTTTGAGGGTGAGTACAAAGAAGAAAGGATAAAAAGGAAAAGGGTAATTATGAGAGTGACATAACTAATTACAAATCTGCATGTGTAGATCCTAACTTCAGTATGTACCTGTAAAAAAAAGAAGTGTCCCTATTTTATTTCACTTTTTCTATTGTAATTAGAAGAGAATCTTAACACCCTCAAAAGTTCTATTGCAATGGCAAAAGTACCTTGAATGGAAAGAATCTTTACTCAAGTTTGAATTAACCTATTAATAACTTTTTAAAACCTGTTGAAAGAAGAAGAGTGGAGTGTGCAGGGAGATTTGTATAGTTTTGTGTAACTTTTATCCTTTTCTTCTGTTACTCTTTTCAGGAATATCATCCTTTCCCATTAAAAAATGTTTGCGATGAGAAATACCAATTCATTGATGGTCATAGGTTTTATACAGCCAATGAATGTGAAGTTCATATTAGTTTTTAACCTATGATACTCAGTTCAGTCTCCTCTGAACTCTCATATTCTTAGTGACCTGTTTTCAGCAACCATATTAGTGAAAACTAATTAATAAACAAATTCTTTTACATGGAATAGAAGATGTCAAGTTAGGCACTATTCATGCTCCACAGCAAACATGGGAACACTTCCTTTCCAGTGTACAATAAGAAAATGAAAGGGCTTTGCAGAAGTAGCTTTCTGCTCCTTGAGAGCAAATATCTTTAAGTTTTCTGATTTCCGTGTCTTTGTGGCTAGTCAAACATTTCCCTTGGACTGACACAATCAATCCTTTATCAAGAACATTTAGAAAGTGGCTTGAGATATTTCTAGAGTCATAAATCAGCTCCTGTTCATTTATCACAATCTCTGCAAGTTTGAAGCTCTAATAGCAAAACCCAGATTTCAGCTGTTACTGTTAAAGTTGTCCTATTTGCGATTATGTCATTACCCACATTTTCAGAAAGAAATTGCAATCATTATATTCTTGTTGCATGCAAAGTTCAGTTTCAGCTCTCTGAGGCATCCTTTGGTCTTCAAGACAAAATTTTCCTTTATATCTTCATCCTGATAATGTTCTGCTCCAAATTTCATATGTGAGCTTCATACTCTCCTTGCAAAAGGTCAAGCCAGAACAGCCCAAACAAGCAAATCTGCTGCTTTACAGAATTTCAGAACCGAACACTAACCAACATTTTGCAGCAGGGCTTCAATTTTTCTTTTTTTTCTTTTCCACTATTATATTTCTTTCTCAGACCACTTATGACACTAGTCTTTCTAAGATGTCTCTAGGAGCTCTCTCCATTGAAAGAGCAAGCCAGTCAAAAAATGCAAAGTAGATATATGAGAAAAGGAGTGCATGTATAAAAAGGAGTGCATGTATAATGTGTTCCTGTTTCATAGGATCCCCTGCTACTCCTACATTTCCAAGGCCAAATTTTTTAGCTATTGCCTTTGCCCTTGACAGTTGACATCTGCTGTGTGTCTATTACTCCCCACTGTCAAACACCTACTCACTCCTGACTGACATTAGGGCACTCATAAAGAAGCATAAGTGTGCTTCTGTTAGATATGTACTGTGTCTACTATTTAAGTATATTCAAGTATAATAACCATCATTTAAAGTGCTGATTAAGTGTAATGACAATAACTTTTCTTTCACAGTTCCGTGCTTACTTTCTATTGCATTAAACAGATGTTTGGCAAGAAAACACACTTGAACACAATTTTTTTAAAAGAATCCGTACTGAAAGGCTGAGACTTTTCAAATACAAAACCACTAAATCCAGAATTTGAAAACTATGCGTCCTTTAAAAGTGTTATACGTCAATACCTACTGCACTTTGCACTTATAGAAATGTCCAAGAGAAAAATACTTTAATTCAGACACAGGATTTACTGAGATACATTCAAGAGCAATCTGGCTCATAGGAAGGAATGATCCATGACACTCAGATTAAGATTCATCATTTTTTCAAACAATGTTCTGTAGTCCCTGCTTCAAAAGCACTGCTAAGCATTTCAGCAGGAAGTATTTCAACCCTGTAGCATTCCACAGGGTTTTGATTTTGATACAAACTGTTCCCAACTCATTGACTGTGAGAGACATAAATTTTCCTTAAGTCTGGGTGTTAAAATATATTTTAAAACTGGGGCGTTTCAGTTACGTGTCAGCCTCCACAATTTACAGCACCCAAAGTGAAGACTAATTGTGTTAAATATTTGGCAATATCCTTTTCCAAAAATGTCCTACTTACAAGTATTCCGTTAGGAAATGACACTTCCCAAAGGTAAGCCTTCAAGGCTTCACCCTCAAGTGATTCAAAGATCAGAAATTACATACAGCTGCCTTCATTCACATTTTCTGAATAGCTGCTACAAAGCCAATATATCTTATTATTTGTGCTGCAGCAGCATCTGGATAACCCAGAAATTTCATTAACAAGTTATGAATCTTTAGGAACTGTAGGACTTAGCCTGATTCAGCAGGAGATTTTAAAATACCAATTTCTACAGTGACAGAGCCTACAGAGATGTAGGCAGGTTGCTTGGGTTTTTGTGCTATTTTGACACTGGATTTACAGTTCTGTACTGAGAGTGGCCACTGACTGTAATCAGTCATCATAAACCCCTGGAAAGGATAGCACATAACACTTAGCCTTACAGGTCTGATAGCTGCTCTACAGGTTTTCTGACCTGCTGATGCTAAGGCTCAGCTTAGAAGGTATTTGACATTGCCGTGGCCATGCCTCTAGAAAAGATACATTCTACAGGGCACAGGCAGACCCAGACTAAGTCACCCTTCATGTCCCTCCTGCCCTGCCACGGTGTTTTGGGCCTCTGTGGGGACCCTGATGTCTCTGACCTCTTCTTAGGGTGTCGCGTTACTCCTGCTCTCCTACCTCATTGTTTTTCTTCCCCCACAGGTCGCTCCCTTCACCTCTGCCCCAGTCCAATAACCCTGTTACCCCAGGCACAAGGAAGAGATTCCACTCATCCCACTCCCAACTCAGGCTTCCCTCTTTCACTTTTTCTCATGGGTCTGACCATGAGGAAATTATGGTTATTAACCAGAAAACACACATGAGATTTCTGGTTCATGTAACACACAAAATCTTAGCTAATATAAAAACATTTCCAGCTGATATTTTTTTTTTTATAAAAACTGGCATTTTCCAGCAATGCAAAGAGCAGCAACATTTTCATCAAATGTTCTTTAGCTATAAAATGAATGAACTTCAGCAGCATGGTCATTGGTCAGGTTTGTTTCACTCCTGATTTATCCAGTCTTTGGTTACAGCATTTTAACACATGCTTTACCACATGTATTGATCTGAGAATTAAATGAGTATGTTGATAGTGCAACTGCCCTCTTTTCTGATTAGAGTCCATGCATACAGTCCAACACATACACTGCTATTGATCTGCTACACGAACAAGTATAAAATCTCATTCATCTGAATTGCATGGAAATGGCTTTCTCTTCTATTTTTACAAATAATTTGATTACACATTCATGAAAGTATGAGTGTAAACAAGCCTCTATGGTACCAGAAATAAGGAAAACACATCCTAATGATAAGTCAAATGAGTCAAGAAACAGGGTTTGAGTTAAACAACACCCCAAATGTCCATGAAAATAAAAATTCATGGAAAAACCATGCAGAAAAGGACAAACTTTGAGTTTAGAGACAAAGCAGAGAAATACAACAGCACAAACTATCTGGACAAAACAAACCAAAAAAAATTTAAAATACCCTTTTTAAAAGACTTAGAAATTGAGGAGTCAAGTCATCCCTTACCTTATGAAATTTCATCCTCAGGAACACAACTATTCAAGGACAAGAAAAACAGGCACAGCTGCAAGTTCTACCCATACCTAAACAAATGTCTCAAAAGTAATACCATCTGAAAGCTTTCTGAAGAGACTGGATGGCTTAATACATTCTTGTAAGTATAGTTTTTCAAAAAGAGAGGCTTCATTTTTATTCCGAACACAAATACTTGAGAAGTGATGGGAACATTCTTGCAGGTTTTGGTGAGTTTGGAGTCAGCTTTCACAAAGGAAAGGTGCTTGAAGATCAATTGCACCCAGTAGAGTATGCAAAGTTCAGTGTTTTGTATATGACTGTAGTTTCACACAGAGGGGACTATGGCATGCAAGTGTAGGTCACAGTACTTGGTTTGGTTAGCTCTATAAATCTTTAATCCTCACCAGTGTTCAAAGGAAGCCCAGCTTCAATAACTAAAGGAACACCATTGCTGCAAAAGGTGTGAATTCTTTTTACTCCTTAAAGTAAAACTGTTCTCCAAACCTTATCATGAATGAAGTGTATATGTCTCTATCACTAGGACAAGAAGATATTATCAAGTTATATGATATTTTAAATGGTGATTTATCCCATTGCACTGATAAATGCAATGTGTAAAACTATCACATATGCTATGATTACAGTTAACATCATCTGCTCTATTTGACCACTTAGGTGTAATTCATGTAGAGGTAATCTGGTATATGCAACTTAGAATCATCAAATGGATTGCAAAAATCATCTGCTTCCAAACCCACTGACATGGACAGGGAACCTTCCACTAGACCTGGTAGTTTACTGGATCACTGACAAGAGGCTACACTTTAACAAAAACTAAACAAACCAAACTTATTCTCCTGATTAAAAAGTCCTTTTTTTTTTTTTTTTCCCTGACTACCTCTAATTATTGGATATGTGTAGCTTCATTTCATGCACTCCAACTGACCAGTGAACTGACCAGTCTTACTTCCATGTCATCAAAAATAATACAGGTAATTCTAAACAACCATTTAGAATTAGTTAATTATTTAAAAAGTTAATGAACTTTTTTTTTGTATGCTGATATCTTGGTATGAAAGTACTCTTATTTCTCATAATTTTTTCCTCAGAAAAATATTTCAGATTCAGCACAAAGATAAAAAATAACGTAATCTTATGAATAGGCACTATATCTTGTGTTGGTAATGCAGAAGTTAAAAGTATTCAGGAGACCTGGCAGATTATAAGTGTACTATAAGAAAGCATGACACACAATTCTCCCTCAAAGAGGTGAAACAGACAAAAAATTACAAGATACAGCTGTGACCAAATTTTAAAAGACATCTCTGAAAATCAAAACATAAAGCACAAAAATACCAGAGGAACACAAAAGAGTAGTGCAGCAATATACAAACATAAACTATAAGGATGGAGGTACAAGTTAAAACTGGCCAAAGATACTCAGCATATGAACAAAATCATTATACTGCATTCACAGAATCAGAAAAGAGTAAATAAAAAGTATAGGCTCACTGATCCTTGAGCAAGAGGGAAAATAGCCATTGAAAGGAAAATTATGAAGTAATAAAATGCCTTATTTCTAGTGTTTTGAAAACAGAACTAATTACACAATTGATTTTAATGTGGAGATAGGAGCATGAAAAAGGAGTGCTGAGCAGAGTCCAACTCAGCTAAAAACTCAAGTCAATTAATTATCTTACTATGAGAATATTCAAATGTATTTAGAATAGTGGAGTTAACTGAGAACAAGCTCATAGAAATATATGGAAAAGAAGCAGCTGTTAAGCACTGTGGACTGGTTTCCTGCTGGTCAAGCCCATGAATAAGGTGAAACTGTTTATTCCATCAGGGAGAATTGAGAAAATTGAGATAATTTCATAACCAATTAAACTCTTTAAGCACTGTTATCAGTAGTTTTCTACCACTTACGTAAGTGGCTTTCTTAGACATAATCAATCTTTTTGCTTATTATCTTTTTGCTAACTTTTGAGTGATACAACACTTCAAACAGTAATATAAGAAAGCTTTATATGTTTCACAGCTAATGCAGAAACAGTCATAAAAATCCTCATATGTCAAGCAGAATGTGTCAAATAGGAAAAAGGAAATTCAAAATAAGTTGACATGAAAAGGATAACTCTTGGCAATAATAATGTGGTGAAATAAACCCTTCCAGTTTATCCTAGCCAGCAAACTCATTTTAAATTAATGATGCTGCTTCATGAAAAGCAGATCTCAGTCAAGACCATCTTAGTCAAGAAAAGTAAGCTTAGACAAGTCTTAGAAAGTCTTACTGTCAGCTGTATTTTCTGGAAGGCATGGGAGATAACCATTCAGCCATACAGAGCAGTGTCAATGCTGGATGAGGTGTTGCCTCAGGTTTTGTCTCTGTACTTAAAAGGGGGAGAAAATCAAAAGAAATTACTACAAGGGTCTTGAACTGTGGGGAAAATAATAAAAGATCAGCTTTATTTTGCCTGGAACATAGAACTATTATATTGGAAATGCTAACTGTGTTATAGTTCCAGTGTAATAAAGGGACGATAAATCATTATTTTGCCATTTGGAGTGGATAGCTGAACAGCTAGATCCAACTGCAAATACAATAGGTTGGGTAATGGAAAAAAAGAAACTAAAAATAGCACCATATATATGGTCAGAAGATCAATTAATTTAGCAGTTTGTTTTCATTATTGAATATTCTGTTCAGAACACAAACCGCATTTCCAGAATTACCCTGCTACTTCTGTAGACTTCAAAGTTTTGATAAAAATCTGCACATATAAAGGGGAAAGTATATTCTTAATTCACAACTGCTTTAGCAATATCACTTTCTATTTGCAACAATTAAAATAAACAATCATAACCTGCCTTTTGTAAGTGAAAAATGACCTCCTGTACACAGTGTATAATCCTTAATCAGAAATTAAAATACTAACACTTCCTTTTTTTGTCTATTTTTACCAACACACTTTAATATCACCTATTACGTAAAAATATGCATTTTTAGTTTCTAGATTATTCATTTTTGAGAAACACTTTAGCAACAACCACTGTACAACTTCATTGTATGCCTAATTAAGTAAAACATTGCACACACTTCCAACAAGTGGGGAACATTTATGTGGGGTCAGCAATTCTCTAAGACAAACCAACAGCAGGAGCAGAATAAATTAGGAACAATTATCATTCCAAAGACAAATACTTATTTATGAAATATTTCTATTATTAAACTAACTCTTTTCTATTTTCTACAAAACTGTATTTTCTACAGCCTTCCCACCAAAAGTGATAAATTTACCCATAATGAGGTAATACATGAAAGTAATCTCCTGATGCAAATTTTTATTAATACAGTAATTCTTTCTAAAGTCAGTACAGCTGGTGTTTCCTCTGCACAATTAAAAAGCAGCTTCTTGTATATTTAATACACTCATACAATTTTCTGCTGAGCCCAGCTAAGCAAAAGTGTTGCTCAAGCAAACTTCAAGCTCATTGATCATTGTGCAGAAAATAATACAGTCTCTCCCAACTGCATTTCTTACCACAGACAATATTTTGCTTGAAAGCAGAGTTCTGTTACAGCACAAAATGTGTTAGGGTAGCAATGGATTCCTGTTAAAATAATAACAATAACAAAAAAGGAGAGATGATCTGGGATAACTCTAAAAAACAATACAAACTCCTTTTACTGAGCATATTAATTAAGTTTCAAAGATCCAGCAAAGGGCAGATAAAATCTGCTAAAGTTACTGTGCCTTTGGCTGACGTGCTTTAGTGAGTTATAGAAAAGCAAATACCAAAGGAGGCTCTGAATTAGCTAAGTATTGGGCTTTTTTGTTATGTCAGAGTTTCCTAAATTAAATATTTGAGAGTTCTTTATATAAATTCACACAATTTAGGGAAGAAAAGGAAAAAATTGGGTCATTTAGCTTGCAAAGGATAGAGTCTTAAGTGGAGGTACAGCATAGGAAGTGAGAGAGGAAGGCAAAGGGGAGAAAGAAATCCCATCCCCAAACCTTTTTTTTGGCTTACCTAAAGGAGACTACAGTCATCCCAGTCTTTATTGTACTCCCAGGGTGCCCCGTGGCAGGAAGGAATGATGAATCTGACTCCATGTTCTTAGAAGGTCAATTTATTATTTTATTATCCTATATTATATTAAAGAATACTATACTATACTAAAGAATGCAGAAAGGATACTTACTCAATGCTAAAAAGATAATAATGAAAACGTGACTCTTTCTAGAGTCCCTACACAACTTGGCACTGATTGGCCAGCGAGTCAAAACAATTCACATGAAACAATTCAATTGAACAATCACCAGTTGGTAAACAGTGTCCAAACACATTCCAAAGCAGCAAAACACAGGAGAAGAAAATCAGATAATAATTGTTTTCATTTTCTCTGAGGCTTCTCAGCTTCCCAGGAGCAAAATCCCAGGCAAAGGGATTTTCCAGAAAATATGACTGTGACAAGCCCTGCTCTTCTGATGGAAGTGAAGAAATTCTAAGTCACTCTAAGTGACTGAGGATAACTGGCCTGATTTGTGTAAAATCCCTAGCTATGTTTAGATTTCAGACTTGTCTGAGGAGTAAATTAGAAAAATCAAGAGACAAAATTCCTGTAAGTTTACTGCTTTTGCTCAGAAAAGACAACCAAGAAAATAAGGTTATCCACCAACAGTTTTGGTGACATGATGAATCTTTAAATAAGAAAAAAGCTACTATGATGTATGTGTGATGTATATTAGAATTAAAATGCCTTCATTCAGTTCTGCTGAAGGAGCAGTAAATGTAGAATTTTCTACTTTCAGATGTTATTTTCTTAATCAAAAGAGCACTCCACTCAACAATATGGTCCATCTCTACAGGACCAAACAAATGAAATTTGGATAAGGAGATATATATATATTTGCATGCATATGTGGATAAGGAGATATGTATATTTGCGTGTGTATGTCACTGTGGCTGTGGGTGTGGTGGGGGATGTGTGTGTATATACATAAAAGTAACAAATGAATTAATTATGCAGATTGGCATAATTTTAAAATCTAAAGTCTTTAAAAACATCTGTATTAACTACAAAAATAATTATCATTTTCTTCTGAAGCATACCTCACATAGCACCTTCTCAATTCTGGAAGACATAACATGAGTATATGTGTTTGGCTAGATTTTTGTTCAGGCATTACGACATTCCAAATGAAGGAACAAATAATGTCCTAGCACATACACATCACTATATTTTGGGTTTCAGCTTCCTTCAAAGACAGCTTTCTGTCAAATCAATAGCACTTATAAGGGACAAATAACAATCCAAGTTTGCAAAAATATCTTTGTAGATTAGTATCTCATTCAACTTCAATAAGAAATGGCAATAAAGTTTGTTTAAGTAGTAATGGTGGCAGACTTTCTGAGATATCATTTAAAAAAATAAACCACTGGATGAAAAAAGAATATGCGCAATGATGGGAAGCTATCTGGATTACAACTTTGAATAATGTTTCATGATTAGGACTTGATATCCTTTCAACAGGAAAAAATATTAATGGAGCATATGATGTACATGATAAGATTAATTGGCTCAGCAAGATGATAATGGTTAAGAGAACCATGGGAGGCTGGGTGATGTTCAAGATCTATAAAAGCACTTCAGGGGATTAAAAACTGAGAACTGTTACTGAAGATACAAAACCTGTAAAAGGACCAGTTAAGCATTTGGTGGTAATATAGATGAAGAATTTTGCATTCAAATCCTAAAGAGATTTTGTGTTGTTATAGTATCATAGGATTATTTAGGTTAGAGAAGACCTTTCAAATCAAGTTCAACCATTAACCCAGAATTGCCAAGTCTTCCACTAAAACATCTACTACTCATTTAAATACCTCCAGGGATAGTGACTCAACCACTTCCCAGGACAGCCATTCTAATGCTGAACAACATTTTCAGTGAAGAAATTTCCTAATACCTAATATCTAAACCTTCTCTGGGTGTGCCTTGAGGCCATTTTCTCTTGCTGTATCACCTGTTACCTGGAAGAGATTGACATCCACCTCAACACATCTCCTTTAGGGTAACAGTAGAGAACAATGAGGTCTGTTGCTCTCCAGGGTAAACAACACCAGTTTCCTCAGCTTCTCCTCATTGTGCTGCAGACACTTCAGCAACATCATTGCTCTTCTTTTAACATGCTCCAGTGTGGGAGATGGGGTCAGTAGTGGCAGGGCTTGGATGCCTTGGGAGAGCTCCTCAGTTTAGGTTAGAGTGAGAGAAGTTGCAGCATTCTCCCAGAGTTCCCTGCCCCTCAATGTGAATAAAGTTCTGTTTGTCGTTTAAAGGTCACTCCCTCATTCCAGAATGTTCTATATTCCCAGATTCCCTGTTGATCATTCCCCAGAACACCACACCCTCCCTGCTCTCTCATTGGCCAAAGCTGTATCACCCCACTCTGACCCCTCCTCCCGTCCCTATCCCCACTGGTGTGTTTGGGTCCTGACCACGCCTACCCTGCCCCAGTTATGTACCCCAGACCCCCCCTTCTCCTTCTATCCTGTCCTGGACCCTCAGTTTGGATTTTCCATATGGAAAGTCTTCTCAGTTCACTGGTGAGGCATTGAATACAACATCCAGCCTCGGGCGTGCTGGAGGAACTGTTCGTGCAGACCGAAGCGGAGACGCTTTCGGGAAGGCAGGCACCCCGACAGCACCTGCCCGGGGGTCTCCTGCACTCCAGCACCTCAGTACCCCAGGGTCCTTTTTAGCTGAGTTTCCAGCCACTGTGCCCCAAGCCTGCAACGATGCATGGAGTTGAACTTCATACAATTGGCCTTGGCCCATCAATCCAGCCTGTCCAGGTCTCCCTGTAGAGCCTTCCTACTCTCCAGCAGATCAACACTACTGCTCAATTTAGTGTCACTGCAAAGTGGCTGAGGATGCATTCAATTCTCTCATCCAGATCACTGATAAAGATATTAAACAGTATGGTTCCAATATTGAGCCCTGGGGAACCCCACTAATGACCAGTCAAAAACTGATTGTGACAAGATTCACCACCTCTTTCTGGGCCCACCCATCCAGCCAAGTTTTAACACAGAGCGTAACTTCCCAAGCCATGAGCAGCTCTTTGTAATACAATAGCTACTGCAGCACTCAAAGAAGTCTGCTTTTCTCTGACCTTTCTACTGGACAAGATTTATTGCCTCTTCCAGGATATTGGCAACTTGGAGTAAAATCTGTTTTGTGACTAGATAATTCATACAGATCATCAGAGCCATCAAGACATCCACTTCCCTGGGTCGCCTGTAGCTATTTCTGTATTCTTCAGCTTTCTCATGCCCATACTTCCTGAACAATAAGACAATTTTATAAAAAGTCTTGCTGTGCTACAATTATTTCTTGCTCCCTCCATCAGTTCACTGATGTAGGAATAAATTAAGCAGGTATTTATTAATACATACATACACCAGCAACATATTAACCACTGTAGGACCGCATTTATGGAAATGCCATATGCTGTTCTAGAGAGTAGCGGGACATAGTACCAATTCCTCTGCTCCTGGTTTGCCAATGAAACATGTTACCATAGAAATGTAATTAATCAATAGTCCTCTGTGCACCTCAGTGTGTTCTGGCAGCCAGGAGGGCCGTTTGTGTCCTGGGGTGCATCAGGCACAGAATCACAGCCAGGCAAGGGAGAGGATCGTCCCACTCTGCTCTGCACTGGGGCAGCCTCACCTCGAGTGCTGGGGGCAGTTCTGGGTGCCACAGCATGAGAAGGACATTGAGCTGTCATGAGTGACCGAAGGGGGGCAATAAACATGGTGAAGGGCTTTAAAGTGAAGCCATATGAGGAGTGGCTGAGGTCACTTGGTCTGTTCAGCCTGGAGAAGACTGAGGGGAGACCTCACTGCACTTACAATTTACTTGTGAGGGAAGAGGAGGGGCAGGCACTGATCTCATCTCTGTGGTGAGACTGACAGTATTGAAGCGAATGGCCTGAAGATGACTTAGGGGAGGTTTAGGCTGGATATCAAGAAAAGGTTCTTCACCTAGAGGGGGGCTGGGCACTGGAATGGGCTCCTCACTGAAGGAAGAGCACCATCCCTGACTGAGCTCAAGAAGCATTTGGACAACGCTTTCAGATACATGTGTGATTTCTGGGGATGTCCTGTGCAGGGTGAGGAGTTGGATTTTGATGATTCTCCTGGGTGCCTTCCAACCCAGCATATTCTCTGATTCTGTTAAAACAATAATTTCTGCCAAATTATCCCTGTTTCTAATTCATGAACTGCCAATTTCTCCTTAATGGATAACATTTATATAGTGGTCAATGAACCATACGCAAATAAAGAGAAATTATATGTTCTTCCAGAACAATTTCTTTCATTCTGTCCACTAAATGTTTTAAAGCACATAAACATTACCTAAATGAACAGTTCATTCCTGAAACATTAAATTCTCAATTACAGTGAAACAAAAATTACTCTGTCTTCCCTTTTCAAGACAAGCATTTAGGTATCTTTGTTTAAACTGAGCTACTACTATCTCAATTTTATGGCATCTTTTCAGTAAGGGGAGCAGTGATGTATACTAACAAAAGAGAGAGTAAAGAAAAATATAAGGTCAATTAAAGGATGATAGAAATAAAATTTCACTAATTTTTCTTTATTTCTCAGCAGATCCTTCCAAACCTAAAGAAAGGCATATAGTATAATAAATAAGTCATCCTAAGACTTTACTCATTTAAATGACAAATAATTAGTTATGCATGAACTTTCCAGTCTGAGCGTGCTTTAAGGTCATGGGCTAAGGATCAGAATGCTGGTGTACTCATGTACAGGGTACATTAGCTACTCCACTATCCCAGACTGCTTTAAGAGGTAAAAGGGCAAAAATCTAATGGAAAACTGTGCTTAGAGCAACTGCGCTCACTCTAGGAATTACTGCCTTTAATGTTGTAGATTTCCAACTATTTTCTATTTCTATGTAGCAGTTTAGAACAGCCCTGATACACCTGCATGGCTTCAAGCTCTGCTGCTTCACAACTGTTGTGTTTGGGTTCCCCCCAGACAAAGGAAAGAATGATGAATTTGACTCCATGTTCTCAGAAGGCTAATTAATTATTTTATGATACTATATCATATTAAAGAATACTATACTATACTAAAGAATACAGAAAGGATACTTACACAATGCTAAAAAGATAATAATGAAAACTTGGGACTCTTTCCAGAGTTCCACACAGCTTGGCACTGATTGGCCAATGAGTGAAAACAACTCACACCAGAATCCAATGAAACAATCACCTGTGGTAAACAATCTCCAGACACATTCCAAGGGAGAAAACACAGGAGAAGCAAATGAGATAAGAAGTGTTTTCCTTTTTCTCTGAGGCTTCTCACCTTCCCAGGGAAAAAATCCTGGGTGAAGGGATTTTTCAGAGAATGTGAATGTGACACACTACTGCAAAAAAAATTAAGTCTGTCCTTGCCAAAAACACTGGACACTCTACTATTATGAGTTTAATTACAGTTGGGCAAGATGCCTATCTTCAGCATATAAGTAGCTGCTTTCAGCATATCAGTATCTGTACATCCATACAGATTGCAAATATAAATTTGCAGATGAGACCAAGCATCACTTGCTTGAAGGAAAATACAACTGCTAGGTTATGTGCTTGCTTTAAGATAACATCTCAGAGCTTAGATAATAGACTTTCACAGCTTTCTAAGTTGGGCTTCACAACTGATTTATAATGTCCAATAGCTACCATTCCATCCATCTTCCAGTCTCTCTTTCACTGGCCTTTTGAAGAACAACTAGAAATTAAATTTATAAGGATGACATGAGGTAAAATAATATTAATTTTCTCATTTCAAACTAGCTATTCAATGAGTTTACTGGCTGTTTTATGAAGGTGCATTATCATAAGGAATAATCAATAATTGCCTCTTTTATTAAGAGACTTAAAGCCTTTAAAAATTTTAAGTAAGTAAAAGAAAGATGCTATGTGTTTAAATAAACAAATAAGGAAAAATTTTTTGAGAAGTGCAACCCCAACATATCACACCATATCTCAGAACAGATTTTGAATTTATTTTTGGACATTTTTTCACATTCCTAAATCTAATGTGCAGTGACAGATCACAAAATTAATTGCCTTCAAGAAAACAGGTACTGAGAACAAGACAATGATTATAACTTTTCTGTTATATCTACACATTTATAATAGTCATATATTTTTCTTGGATATTGTCAAAAGAAAGAAACAGCTGTCTTAAAATTAATGCCAGGGAATGATGACGTCATTTGCTTTAGCAATAAGTCTGACATAGCTGATCAGTTTTCTAAAAAGAAAAGTGAGAAAAAAATGAGGAACCGTAATTGACTGTATTCCCTTTTCTTCAAAGAAACAAAAATACAAGAAAACAGCAAGATATTCACTGAAAATAGCAGAAGATTGTCTCTAAATGCACAAAAATCTTCCTTTCTACAGAGGATGGCAAAATTTTACAATGCAGCACCACAAGATCTCTGTAGAGGAAGTCAGTATTTGAAGGTTCAGATAGGGGTTTAGACAGTTTTATTAATTGCCCTTAAATGGATACTTAAAAGAAGGACAGATAGAGGTCTGTTAGACAACATCTGTGTACAAAACATCCTTTATGCAACAACTGTAAACACAGAATGGCAAGTGTACAGACAAGGGAAATTGGCTATTTTGTCCCTTTTCTTGAAGCCACATTGTTGGTCTACCAAACAATCTGCTCTTATTCAGCAGATAGCCCTTGGGCAATGGTCTGTTAAAGTGAATTAGGAACATCTCTTTCACCTCTCTTTTAGTGTGAGCTGTCATCAGATAATTGTAAAATGAAGAGGTGTCCACAAGTGGACAAAAGCCAGGGGGAAAAACAAAGTAGGAGACAGAATATTATTTAATCATCAGTCATTATTTAATCATCAGCAGAGGTAAATTGGAATTTTTATTTTTTAATTGAAAAAAATTAAAAAGAGACACAGAAAGGAGGAGGAGTTATTGGAAAGGTTTGCTGTTTTCAGAATTGAAGCAGTCCAGTCATAATCAACAGGGATTTGAGGTTTGGGGGTTTTTTTGAGGGGGGGTAATGGTTAATGTGAAAAAAAGAAGCATTCAAAGTTACTCAAATTAGTCACAATTATTCTAAAAAAATATGTACTTTGGACAAAAACACTGTCAACATTGTCAAAAGTATCTCATCTGCAGAATCGCTACTTTCAGCTAGCTCTACAAAAGAATAACTGTCAAAACATGACAAATCAAACTTTTTCTTGTCAGCTTTCATTTCCAGTTACAGGGCTATTATGAGTTTAACTCCAGGAGAGGAGCAAATATTGTTGATAGAACACCAATTGTCTTTGAGATATATTGTATAATTTGATTATTATACAATATATTCTCCATTCGTCAGTTTTGTAATAAAAAAAATCATTTTTCAAAAAATAAAAGTTTTCAACCAAATTTATTTGCCTCCACAAAGTTCCACACTCATCCCTTTAAACTGACCAAGTTCATTCATTGAATGCAAAATGAGAGACAGTCAAAGTAAACAGTTTGTGAATTGACTATAAAATAATTTCCCCTGTTTGGCGAATACATAGCAATAGTAAAACACATTTCCAGAAAATAATGCCCTTCCCTCATGGATTTAATAGGGCTTGACGTTGCTCATGTGGGCAAAGCTTGTGAATCACTAAGAGCGGAGAACAAGGGGCTGGCTCCTTCATGAGTATTGTCTACAATGAATTATTCAGTCAACTGTATTTATGACCACCTGTGATGAAAATGTGCTACTAACTCCAAGCAGCATTAAATTGCCTTCCCTCCCTATCCACGCTGATGGTCAGAGAATATTGATGAAAATATCTACTGCAGCATTTAATGTTTATTTAATTAAGAAGTGCTCCACTTGCTAATTGCAGGGTTCCCTTCATGAATCAAGGTAAGAACATTCACTGTTTAAATCCCACGAAGGTTATGTGATTTCTCAGGTTCATTTCCATTGCACATTCACCAAAATGAGCCAACTCCATTCTGACAGTGCAACTATTCTCTCAAAAACTTCAGTTGAATGAAGAATGTGGTAAGTAACGAAAAGAGTCCATTGAGCATTTGAGCGTATTTATGAACAACTGTCACCCATGGAGAGAAATAGAATTCAGTAAACTGGCAGGATTTTGGCCTTAAACTTATAATTCATGTACTCAGCGAGCGCAGACATACTCAAATAGAGGAAAGATTACTGTGGTACCTATCAGTAAGAAAATTTTATTTTGACAAGCCCACAATGGGTAGGATTTTATACAGATATAGCAATAGTAATATGTAATGTGTATGTATACATATATAGTAATAGTCCAAAAGTAGAGTGGTGGCTTTTGGGGTGAAGAAGCAGGAGAAAAAAATTCAAAGATACTAAGCTTTGCAGTCTAGACATCTAAGGAAACCCGCGGGAAGTCACTAAATCAAAATGTGAGACACTTAATTAGAAAAAAGTTTAGGGGAAACCTTTGCACTTTTTGGTATATTTTTATAGGGTTTTTTTCTTATTACTAGCTTTTCGAAGACTGTAAAAGGTATTTGCTTAGATTTGCTATTAGAAACTTCAGCTTTTCTGAGTTTTCCAGGGGAAATTTTGTTGCCCAATTAACAGAAAGGCCGCAGGAGGCCACTACATGTAGATGCAGAGAGACAAGCTTCCATTGTTCCTTTGACCTTGTTGCAGATATCTCAGAAGGGTTAGTCAGCCAACCACTTACCCAGCATGTGCTTTGTTATCTGATCAGAAAAGCATAAAGAAAGTAACAGTGGTTGAGATGAGGGAAAGGAATCAGGTGAAACCAAAGTCCTCAGCCCAGTCTGATGTCAGAGGCTCTTTTTCACAGTGATGATATTTTGTCAAAGTGAAAAGCAGAAGCTGTATTAAGGGCACAGAACCAATTGGATAGCAAAGCATGAACAGAAAATCACAACCTGGAAACCATCAGCTGGAGACCACTTCAGCTGATGGCTTAAGGTGGCAAGTTTCAGAGTTAATTAAATCCCTTATATTTCAATTACTCTGCAGGGTCACAAGAACTGTCATCAACTGTCATAGCCACCACATAAGATCAATTCTCTACTGAGTATGGTTCAGACAGATAATTTGGAGTTATAAACTGAGGGTTAGGGTCTGACCAGGTGAACACAGAATGGCAATAAAAAGACTCATTAGATTTCCCTCGGGTGTATAAACAGCAGGATGGACAGAGTCCGGAGCTGGTGCTGTTGCCCGCCCCTCTGCAATAGGCAACCTTCTCTTCAGAGTACAAGAGGTAATAAGCAATCCAGGATCAAAACAGCTCCACATTACAGTCAAACTACTCTAATTGTTATCTCAAGAGCTAAGTTGCAAACTCAGCAGGCCCTTCCATTTAATTTTTCTGTCAGCACACAGTAGAAATCTGTATCGCAGTAAGAAGAACCAGGATAGCAAGCTCTATGGGCAAGCCTGCATACACAAAGGCAGCAAAGAATTATATGGTGCATCAAAGTATTTCAAGCCCATGAAGACAAAAGCTGTTAGCCTGGGAGGAAAATACGTGATGTTGTAAACTTTCTTCTACTGTGCAAAAAGGCTGTGAGGGGCCACTAAAGGCTAGGATGTCTTATAAATAGTGTGCCACGGACTCATACGCTGGAATTTTTTAATGCAGACTGCAAGATAAACAAGGTTTGTACCAAGAGTTTTAAATTTGTTTTGACTAATGAGGCATACAGGTTCAGATTGGCTGGATTGCCTGAGAATCTAAAACAAATTCCCAATGCATTTGCTGTGAAGATTTCATTAATTTCTTTTATGCACAATCAAATCTAGGGACTCCCTTCAACTGGCCACTCAAAATGAAAAAGAATAAGAAGCAGGCAAGTGAAGCAATGTTACAGTTAAATGCACCACAGGCTGTCCACAGTGACACCCAGGTCAGCTGCACAAAAGCATATCATCTGAGCATTTGAATCTGTTCCACTGATTACTTCAGCTTTGGCAAAGGCAGAAAGAAAAGTGATGCTGTGTAACTCCACTAGTCAAGGAAAGCCATTGTTTCTGCTCTTTGCTGTTGCTCGATATCTGCAGTAAACAAACCAGAAAAATAACAAATGGGACTATCGCCTTTTTTTTCTGGGCAGAAGAAACAGACCGACAGCTTTCATGTATTAAGAGACATCTTACCAATATAAAGTGAATTGAAAAGGAACACAACAAATTTGAAATAATAAATTGCATTCTATGTGCCTTATGCATGCATTTGGCTGCAAAGCACTTCTTGGTCTCTTTTCTCCCATGTGGCAAGTACTCATCTCCCAAAACAGAGAGGCAGTAGTTGCATAAATCTGGATTTTCCAAGAGAAGAGCTTAAATTACATCACACTTGCCATAAATGTTTGTCCAGAGGGATTCAAATTGCATTCACCATGGAATCCTCATGCAACACGATGGCTCTTCATATCCAGTCAGGACATGGTCAGTGTCTGTCTGATCTCCTTTGGCTGCAGAACTGCACTAGGAATCTGACTTGACTGAGACTAACACACTCATCTGCATCTCTTCTCTCCTTCCATGGACGTACCCTTTTCATTAACAGGATGAACTAGGTAAGTTTGCAAGGCAAGAAGGCATCTAGAGAGGCTAACATAAGATTGTCTTTCATACAGAAAAATTAGGATACCAAATAAATAAATTCTCTCTCAAAACAGTGTTCTTACCAGAATTTTGCATGTTTACTTCCAGCCATCCATCTGTAAGAAGGAAATAGATAAACAGGGGTGTTGGTGTTTGAAGAATCAAACAGAACACTGGTAACTCCTTCAGAAGAGTAATCTTTACATAAGAGGTGCCAGACTTGCAAAGTCAGGAAATAACTCTGGACTATATGTGAGTAAGAGGTATAAGTCACAAATAAAATCAGAAATTATACTTGCATATATATTAAAAGGGTGAACCGCTCAGCCCACAAAACTTAAACTACATTAGCATACTTAAATTAGAATGCACCTATTTGTTAGCAACATACAAATAGCCAGCAACCAGTGAAATATACTTTTGGGACCAATACTAGCAACCCTAGACACTTTTAAAATGTTGTGAAACATCTACAAACCAGCAGACACCCCTCTGCACTCTCTCATAGGGGCTGTCATGGAGGTGTGGATCCCTTCTCAATGTTCCCCCAAAGATGGAACTGATAGCTTCACCCCAGACTATTCTGTATCCTGTCTTTATGCATTGAAAATGTATAGCTGTCATTCAGGTAAAGCAGTTTTTGTTCCATCCTAAAAATGTCTGGGCATCCCAAAATAATGCAAACAGCCAAGCTTCTCCATAGATGTGACAGCTCTCATGCTTGAGACATGCATTTGGATAGCCACACAATCTGCGCAAGATTAGCCCTGGCACAACACTGACTGGCTCCCGAGGAAAATCTCCAATCCTGTTAGAAAAAACTTGAGTTGAAAAATAACTGATTTAGTATTAAAGATTTAAATTAGATTACTATTTCTATCTTCCTAATGACTGTATATTTTAAGCTCTAATTTTCTGTAAAATGTTTTGATGTCAAAACCAACAAGCCAGCACAAAGCCATATGCTAAGCACCTTACACTGGATTCTCCTGAAGCTCTGTTATTTGCTGATATTGTGACACTTCTGGTCTCCACAGTACTGAGCAGATCTAGGATCTGGTGATTTGGTCAAGAGTTATTGCAGCCTTACAATGTTGTTTGGTCCTTTATGTGGGAAATGTATTAAAACAAAATTATAAATTAGAAGCAAAAGGAATTTTCCATCATGGCACCTTTTTTTTTTCCACTACCACACTCGTTCTTTGCTGCTGAGTGCTGTAGCTCATAAATCCTCTCCCAAGACCACCAAACTTTAAGTGTCTTGAAGACTGTTTGCCGTAAGTACATAGATATATTGGCCAAGTCTGTCATGTATTACTATTGCTATCAATTTATCAGATGCAAGAAGTAATTCTTAAGTGAATAAATACCCTGATTTCTGCTGAGATGTTTGCAGTTCATGACAGCATCTGTTATTAACAGGATTCCTCTCACTGATCAAAAATGAAATAATCATTAATCAGATCAAAAAACTTCAGCACTCATAAATCACTGAAAAGTGCTATTCAATTTAAGATAGTTCCTCTATTCACACTTAACCCAACATGGGATTTAAACCAACTGCTTTGTAAGAAAATACTGTAATGCAAGTAAATACTTTCATTTCTTTTTGGAATTGCTCTTCTTCACAAGGAATGAGATTAAGATTATGATGAAAAGATATTCCACTTTGTGGCTTCAGATAAAATTTTGGAATGTATCATATTTCATCTCATTCCTGTCAATACAACAGTATTTACTTGGGGAAATCTGGCTGGCAGGTATAAAATCATCCTTAGCAAACCATACAGGTGTTTGTGAAGAAATACTGGGTCGCACAGAGGAGGGAGCAGGGGAATGCACAAAGCCTTTTAGTCCAACTCCTTTACTTCTTATACCTGTCAAACATCCCCTTTCTCCAGTCTTGCCAGTGTAACACATGAGCATTTCATATTTGTATGCTTCCACTGTACAGAGACTAACTCAGTCACAACCAAAATCTGCCACATTTTAATGCTCTCTTCTGAAATGTTTCTAGTATTTTTCTTCCAGATATAAGAATGTTTCTTTATTAACACTTGTTCAAAGAAACAAGCAATTTCAGATGAGAAGGGCATCAACAGGAAATAAATGAAGGCAAATTATTGCTCTTTGATTTGCTCACCAGAAGGATTAAAATGGAAACAGAGGGGTTCACAGAACAAGTGCATTTTATTTCAGTTTGAAATTAGGTCTAATCCTGATTAAATATGACTTAAGGTAGGAACAGGAAATGTAACCCATTTAACTGTGAAGTTCTGGAAGAAGGTTAAACATTACAAAGGAAAACTCCTTTCCCGGCTTTCCTTAAAAATTGTTCTGCCTTAACAGGAGCAATTTTGGAAATACAACTTTATGTCAAATAAAGCTATTTCTGACTTATGTACTTGTAATATTTGCACAGAAAAGTGAACCGTACTTTTGAAGGACAGAAACTAAAGTATAGAAGGAAAATTCTTCCCTTAAGGCAAATCACCTTTCAGAAGGATAAATTAACTAAAAATGTCACCCCTGCCTATGCACTGTCTCCAGTTAAAGCAGTATTCAAGACCAAAGCAAAATAAGGGAATCTATTTTGTTCCTAATTGTTCATTCTTTTGGAAGGACAGGATCAAATACCTTCCTCTATGTGCAGTGTTACCACACCACAGCATAGGTCCATAAGTCACCATTCTGCAATCCAAACCACAGGTTTATGCACCCCAGCATAGGCTCAGCAATTACAATGAAACTTTGAGAGGGTCAAATCAGACAAATTGAGAGAACATTTGAATAACTGGGACTGGTCATTCTTCTACAACTTGTATGAAATTTTTGTCTTTCAGTGGGAATGAGAAAATATTTTTCAAAGAAGGAACAACTTCTTGTATACTCACATGAAAACAAAACAAAACACTGAGTGAGGAAGCTAAGGCCAATTGTAATAGCTGAAACCTCTTCTTTTTTTTTCCTTTTTTTTTTTTTTTTCCAATAGGCCAGATGTCAGGTTTGGAAATATTTCATCTGTTAAGAAAGCATATTTAAAAGGGAGAAGAAACCCAAAAAAAACCAGCTGCAGTTGCATGAATTCTTAAAGATTGTGCAAAGGATTATCTGACAGGTAACTGCAGTGCTCAAGAGAAGAACAGCTGGTACAGACTGATCACAGAGGCTGAACTCTCTCAGGTTCCTCACAATGTACTTGAGTCGTTTTCTGCTGTTTAACGTTGGACTTCACGCAGATTGCAAAACATCACCTGCCATTGTGACAACCAAAGATTTTCATACAGCATCCAAACACCCTAGAAACTGAAGAAGTTTGGTCATCCCCCAAGACACCTCTCAGATCTCTCCCTAAATGCTGCTGCCAGTAACATTTGCATATTGAGGCTTCTCAACTGCACTCTAAAAAAGGACATCAGGTGCCGCGCTGCTGCGTCGAGTGCACTTCACTCCCCTGAGAGCGGGGGGAGGGGAGGTGGCCACGGCTAGCTTGGAGCACAGCAGCAGCTAGCAGCGGGGGGCACTACCTGGATGCATCAGGGACGTCTGGCAGCACCTTCAGCAGGCAGCAGTATTGGGAGGAGCGGCAAAAGTGGAGAAGCCAGAGAGAAAAGAGGGTCTTAACTCGCCTGGTGCAATCCAGAGATTTATTGTCTCATTGTCTCCAGGGCATCCAGGTGGGAAAAGGCAAGGAACAAAGAGCAACAGCAGTATATGTGTAACATAGGTACAAGAACCAATGGGGGAAACTGAGGAGGGGAATTGAATATAACTGATATGGACAAGAACTAATGATATAAAAGCTAGGAAGGGACTCGGAGCACTTGCCAAATCACTTTCTGAGGAAGGGAGAAGTTTCTGGAGAAATGGGCAGGGCCCTGGGAGATGGACAGGGCTCTGGAGGAGGGGAAAATGTAACAAGTGGGGTGGTTGCTAAGGGAACGGGGGCGGAGACAAGGGCTTGGCAGCTTTCTCAGAACAGGAGGGAACTAACTCAGGGAGAGGGGGAAACCAGGGCTGAACTATCAACATAGGCTTAGGGATGCAAAATGGGGAGAACATTATAAGATGGGTAGAACAACACCAACGGGGAAAACAATACAAATGGAAACTGAACCCACACCACAACAATCAGGGGAGAAGGGGGTGATACTGTCTCCTTTTGTATCATCATCCAGTGATGATACTTTCATTGTTAATTTGCATTTCATTACATTAACACTATTCCCTATCTCTTGCACTGCCTTTTAAATATAAAGCACTTGATGCGTATCTATCTGAGAAAACATAAAACCAGCTACCAAGTTAGAGCTCCAGACATTTGCAGATATCAGTCTTTCTCAACAGGATCTCTGTTGTCTACCACACAGATCATGTTCCTTTGCTTCCCAGTAAAATCTCATCATAATTACCTTTTGATAAATCAAATGCCATCATTAGCAAAAAGTAATAAGCAGCTAAATGTTTTGTAATGCTCTCATTGGCAGTTATATAAATTAAGGAACAGAAATTAGAAAAACTTTGATATTTAGACCAGTTTAAAGGTCTGGTATCCATGGAAGTGAATGCAACTAAAGGTACAAGTATTCAGTATATATTCTCATCCTCTCTCACTCCCCCCCTCTCCCTTCATACATATCTATATATCTTATGTATATCTTATATATTATTTTAAAGTTATATAGATGTATATTTTATAAATATTTGTTTATTTGTGCGTGATACATACATGTATATGTATGTGTGTATATATATATATACACACATACATGTATATGTATGTGTATATATATATACATATACACATGTATATGTATGTGTGTGTATATATGTATACACGTATGTATATATATGTATACATATGTGTGTGTGTATATATGTATATATGTATGTATATGTGTATATATATATATATATAAAGTTTTCTTTAGCAGTTCTTTTCTCAAGGATCTGTATAACCAGGCAATCATTGTATGTTGACATAAAACCTAATTTTTTTAGAGGTTACCTAGAACATGAAGTGTCCTTGGATGATTCACTGGGTCATTGTGTGAAGTTTTCTGTACCTTTTTATCTTCTATGGCAACTCTGGGCATTTGTCCATTCCAAGGATGTTGACAACGGGCACAAAAGAGAGGACTCATCACAATCCAACTAGGGCCTGCCAGTCCAGCCGTGCAAAGAGCATGTGATGTGATTCAGCATCGGGGCATTGCCTCAAGGTCAGTCACCTGAACTGGCTGAGGGACTGATTTTGGCATCCTCATTTGCCATTTCTTTGGTCAGGTCCCCACCCTGTAATGCTCCCTGTAATGCAGCACTTCCACTGCTCTCTTTGAGAGGAGCATTCCCATTAGGCAGAGTGCCTCAGGCACATGTCTCTGAGCTGCCCCATGGTGTCACAGCTCCGTGTGCTCAGTGCAGGTCTGCAGCAGTGCGAGGCACACAGTCCGCCAGCTCACCCCAGGCTTGGCCACCACCAGCTTCTGCCCAGAGAGCTGCCGCAAAAGCAAGGATCTTATGAGGTGGGGAGCAAGTACATGTCCAGTCACACACTTTCCCCGACTAGAAGAAAGGAAATTGTCACTTAAATTTTCTCTCCTTTGGCTTCTAAAGCAGTATCCATCCTGTTCAGTGAAGCTGCTTTCGGCTTCACCACATAGCCAGACTCTGCTATCACAGTCACTGACTAGCATGTGGCTCTAAATATTTGAGAGACTGTTTACTTTTTCTGCAGATCAGTTTCTTAACACAGCTGTCATGACATTAATTTCTCATGGTAACTGCAGGGAAAACCAGTGACCATTAGCTGTGGGCTATCCTGAGCAATCTGCTGTAAATAAAACTGAAAATTACTTCCCATCCACACATAAAACCCAGAGATTCCTTTCCAAAGATAGCATTTGACCCAAACTGTACTAGAGGCATTTTCACAAAATGTCAGCTGTCAGGAAGCCATCAGCTGGAAATTCCAGAGTGAAAGCCATCATGCCCCAGCCCATTTGGAGGAGAGCTGTGAGTCCTCAGCACAAGCCTGACCCCATGTCCATTGCAGCAGCCTCTGCACAGATGCCTCCTGTCTGCAGAAAATGCCAAACACAACAGAGCTGGAAACCCAAAGCAGCTAAATGCCATCACTCACAAGAATAATTAATCTCATAATCACCAGCTCAGCTGGCTGTAATTGTCAATATATTGTTTTATGAGCTTCCATTGGCAGGAAATGACTGATTTCTACCTCGCAAAAATGAAACAACTCCCCGGGTATGGTGCAGAGATTATTTATATAGAAAAGAATAAATCATAATGAAAGTGGCAGGAAATAAATAAAAGGGTAATTCTGCTGGCTGAGTGTCTGGAGTTGAAATTTCTATCTGAGGCAGGTTCCAGGGATTTTCTATATTATTTTAGTTATTTAACCCTACTCAAATTTTAATGGATACTGATTTCTGTTCAGATATATCCAGTGTCAGGCCATTTGTGCCTTCAGAATGTAACTGTATATCTAATTTAGAGGGGAAAAAAATAATCTGGGAACTGCTATAGCCTTCCAGTAAAATATACAGTTATGAAGAAAACATCTGGTCATTCTGCACTGTCAAAGCTGCCCATTAGCTGCACTCCTCTGCCAGGGATGTAGGTAAAAAGTCAAAAGTAAACCTAAATATGTTCAGGAAACAATATTTATCTGCTACTGAGTGTGGTATTCACTTGTCTTAGGCTACAGTGTAAGATGTATTCTATCACCATCTGTTAAAACCAGGGGGCAGTTTTCTTTATCTCTTCCACAACCAATCCTCCCTCCAGGAGATAGCTTCTATTAATGGGCCATTGAGTCTCACTGCATGACTGATAAAATTACATCATCTCATTGTGAGATGCTCTGCCCAGGGGGAGGAGCCAAGCATTCATATGTGGACATGATCTGATGTTTGGAACACCACAAGAAGCCTTATCCACTGAATTTCCAGGGGACAAGAGCTCCATAACCACCGCTGGACATTCAGAGGAAGATGAAACCCTCTACAGTATCACTGCTTCAAGAGAACAACATCCACCATTTCAACAGGACTGCAGCCACCATTTAATCAGACTGCTGCCACCACCCTGACCAACAGGGTGTCCAGTTGTACCCTGACTCTCTCAGTGTCTCTGTATTATTCCATTTATTTCCATTTTCCTATTAAACTATACCTGTGACTCACGATCTCCCACTGGTTTGCTTTCAAACTAGCACCTCACTTTAAAAAAAGGAAATGATCAGGCGAGGTGGCACCTTGAAACAAGATTCACCATAGGAGAAAAGATAAGATTTGAAGCTGGAAAACTTTCAAGAGTGCTGAATGAGAAAGCATCTGTGGAAGAGCAAAAATTATACCGTTTGCTTTGCCTCCTTTTACATCTCACAGATAAAAGCAACTGCACCATCACTTCCCATACAAGTTTTTTATTTTGATACAGTGTCCATTTTAGCAGATATAGTGAAAATAGAATACGATATGACTGGGCAAAAACTTGGCATGACACCTTTCCCCTAACCAACAAAACTGGCATTTGTTTTTCTTCTGACTTTCTCTCATGCAAATAGTTTTTTTCAATATTTCGGCAGGGAACCATGAGCATATTTAAGTCCTTTTTTCCCTTAATTTTGTTGCCTACTGAGGTCATTCCACAACTTTTTTAGTGTTGCATTAAGATGTCAATTTCATGTTACCTCAGAGCAATTAGACAGAGTTTATCCTGTGATTTTGAGTCGCAATGGCCATTCTGTCAACACTGTGACAGTAGTTGGAAACCAAATGCAAACCAGCTTCAAGGTTTGTCTCATAAAGGGAGCAGCCTTCAGAAAATCAACTTACATGAGCCAGTATACCTGTAGATGCATCATGTACATCTACTAGATAACTGTAGAACAGCTTAGGAAGTTCTGCAGGCTTCTTCCTCTGTGTACCTACTCTTGCACCCAAGAGTACTCTTACTTACATCCAAGAGACTCTTGTATCCAAGAGTCCTCTGGATTTCACCAGAGGAAAGCAGGCTAAACCAAGAATTCAATCAGCAAAAGTGCTGCTGCATACACTAAAAATAAATTTCATTGATTTTTCTTTAAAATGGTGAAAAAAGGTTTTACTGCTAAGTAAAACACTGTAAACAGCAAGGCAGAGACAACAGCCAGAAACCCAAAAAACAGTTTCCTGCCTTGGTAGAGAAACTGAAGACTACGTTTCCTTTTCCCCTGTTTCTATGCAAATGTTGAAAATCATCTCCAGAAATACACACTCCTAACCTACTACACATTCTTGAGGAGCAGCCATATGGTCTGGAAGGGAAAAAGAAGTCTGCATGGTGCATACTGCATAACTATTCAGAGATGGCTGATACAGCCTGCCTGCTCTCCTCTGGTTTTATAATTAAAGCATTATTTTAAACTATATAGCATGAATTCATCCTCTTGTGTCCTCAGTTCTTCCTTACAGCCTTTCCCTCTTTTCAATTTAATATATTTTCCCTTTTCTTTTTCCCTCTACAGACAAGGACTGCAGCAATTCATTTCACAGCAATCCCTTCTTGCTGCTTTCCTAATACCCATGTGCATTAAAACCTCATCCATCATTGTTTTCAGAGAGTCAGCTTTTTAATCAGATCTGTATGTATATTGGTTTGAGCATGTGGCAGTTTAATTACCCTCTTGAATATGTGAAACACATCTTTGTCATATCTACTTATATCTGAAGAGAGCCATCCTATAACACTAATTAAAGAGGGATGATGACAATTTTTCCATACTCAAATTATGTCCCATCTGTCTAGTCATCCTCCTGTTCACTCTCTGGATTAATTAAGGGTGGGGAAAGGTTGTTTCCCTGGAGTTTTGCCTAATGCAGGATGAAAAGTCTGTTTAAATGAAGAAACGTACCAAATTCCCTTCTTCTTATCCCAGAGTAAAACACCTAGCACAGTAGAACAGAGTCCCTTGTTTTGCTGGACTCTGATCAGCTAGTCATATATTGCATCATGAGCCCGATTTGTGCGAGTTTGGTCTGAAGGGAGATGCAGGAAGGACAGCAAGTCACAGCTAGACACTGTCCTCTGAAACCTGGACCCACTGCTGAAACCAATTTCTTGTTGGCATGATTAAAGGAGACCATAGTACCGAAGGGGCGCCGTGTGAAGGCACAGCAGCTTTTCAGCACTGCCTGTTATCAGCATGAGAGTATTTTGCCCATACCATTTTCTTTAGGTGGTTTTGAAACATCTAGGTAAATTGCAAAATCCTCTCATCTTGCTTAGTCAGAAAAGTTTCAAAGAATTTATTCTTATTAACAAGACTGGGTTTGCTTCTTTCTAAATGTACCTGAAGAGATCCTGTTGTACATTTCAATCAGACCTCCCAGATGCCTAAGCCATTAATCTTCATGTAAACAGCAGCCAGAAAAGCTTTTAATGCAAGGAAGGATGAAAAGCCCTGAGGGGTCAGGACTGTATCAGGAGGGAAGGGATGCTACTTGTACTAGATGCTGTCATACTCCTGCACTACCCTCAGAGGGCATGTGCCAGCTGATACCACATGCCAAAAAGTGAAAAATGAGGCAGGAGAAGAAGTGTCAGTGAGGCCTGGGCTTCCCAAGCCCTCATTACACCAGTGGGCTGAGTGAGAGAATAATTTTGATCCACTCCTGCTTTAAAAGCTTTTCCTCTGCTTTTTCTTGTTGCTGCTGCTGCTGGTGGTGGTTTGGGGTTTTTTGGGCTTTGGCTTTTGCTCTGTTTCATTTGGATTTTAATTGTGGTTTTCTTCTTCCCTTAGCTGAGACTGATGCCAGTGTCCTCCACTCATAAGAATGCACTGTCACCAGAGATTTTATTAGCTCAGAGAGTGACAGTGTTTTTACTAATAAGATTCTCCAGTCTAGACAAGGCACTGCAAATATACTGTATGAAAATAATTTATAGAAATTACTAAATGGTATTAATTTAGGGTCATCAATTGCTTAGTCTATTCTGATCCTTTAGTTAGGCTAGGAGATAATAATGGCTATAAATTTGCATAAGACAGGGCTGCTAAATATTGAAACTGCTAAAAGAAATTTCTTTAATAGCCATCATATTTCATTGTCCTTTTTCATATATACTATATAAACCTAGTTTGAATTTCAATATTTCTTTATGCCTACTGTACATTTTTCCTTTCTTTCCCACCCCCCACCCTAATGCAAAGCTAAATGAGGTACTTATGAATGAATACTTCACTTTGTAGATTATCTGTCCCATGCTAATCCATTTTCCACACTACATGGTAAAAAAATACAGCTCACCATACATAAAAGATTATTTACATGTGGGATTTTTTTTAATAGAATGTTAAAGCTCATCATTTTATAACTTCAAAATAAATTTTGGGGGGGAAGATTCAAACCATGCTAAATTAGACAGGCATCCTGTGGCTAGATATTTCAGCAGTTGGTATGACATGAGGTTAAAGAACGTGTTTTACAATCTCAAAGTTTCATTGTGGGGAGTATTTTAACCTCAAATTATTAGCAGCACTGGACAACTATGATTACTGAGACACAGAAAAATAAACTTCTGTTTTCCATTCTTTTTCTTTGTGTAGCTGATGCTATTGCATTTACCCTACTGCACTACTTTCTCTCAGCATTTTCTCCTCAATTAGAGCCCAACAGTCACTGCCTCTTCTCCCTGTTTAATTTCTTATTTTATCTTTTTGTGGTCTTTCATACAACCTTTAACACACCCTTACACTGTTTTCCACCTAGACCAAACTGTCTTGGTAAGAAAATGAACTCTTTTTTAAGTGAAATATAGAGGTTGTCTCACACAGACATTCCAGCTTCCTCCTGCATGAAAATCTTGCAAAGCAGGAGAGAACCACACAAAACAAAACAAAAACATCAGGTTTTTTTTTCTTATTTCTGTCAGCCAAGGGAAATTTTCCACATATTTAAAATAACATTTCCAGATGTCCTAAAATACTCAGATGTCCTACCTTTTCTACTTGCACATGGTTTTGAGCCACTTGCACAGTAACTCTTGCCTAAAATTTGGAATGCTATTTTCTACCACACAGCTTTGCAAGTAATCAGCATAAAATTGCACACTTAGATACATTTTAGAATTCCATAGGCTCCTAGGGATTTTGCACCTGTCTCATACAGTAAGCACGCACTCCTTAAGACATTAAAAAGTTCTGGCTATAAGAATACCTGAATTGAAGCAATAAATTGGTATATGAGTCCTTAGACAAATATTCTTTCACTAAGTGCAGTGAAAAACAAAAAAGACCATTAAAAATGGATCCTATTTCTAATATTTTTTATACCTCCAACCCAGCTCTTCAATATGAATGGCAGAGTGGCAGAAGAGGACACTTTAAGAAATATGATTAAATGGTTTTTTGCCTTAGTCAAGGATAGTCACAGGAAAATGCACTAACAGAGTAATATGAAAAAATATGACCCTCTTGTCAACACATAGAAGTTGAAATCACATTCTCATCCTCCAGAAAAGTCTTAATAAAATCTTTAAATCTGATTGCTTCATCCTATTTGTCTGCAAAATAGAAAATAATCTTATAGAAAGATACTAAGATATTTATTTATACATATGTTAGCACTCAGATTTTCCCCTTGCCTCCCCTCTGCTAAGATGGTTAATTGGTGATCCTTTTCCCCCTGTTTTGGACATCTTACCAATTAGCTTTACAAGTACTGTTTACAAGATTTTACTTATAAAAACAATGTCATAGTAAAATCTGAGCCTTTGCTTTGAAAGCAGTAGCAACACATTCAATACTAAAAAGAAATAGAAGGAGGAGTGAGTGAGTGGCTTCACTTGCAAACTCTTTTAACTGGTCCATCATAAGCATTTCCATGAATTTAATAAAAGTACCAATATCCAATATTCTGAACCTAATGTAATAAATGGTTATCATATTACCCAGTTTTAAAAATTGCTTTACGTAATGTAATCACTTACTTGCTCTAATTGAATTTCACTTTACAACATTTAGTAAATGAATACTGATCATTTGACATAATTTAATACTTATCCAGCTCATTTCTGTACTTCTTAGGTCAAAATTATTTGCATCGTCTTCCAGGATGATACTGTGATATTTTAGAGTTAGGCTCCCTTTCTTCTCTCAGCTTCTCTATTACCCTGTGTATTTCCACCTTGTAGGAAGGAGGCTAACCTAGATGTGCAAGCCAAATTTCTCAAGAAAATACAAAGTGTAGCTCTAAAACCTCCTGCTACTCTACTTAGTGCAACTCTACCACAGACTACAAAAGCCATAATTTCAATTAAAGAGTCATTTTAACTGATTTAACAATTTCCATGTAAGATAGGCAGGGACTGAGTCTTCAATCACCTTCTAGCAAAGCCTAAATTTTCTACTTTGTGTTTGTGAGACAGAATTTAATTTTGAACTGAAAAGACAAGAGATTTGATGAAGAACAACTCATAATTCAGAAGCTGAATTATGTTCTACTCAGAGTTAAATCAAGCCATCATTCACAATAAAGGAAAAAGGGAAAAAATACAGAGTTCTTAGGAAAAAAGTTAGAAAGAGGGAAAGACAGAGAGACAGTTGAGAAAAAGCTGCAATAATGTCTTTTACATTTCAGAACAATTCTACTTTTCTGACTATTGCCTTCTACAAAAGATATCACAGTATAATCACTAGCTCATGCATGGAATATATGGGATATATATCTATCTATATATTTATATATAAAAGCTCTGTAAAAGAGTAATCACAGCATATATTTCTAGCTTTGCACTGGATATCAGTTTTTCCCTTTCAAATCAAAAGCAACACAATTTTCAGAAAAGTTAACTGTAAGTCATCTGCTGCCTTCCTATACAGCTGCTAATTCTTTTTAGCTTATGAAAAACAGCTGGTGATCCTTTCAGAATGAAGAATACAAAATGCATAGAATGCAATAGCACCCAAGGATTTATGTATTTTACAATATAGAAACAAAGTGCACTTGCTTAGAAATAGCACCATTTTTATTTCAAAAGAAGTTATTCCTGTCCAGAAGTATTCAAACTGCCAGACAACAAAGGGTAATAAACCCGTTGTTTTGTCTTCTACTTTACTATCAGCCATTTACAGCCAGATTATGTCTGTCTCATGCATCCTCATAACTTATTACCAGGTTTAAGATGTGCTCTTCTACAGGGAAGAATATGCAAGGGAAAAAAAATAACTACTAAAAGCTATTTCATATATTTAATGTCCAGTTAATTTCATATTTATATTTTTATTTTCTTAGTGCAGTAAAAATAGAGGGAATTGTGAATGACAGAATAGAATAGAGGAAGATATCCACATAAGTAACTCTCTTTAATCTCCTTGAAATTGTTACTTTCTGCTTAGTGATGAAAAATATGGGCATTCCCCTCTAAGAGACTCTGGCTCAGAAAGTGTAAAGTAAGTTGTAAGGTATAAGATTTGAGAAGAATAATAACCTCCTTAATAAATGCAAATGGTAAAAAGGTACTTTACCTACTCCATTCTTCCGCTTTCCTTTCTCCCTGGGCCTGTTGCTGTCACTTCGTTTTCATTGCATCTTTGTAATGTCATAACAATAATTTCCATTACAAACATTTATGTGCCAGGGTACCACAAAATCCCTATTTTGGTGCTAAACTAGACAAACTTCATTCATTGCCACACCCATCCCATGTCATTCCCTCTTTATTTAAGAACTGCTCTGATGAATTAGTTATTTCCTTTATCTAAAGCAATACCTTAATTTTTTGAGGTAGGTTTGGAAGGAGGTGTTTGGATTTTGGTGGGGTTTTTAGGTTGGTGTTTTTGTTTGGTTTGGGTTTTTTTGTTTGTTTTTACTGGAGAAGCTTTGCATTATATTTCACTTTGTTGTTTCACATGGCTAATAATTAGCATTCAAGAACTAACCTAATGTTCTCTGTTTTTTTCTCTTTTCTGCTGATGAGAATTAGTGTCTGGTGATTTAGAGTCTGAAATTTGCACTAAGTTACCTGAAGTTTGGTAAAAAACTTAGAGCAGCAATGACTGAACTGACTTCAATCACTAAGGAAGTTGCCAGGTCCAGCAGTTTTTGTGACCCAGGCCTTTTCCTTGTTTCTAGTCCAGTAAAAGCTAATGTGGTGCAGTTGTAGGCCCTGGAGATGTCCTGCATACACTTACCAAAGGATAAGGCTGCTGGAGTAAGCATTCCCAGGCCAGCAGAGGGGCTTGAGACGCTTCCCAAACAGACACATGTATACAAGCACATACTGCTCAGTCCAACACAGGCAGAGCAGAGCCTTTGCCAGCACCTCTCTAAACTCAACAGCACTGACATAAACAAGCATATGAGTACTCCACATGCTAACTTAGTCCCTTTCAGCACATGTAGGCTGGAGGGAGACTGGCAGAAAACTGGTAACAAGGGGACTTAGTAAGAAGGGCAGACACACCTTAAGAAAAAGCAGTGTAATTCTAGTGTAATTCAAGCACACACATGGCCCCACATTACTTTTCTGGCAAAAATAATTGACTCCTTCCTTGCTCTGTCAAGAAATAAATGAATGAATACAGACAGACTTCCTTGCTCTATTATTTGGGAATTGTTCCTGTGCAACTCCCAAGACTGCTTTACCTCCTGCTGTTCATCATCATATTACTTACTCTGTTGCTGTCAAACTTATTTAGATTGTACCTTCATGCCACTTCAAAGACTGACATGGATTTTCATTGAAGAATGAGTTATTTAAACCAGCATTTGAGCAAGAAAAAGAAAAATAAATATTAAACTTTATCCAAAGGGCTTCTTATAGGAAAACCAAAGCTTCCAATGCAAGTTTGGAAGTAGAAGAATCTGCACACTAATTGCTCTCCAAGATTCTAATACAGTTAAGATTCAGTCCAAAAGTGCAGCTCATGACCTCACAACAAGTTGCCCTGAGCCAGATACACCTTTCCTTACATCTTTCTCTGCACTCACATACAGTGGTTTTGTGTCTGCACATGCTGAAGACCTGTCCCCAGAAAATTTTCAGATACAGAGTGCTTATTGAAAGAAACCTGTGGGAGAACTGATCTAAGATCACGACACTAAAGGAAAAAAAAATCCAACAGTGATCAGCTAGTTTGATTTACAATTATTATTTATATAATTTTTTTAAAAATTTTGTTCCAATCCAACAACAAAGTAGTAAAAGCTGACAAAACATGTAGCAGGTGCAGCAAAGCAGCTAGTACCTATAGTCCTGTGAGAAGATATATGAGTCCAGAACATGAAGTTTATGAAATGGCTGACATCTCATGAGGATACCATTGCTGACAGCAGCCAAGACCTCCAAGATGCTTAGCACAGTACAACACCAAAAAATGCACAGCATGGAAAAATACAACTGGTCTTCCAGCTTCTTTAGACAGCCTTCCTCGGATAGCTGCTCCACATGGCCTAAGTCTCCCCTGCAGTGAGAATACTTCTCCTTACAGCAGCTTTCAGGAACACAAGCTGGATGATACAAAGATGATGCCTTTAGCCAGTCTGTGTAGTTGTGGACCCCACAACACTGCACCTTCCTCTGTATCACATCCACAGCACTGTTTCCAGGATCCTAGGAGCATGTCCAGTTGCGCTGGTGAACAAGGTAACTGATAGCACTTTCCAGCTGAGAAGCTGTCCTAACGCAGTAGGAACATGCCAGGGCTGCTGAAGACATTTCTAAGCAAAGAAGGAGCAGCAGCAAGTACATGAAAGTCCCTTGCTGGTAGCGGGAACACTTAACAGAAATAGAAACAGCCAAAACTCCAGTAGGTAGCAATGTCAGTGCAGTTGCAAGAACAAGCCAATCAGGGAGAGACAAGTAAGACTCCTGAAATAAATATCTGTAGTTCTTGAACATCACGATCACTGCAACTCCACCAAACATTTGATCTACAGCTGTACCCCAGAAGATAAAGCCTAGGAACCCCAGCACAGATTGAGCAAAGAACCTAAGGTAGGTATAGGTATACACACAACACCACAAAAAAGGTAGAATCACCACAGCCCTAATCCTCCTCATTCTGCTGACTCCAGCTACCCCTCCTCATCAATATTTAAGAGGCTTCAACCCCACTTGTCCAGGTGCAGCAGATGATACCTCCACCCAAAATCAATTTGCAGGACAGCAACTCAGATAAGGCTCCTTAGGATAAAGACTGTGCCCTGCATCAGCTTAACCACATGCTGCTGCTGCAGCTTGTTCAGCACAGCCTGCAGAAACCTGGAAGGTACGTGCCCAGCTTGCTGTGGAGAGCCCCTTACACTGCTGTCATTGGAGTTCGCACTTGAAGGAGGACAGCTAGAAGAAGGCTGCACTCCTTTCATGCATGGAAGACCTAAATGCAGAGGAATAGTCAAAGTGGTAGCCAACACTGCTAGTTCAGATTACTTCAGCGTTGGACTGCCCAACTCTCCAGCAGTAGCCAGGAGGGCAACAAATGTGCAAGTCAGAGCCATCAATACATGAATGGTTTAAGCAGAGTTATTCAATAAGGAATCTCCACAGGTGATACTCACCCAGACTTATTATCCTCCTCAACACATTTATCATTCATTCATTCAGTGTTTTAAGGGCTGTAATGATGTTAATAATATTCTGCCCTTTTTTACTCAGCAAGACTTCTCTGTAGATAGCTTCAATTACTCAAGACACCTGGATGAGAAATCCCTGCCATTTCACACTTTTAGCCCTCAGCTTGCCTTACCAGTGATCTGACTGACTGCTGTTATGACTGAATACAAGAGCCAGTAAGTGCTATATTAATTTTTCCTTGTGTGTAAAGAAACTGAATTACACACCAGTTAAATCACTCCACAACAATAACAGAGGGAATTGATGCCACTTATCAGCATTATCAGAAGAATATTATTGCTCAAACTTGTGGTACGCATGAGCCATGTAGGATTGGAAGCCTGCATATATCTTGCCACAGATGCCAGGAAGGCAGATCCCAAGCCCAGCAGTGATTCTGTAATCATCCTGATGAAGTTTCTTAAGGTCTCTTCAGTTTACCAAGACACAGAACAAGACTAATGAACATACATGCATGAGGGAGAATGCAGAGAGATGATCCTCATTTTCAGAAACATGAGCACCTGCAAACCTGACAGAAAATCAGAATAATTTGGTGCTCAGATTCCTGGAACCCTGTTAAAGTCTCAGCAAACCTGACGATCCCACATCTGACAGACATTTTACAAGAACCTATTGCTGATATAAACACTATGCATACACAGATGTTGGGCGGATTCCCATCAAAATCTCTTTCTATATGCTGTACAAACAAGTTATTAAGGCTAATTATTTTGGAATGAGATAAATTGCTTTTATTATTTTTAATCTTTTCATTAACAGTATTTAGCATGCAGCAATTAACTTGTTAAATCTTAACAAAATCCTTCTTTCAAAGCTGCTCCTGAATGTATGCCTTTCTTCTCTGATGTCTATGTCTGCCATCTCTTCTTTTCTGCCTGCTGCTACCCCCCAGCCCTCCTGCTGTGTTGGTTCTGCTGCCATTCAGTTATTCTCTTGAATGCTTTTTTCCCTGATTTCTGTCTTCTGCATCAGAGAGATGGGGAAGGGGGGCAACAGAATTCCCCCTTACATCTGTACACACGTGGAAGTTACACTGATTTTTTTCCACAATGCAGAAAAAAGTTATCAGAAAAGCTTGAGGAAACATACCAGAAACACATCAGAAAATACTGTGAGGAGTACCAGCTACTGTTTTTTTAACTTGCAAGCTTTGTGAACAAAAGCATGTCAACCTGCCTCTTTTCATTTCTTCCCTTTCCCAAGCCCATAAAGCTGAATGAGATATTAAGAAATTAGTTACAACATAACTTCCTTTTAGCTTACTCTACATCTCTTGTTCGCGGCAAAACAAATGGGCCAGAGATGATACCTGACCACCAGTTCAACACGGGATTTTGAAGTACCAACACCAAACATTGACTGGGAGACAGTCCCCAGGTGAAAGATCTCAGTGTCCTTGGGGGAAAGAGAGCACACTCAGCACCATGGAAAAGGAAATTGCAGCAGTGGGGATAAATCTTGGCAGAGCTATGTAAAACCCTCTCTTTGCTATGCAATGCATAGACACTCAGAAAAAGAAAGCTTCTGCTCAAAATGTAAGATAATGGACAAGAAAAACAGAATTGGTCTCTGAAGTAACCAAAAGACTAACTGGCATCCTCAGTAGCACTGCCTTTGTTGATAAGTCATTTTTCCAGTGTGTGGACAAAAGCTTGAAAAAGCAGTGAGCAAAGCTATCCATCAGGAGACTGTAATGTGACAAAGAGAATATAGGTATGACAGAATAGGAATGCTCCTCTGTTTTCTTTACAGTGGTAAACAGCACAACATGATAAATGCTGTCCCTGTTTTCTCTGAAGTTGTTTCTGCTTATGAACTGATGAGTATTGAAATTCAAATGTGGGTGTAACAGATAATACACCATAGATAAACTATTTTCTGGAATGTTGCTGAAAGCATAATCCTTCAAGTTAATAAAATGTCAACAGTATACTTTTTTTTTTTACATTCACTGCTCTAGAAAGCTATAACTGACATTGAACAGCTCTGATGTGCCCAGAAGGTCAAAGAGGCTCATTCCATCTGGCTCCATCAGAGAGCCATCAAGTCATGGTTGTGTTTGCACAGGGTAGGCAGCTGACTAAACTCATCTTGGATGACACAGACTGTCATACAGATGGATCAGGGGGCACAGCTGAGCTGTAAGGGGCAAAAATTCACATCAAGATGGCCAGCTAGTCTGTTCAGACTTGTGTGAACAAGACAAGGTCTAGAGGTGACCATGGCATTAGGGTATAGCTACACAAGCCCATCTTAGAATGATAGTCACATAATGGTTTGGGTTGGAAAGAACCTTATAGATTTTCTAGTTCTAGTCCCCCTGGCACAGGAAAGAAACCTTTCACTAGACCAGACTAGACAGTCTTCTAAGCTTCATACAAGTCTCCTATAAAAAGAGACAGGATCTCAAAGCCATACCCACATGAACTGCTCTAAGTGTCCCAGTGGCACAGACAAATCACAAAGCTGCCTCTGTAAAACAGCTGCTACTACCCCTGTAACCCATGTACAGATGATGATGTAGATGGTGAAATTAAAGCGCTCAGAAGGAGGTTGTTTTGATAGTTTTGAACTTTTAAAGGCCTTGTTAGATTAAGGCACGCATTGTATAAGATTTTCCTTTAGAACTATTCTAAAAAACAGTGTTTTTTATCAGATTCCTCTACTCCACTTTTACATTAAGCTTCCCCACCACTACACACCTTCTTGACACCTCCACTGGGTGGAAGCTAGTGTGTGACCCAATCGGACTGCCAAATCCAGAAGAAGTGTAAATGGGTATCAGTGGTATCCCTCCTCCTTTCACTGGTCCACATCCTTTCTGCTGTTGTTGGGAGTACATCTTTCCCAAGTCCAGTATAATTCAGACACAGTTTTTCCACTTTCCAAGAAAAGCCCTGACTGTGTGTAAAGTGGCAACAATTAAATAGTAATATGTGGGGGGAGGGAAGAAGAAAACCAAAACCAGCCTTTGTTCCTTCTCAATCAGGTCATTCAAGCTGTAATAGGCACTCAAAAGTCCACACAGCAGAAGGACTGGGTACCAACTGGAAAGCCATTTCTAAAGCACTGAAATCCGCAAAGTGCGTTGCTTCTATGAGAATAAAGAACACTGTTTTATGCCGCATGTCTAATATTACGAGATCATTAAGGCAGCCCAAATGGAAGAAGATTAAAAAAAATCCTGGCTGGACCCAGTGCCTACAGTTGCAGCCATGCACAACCAGTTTCCATAGTAACCAAAGCGAGAGGATATTGCCTCGCATGAGACTGAAACCTCCCGTGGAAAGCTTGAAGCAAAGGTATGACCACCAGCTCCTATTCACGGAGAAAACGTACTCCAGTCAAGAACTGATTTACCATTACTGACATGTTTGAATGCAAATCTGTCAGTTGTGTACCCTGGCTCCATTTGCCACACACCAAAAGTACCCTTTTTGTCATTGAGGAAGCACATCAAATGTTTTCAGGCTTTTATTTGGTTTTGCTTTTAGTATCCCACATATTCATTGGTGTTGAAAATACTCAAAATCAAATGTCAAGAGTTTGGTGTTTTCATGCATTTCCCTCTTTCTTTCCTTTTGTGAACGGAACATAAAAAATGCAGTCTAAAAGCTTTTTCCTTTTTTCTTGTTAAATTTCATTTTTACCGTCCTTTTTTTCTTTTGCCAGTCTGTTATTGCTATGAAATACCTTGTGACTGGATGAATACAGATTATCAAACTATGAAAAAAGGAGGGGAAAAAAATCACTTTCCATATTTCTGTCACTTTGAAAATTGGAGAACATTTTAAAAGACAGAGAATAAATCAAAAGTTTCCTTTTGATTTTAATTTCTTTTTTTCTTTTTTTTTTTAAAAAAAAGAAAAAAGAAATTAAAATCAAAAGGAAACTTTGTTCTTTTGATTGTCTTTATTGCAATTGGTAATAAAAACAAGTTTGTAAAAATGGTACTTTTTAAAACCTTCAAAAAATTAAGAAAGGCTGAATATCATGAAACTCATATCACCTTGACATTTAAAGTATTTTGTGACTTGATTTTCATTGTTTTCAACCATCACTAGCTACAATACTACTTATGTCAATGCAGTGCTCTCATTTGTGTGTGAAAACATACACAAGATTGCTGGGCATTTTCTGAAGTTATAAAAAGACTTTTAGTTTGAAATATAGGCCCTTTAATTGTTAAGCTGACAGATTCCTCTTCAGGGAAGAAGTGAGGAAGGCTTGCATACATTATCTGGAAGTTATGAAGATCTGACTAGAGACTTACACTTGTCAGAACTTCTCATGTATAAAGTTTGCTCTTTGTGTCTCCTCCGAAAATGGAATTCTTGCAGAATGCTTTTCCCTCAAGAGAAGACTTTCATGGAGCATTGGGCTGGAGTCCCCCTGGGCCAGTTTTCTCCATTGTATTGCATGTGAAAACTCAGGTAGATCTTAGCAACGTGTAGCATTTTACTTGTAACCTTTTGCCCAACTAGTGAATGAATCTGACTGCACAGTCATAAAGCAGCAAGTGGTGAATAAAAATTTGGAAATCTTTTTTTTTTAATATTGACACAGTAAAATCTACATACATCACCTGATACACGTCTTTCAAATTAATGCTCTGATAAATCTTAAGATCAGTCAGTCTCAGTATCCTAAATTACAGAGGTACTTTTACAAAAACTAGACTAATTTCTGGACTCGGTATCAGTTTTTTCTTGAGAGCACTGCAGCGGTGATGTACTTGAGTGTTATTGAATCCTCTACTCAAACTTAGCTATAGAGGAGAGATTCAGCATGATCACATGCAAAAAATTCTTGATTACATTTTCACTTGAGCATCAATTTAGGATTAAAAAAAAAAAATTATAGCAGCAATGATGTTATGAGCACAGGACTACTTCTAAAGTACTTGTTCTGTCCAAAGACACATACAGCAAATTCTTTAAGTTGAGAGCATTGGATTATCTTGGTGTGAGCAGCTTGCAGACCTCTTTAGACCTGTAATGGGAGCTCATGCAAAAGAATGGAATTTGTGCAGCTTGTGCTTCATTAACTCCCTGGTAATATTTTGCAGGGTGTAGGTTCTTCTTCAGCTGATTGACTGGGGGGGAAAAAATCAATTAGAATATTAATTTTGGTTGTATCTGAATAATTGTTTAAAGGTCACATTTCCCACCTAGAAAGACATTAGCAAAGAATGTTTTTAACCTACAAGGGAGCTGAAAATTTAACCAAGTGAAAGTAAAAGGAGTATTTGATAGGGTCCCTGTCTCTTTTTAGCACAGCAGTAAGTATATCTGTATCAAACATAATGTTCATCTCATACCAGGTTTTATAGTGACTATACAGGAGAATTTATTTTTATTACCTTTTGTAAGTCATGATATGAGCATATAAAATGTCAACTTTGTCAGAATTAGTCTTACAGCACATTTCAAAATGGAACCAATTTTAATGGGATTTTTATGCATCTCCATTCAGATGAAATGCAGGTTTTAGAGGGAAAAATCAAAACCAAAGGTATATGCAATTTACTTCTGTGCTCTATTTCTTTCTCCAATCTCTCCACCAAACAATTGTCTTCAACAGGTATTCTGCATTTAAATGGAGATGCTGTCATTGACATAGAAAGGATCTATATGCTTAAAATCATACAGGCATCTAAATACAAAAAAAAAAAAAAAAAAAACCACGCAAATAAATAAAAGAAAATATATTTGAACATGGAATGTAAAAACACATTTTAAGGGAGAGAAAACATGAATGCATTCCAGTACCAGGAATGATGTCTCTCCTAACTTCCAGATGAATGACAAGTAGAACAACTTGGTATTGTCTTGGTAGGAGTAATTTCATTTTATTTCAGAATTTAGGTACTCATCCAAACCTAATTTTCAAGCCCAGCTCCTGGGAACCAGGGGCCTTTTCAGAGATTCCCATAGTGCTGAAATCCATCTAGGTCTACCAAAAATATTCCAGTACCGTAGAAACATTTTACCCTTTCCCACAGCATCTTGATGTCTGTGGTTATTGTTACCCAAGCATCTTCTTCAGCACCTTCCAGCAGACCTGGGCTCTGGGATATGTTCTATGTGAGAAAGCCCAGACAGCTTTCTTGCTTACAGCACAGTCTGAGACAATTTTCCTTGGTACAGATTATTGTTCTGAGTGAGTACTTGCTCCAGCATGAATATCCATGCCAATATAAACCAAGACACATAAGTATTCCCATTGTCAACAATCAGATAAAAGAGACTCAGTGTAAAGCTGAGGGGTGACAAAGGAAAAAAGAATTTGTAGGAAAAACTGTGAGTAGGTTTAGACAAATTCCATTCAATGTTGCTGCCAATGAAATAGACAATGATGAAGAGGATAGTTGCTGAATCAGGATAAAAGCTACCAAAAATACTCCAAATTAAAAAGCTTTTTTCTTCTTTAATCCCCTTCTTTTTCTGGATTTTTCTTCTTTAATCCCCTTCCAAAACTTGTTTGGGTGGTCTCTAACAAAACAAGATAATTTCCATTTTTCTAATTGGCATTGTGGGAGCAATCACTCAGGACTGAACAGAAAATTGCTCCATAATCTTGGTGGGAGCTGTGTTCTTCCTTTTGCAGAGAACATAGTGCCAAATTACTCAGGGCTACCCTGAGCTTTTATCCAAAATAAAGCAATTAGATATTACCTAAGCTTTCATTCCTACCACCACCCACTCATCGAGCACAAGGTGATGCAGTGCCCATGACATTCAGGGGAACTCGTGTTTCTGCTGATGGAAGGGGAACCTTGCAGCTCCTTGTACACATTTCTCCTCCCTCAATATTCATTTGCAGGTGGAGCATTGGAGAAATATCAGAGTGGTACAGGCATAAGAAGCATCAGAGGTAGATAATCCATTACTTTAGGGAATTGAATAGTCATTTTGACAAATGATCAGGCACCAATAGACAAAATTGGTAGTTAGGCAAAATTGTTTATTATGAATCCCAGTTGTGGAGAATGTTCACAGAGTATGAAATTTTAAGCAGAGAATCGTTCAGAAGTATCTGCTCTGATCTAAAATCCTCAATGTCTGGTCCAAAGCACAAAGGGAGGTGAACACTGCAATTTCACTTCACTGGCAACCATGTGTGCCTCCAAATGCAAATGGGCAGGTAGTCCATTTAGCAGCAGTCCCCAGAGTCACAGAGGGAGGCAGAACCTCAGGTTGAAGACCAACCTTCTACCTGTGCCCTGACAGCTACAACAATGGTGGAGGTCACCAGAACAGCATGGTTTTCTCCAAATGCCATGCCATATTTCACCATCAATATGTTCACTTCAGTAACAAAGTGGTATATACAGACCTGTCAGCAAGTGGAATGCATAAGAAATTTATTGCAGGCACATAATAAGAGCTCCAGTTTCCAGAAAATGTGAGATTCAAAGGGAGCGGAGCTGACAGAAGCTTCTGCAAAGACATTTTGCAGAAGAGGGAAGGGGCAGTAACTGAGACCATGGACCTTCCTCAATTTGCTTTGGCTCAGATTGCCTCTTGATGTCTTCCCTTTCCCTGTGTACAGAGGCTGTGCAAAATGATCTCCTGCTGTCAGCATACTTCAAAAGTCTCATTGTGCCTGGGTGATTTCTCATGGGCAGCTCCTCACAGCACTGACTCCCTCTTCACAGTACAGCCAACAAATTCCAACTCTCTTGACAGCACAACCAACAAGCCCCATCTCTCTTCACAGCACAGCCAACAAACCCCAACTCTCCTCAATCGGCTAACCCACTCTTTTGTAGCACTCTTCTTATTGGATACAGGTGTGGCTTATTAAGGGCAGGCTTGTTCCTAATCTTTGGTGATCAGTACAGCTGCAACTCCTCAGGTGTGAGACTACCTTCTGCACTATCTTTTTTTCTTACATTCTATCCTTCCACACTTTCCTCCTGTGAAAAATGCACAAAGGAAAATAGGACAGACTAGGGGGGGAAGTGGAAACAAATTCTTCTGTGTTCATGGCGTTCCTAATAGGAACAATCCACTCTTACTCAAATATTCAAGCCTTTCTCCATCCTGGCTGTGTGCCATGTGGCAGCCCCATTCACTTTAACATAAAAATGTAGTGTTGCTCAACTTGTCTTTAACAAGTGCCACTTTTGCAAATGCTTTTGAGAAGCCTTAAAAATACCAAAATAGCACATGGAATGATGACAGAGTCCATACCCCTGACCAACATGGTAACAACCACTGCTGAAAATCACAGTGTTTCTTTAGATTTCCAAACACTGAAACACAAATACTAAATACACACACATTCTAGGTTTGTATAGGTCCAGTCAATATAATTAATTGCTTTATTTGTAAAAAATGCTTATGCCATTTACCAGACAGGAATATCTTCTGTTTAATTTAAAATATCTTCAATATTGCACAGGTCAGTTTCCAGAAGAATGGCAACTGTGGTTTTGGGTTCACCACGTTTCAATATTATTCTTTCAGTAAGTAATGGTGAAAAGTTTGTGGCTAGTAGTAAAACCTATTATAAAAACACATTGTCCTTGCCAAAAAGTAGATCTCGGATACCGTGACCCATGCCTCTGTTTCACACTGCCCCTCTGGACAAATTTGCAGGTAGCAGTAAAAAGTAGAACTCAATTGAACAAAACATTCAGGTGCCACAGATTTGAAAGCAGCAGGAACAGAAGGCAATAAAATGAGCTTTGATAAATGAAATAGCCTGCACTCAGAGAGAAATACGAACAAGCACCTGACGACACAGAGATATCCCAGCAGCCAAAACTGCCACATTAAAACAGACCTACTGTTTTTCTGTCATATCCTCATACTCTGAGAAGGCAGATTGCAGAAAAAGATACAGGTGAAAAGTCAAAGTAAGCTGGAACACTACCAGGGATTTCAGAGCTGGCAAAAAAGGGTCCAGGCTAAGATTCTTTGCCTTATAGAAGCAATTCCTTATGAAAATTAAATTTGAAGGCATAAACATAATAAATATTAAGAATTTTTCTTGATTAGAAAGTGAATATTTTAATAATTTAAGTAGGATGTGAAATCATAGGCTAGGATTTCAGATTTCAAGGGGGAAAAAAATCAAATTTTTTCACAAGAATTTTTTAAACATTTCAGGGAAGCTCCAGAGATATTAAAAAAATTTTCTTTTTACTTACTTTACTGGCAGACTTTTACTTAAGAATTATCTTAAATTTCAAGGGTCTTTTTTAAAAGTACTTTATGTTTTATGATATAATTCAGAACAATGTGTTTAACGGACCGGAACAGTAGACTGCAACAGTCTCCCTAGAGAATTTCGAGGTATCTTCCTTATTTTATTTTGCTTTTCCTGACCCAAAATTAAATAAGATTTAAAAAAAAAAAAAACAGAGTAGAGAGTACACTGTTTTTTGACAAAAAAAAACAGTGGAGGTGGAAAAAAGACATTAAAATCTCCATCATTTAAAAAGAGAGGGGGGGTGGGGGGAAAGGAGATTTCTATGCATGTTTCCCTCTTCTGACCCAGATCTCAACATGCCTCACTTCTGAAAAACTTCCTACACTCCTTAAGAATAGAGAAACTAGTTCCACAATTAGGCTCAATTGCTCTTATTTTCAAGGTTGATGCAGCTGAAATTTTTGAACCCTTTCTGATCTCTCTGTAGACAGAAACATGTATCTTAAACAGATGTATGTAAAAAAATCCAGAAACCTTCCCTTGAGAATATGGGCATGAAAGAGCTAGAGGTTACCCACATTAATGAGTTTTCATACCCAGTAATGCTGCCATATGAACTTGTACAAAACACAGTCTCTTCCCAGTAGTCCTTTGTGTAAGAAATTAAAAATCCTAAAAATCTTTCATTATCACCTCCACAATAAAGTCTGAAGAAAAGTGGAAAGACAGCTTTCCAAACCCCTGCTATGTAATTAAATATAAGCTTGGTTATACAGCAAGTATTCTGAAATTACACAAAATCCTATGAAATCAAAATAAGAGCTAGCCTGCACATTTTTATTTGAATCACCTCACATCAGGTGAATTTAAAGCGCTTAATCTAAATATATAGGTACTGCCATTTTAGATATTAAACTGCTGAATAGTCCACACTGACAAAGCTGGAAAAAGTATAAATGGGACTAAAAGCCTGAATAATATTAAACCATTCGTTTATCAGCAAGGATGTGAGAAATGAATATTCATGCACTAGATAATATTTTTATGAATAGATTAATAAGTGGAGATAGGTGCTTGCTTTTGAATTTAATTTTCCGTCTTTTTTAAATGAAAGAATAAATCATATCAATGCAGACTGCTTAGAATGGATTTTGCTTGAATTTGAATAGCTGCAAAAATTGACATATTAAGTAAGGTTCACTTTATAAAATGGGTAGTTGAATGGGTAGTTGAATAAAGGAACCTTTAATTTGAAATTTAACCTTTTAAAAAATACATATAATAAAAGTAATTTAGGGCAATACCTTAGCTTAGGTTGTGTGCTGTTTGTCTAGGAATCTTTTTTGGAGGATTTTTCTTTTTAATTTTCCCTCTGGTATTTGTAGAATATGGATAAAATCAGTGTAATATCAGTAATACAAATAAAAATAACAATCTACAATCAAATAACAAAAGGTAACCTAGGGTCTAGCCTTGGAAGTTTTCCTAAATTTGCAGTTACTTTTTCTGTATTTTTTTAATAATTTTCGGGTGACAGGAAAAGGAAAAGTTGCATATAAAAGTGATAGGAAATGTTACCACATAATCTACCCCAAGCATATTGTCATGATAATGTATAAAGAGAAAGAAAAATGAAGGATTGTTTTTCTGACTTCTTAAATCTATAGTTAATGCATCAGGACCTGCCACATAATAAACCAAATACTTTTAAACATAGGATGCCTGGATTTAGGTAATAGATTTTTTTAACATGTATCTATTTCTTTAGATAAATAATCTGAGGGAAGTACTGGCAGAAGGTAACCTGCTAATCACAAAGAACATAAATAAGAGTTAAATAGTTCATAAGTAAGAGTTAAATATCTCACTCCTTGTAATTACTTTCAGGGTAGGGAAAAGGGGATGGAACTCAGTAAGTCAAACAAGAGAATGGATCCTGAAGATGTGTGGGAAAGATTAAGAGAAGATTATCTGCAAAACTTGAGTGCAAGCATAAGCTTTGGGAAGGACAAACTTTAAGAAAAACCCTTTGCTGCCTTTTGAACTGCTCTGAGATTTCCATCAATATTAATGATAAGAATTAAGTCATTCTGTTGAAGACACCTAGTACATTAAGGCAGACAAGGAAAAGAAGGCTGATCTCTTACCATCATTGACATTATTCCACTTCCAATCTTTGTGTGCCTTTAAGACTGTATATTTTCATGCCAGATATTCCTTTTCAAATTGCATGGCCCTGTGTTCAATGGGCTTTAATTTCACTTAACTTCTCAGGTGAACATCACAGTCCTGGTCATCAGGTATGTGTCTGCACCAATGCTCTGATTTGTCTTCACAAGAAACCAAAATATGGGAGAAACAAAGGTTATGCTAAGCCTCACCAGTAACCTATCTGCTCTGGATAGCCAGGATTATGGCTGGAAAGAGCATCACCAATGATACAATCACTTGGGATTTTGGTCCAGCTGTGATACTGTTGAACAAATATTGCTATGCAGCTAAAATAAAAACAAGCAAAACATTTTTCAAAGTGCTTACTTTCTTTGCATGTCAACCTCATACTAAAACACTTGTGACTGTGTGCAAGATTTAGGCTGAGTCACATCCTCTTTACGCATGGGTTGACATTTACCTCACTGACATTTTTCTGGACAATGGCTGCCCCACTCATAAAAGAAGCACTTAGTTATTGAATATTTGCGGCTGTTTACTTTTGTAAGAACAGGTAACTCTCAGAAGAAGCTCTCTTCCAGATTGCACTTTGTCTTCACTTGCCAAGACTTCAATTCTCATACTTCATGAGCCAGATTTTATTTAAAATGTGCCATGGTAGTTTTTCCTGATCTAATTTTTGTCTTTTAGATCCTCTAGTGGCCGTTTTTTATAGAAAAGTCACTCATATGTGTAACATGAAAGACAACTACCTACATCTTCATATCTTCTGTTAGATATATACCCTACACCAACACAGAGTTAGGGATCCTTGTTCACATGCTCTTTTATATGTTACATGCACAGTTTTTTGACACTCTCAATTCATTCTCACTTGGAATGCTTCATTGCCTTCAGCAGCCCCCCCTTGATTTTTGAGGCAGATAAGAGAAGTGTTATTTTTCTTTCGAGTTTAAACTTTGCTCTTCTAACTGCATCATGAGAAGGAGCTTCACGATCATTATCAGCAGTCATAACTGCTTTAGGAAAGCACTGGAATCCTGCAAGCAAGAGACAAGTTTTACTGCAGGAGTCTGAACCTAAATCTTTCTGAATTACAAGCACTGCATTTACCCTGCCCGCAGTTCCCACAGACACCATTCAGTTCCTTTTGGGAGAATTGGGCCAGCCACACACCTCCCACCAAGCTCCTCCACAAGGAGGAACAGGCAATATTCTTCTATCAGAGAGATCCTGTCTTGAAATTAAATCCTAGATGAAGGACGAAAAGGGGCACTAGGGTTTGAAAAAGTTGTAAATTTAGGTCACTTTGAGAAGTGAAATGTAAAGGCCATGCTCAACTACCTATAAATCTGGGAGTATTTTTACTTTTCAGGTTTGAATCTTTAAGAAGAAGCAATTGAGAAAGCACAAGGATAATATATGATGAAAAATTATGTTTACCACTGAGACCAGCAGAGACATTTCAGAGAAAACAGAAACCACAGTGCTGCAACAGAATCATTTAACTCTCCTCTTCTGTGCTTGCTTATTGCTCCTAAGGTGTTCCTGCACCTTGTCTTCAAGCAGTATTTTGCCTACACTGTCTCCTACCAGCCTCCTGCACACTTTACAGGCTGATCAATTAGGGCACCACAGCACAGATCTTGAAGAAATACCTTGAGACCTGCATTCCCCTCAGGCCACCTACCTGTTTCCCCCCATGCAGATCCAAATTAATCCACCAGTGCTTACAACCCCAGACTTGGTAAGCTTAGCTTTATTTAATTATGCAAGTGAAGTCAAGTTTCCCACTGGAGAGGGGAGAGATAGCCACAATCTTATCTTGTGAAGAGAGAAACTAAGACAGACCCAGTCAGTGTATCTGAGATTACTTCTGACTTCATGTCTCCAGTTTTAACCCACAATCACCCTTCAGTGCTACAGGACAAGCATGAGGCACCCCCAGAGATATTCTGAATAATTAGCTATGCAATGCACCACATCCTTCTAATGACAATCTACCAACTAGAGCCAATATATTATACAACTTCAGAACAAAAACAAAAAAAGCTGTAGGAGCCACATAGCAAAGCCAATTAACTCACTAATTTGTCTGTAGTCTGAAGACATACACTAAGAAGATAGCTGGGTTGTGCTATCATTCTTTGATTTACAATTAAAATGTATAAATTAATGGCAATTTTACATAACGTAATGCAGAATAGTGTTTTGCATGAAGTAACTGCCATGTAACTAGTCTGTACGAGTCATTAAGTCTGATAAGGTACAAGCCTCCCTTGCTGCTGCTCAGTCCTCACAGCTAACCCGAGATACAGCATGCAAATATTAATTAAGGGACGCCCAGGAGCTGCAGCAGAGACTGCTGAAGCTGCAGCATTTGCAAGTGGATCTGGAAGAATCTTTCAATGACAGCAAAAAATATTGACCAGCTTTATTTAGAACAGTTTTTAGTCATTCATTACTTCCTCAAGGAAATACTAAAGAATAGATCTTTAATGCAAACAAGGCCACAAATTCTTACTGCAAGAAAAACAGAGAACAGTTATACATAGCTGAGCAAACCTGCAAGCCAAGAGAGGCAGTGGCCATTACTGGAGGAATTGGGAAAGGACAAACAAGTTTAACTCCTTTTTCCCTACATCAGTCAAGACAGTGGTCTTGACAGTGTCCCATACCAGAAAATCTCATAATACAAGCAAGACATGCTGGTGCATTTCATGTACAACCAATGCAGAAGGAGAATTGTCACTGACACCTGCTTCATGCATTTCTGGCAAAACACAGCCATATTTTCTGTAAAGCACAGGATTATTTTGAATGCTACAAAGAGTTTAATAGTCTCTTTAAAATCTGATCTACTACTTCCAAAATTTAACCATAGTCACTAGACCTCAACAAAGTGGATCAATTTATGTAGAAGTGTTGAAATTTTCCTCTTTAAGTGATGTTAGTTAGAATCCCAGATAGAGTTGTCTTTTACTTTGCTAAAAGTACTTTTCACTTTGCAGCAAAGTACTTTTATGTCTTTGCAAGTCTTCTGTAGGCTTTTTCTTAAATTATGAGCTGCAACCCAAATTGCTTAGGGAAAACATAAAACTCAAGATTAATTTGACTTGAAACTAATCTAGGCCTTGTTAGGTCTCCTTATATGTCCTGTGACAGACAAACTGTAGTAGTAAGTTCTCTGATTTCATCTGTCTACAAGCTTCAGTGGGCACATAACTTCTTACAGTCACAGAATAAAAAAAACCCTTTACAAACACAAACCTTAAGCAGTTTCAGCCTAGTCCCCGTTTAATGTGGCTGATATCTAGAAAACATTTATTTGAGTATCTCTTATTTCCGTCAAAAAATAATAGCCGGTCCTTGAAACTGTCTGAATTTTTTCATTTGAAAGCTTTTGTGAAACTTTATATCAGAAAACACCCCAGATTTTGTCTCTGCAGAAAACCTGGAGGAGAGGTGTTCACCACATTGTTCACTGATGCCAGAATCAAATGATGAATAAAGCTTGTACCACAAATGACAGAGCCATTCACATTCATTTGCCTTATGCTGGGAACACCTGCCTGAATTTGCATTTTCAAAGTAATGTGCTATTGTTTGTACATCATTTGTTATTGATTGTCATCTTGTAAAACATAACAGTGATTCTCAGATAAGACAAATGCAGATGTACTGTATTTCATTTTTAATTCTACGTACACTCTTGAAAATTGAGTGTCTGGGGAGGTTAACCCTATATATTTTATAATAAAATTTTACACTAAACCAAGAAATACATCCTCACAGCTGAAAAAAGTACTGGGTTAGAGGAGTACTCATAAATCAAGACTCAGTTCACATTAGTAGTGCAGAAGGGAGCCTGAGAAATATGACATGGCCACCTAAGTTACTTGCACAGTTTGTTAAAAGACAGCCTCAAGCACACATTTAAAGCTGCTATGCTGAAATCCAAGCCAACACTTAAGGCTTTCCTGGCAGTTAATCAAACCAGGGAGGGAAGTGGAATAGGTAAAGGACTGGACACCAAGGAAAGAGCAGATTGGAAGACAAAGAGGTTAAAGAGGCCTTGCCTACTATTAACCCAGCTTACAGTCATTTATCTCTCCAATCACAATGCCGTTCTGCCTTCCTAAATAATGAGAAAAATTAAGATGGCTTTGTATCAATAATTCTTTGATTAAGGAATTCCACTTCTGAAATTAAAAAAAAAGCAATTAGTAAAACCAAGAAAAACAAATTCTTTGAGTTTTTGGGTTTTTTTTATTTCTCACACTTTTTCAGGTGAGAATAACCGGCAAAGTTCAATAAAAGCATTGAGCATGGATTCATGGGTTGTAAAACCTGAAGGAAGCATTGGAATTATGTAATCCCACAGAGACTTTGCAGTGAGAGATGCATAAAAAAGAAGTTAGTAAACTAAATCAGATACCTCCAATCCTCACTGGGTACCAAACTGAGCTACTTGGAGGAATTAAACTAAAATCAAACTAGCTATAGGATCAAACTAGCCATAGAATCATTAAATTATGGAACATTTTGGGTTGGAAGGGAAGCCCCCATCCCCGCCCCCAACATCAACTAATTCCGAGCCATGGATGTGGGACCTTGAAGCCTGGCCTTGAACCATCCATGGAATGGGCATCCACAACATCTCTGGGAAGCCTGTTCCTGTGCCTCACCACACAGTAAAGAATTTCTTCCTAATACCTCATCTAAACCTTCTCTCTTTCAGTTTAAAGCCATTGCCCCTTGTCCTCTCACTACATTCCCTGTCAAAACTCCCTCTCTAGCTGTCCCCACAATACACTACTCAGTGCAGGAGCATGGGAAGGGGCCATCCTCAAGTAAAGAAAGAGCTGGGATGATCTGGTTTTCAAAAACAGAGTCTCATGGTGCGACATTGCCTGCAATGGGAGTGGTAGCTCCTTAGCTATTGTTTTAATCCTATACATTTGTAATCCAACCCTTCAAAAAGTATTCCTGGAGGTCTCCACTAAAATTGTCATGGCCCACCTTTGGTCGGTACCTCAAGGGACCCACACAACTTGTAAAGAGAGGCATGTGTTACCCAGAGCCTGTGGAGGGCAGGGGTGTGTGTGCAGCTCTGTGTGCACATGTGTGACTGCACTGGTGGGGTTAGATTAGACCTTCTTGTCATTTACCATAGAAGGGTTTTTGCAAATTTGTATGTTTCCTTTGGTTTTATAAGTGTTTGTTATTGTAGTTCATCTGCTGTGTTTCTGATATCGATCCTCAATGTACAGTTCACATTGCTGTTATTAATAATTAATCAGTTGCTGATTAATTATGTCCCACTAATACATCAATAAATCACAGCAACTTTGAGTGTTTTCTACTCAGCATTTCTTTCCATGTGATACTTCAGTGTCACTATGTTAATTGATCACAGTATAAAGAAAGAGAAATTCCAATATCTACTTCTTTGCCATCTTCTGCATATGAAACAAAACAGAAAGAAAAACCAAAAATGTTTATACACTTGTTTACAAATAACATTTCTACACACCACTCATACAAATAAATCCTCATCATTTACAGACAGATGTTAATCTGAACAGAAAAAAGACTGCAGATCTGCTCTCATTAGTTCTCGAGATATATTCAGAGATCACGGATCTAGAATTTTTTTGGGTATTGTTCTCCAACAAATATTTCTAAATATTCATAACACAAAAATAAGAAAAATAATACTGTATTATTCTTATGGATTAATATTTACTTTTCCAGGAGAAAAAAGTTGTCCTCCTCCAAATCAGACAAGGCTAGAAGTATTGTAATTATCTTCTCTTGACTACTTCACAGAATAAGTGGTGGTTTATGTCTTGATATGGTTTCACAAGCAGGAATGAGCTATCCCAAACAAAATTTGTGAAAGGGCAATGCTTCACATGAACTGTCAAAGAGTAACATCTGCTTCCACATGTGACTTCAATATCTATGTGATTACAGTTGCTCTTTTTAACAGTACTTGTAATAATTCTGAAACCAGCATTTTTAAGCTCCATTTCTAGGCATCCACTATTGCCATTTATCAAGCAAACTTCTTTTCTTATCACTGTTTCCAGCCCTTCTGCACTGCTGGTGCTTACACAGCTGGATTCAGACTGCATCTTTATACACAGCATAAAAGCTCTTGAAAGACCATGAAGAAAAGATTTTAAAGCAGTGAAATAATAACTGGAAGGGGTTTCAGAAAGTCCAGAAGGACAAGAAGGGGAAAAGATCGGAATTCCAAGACCATACGCAATGGGACAATTTCAACTGGTATATCAGACTGGATTTTACTGAAGCTGGGTCAAAAGTAAAATTCAAACAAGCAAATCTGAAAATAACACATAGACATATAAAGGGACAAGCTATGAAAACTTGGTGAACATTTTCCAAGTCTACTTTTTTCCAGAATTTGCCAACAGTAAGGAAATCCTTTTTTGAAGCTGGTGCAAGATAGAAAGTCATTGAGGAAGATGTTAAAACCTGCTAATTGACAAGATCATCCCCCCTTGATTTCTAAACCTTCTGGCATTTTGTAGTACATGGAGCAATCAGCAGAAAAAAGCAGACTGATAGCTGTGCTATCATCCTTGCTGATATTTTTTTCTTCCCTTTGTGAAGATTCCAGGTAGTACATACAATTCACATCTTCTATGACAAAGAATATCATGTTCTTCTGAGTGCCGCAAAGCTCACCGTCAAAAAGGAAAGAAAATTAACTTAACTAAAGAGTTAGGGCTCGTTTTTGACCTTTTCTTCATCACTTTTGTACCACCCTGGCCTTCACTGGCCTTCACTCATTTCAGTGCGATCACAGTTGAGCAATAAAAAATGAATGCAATGGAGGGAGGCTGGCAGGAGCTGGCGGCACAAAATGCAAAGATCATGGGTTGAGATAACAATTTGCTCGAAACAGAAATGAGGTAACAAAAAACCTGACCCAGCTCACAGCCAGTGGCTCTGCACTCCAACCAGTCCAAGGGTCACACTTGCTCCACTGCAAGGAGCACAGGGAAGAGAAAACTGAAGATCTATGGGCTCCCACCACACATCAGCAATCCTTGATGGTAAAAGTGGTTGTGATTGCATTCAGGTGAACACCCCTGACACAAAAAAAAAAAATGTTGCACTCTTGCACTTCAGTGAACCCCTAATTGCTTGAAACATGACCAAATGAGTCCTCTTTTTCATCAGACCTGGGCATGAGGACATATTCTGAAGGGAGAGACAAGCCCGGCTCTTATCCAGTGGTGAAGGAAATTTACCCATCTCTTACTCAGTATGGATGAGAGGCCAGGGAGGAATGTCTTATGCTGCCATCACCAGACTTCATGGCTAGGAACATGGTTGTTATTCTTGCCTTTTAATCACAGCTCCAAGGGTCCAAGCCCAGCTGCATTTTCAGAGCCCACTGCAGGTGCTTTCATTGCACAGCACAGCATAGAACAGCACAGCACAGCACTCTAATCCCCAGATGTGCTCTCCTTTAAAGGACAAAGATTTGCACCAATGTTTTTCACATCCTCTAGAGATCTTTTTCACTGAGTGGCAAAAGCAGTTGTCAACACTTCCTTCCCCTGGGATAGCCGTCCAGATTCCAGCCCGTCTCTTTCCTTGTTCCTACATACCATCCAAAAAGTCAGCATTTTCCATTGGTCCCCAGTCTAACATGTCATTTCTTCCTGCAGATAGAGTAGCTCCTTTTGATTTTTGCATAATGATCAGCTAATTAAGGAGTTTCAGCTTTATATTATATTTGCTACTATCTGACCCCTATCCTGTCTGCTGTTATTCCTTTGAATTTCTGAAGTACTATAAGCCCTTTCATTAGTTCTCACAATATTGTCCTTTTCCTTTTTATTCACCATCTTTTTCTCTGTTGCTGCAGCTCCAAAATTTCTTCCCGGGCTGCTAATTGACCTAGCCTTTTTAATGAATAGTCCAATTTTAAGGACTTTTCTTAATCCATTCTGACTCCAGACACTGATTTTTCTGATGTTCAGCACAAACAAGTACAAACTATTTCAGCAGTCTCCCAAAATAATCCTAATAATAACAGGCATTCATCCTTAAGTTTCACTTCATAACACCTACAATATTCTGAGAACTTCTATTATATATTATCCATTGTTCTGTGAAATGAATAGGCCCTCTTCTTTCACAGGGAAGTGCCTAAAAACCTGCTTGTTTTCTACATCATAACTGTACCTTTTTAACATTCCCATTTTCTATCGTCCCTGCATAGAGCCTGTTTCTCTTTTGTTCTGCTCTTAAACACTGCATATAATAATATTCACCACCAGTCACATAAACTGGAGACTATTTCTGCAAATCCAATAGGAGTATTATGAATTATTGCTTCATGGAAGAAAAAGAAGCCAAAAAGTCTGGTTTATAACCCCTGTCCTCTCCCCTCCAGTAGAATTCTTCTAAAATTAAAATTATTATTAAAATTAATCAAAATAAAAATAGTGAGGGTACCTTTTAGAGAAACATGGGGTTAGGACAAGTGTCAAAAAAACACTTCTATTTGGCCTATAAATGCATTAAAAGGAACCATAAAATCACTCTTCCCTATTTTGGTCTGCTAATTGTTTCTCCATTCATACCTGAATAATCCATTCATTTCTTTAAAGGTTTAAATGACAAAAATATTTTTTAAATATCCAAAAAATTTTTTTTCCTAACAAGGTACCTAAATATCTAAGCTGTTTATAATAACTCATAAGTCGTTCACAGCTAGAAAACTAGTGCCATAACCAGGAGGCCAGCCTTGCAGTGGAACACCACTGGCCCTGGGACTGCTCTTTCATGTTCCCCAATGACTTTTCCTATGCAGTTCTTGCCTTCTTATAGCTCTCCAGACCCATATTCCCACATTTAACTCTTTTCCCTTTTTACCTTTTTTCTCCTGCAAATTATTTCATTCTTATAATGATTCCATTTGAGGTGGGTGGTTGCTTTCTTTAAATATTTATCAGTCAAGATGGTTAGCAGAACACTTTTGTGTATCCCAACAGAGACACTGCCTAAATTTTTTTACATAAGCAGCGCACCAAGACATTGTCAGAAACAGTAGTTTAAATTCTGGAGGAATTTACCAGAAAAATTTAGGACCTCAAGCAGCAGAAGAATAAGGTATTTCTATCCTAAACTTTGAGCTACACGCTGTCAAGGTATCATCTGAGTTGTGACCTTTGTCCCACCTTTTTGCATAACTGGCCATTAAGCTTCAGGAACTCAAGGTGTTAAATTCTCTTGTGTTCATATGACATTGACACAAGGTAGAAACTTGGTTGCCTGAAAGTCAGCAGAAATTTGCAAGAAAGCTTGTTTTTCCCTTCATTAATACTGTTTTAGAAAGACAGGTCAAGGCAAGAAGGAAGAAAAATCAGACTGTTTTTCTTGGAGGGTGTTGCAAATTATCTCTTATCTCAATTTCTGCTACAGAGACCTGTCAGTGTCCTAATGCATTCAGAAAAGAAAAGAAAAGAACATCAAGGCATCTGCGTAATTAAGAGTGATGGTCTTATATTGCAAGAGGGCTACTATCCCAGCCAGTTTGCTAAAGACAGGATTGGGAGTGCAGCTCTGTCTTTGTTTACCCAATGAACATCTGCACAGAAATCTGATAACATGGGTTGCCAGGAATTCTTACTGGATGGGAGCTGAAATATTGAGTAGTTTGATCAGTCTGTTTCTCTGCCCCAAGGAGTATATGAAAGGGTGTCAGTTCTTGTTATTTCAGCCACAGTACCTTTATATCCTTATCTGGGTGCTGATTTAGCAGTGCAGATAAACTTATAGATACCCTAAATGGAAGTCTGAGAATCTTCTTGTTTACTGATGTTAGAGAGTAAAGGCAAGTAGTTTAGGCAAAAATACTCTTCCACAAGACCCACTGACAATGTTGCCACAGAATATAATTGAAAGAAAAACAAAAACTCTCTTTGGACATTTATATTTCTGTGTGCCCTTACATTATCTAGATCAATGGGGATTGTTTCTGATTAAGGTCACTGAGAAGGATCTTCATACACCAAAAGGTCATTTGCTAATTCAAGTGCCTGTGTGTTTTTGTAGATTAATCCAGAAAACAACACTTATAGCTTCTTTGTTTTACTCAGAACCAAACAGGAATAATGTGGACCTTTTCAGACAAATTTCATGCATGTATCTGCAAGTGTGCAGCTGCATTGAAATCTTCACTAGCAAGTCACTGTATCTAAACATATCTCAGAAAGAAACATGTAAGGTTATGGGGAGGATTCAGTGCACTACCATGAGAGTCAGGCAAGAAAAGCAGATCATATTACCAGAAGTGCTAGCTGTGGGCCTGGATCTACTCCTGCTATCAGCACATTGGTCCTGAGCCCCTCAAAATTACTCAAGACTGTAGAAAAAGTTCTTCTGGGGCTGAGAAAACAACAAGCTAGCAATCCTAGGAATCAAGTAATGCAGAATGAGCCTTCTTTTACATACTATTGATGTGGCTTACCCACAATGTCCTGGCTGTGGCTATTACTCTGTGCTGGCATGTTCCTGTTCTGAAATCCAAAAACAACACTTCAGGCCGTACCTTGCCGTCATGCCTGTCCTTACCTTACTTCCGTCCTTACGGCCTTCCTTGCTTCCGTCCTTCATTCCTTCCATTCATTCCTTCCTCACTTCCTTCCTCCTTCCTTCCTTCCGCCACTTCTGCGCCACTTCCTTCCGCCACTTCACTTCCGCACTTCCGCCACTTCCGACACTTCCGCACTTCAGCCAATTCCGCCACTTCCGCCACTTCCGCCACTTCCTTCCGCAACTTCCTTCCGCCAACTTCCTTCCGCCACTACTTCCTTCGCTTACACTTGCCACTTTCCTTCCGCCACTTCTTCTTCCGCCACTTCGTACTTCAGCCACTTCCTCCTTTCTGCCTTCCTTCCTTTCCTTCATTCCCCCACTTCCTTCCGCCTTCCTTCCTTCCTTCCGTCCTTCATTCCTCCTTCTTCCTCCATGCAATTCGATTCCTGATCCTTACTTAACGGACATTCTCCTTCCTTCCTTCCTTCCTTCCTACCTTCTTCCTTTCATTCCTTCCTTCCTTCTCATTCCTTCCTTTCCTATGCCACTTACTTCACTTCCTTCCACCACTTACGCCACTTCCGCCACTTCCGCCACTTCCGCCACTTCCTTCCGCCACTTCCTTCTGCCACTTCCTTCCTTCCACCACTTCCTTCCTTCCGCCACTTCCGCCACTTCCTTCCACCACTTCCACCACTTCCTTCCTTCCGCCACTTCCGCCACTTCCGCCACTTCCGCCACTTCCGCCACTTCCTTCTGCCACTTCCTTCTGCCACTTCCTTCCTTCCGCCACTTCCTTCTGCCATTTCCCTCCCTCCCTCCTTCCCTTTTTTCTTCCTTCAAAATATGCATCTCTGATACAAAAAACTGCATAGTTTGAAACATTTAATTCAAAATGAGGCATTTCAATGAGTAGGAACAATGCCTGCTGATGCAGCATCGGGATTAGAAGTGATCAAGTGCTTTCCAAACATCATCTTGCTCATGACCAGTGCAAACACTTGAAAATGCTCAATGTTTCTGAGCAGAATAAGGCTTATGCCTTCTTAAGAGGCTATGTTAAAGAAGGTGAAATTGTTTTAGATGGATAGCTTGGTAGAGATAGAGCTTCTTCATTTTTCCAAGTTTGGATATGTGTGGCCATACTAAGCCTGTGCCATGGCTGTTCAATTGCTCTGATGTAATAAGAACCTTCTTTTTTTCAAAATAATTCATACTGTTAAACAAAACACTGTATAAGGTGCTACAGGAGGTGATCTCACAGAGCAGAGATAACAAGATGGTTCAATGCAAAGGGGTGTAAAGCAATCCCTTTCCTTACAGTGCTACAGAAAAACGTGCACACACACATAGGAAAAGATCTGCAGCTTACTTAAGACTTCATCTACAGGCTTTTGTGATGTTGGAATGTTATACTTCCCTTTAACCAAAAACCCCTCACCTGGGATCGTGACCATTTCCCACCTCTGCTGTAGAAGCAGACCCTTCCTTGGCTCCCCAATGCCAATTAGAGTCTTTCAGTTTTATGGACAGATCAGCAGCAGTCAGGAATTTCAAGCCTCTTAACTGCCTGCAGCAGCAGTCTCCAAACCCTCCTTTTCTCTTTAAATGCCCAAACATGAAAGCTAATGGAGAGATGGTGGTGAAATTGCTGTGTCGTTTGCAGCTTACTATTGTATCTGAAAATGTCTTTCGCCCTTTATGTATCTTTTTATAAATCAGTGTAAGTACCCTCTAGCAAGGAATGTGTGTACTATCACAAAAAACAGATATTGTCAGAGGAAAGAGCAATGAAGTAAAATAGTTGCATTTTTCTGTTTTATGGATCTTTTCCTTGCCTATCTTGAGGTCATTTCTTTACAATCTGGAATACCTAAGTATAAATAAAAGAAAAACAAAGAAAAAAAGAAAAACAAAAAAGAAAAAAGGAGAAAATAAAAAAATTTTAAAAAGAAAAAGGAAGAAGATACCTGTAAAATTGTTTCTTAGAAATCATCACCCAAGTACAGATGACTTGCAGAAAAAGTCCTCTCTTTTGTCTTTCAGGAAAAGCAAGGTAGTAAGTACACCATACCTTTCTGCTTCCTTATACTATGGAAAAATCTATAGCCAAAAGCAGTCAAAATCTGGTTCAACTGTGGAGAAAATCTGGCCAGGAACAGGTTACTATATTTGCAAAGATTGCTTGAAGACCTTTCTTACCCTCCACACTCCTAAACAGAATAGAGAAGGGCATCCACTTAAAATCCTGCACCTTAGGTACCTGAATACTTAAGACCTGAGCTGAGACTCGTTCTGCACACCATATTTGTATATTCTTACTGAATCGTAGCAAGAGTTTCCCATATTTGAATAAGAATATGACTTCTCAGAACATTTCTGCGAACATATCTGCTACTTGTGAAATATAAACTATTGCAACTGCCAAAGAATTTGTATCAATTTAATTTTATTCATCACAGATACAATATGTAGATAACAGACGTCACATTTCTAGACAGCTTTAGAAAGTGGGAACCTCAAACTCTGAGATCAGAGTTTTTTAGCAAGAGAGGCAAGCAAGTCCTTGCACTGTTCCTCACTGGTTTCGGCACATGAAATCTCAGTGGAGTGGATGTGTCTCCATCTCTGGATGAATGGTGCAAAACACCACTATCATACTGCAGCACTGATGATCCCTTCCACTATTTCACAGCTCCCCAGTCCTCTCCTCGTGGTTTAAGTCTGTATAGATCTTCTGCTCTGTTTTTCTACCAGCTCTGCGTTCAGCCCAGTGTTCAGTGTTAGGACTTGATGAGGTAAGTAGGAGTAGAAAGCATCAGACAAATTTACCTCCAGAAAGCACAAAAATCTTCATCTGTTCAGAGAGATACCAGGAAAATACACATAATTGTGCAGGATTTCAGCACAGACTGTGTAATTCTCCTCTCCCTCATGTGCAACATCTCTCTAACAAGCCTCATTGTCTTTTTTCTAATGAATCAAAACTGTTGGGAAAGTGAGAAGGATCATGCTGAGAACTGTAAATGTTCACAACTCCTACGTGCTTTGAACAGACAGGGAAACCTTCCAGGTTTAACACTGGTTGGAAAATGCACTGTCCCTAAATCTCATAAACCATGCAAGAACAGTTAGATCCGTGGTAGACACAATTTATGTGAAACTTCTGAAATATAGATGGAGCCCAGTTGCCCCCAGTGATAATGAATATAATTATATTGACTTCAAAGATAGTTACACTAGCTGGGCATTTTGCTCTACAATAATCTTAGTAACTAATTTTTAAGGTAAAGTAAAGCAATAAAAAAATTGATAAATTAAAAAAAAAACCTCATTACAAACTTTCTAATTTTAAAACAAAATGCTCATGATCACAGAAAAACTAATCCTAGGGACGGTGTGTAGGTTACCAGGGTTCCACATCAGCCCAACAAACTGTTTCCAACACAACTTGAATAGGGATCACTGATCTTCTATCATTGGATAACTTACAAAAATATTCATTAATTATAGTTTCCAGCTATTTGATTCTATTAAGTCAGATACTTTCCCTCTTTCAGATTATCCATCTTGTTTAGAGTAGTGGCATAGTGTCATTGGATGGGAATGACTGGAGGGGAGGTGGTGGCACCTAGAAGAGAAAATACTGATCAGTGAACCCTACCTTTCTCTGGGAGGTTGGTGCTGACCTGTCTGTGTCGGAAACACCACTGAGACCCACAGAGCCGTTAGGATGTTAGTGCATTATTAGAAATTAAAATATTCCATCTTGCTATTTCATCTTGATTCTGACTTTCATTTTAAATTACTTTGTCTCTTGTGCCCTGTTAAATTGATTTGTTATGCTAAATTTGTGCCAAATAAATAATGAGCTTCCTAATTAGCTTATGTTGAAGCAAGGCAAGGATGAAATTATATCCAACTGTCTTAGTGTCTGGGGCCTTATGAAAAAAACACACTGAAGATACTAGAAACTGTGCAACTCCTCAAGACATTAGTTGCTAGCATGTTGATTCCCAGTGCTTTGATGCTGCAGGGAAGTAGCTGCTTTGAATGCTTCTAAGAACACAGAGCTTAGCTCTAATCTCAGCAGTCTCACAGATAGCTACAGCCTACTGATGAGAATCCCAGTAAGTAATAGAAGAAAAATGAGCATTCACCCGAGTCTCCTGAACAAATACCTGACACAACCCTCTGAAATAACAATTATTACTTTATTTTATCCTAAATAATCTACAGCCTAAGCAAACAGACATAAATAACCCAGGAACTCCAGCACATTTTCAAGGTTTTAAAGGGATCTGAACTCCTATCCCCTTTTTGATATAAGGTCTCAGCCTTGTACAGCGGATACATGCAATGGAAAAATTTGACTAAAAAGATCAAGAGGGAATCTCTGCCTCTGCTTAAGACAATGCCAAATCTTTGTTAGCCACAATTTAGCATGGATCTACATTCAACAATAGACAATCAATGGATCTTCTAAGCTGAAGATCCATATATCCCCTGAGACGGGAAAGAATCAAAACTAAGTCTGGTATGTCTGTCTGCTGTCTTACACAAAACCATACCTGGGATACTGCAAGTTAATATTGCTGTCACAAGGATTACTTGAATTACAATCTTTTAGAATCACAATCTTTTACTATTACTATTACATTCAAATTTGCTAATATTACTGTTGTTCTTGACTTTCTGAAGAATTACTTCTCTGTCCAGACAATTTTTTTGGTATTTTTACATGGCAATATTTCTGACCAGATGTACATACATCTTCTGCTGCTCTTTTCAAGTATTGTATTTAATGAGAAATCCAAGAACAACATAAATTTTTGTCAGGATTTACATCCCAAAAACAGTGCAGATGAAGCAGAATAAGCAATTTTAATAGCTAACCAGGGAACACACCTAATCTATCAGCCATGACAAGTACTTTCTTTCTGCATGGGAGAAGCCTCATGAAAATGCATTATGAAATGTAATTAGATACATGCATTAACTCTTTTATCAAGGAAGAGGAATACTTTTTTAGCTGCTAGAGTTCACCATTAGGTGGATAACCATATGGTATTGTTAGCTGAAGACTGAGTTATGGAAAGGGAAGCCTGTCACCAGATTTGGCTAGAAGCTAGTAATGTCTAACCAGCAGAAAGAGGAATTCACATTTAAACAGCATCTCTGTTTGCACCAGATGAAAATAAAAGAGAAGCTTTTTTTTTTTTTACCTAGATAGCAAATATTTTAGAATAAGCTTATAAACCTATGATGCAAGATTTGCCTTAAAACCCAGGACAAAAGTCCACCTAGTTCAGTGGAACTAGACTACAACATAAGGTAGAAAGAAGCAGTGAAGCAAAGAGTGAAAGAATGAAGGCATGAGTTTGATACTGAATATAGGAAAAACTTCTTCATTGAAAAATATACTAAGAATTAGAGTAAGCTGCTCAAGGAAGTCATTGACTTACCTGTGGCCTCAATTTTTCCAATGGTTGCTACCAATTACTGTTGTTGTAAATATTAGCATTAACATTCCTGACAGCAATATGTCTAGATGGTCAAATTAGTGTTCTCAAAAAAGAAAGAAAAGGATAAAAGCAGTGAGAAAAAACATGTATTCTCATACAAATGTACATCACCTCATAACAAATATTCAACCTGTGATCCTGAGAGATAAAATCATTCCAGGAATAATAACACTAAGACCTCGAGTTTAGGTAAGAAAGATGAACTACAAAGCTACATAAAATAATTTATTTTAACTCAACACATGTTCATATATTTGCTGTAATGCTAATGTACAGTGTGAAATAAAATTGTTATCATTTACAAGTGGGTATGATCTAAGCTGTTTTGCTGTTACCAAGCTAATGTAGGAGGAGTCCACTTCTTTCAAGGAATTTGGTCACAGTAAAGTCATATTTTTACTTCAATTGGTTAGTTTTTTTTTTTTTCTTTCAGGACACAATTTGGAGAATATTTGGACAATTTGGGGAAGGGCCAAAAGATAGGAATACAGGAACAGTCACTGAGATTGAAGAACTGTGTGTACAGAAATCAGAGCTGTAATAAGATCAGCTGCAAAGATTCAGTTGGGTCCCTCAGCACGCCGAGCTGTGCAGCTGATAGGCGAGGTCTGTGAAACAAGGTGCATGATTGTAGGTGTAGCAGGGAGGTTTCTTCATTTACACTTCTAAACACTGCCCTGAAGAGTTGCATTTCAGCTCTGGTACCTACTTCAGAGTTCCTGTCTAACACAGGGAGACAAGTTGCCTTAGTACTTTACAAATCTCTAAGTGTATGACACATTTTTTCAAGTGCCACCGAGCATGGTGGGATGAAGAACAGCCGAGCTCTCAGGGCTGCAACTGAAGGCAATGAGAACAGGTCTTTGCCATCTTCCTGTGGCATATGGCAGTGAACCACTTCATAACAACAAAAATTGTACCATAACTGTTTCTCTAGTTGCTGTTAAAATCGTTCTCCCATCAGTGAAACAAACTCAAATACTCCTTTTAATTCACAGAAATATATGAAGTTTTATGTTTAAAGCTCCTAGAAAGAGTGACGCATTGACAGACACCTTTAAAAAGCCTGTGAAGAAATTAATTATTCTGTCTTCACAGTAGAGTTTGAAGTGTGTACAATAAAGAAGATAAAATAAATGTCAAATAACTGCTCATGTAACCAAGCACCAACTGGTCATGGGTCACTTTGAAGAAAAACAAGTGTACATGTAATTACAGTATCAGAAGATATAAAGTGGCAGCTGAAATGAGATTGGAGACATAATTCTGACACTCTATGCTGTTTAAGTGTTTGGCCTTGGAACCCCCTAATCACGTTCTTTTATTACCAAGGTTGAAATGAATTCATTTTTTAAATCAACAGAAAGCTACTATTTAAAATAAAGCTACTGCTTGTCATTGATTAGACATAAAAGTATCTTACTCTCAGGACATATTCATGAAGCTCTTCAGCTACCTCACAGATAATCTGAAAACACTTCATAATGACACCAGGGTGATTAAACACCTCTCACCCAAGCTGAGAGGCCAGATTGGCTAAGAAATTTTGTAAATGTTCCTGTTGGTCTGTGGAGCTGCTTGTGGGAATTTTGTGAATAAATGGAGGCTTCTGCCTGTACCAGGATGCTCTCAGAACCACTGTGTCTCATGTGCAGGGGTCTATTTTTAAATAAAATATTAGCAACCTGGCAAGCAACTGGCTACACTCTATAAAAATCTTAATTTGTTGTTTCTCAGATACAGTTTAGGTTAAGACATATTAGCAGGTATGAAAGATATTTGGCTCTCTTTTTAAAGCTCTGTACTCCTTTGTCTCCCACTTCCAACTGTTTTGGAAGCACCAAGAAATGTTTTCAGAAGTTAAATGCACCATTTGAACGCACCGTGTGCAAGGCAAGACTGTTGACATTTCGCTCAATCCCGGGTCAACCCCCATCTCCAGGCAGGAAAAGAGAAACTCTTTTAGAAATGTTCAGAGTTGATGCTGAGAGAGCTGACACCAGTGCATCCCCAGATACAACCTGTCACAGTCCTTGCTGCCCAGCCAGACTTTGCACAGCCTGTTCTTCAGTGTCACCATCATTCCCATTCTCAGCTGACAAATGTGGTACCCATCTCCACTGGGAGAGCTCAGACCCTCTGGAGAGGAGGACACCAGTTTGGAGAGTGTGGATGGGTGAGGGCTGTCTTTTCTGGCTGTTTATTTTAACAGCAGGGGTCCTTGTAAATACTGAGGCCCATCACAGTGTGTATAAATCTAACAGCAGAGTGGCTGCAGAATTTAACCTGATTCTTCCACTCCTCCTTGTTTCTTATTAAATTATTTCCATGCATTGAGAAAGCTATTGTCTTTTTCTCCTCCAACACAAAATCTACAGAAATTATTAGTTAAACAGGCTGGGGCAGGGGGCAGCCAGAGAAGCCAGTCCTCTAGAACAGGATCCTTGTAATTTTTTCATAAACGATGTCAGTTTTGTGTCTGCTGTCACATTGTGGCGTCAGGAGAGCCATGATGTCTGAAGAGATCAGTCTCAGCTTAAGATGAAAAAAATGAAGACTCAGACCTAAGGGCTGGTGCACAAACACTCACATACAGCCAGTCAGAGAGGAAAAATTTACTGAGATCTTGGTAAGAGAAAATGTTCACTCAGGAAATCAAATCTTCCAAATAAGGTGGCAGGTTGTTTTCTGGATGGTGAGAGCTCTCTCTGCAGCAAGAGCCCTTGCTGTAGCATCTTGAGCTGGGTCGAGAGCAATCACTCATACCTCTGCCCTTCTTAGTCCCTATAGCCCAGCTGGCTACACTCCTATGAGACCACTCAAGCACAAGCATAATCCATCACTACGTATTTTATAAACCAAACACAAAATGCCTTAAATAGCTTAATCACATACAAAAGGCTGCACTGCATTATTTCTTCTGCCTGAATAGCGTTAAATGCCTGCTTACAATGGATTTAACTATGTACTTATTTGATCAGTTCTGCAACCAGGACCACCTTTGGAAGGAAATGTCAGATTGTCCCATCAGGATACTGAGTGGTACCTTTAAGCATACAAATTGGACAAGAAGAAGGTTAAACCAGGAGGGTTCCTGCATCTTATACCTGAATACCATTTTGTGAAGGTGGCCAGAAGTTGAGTCTCTCATTTGGTTACAAGGGGCTCCATCATCTTCAGCCAGTCCATGGTCTCCCTTCTGATGGAGAAAGGAGACCATGGACTAGTTGTCAAACTCCTGGGTTATCCACAAATTAGTAGCTCAGGAGCACTGGGTCCACACACAGGCACAGTTCTAATATCCAGCTGCGCTGTGGTAGATGGGTGGATGGATGGATGGATGGATTGATTGATTGATTTGTTTTACCCTCAGAAAAATGCAAGGTCTGGATGTCAGCCTCACTTAGAAAATATCCATACCCCATATTAAAGGCCGAGCTCTTGAGAAGCTTCTGATTATCTCCAATATGATACTTTTTGTGGACAATGTACTTTTTACCCTCTTTTTCATGTGGACCTTCAGGTTATAAAACAAATTCTATTTCTGCCCATAACAGAGTATTGTGAGCACTCTGGGCAGACATAGATACAGACTGTAGGAATTAATTGGTCTATACAAGGGCTGATGTTGAAAATGCAGCAGCAGGCTTAGCTGAAATCTGCTGCTCCACTGTCTCACAACACCTGCCGTCCTCTTAGTAAAAAGCAGCAGGAATGGGGCTTTGCACAAGGAAAAAACCACGTTGGGGTTTGAGAAAGTATACACTACTGCCAAGACAAGACTACTCTAAATTATTTGCACCAGAAGAAAGATCGACAATTCCTAAGAGAAGTTTTACCCTGACATGAGAAATTAAATTTCAAAACATGCTCTTCCTGAAGACTAACGTCAGCTTTTGTAAACGAAAAGACATCACACAGTAACAGTCCACATACAGTGCATGCAACAAAGGAGAGCAGATGGTTTTCACCCAGTCTCTAGGTAATTTCTAAGATACAGCTTTCAAGCAAAAGTTGAGTATTAAGCACAATTGCTGGCTAGTGGTGAGAAACCAAATGCAGGTCTCTTAGTCAAGAGTCATAACTGCTCATTAGTCAAGAAACATAATTGCTCATTAGTTCTGGACCAGCAGTGCTACTGAGCAAAATCTGTCAGTCATGTGTTCTGCTTGCCACAGGACCATGAATTAGAACTCCACAAAACTTTGCTTGCATTGATAAATTTTCTTCAGACCAGTTTTGCTGGTTTGTCATTTGCTGCCATTTGCAAGGCTTCAGGAAATGAAAGCCTACTAGGCTACAGATTTGAGTAAAGCAGAAGCTTAAAATAAGGCAGAAAGCATAATGTGTTTGCTTACTGCAGGGGCAGGCTAGGTACCTCCTTCTGGATGAAAGTAAATAAATGGATCTGAAAGGCACCAAGAAAATAATGAGCACCAGTGCAGGGGATATTATTAAAGGAGAGGAAGCAATAGCCAGACAAGGGGAGAAAAAAGCAAAAGTATGTTGGCATACATCTTTAACTCATTTCGCTTCAACTGATTACTTTTCAAGTAGGCTATGGACTCCCCATCACAGGAAGAGCAATCCTCATGAGCACTGCTGGTAAGAAGTGTGGTGACACAGTCTGCATGTATAACATGAGAGAGGCTGTAAGAATCTCCCATACCAACCCCATCATTTCTGCTCCCTGCGGAGCCTCACACAGATGCTGCACCAACGGGGACCCTTCCTCACTGGTCTTTGAACAACATTGTGGGAGATCAAATCTGAAGTCATCAGAACTTTCTTCAGAACTTCCTTTCTGCAAGGAAGATGAAAGATGCCATGTCCTTCCCAAAGTAGTGGCAAACTGAATAGTCCAGAGTGATCAGCACTAGAGGAGAAATCAGTGTGACGTATGTTTGGTAAGTGAAATACCTGGCAGACTAAAAAGTTTGTTTAAGATACTGAGAAACATAGTATCTGCAAAGCATAAGAATTTCATCCATATCTGAGTTTCAGCCCAGCTCTTCACTCCCAAGATCTCCTTAAAATAATAAAATTTGGCATGCTGAGAGAAAACCTGTTTAAAAAACACAGTTTGCAAATTCCTATTCCTTCTCCCTACACTGCAAGAGAAACTCTTTCCAAATGAACACCTGGAATTTCCATTATTAGAGTTCACATGCAATGATAGTTATTAAAATGGTCTAATAACTATGCTGACTGTATTCAATAAGTTATGAGAGTTACCTGCTCCTGGAGTGTTTCCTCTCCAGTGATTACCTTTTCCCTTTCATTAAGTGCCACTATTATTTTATTTCTTGGTCCCAGGGAAAAGGTGTACAGAATTAAAGCGTTAGATGAAAAGCTTTCATTCCGGTAAGTGCTTAAGGGGAAACTTGCATAAACACCAGGAGAAAATAGAAATAACTCATTTCCATTCCTTTTTTTCTGAGGAGTGACTGATTTCTCTGTCAAACAACTTAACAAGGCTGGAACAGAAGTTGTTTCTCAAGTGAATAATAATGAGAAAAGAATGTGATTTGAGGTGGCTATTTAATTCTGACTTATGTATTGGCCTGACTTACCTATTCTCTTAGATCAAGTACTTTTTACACTAAAATAAAACAGAGTTTTGGCCCAAACAAGTCAGTGGAAAAGTCCTAGTTTTGAGTCAGGCCTGAAAAGGACCAACATCTTACTGGGTAGGGTGAAAGAATGCTACTGGGATTCTTTTGTGTTTCAGTAACTTTTCTTAAAATTACTATTTTCACTTTTAAGTTTTCTCTGTTCTTATAATAATGACTTTAAAGATCTCCATTGTAGCTTTTGCAGCATATAAAGAAATATACAACTTCACAGTACAACTGTGAAGTTTTATTTTCTGTTTTCATATTACCAGCATTTCACCTAAAAGACCCCCCCCCCAGACCTACAGTCTGTAAGTAAAGAACAAAAAAATGTCTTTGACCATAAATCAGAAATATGCAGTAGTTTGCAGAATTAGAGTTGGTGTGAATCCTGTTTCTGGCAGATGAGCCCACATGCCAGACAGTCCATCAGCAGAAGACCTGCAATCCTCACACCATCAGAATAGCTAAAAGGCTGTTATGTATCCTTTATACCTCTTTTTTGCCCATAGGACCAACAGGAAAAGGCTATAGACAGGAGTCATAAATATATAATGAGGGAGAAGAGTCAACAGAAAGCAACCTGACCCAAGATTTAAGAAAAGTGAAGCAAGCATATACTGAGACAAAGCATTAGCACATTGCAGCTGATGTTTCCTATCGGATGTAAAACATCTGCCTGAAACACCTTTTCTTGTTACCAGCCAAGCAGTAGCCAAAAGATGCAGACAGAGACCCTTTATCCTTCCTTGTGCTTCAACTTTGTGCAGACCACAGACATCTCGGCACTTGTGAGTGTGAGAGCCTGAAAGACCTGAAAACAAACTGCAAGAAGATTCAGTATAATCAAAATAGCTTCCTTTTTCCTTAAGAATGTGCAATAATTTTTGTGGCAATTATCTTGCACTGAAATCCTGGTCATGGAAGGGAAGAATTCACAATGTGTTGTAGAGGTGAAAGCATCTGAGGGGTTAGTGATAAGGATAATCTTAGAGTGATTACTATAAATTACAGAAGTTTGAGACTCAAAATCACAGGCACAGGTAATTAGGAGAGAAAACAACGGCACACCCGCTGAAGCTGTCAGGGCCCCGGCCTCAAAATAAAAGCTAAAATTTTATCCATCCAACCATATGAACCTGCACAAGGCAAAGCAAGATAGAAAAAGAAACCCTCACAATCACCCAAGCTGATGAAAAATGAGCATAGTTTGCCTGAAACAGGAAAAGCTATTTGGCTGCAGACATGATAGGTGTCTGGAGGGCCCCCCCAGGTCAATGGCACCTCCTCTGAGTTTCAGCAAGGAGCTGCATCTCCTCCTTCTTCTGCATTTAACTGCCCAGCTCTAGAGGCCAGACTGCAACAACAGGACAATGGGAAGCAGAGCATGGAAGCACAGAAAATCTTCCCCCTGACTCTAGAGCTAAACTAAAAAAAAAAAAAAAAAAATGATCATAGCAGCTCATCTGAAAGACAAATAACAGTTTATTTTTAACTATCTAGGTAACATTTTTTTATATCATGCAAGGAAAAATACCCAGCAAAAAGAACACTAAACAACCAAGGATGCCAAAGGGCAGACTGAAGTGACAGCTAATCTGGACCTATGCAGTGACAATGCCGACCCTTCTCTGCTTCTGCTTAAACTGTCTTCAAATACTTCTTGTGAGCTAGGGGATTCTGGCAGTTTTCTTTTGTTTTCCTTCAGTTATTTATTTTGCTATTAAATACAACATATATCTACTAGTTTATGGGTTTATGTTTGTTTGTTTTTACAACCCATTAGGTTTATAAACTCTCTTCTATATGTCTGTTTCATTTATTTGAACTACAATAGATCAGACAGGATTAGTTGCTTAGCAACTTTTCAGTGACAGAATCTATTTTGGAGAATTTGCGATGCTCATACTGGAGGTCAGAAAATTTTATAACATCATAAGCCAACCAGAAAATATGTTTCAACGACAAAGATTTCTTCCAAGGCTTCTATTTCAATAAGAGAGGATTTCAGAATACCACCAGAATGTTCTTATGGAAAAGAGATAACATATATTTAAAATGCAGGAAGTAATAGGAAGGCAGGAAAATATGAGTAGGTTTGGATGAAATAGCATTATACCTTTCTTAAATGCATTTCATATCTTCCTGCAGTGCAGTTGTTCTCTTTCCTCCTACACAGGCTGCATTCTTGTATTTGCAGGAAGGATAAACAGAATAAAAAATCTAGCTTTATGAAAGTCTGATCAATTTTGATTTCTGCCTGACAATAAGTACAAAAGAGGCTAACAAATAATGGCACAATTAAACAAATAGAATGTCTAAGGGAACAGAAGATATTTTATGCAGTGCTGAGTATGCTGTAGGTTGGTTGAAAACAAATTCCCTCTAATGGCAGATTAGATGGCGTCTCTTTTGTGATATTTCCTGATTTACAAAACATTCTTGAATTAGTTTTGCATGACACTTAGACACTGTACCTTGGCACATACAAACCACATCATTATCATCATCATCTAGTCTTTCCCAGAGATATTTCTAACTTTCATGTTCGGATTACAGGGTGCAGTACATCACACTTGGATTCCCCAAACCTGTAGATGAAGGGCATCAATTCTGTGTTGTTTTGGGTTGCTTTATTGTTGGCTTGTTGGATTTTTTTAATGCTTGCCTTAATGTCCTTGGGATCATTATGTATAGCAGAATGAGTTAATGCATAAGTTGGTCTCTGCAGCGCCCAGATGCAAAGGTGTAACATAAACCCAAAATGCCTTTTGCACTGGCATTCAGCTGACAAAATACACATTTTAGGAATGTGCTATTTCCATCCTACTCCAAGTGTCCTTATGGAAATCCTGTGTGGTTCTTCATTTTTAAGACTCTAGAAAGGAACTGAATACCAAATTTGAAGTAACGCAAGCTTTGTTTTAACAGAAAATTTTCACAAGAATAAGGTAAGAATCCTTCCCTAAAATTCTTCAGCGGCATTTTCTTCTGGATATATCAACAGTACTCTATTCTTGGTTTGCCAAGCTCCTTTGCATTTCTCTGGCAAAAACTGGTTATGCTGGGCCAGGAAAGGATGCACACTAACTGAAAAACTGAAAACCGCAGGAAAAATTTAGGAAAATTGTTGCTAGTGAAACCAGATATGCTCAGCAAGCTTTCAAAATAGGCTCCCAGCCAACTTTACAAATATTATTTTTGGCTGCTTCCTGCCTTATATAATCATTTCCCTTAGGTCAGACAGTTTAATGCATTTTTTTTACTATATGGATGACTACACAACGCTTCAAGTAAGGGAAAAGACAATCAGCTCTCTTTCCTCCTGTTATTTCCAGCATTATCTGAGAAACTTGTTTCAAAGAAAGAGAGGAAACCACTGCATTAGTACAGTGATCAGAAGTAGCCACCAGGTGTTGTTTGTCTGCTAACAGGGTGTTGAGTAGTAATAGAGAAAAATGAGGTTTAGAGATAATTAATTTCCAGAGACAGAGCGCAGTTTATGAATAATAGAATTTACTCTATCTCTTTTAGGCATCATCTTAGATTGAGATTTACATTATTCAAGGTTTTTTTGAGGAAGAGTTCACAGTCATTTTTCAGGGAGAAAACTTGCAATTCCTTCTAAGTAATCACTCATTAGAATAAAACTGTCCTTTGGTGCTTCACCATATTAAGTTTAGCTAAGTTTTTGATGACTATTTTAACAGAGTAAAATAATATGACTTTTGCATGGTACTAGTGCATTGGCTAGACAGCAAAAGCCCTAGTTAATGTTCCAGTACAGTTTCAGATCCTTAAAAATTTAACAAAACATTCATCTTTGCGAGTGGGACTTTCCATGCAGAATGTCACAGTTAAAGTTTTTGAAAAATTGAGCCAGTTTTCATCTACTTATTTCAAATCATCTAAAGGTGACTCTTTCCTTTCATTACCTTTCATTTCCTTCATTCCAGAAGAAAGATTCAAATACACTGCAGAGTCCCTGATGGTAGGCCAATACCTCTAAAAGGTCTGACTGCAGAGCTGCTCTGCAGTTGCAGGCTTTGTTTGCTGGTGGCACAGGGTCTGGAGGAACCTTGAGGGGCTTGGCAGGGAAATGGGAGGCTTTGCAGCCTTCCTATCAGGCACTACAAGACAAAAATCTGCACTGTCACCTCAAAAACAGTTTGTCATGCTGATTCCACCTGCTGCAGCTGACGGAGGAGTCACTCTGCAGAGACTCAGGTCTGGCAGAACATGTGCCAGTCTTCCAAGAGCTGCATTAAGCCAGTGGGCTCAAGTTGTACCTGAGTGGAAAAGCTGCACAGTAAAAAGCACTGACACCGGCTTGAAATTATCTGCAGGGGAGAAAATGATCCTTTTTCCACTGAGAGAAGTGGAGCTTCAGGATGCTGCATCACAAAACATATATTATGTCCTCAGGAGCAGATAGGTCCATAAACTGGGAGCTAGAAATGGATCATGTGACAGCTCCTTGTTTTTACTCTAACAGCATGATTTACTTCAATCTCTTCAGCTCCTGTCCAATGCAATGAGTGTAAGTTGATAATGACAAAAATGCTTAGAAGGTGCCTTATGTAATTTCACAGGCAAACAGCTGGGATATTTAATGCCTGATGGTGAACACTCCCTTTGTGCTCAAACTGCACTGACTGAACAAATCTCACTTTCATGACGTCTGCTAAACACCCTTGCTCAAAATGAGTATGCAAATTGTTATTTACCTGCATCTATTTGCCAGAACTATCCAAAATGACCAGCTTAAAAAATAAAATAAAGAAATAAAAAATTTTCAGACTGACACATGTTTGCCATATGCCTAAATCAAAAAATTCAAAGACAGGCAAAAGACTTCTTATATGCAACAAGCTCAGTGTTTGCTGCACTCTTTGACTGTGATCTGAACCAGTCCATTCAGACTTCAAGAACAGTGCTACATTGGAGCTGCATAGTCATTTCCCCAGCTGGAGGCAGTTTCCTAAACGGTGATTGCTCTGGGAGAGAAACAACTGTATACGCCCACACTGAGAAAGCACCTTCTTCAGTAATATTCTCTGTTCAGTCCACCGCCTCATTGCATTTCCAAAAGTATGGGCACTCCAGAAATCTGTCTCCCAAAACCTTTTCCAAGCACTGCTTTAATTGTTTGGTTCATGTTTTGGCAGCACCCAGTGAAATCAGCTCAACTTGGCAAGGATTTTTTCTCCCATTTATGTATTTTCCCCATATGGTTATTTAAAAAAAAAAAAAAAAAAAAAAAAAAAAAAGAGCAGAAACATTAGCCAACCAAAATAATAATAGTGTGATTTTAAACACATAAGTGAAGAATATTTAAAGGTTTTGAGACTGCCAGCAAGCTGTTATATAGGTGTACCAAGAGACTTTCTTTTTTTTCGTTTTTCACAGCCATTCCTGTCTAACTCCAGAGAAGCAAAAGCCTGTACCTTGTTACTGCTTACTAGACCGAAGTATTATAAGTGCATGGAAGCAATGCCATAACCTGTAGAGGCTGGGGAGTCACTCACTGGCTTCTCTCTATAACTGCAGAGATTTTTCAATTCCAAAATCTGATGATGATGACAGTTCTCCTTAGTTACTGAAACTTCACATTCATGGAAGCCTTTAAAAATTGGACCACAATGAATTAGAGGCACTTTAGTACAATATCAAGTCAATAAATGAAGGCTTTTAACTGATATCAATTGCACTTGTCACAAATGGTAAAGAGCTGAAAGAAAGAAGACACTGCAGAAAATTGTTACGGCAATATTTCTTTTGTTGGGAAAATCTGATCACATCTCAGTCCTACTCAGCACATGTCCAGGTGTCCTGGTTTCAGTCAGGGTAGCATTAATTTCCTCTCAGTAGCTGCTCCAGTGTTGTGTTTTGGGTTCAGAATGAGATTGGTATTGATAACACACTGATGTTTTGGGTTTTGCTGAGTCATGTTAATCCTAAATCAAGGACTTCTTTTTTCCCTACCTCAAACAAAACTGGGAGGGAGCATAGCTGGTGACCTAAACTGATTGAAGGGTTATTCTGCGCCATGGAACATCATGTCCACTATATTAACTGAAGGAGATACCCAGAGGGTGGCCATTCTGGATTTGGAATTGGGGGCTGGCATTAGTCAGAGCAGGGAGAACAATTGTCTTGTGTATCACTTGTTTGGGTCTTTTCCTTTCCCAATATTATTATTATTATTATTATTATTATTATTATTATTATTATTATTATTATTATTATTATTATTATTTACCATTTTTATTGTATTTTACTTTGATTTTAAGTATTAAACTGTTCTTATCTCAAACTACAAGTTTTACTTTTGATTCTCCTCCCCATTCCACTGTGGGGTGGAAGTGATAATGAATTGCTGAGCAAAATGCTGCATGGTGCTTAGTGTTCCATCTCAGGTTAAAGCACAACAAGAGGGTCAAAGCATATTACCTAACCCTCAGTACAAGCCTTTTTGGATTGTTGAGGAAATGCATTAAACCCAGAGACACACACATGCCCAAAGGCACACAGATGATTTTACCCAGCGAGGTCAGATCCAGGGTTGCTTCTGGCATGATTGGACTGTGTTTTGTGTTGTCTGCACAACATACAGCACCAGTCTATGCCTCATTACAGAGGCTGCAAGATTAATGCACAGGTCCCAGAAGCAGCATACTCTGGTTATTTTTCATCTTGTCTTCACTGAGGGAGACAGGCTGACAGCTTTTAATCTCACTTGGCATTAGCTGATCTCTTAATAAATGTGAAGTCAGAATCTATCCCACAGATATTTAACTAAAATTAAGCTTTCACGCCAAACTTTAGATTTTACTTAGAGCTCCAGTAACATCTAGATAATTCTTGACCATCCTGAAGACCAGTTTAACAGCATTTTCATCCAAGTAGTTGTACTGTTTTGTTTAACTTCCTCAGCTGAACTGCAGCAAGGAAATAGAGTAATTCCCAACAGTGAGGTGCTGGCTTGAGAAGTGGTAAAATTCCAAGACTGCTATAGACATCCTACAGGATCTGGCCTTAGCCTCATCATTTATCAAAGCTATTGGTGATAGAAGTCCCCGTTTCCCTTTAGCAGAAACTTAATTAAGAAAGTGAGGCAGAAAAGTAAATGAGTAAATCATTTCTAACATGGAGAGAGACGATGACAAGAAGAGGTGGCTGAAGGATGTGATCAAGACTGGCACTGCAAAGGAAAACAGAGCTCCATGGAATGGAGCTCTGTTTTCGGAATGGGGTCCTATGTCCTGCCTCGCCGGAGAATTTGGTGCTATCCACAAACCTTTGTAGACTGCTTAGGGATTTTAGTTGTCTGGGGAGTATTGAAGGTGGAGGTAGATACTTGAGAATGGGTAACAGTTTGTACATGAGGAGATTGCATGCCTTGCCTGTGAGTAGCACTGCTGTATCCATGAGGGCTGTGGGGTGGACCAGGCACACCTAGAGCCACAGGACTGAATCAGCTAAATGAGGGGACACCACAGTAGAATGTGATTCCTGGCTCAAGGCAGAGCCTGTGTTAAAATGTGAGCCTTAAAGCAGAATCTAAGATTAGGTCACAGTTCAGCCATCCATGGATTTTAATGTGACATATATTTACTTTTAAGGTCTATTATGATATTCGTGTCTAAAGGATTAGACTGTTATTACTAATATATCTCCATTTCCATTAGTTTGCAGATCCCACTCAGACAAAATTTCCCATGTAACAAATTTGAAGGGCATGTAATATTTGACCCAGTATAAATAAGTAAAATGAACTTTCAAGTGTTTATTTTTATTCAGAGGTAGAAATTCTTTCTGTGTTTTTCCAAGAGGATTACAGTGATGCAAAACAGCTTGAAGTCAGTCACATTGTCACTAGAAAACTATCTTTGCTATGTTTTTAAGGAGATGGAACCAGTACGCTAATTACCAGCCATCTGTGATGGGAGCTAGGGATTTACTCTCTCTCTTCCCTTCCTTCTTTTATATGTAGACAGATTCAGATCAGAATCCCTGGAGCATCAGCCAAGGGATAAAAGCACATGAAGAAGGTCCCTATTGTGAGCTGATATGTGTCCCACAAGTGAACATCAAAAAAAAGAATTGGCTAATCATCAGGTTTGTTTTGAATATTAAGGACAGTGAAAGAGCGTAAGCCTTCCTTCTGATCCTGTGATGCATCTCCTGATCCACAGGCCAAATCCACAGAGCAGCACTGAAACCCAGCTGGCATCTGCAGGAGCCAGGGAGGCTTGTACCCAGCAGCTGACCCCCTGACAGCTCCAGCCACTGGTGGGACAGTGGGATGCATCTGGGCTGTGCACACAGAGGTTTCCAAGGCTTGCATGCCCCGTGGAGGGCAGAGAGGCACAGAGATGGGCCTTGCTGCTCAGACAGCCCTTGTCGCCACAGCAGGGACTGTCATTCCTGGGAAATGAACAGGGACCAGGAGAACACAGGTCAGCTGAATTTTTCCAGAAGCAAGAGCATTCCTTTGCCAGACACCGCTCTACTTAGGACCTCTTAATTTTTACAGAGTTGCGTAAGATAAAAATAGTCCTGGACTCATAAGTCAGACAACTGTATGTGAAAGCACTACCAGACAGAAAACCCTAAAATAAATTCTCCTCTGGAAAATATCAGACTATGAGGCCATAGGGGTTATGTAATGATATTTCAGTACCTGTAATCTTTGGGAAAGAACACCTCATCTACAAACTGCCTCTCTGTCTTTAGAAAGAACTTGAACTGAGTTTTTGAGATTATTGCTCAAACACATATGGTCTTAGCACAAAGCTATCTGTAACGCACATTACAAACTTCTCTCTTTTCCAGACCAAATGAGTTGAAAAGAGGTTTTTCCTGCATGAAAAAAGATAGAAATTACACTGGCTGTTTCACTGAAATATTTCCAAATAGAATATTATTAAAGACTATACACCCCAAAAGTTTTAACCATTCACATTTTTCTGGACGAGAAAAGGTGCCATTGATGGGCAATTTTAGGAAAGAAGAATGATAGCAGAAGAAGTTGGAGAAAGGTGTTTGAACTTGTTTCCAACAAGACGAAATCTCAAGGAAATCATCAAAGTAGCAGTAGAAGCTATTTTTATCCCAGCAGTAACACTGTGGTTTGAAATTTGGTGGAGTCAGCTTATTTTCAGATTCTCTGTGAGAAGCCTTTCCAAAGCAGATTTATTAGGTGATGTAAGGAAAGTTCACCTGCTCACTTGCTCCTCAACCAGCATCAGCTATCACAGAAAAGTCCTGTGTGATGTCTAATACTTACACACATACACACACACCAGCTCACACTTCCTTCTGTTCCACCTGCTTCTGCTCTTGTCCTGAATTCCACTGGAGCTCTTGGGGATTTTAGCTGGCAAGATTAGGTCCATGGTGTTCTGCAAGGCACATAGAATGTCACGCTCCTAGAAACTGTGTTTCAGAATTGGGATGCAGAACAAAAGTGAGGGATATTCTTATGTAAAGAGAGAAAGAAAAATCAAGCTCTTTTAGCATTGCTGGAACCTGAAAATTTTTTTCTGGGAGTTATGAAGATGAAAAGAGATACAGATCTTCTCTATCTTTTTTCTCAGCTGATTCACTCCTCAGTGGTATAAATTTTCTTTATGTGCAAGTGCTATCTTAAATAGATCTTGCTGTGGATGTAATAGGAAACTTTAACTTGCTTCTAAAAACTTAATTATGGGTGCAAATTCAGGGAGCAGCCTGTTATTGCAAACAGATAATGGCATTCCCTGTCCCTACACTGCTGCCATAAATCAGAGTTAATGACATTAAAATCAGTAAAGATTCAGTGACAGAAAAGAAGTTGGAAGAGTATCAGGACCATTGCATTTTGAGAGCCCTACTTTAGCAAGTGTTTCATTTTGGCATGGAGTTTGTTGTTTGTATTCATTTTTCTCTTGACATTCTTCAGTCCAGAATGAAAGTTCTTCTCTTAAGGGGAATCCATGTAAAGCTGCAAGCTGCCCCATTTCATGCTTCTCTTGGGCACACCATCATACCCAGCCCTGCCCAAAGTCCCAGGGAGGCAAGCTTACAATTTACTGTGATGAAGTGGTTCATGCTGAGACTGCGCCTGGTTGTAAAACTCTAGGATTGCAGCAGGCTGTTCCAACACTCAGTATAAGATAAGTCATTACTTGGGGGAAAAAAAAAGAAAGAAAAAAAAATTTAAAAAGTAAACTTTGAATTTCAAGAAATAAAAAGCAAGAACCTCACCACACACCAAAAAAACCTACCCAAATTCACTGAACTTCTTCTTTGTATAACAACCACTCACCTTTCATAAATTAATGAGCAGGACAAAGAATTCTCTTTTACTTTTGCCTCAAGCTCATCCTTCCCCAATAACCAGCTCACAATTACTTACATTCTTGATTTTCTTTTGCTTTCTTGGAACTGCTTCTTTGTTCACTTACTAAGACTTTGTCATCCATACTATTTTTCAAAGAGCAACTCTGTCCAGCCAAGAAGAGACCAAGATTTGGTAACATGGGCCATGATTTCATCAGCCATCCTAATGGAATTGTGGATCAAAACATGAAGGGCAGCATGGGAGAGATGAGTCCCAAACCTGCCACTGTCTACCAGATATTTCTAGTTCACCTGTCCGGTCTGTCTCAGCTCTCTGCCTGCAAAATAAGAATGATGACAAAATAGAAACCAGTGAAGAGAGGTTTTCAGAAGCCTCTAGAGGCTTTGCTTTGTGGAAAATAATGCCATATAGTAAACCTCAAAAAAAAGATGCCTGGCTAAAACTGTATTTATCCACACCTTTTCCACTGAAGTCAATACCAGCTCTGTCACAGTTTTAGTGCTAGCATTTCCTGAGCTTCTGACTGTAGTAGCTGAATCTGCAGATTTCTCAACAGGATCTTCGAAAAGCTCTTGAAGAAATATTTAAATTATTTATACCAGTTTATATTTGGGCTAACCTTCCTATACCACATCTGAGACAGAGGATTAATTTAGGAAATTATCTTTTCCACAAATATGGATTCAAAAATGCTAGGAAAGAAGGTATGTGGTACCCATGTGGGGTAAAATGACAAAATGTCCCCTTAAATGTTTCAAGGACCTCTGCCATATTAAGTTCTGAAAGACATGGTTTAAAACAAGGTAATTTAGAAACCTGCTAAGAAGTTTGTCTGTGGTCATCTTTTCTGCATTTTACACATTTCACTCTCAATCTTCCCAAAAAGAGGTCAATGTCAAGTTATCAGTTGCAGTGGATGCAGTGCTGTCCTCTTCCAATCAGCTGAATCCATGAAACTGTGCAATCTCAGTACCTTATCAGGCAAATTCTGCCAGGCAGTAAAGCACAGCAAAGTGCCCTGGGCCAGACTGCAGACTGCAGATGAGGCACACACAGACAGACAAGGCTGGCACAGTCTCTTCCATAGGGAATGGGGGCACAGCCACTCCAGACAGTATGGGAAGAATATACCAACACAACAAAGTACAGTAATGATATACCAGCAGGGGCTTCCTGGGCAGGGGAGAGATCTCATTGCAGTGAGATGCCCTGCAGTCTCCTCCTCCCTGAGAGCAGAACTTGTCAGATCTACCCAGTGTCTTTCTCCACCAGGAGGTACTACCACAGTTGACTTCTGAAGCAGAAAAGTTATAAAAATGTAATGGGGAAGCTGGAGAAAAGGAGAGGTGACAGCAATGTTAGCACATCTTAATTGCAGAGAATTTTGCCCTCGAGCCTTCACATGCCTTTGCACATCACTGTCACTCTGAAGTGGGAATGATCTTGAGAGGAGAAGCAAAAGCTTTAAATGCATGCCTTTATATATATATATATATATATACACCATATATATGTGTGTATGTGTGTATATTTGTGTAAAATTATTAAAAATGCAACTGCATCCCCCAGTCTGAGCATTTCAGAGTATCTAATTTATCTTCAGTGAAAACACAGAGGCACAGAGCAATGAACATCCCCTGCTGTTAGCTGTTTTTAAAAAGAGCCCCACTTAGCTTTTCAGACGTCTCCTCCTCACAGCAGTATTGCCCTGTAATTTCAAGTCATAAAACTAATACTGAGAGCAAGCTAGAGTAAATACAGCTGCCACACTTTACTCCCACCCCTAGACATTCCTCGTCTGTCTTTCTGGAGGGAGTCCCTTTAGAAGCTCACCCATGCATGCCTCATCTGTCTCCACAGTGCCTGACACAGCTGAGGGATTATTTTCCTCAGGCAGGGCTGCAGAGGGTTCAGAAGAGCTGGTGTATTACCTGCTTTGCTGGTTTCCCCCTCATGTCACCTGGTTTTGTACATAGAAAAGGCCATGGTGGTGTCCCAGGTAAATGATGCTCTCACTGCAGAGGCCTTTGGAGGATCATTAAGAAACATTGCAATTGAGGAGGTGGGAGTGAAAAATCCATCAGGTTGGCTAGAGGGGCTGTATAAGCACTTTCATTAGAGGTTTATTGTGAAATCCAGGGAAGGAAAATATAAAAGGGGAAGATGGTCAGGCCACTGTCCAGATGCATCCTCCCAGGAGCAGGGAAGAGGCAGGATTGCAGCTCTGCATCTGCCTCTTCACTCTGTCTCATGCTGCTAAAACAGCAATGCTGGAAAGATTATTACCTGGATGTATCTATACAAAAAGTCAAGGAAGGGGACAAAGAGAAAATAAGAAGGATGGTGGTTTTATGCAGATGGTGGTTTTATGGGATAGAGTGAGACACCAAATCAGAAAGGAGGAAGCACCTTCCCCACCTGCGGGAAGCAAAGTGAAGGTGGATGCACCAGCAGAGGATGCACCTGCATGGTCCCTGTATCACAGCACCTGCTGGAGGTTTGTGCCATCAGTGTCTCTGCAGCAAGTGCATACTCCTGCACATCCTTGAACATCAGAGGACCTGCAAGGAGCCAGAATGCAATCTCCTTTGAAACAGACAAACCATGTCCAGCAAGACCACCTCAGGAGAACACTACTTGAGATTTCCCTATAACCACCAAGTACCACAGTCATTTGCATGGCCTCATCCCAATTCTCAGAGCAGTTCAAAGCACAGAAGTAAATCTTTGTCTCCTGCTCAAGAGGAAAGCAAAATTTATTGAATGGAAAAGGCACATTTATTGCAGGTCTTTCTGCATGCTAAGTATGAACCAGCATCACTACAGATATTTATAAGGGGCAGGGTTTGTATTTCTTATTTCTGCATTTTCAACAAACCATGGATATGTAAGGGTAATAATCCAGCTGCTGCCTGTACTAGGTGCTCAATTTCTGCATTATTCATGAACAAAAACCCCTGCTGAAAAGTAATAGAGCTCGTGTGGAATAAAAGAAGCTCAAGCAACATGATTTGTACCTAAAAGGAATTAACAGAACAAATCAATAGGCCTGCCTAGAAAATTAATCTATATATCCAAAACAAGAAAAAGAAAAGTTAAATTGCAGACATAGTCCCCTCTTTTTGAATGAGTCCTATTGATTTTGTCCCATCTTTCCAAAGAAAAATGATAGTAGAAAGCAGCTTGACTAGGCAAAGACATAGACATGTTGACAGAAATCCCACTCGGAGCAGAAGGCTATACTGTGGACCTTCAGAGATTACTTTCCACAACTCTATGTTTTTATGAAAAGCACTGAAAACTTCTCCCTAAAGAGGATTGAATAAGCATCCTGAAATCCCATGGATCTGGGAGCATTCAGCCTTCTTGATATCAGTCACAAAATTCAACTCTTATTTAACATAACCTTGTCAAAATACATCTGGTAGCAAAGCTGCCATTCTACCCAATTACTGTTCACTAAAATATCCATTAAAACCAACTATCCTGTTACATCACTAATCTTCTATGTGCAAAAAAGTAACTCATATGCTGATGCCCTTAAATAACCACTTCCAGGAGGCTGATCAGTTCAGCACAAAGCAGAGAAACACCTTTAAAAATGAACAATTATTTCTGAAAGCAATACCTGTCAGTAATAAACTGAACACTCTCTAGATTCATAATTTAATCTCACAGTCCATTAACTTTCCCTCTTCTTAGACTGCCACTGGACTGTCATCATCTTGTAATCTTTAATACAGTGGGAGAATACTTTAACCTTTAACCTTTAGGCATCTTATAATCTCTTATCTGATATCTTATGTTCTCTGTGTTTACATGAAATTAGGCTGAAAAAAAACCAATTCATCTATGTATTTTGGTTGACACCAAAAAACGAGATTTTTGAAAGAACATTGAGAGCAGGAGGAAAACATCCTGTATGAAAAGCCCATCAGTTTCCCAGAGAGACTGTAATTAAGTTGCAGTTCATAGAAACATAAGAATTGTCAAAATATCTCCCACTAGAGAGAGAAAGAACAATGCTTCAGGGGAAGAGAAACATTATGCTACAACAAAATATGCACCTATATTATAACAAGGAACGCACCTCATCTAATCACTGGTCAACACTCTACCATAAAATAACAGTAAAACTAAGAGATTCAAACAGATAAAAGGAAACAATTTTAGGAATATTTTTAGAAAAAAAGTAATCGTAAAGGCTTTCATTAAAAAAAATAAGAAAAGGAATTTTATTCACTTTTTTGTTTCACTTTTTTGATATTATGGCTTAAACCAAGTGTGTTTGTCATAAAATGAGAAACATACTTGAAAATGTAGAGTTGGTCAGTGATGTTTACCTCAGCCATGAGTCTGATTGTCACAAGGCAAATCACAACAATCCAAAGCTGACTGCAGTCTGAAGATATGCAGCTCCTTCCTTGACTTTTTGGGAAAAAATGGCCCCTGCACAACTATTCCTTGGACAGCAACTATCAATTTTGCCCAGTTTTGTGCTTGTCCAGGCACATCTCCTTGATTTCCTCTCAGGAGTTTTTAAAAAACTCCTTAAAAACTTAAAAACTTTTTCTGGTTTTTAAGAGGGCAATGAGAGGAGTCTAAAATATACATGTACACAAAGCAGAAAATATGTAGCACAGAACATTGCTGCTGTGCTGTTCCCTAGCCTCAGTTTAAAGGTGTTCAACAGCTTATTAATTTCTGACTGATGATGAAAATTGAGCAGACATCTTCATTGAACTTCCCACAAAGCAAACCATAGCTTATTTTTTTCCCTGGGAGGTGACAACTAATTCAGAAGCCATCGATGTATATAAGGAGATTAATTTGTTCCATCTGATTTGTATTCCCTTGCAGCCAGCAACAATGAATGTAATTTACCATCATGTTGCCCAACTGTCTCAAGCTACTTGCAGTAATTTTTTCATCAACAAGCTTGGCCTCTTTGCTATTCAAATCCCTTCATTTGGTGATAGCTTAAACCACAGCATATTTAGGAAGGGTATTCTCCTCTAGGTAAATTAACACAGAGCTCCTGGTAGCAGTCAATACATGAAATAGGGCAGAGGAGATAGATTATTATGTGGGCTGCATATGGCATTCTTACACATCTGTGAAAGTGAAATTGACTGACTTTTTCCCCATCAACACAGCAACACATTTCTAAGGCGTGATGCTGTTATTATCCTCTTCTTAGCTGTGGGGAGAGCAAATGGATTCAGGCCCTCAATGCCCGAACACGCTGCTGCTATTCCGTGGTACTAACTAGTAAAGTGCTTGCTGTGAGCAAGTGGAAGCCAGGAGGGCTTTCAGGCTCAAATGGATCTTAGTGGAAAAGGATCAGTTTCATTCCAACTGATTCATGTTGATGGCCAGGAAGTTGTTATGGACAGGTATACCTCCCACAACTTGACTGTGATCTTTGACCAGCCCGGGGTCAAGCAAGAAGTCAACAATGGAGCTCATAGCATGGCTCAGACCTTCAACAGCTCTTCGAGTATTCTACTCAAAAAGGGATTGAAAGGGCCACTAGTGGATGAAGTGAGTGATGGGAAGGACTCCTTTTGTAGTCCCTGTATTGTGTTGACACTGTCTCCCAGAAGGTTAACCCCATCTTCCCAGATCAGGACTGCAATAATAAATCCCACAAGGAGGCATTGCTCTAGACTGTGCTAGTGCCAGTCTCCATTAAAATGGCTGCACTTTCCAAAGGCATACAGAGCAGGCTAGCTTGGACTGTTAGAATGTAGAACATCTGAAAGCCTCAGAAGTCTGTTATGAGTGTGATTGGTAAGTTTGGTATTGCAATCATGTCAAAAAACTTAACAACCTGCCAATTTCATTTCAGAAAGTAAGTGAGTTTATTAATCCTCTTAGTTCCAACTTTCCTATGTGTTTGTCCAGATTTCTTTCAGCTTTTAACACACTGAAGTCCAAGTCCTTTCACAAGGAAATAGAAAAAATCAGGCAGTAAATGTCGCTTTTAATTGACACTAGCAAGGTTCTCCCCAGAGATGCCAGGAGACCCCCAAAAGGAGCCTATAAGGGCAAGGGACAGGCTGGATGCTACTGTGGGGAGACTTACTGCTGTGGGAGCGAGAAGAACAAAGAAAACAGGACAAGTGCTTTGAAACCACTCTACATCAATAGTGTCCCAAAACTTGAAAAGAGAACTTCCCATTCATGGGGGCTGTCACTCAATTCACAGGCTGGAGACATGTGTCCAAATGCCTGTAGCCACAGGTGACAGCTGCAAGACCAGACTCCCTTTACTGCAGCTCTTGCCAGTGTGTGTCTCAGTCCTGACTTAAAATTGTTACCTCTGGGTATGTCAAGGTTACCTGCTCTGTGGCAGTAAGGCATTATCTGCAATGTCTGATTCACTTGATTCAAAGTGGTAATGTCAGCTGACAGCAAAGATGTCTAGCAACTCCCCAAGAATTTTTTTCTGGATAGAGAAGGACAGTCACTCATTATTTTCTAATGAACCAACTCTGTATCTTTTGTACTCCCGTGTAATGATTCCAAGATGAGAGATTCTGATGATGAGAATTTATCAAACTACTCAAAGGGACCAGAAAAAACACAAGAGTGACTGCGTGCAAATTATGTTTACATTTACAGGGGCTGAAAGAAGTCCTGCTAAAACCTTGTTCATGCATGAAAGGGAGCAGGCGTATGTGACTTTATAGTAAAGGTGATCATGACATTTATCAGACTTGGTCTACATTCAAAGTATCACCTGTCCTAATATGCACCAAAAAAAATCCCACCAAAAAAAAAAACCCAAAACAAATAAAACTAAAAAAAAATCAAACACCCACCCCCCCCCCAAAAAAAAAAAAACCACCTTCCCAAGTTGCAGTGCTCTTCACCAGGTGTGCAGATAACATTCAAGAAAAAATGGAGAAGGAAATTTCATGCACTGTGGGATCTCTGGCTTTTATAGTCAGTATAGGCTTCATTTACCCAGAAAAAGTACACATCAACTCTCTCAGAGCATCAGCAAGTTATGTAGTAAGAGAAAAGAAAAAAAAAGTAATTTCCCAAATCTTAAAAGGAGCAGAGTCACTGTTGGAAGGAGGTCAGAGTGGTGAGGAGCAGAGCGAGGGATGCTGCTGTTGCACACTGCCACACCTTCAGGAATAAGCATCACAAACAGGTCTCCTGAACAACCTCACACTTCAAAAAGCCCAAACAATAATCACAAAAAGATAAATCACCAGGGCCAAATAAAATTCAACAGAGAAAATAAGAACAGACTGAAATAGAAACCTGCAGACTGAAACTCAGTGAGTCCCAAGGAGTTCTCTAAGTTTTTTTCACATTAATATTCTAAAGATGTAGGTTTGAGGGTTCTAGCCTTGTGAAATGATGAATATCTGCAGGCAAGACAGAGAAAGCACTGCAGTGACAAACAGCATATACCTCTAAAGTACATATTTTCACCTCCTTTTAGCAGGAAGTTAAGACTAGAGAGCCAGTCAACAACTATCAATCTGCCAGGACTGCAGGAAGCTGCACTATGAGTAGGTTTTGTTCCTGATGGAACCCAAGTGCACTAAAAATTAGATTAAAAGGAACTAAGGTTACTTTATGGGGCAGAAGGGTTTCATGGAGGTAGGAATTCATTGACCACAGCCATGGTGTTATCAAGCTGTTTGGAATGCAGCTGCAGGAGAAAAACACTCCACAAATGCCCCATATGATACTAGACTGAGCCTGTGAGACCTGCCTAGGGTTCAAGAAAGGGAGTTCAGAGTATGGCCCAAACCTGCCATAATTCCTTGGGTACCCTCGTGTCCAGAAGAGACTAAGCAGGGCCATTTGTCTATCAAGTGAGTGACATGAAATACTCTGGGTACCTGGTAGTGAGCCGTACTCCTCTTCCAGGAGACAGGGAGATCAAAGTTTTTTTATGAAGAGCTCAATGCTCTTCATAAAGAAAGAGTTCTGTCCTCTTCCTCAAGAATACCAAGAATGTGGCTCCTTTTTTTCCTGTGTACAAAATGGTTTCGCAGCCTGACAACCAAAATCATATTGGTCTCAGTATGCTTTTCTCATCCTTATTTAAGATATTCTGCACAGTAATGATATAAATCCCTTAACACATCCACACCCTGAAATGTTTTATGCGGCAAAGGAAGTAAGTACAATGTCATTATTGAGGAAAATGACATATAACATCCTCCATTAATCATTTCAAAACCAATTGCCACAGTTCTGAATCTGTCTTAATTCTGTGGATTAATCATAATCTTGTAATACAAGATCTGTTCTTCAGCCTACAATGCAATCTATCAGCAGTTATGTGACCTGAGCAGCACTTTCAGCATTGCCAAGTACAAGGTATAATTAACTGGCTATATGCACATGCAATAGACCAGTGCTGACCAAATTACATACTGTGGCTTGCCCTTTAGTGCCTCATAAATATAATAAGTGAAAATAATCAACACCCTATTTTGACATGAAATTGATTTTCAAGGTATGCCATTTTCACACATAAACTTGCATTCTGCATTACACTGAAATGTCTCTTCTCAATAGCTACACAGCTTGAGATTGATTTATTTTGTACCTGGAAAAGACAAACTTAGAATGAGCAATTAAGATTCTATCCCTTCAGAAAGACTCCACATCAGCAGTTGCTATTCTTGCTAACAACAAATATCTCTCATCATAACCACACAGTTAAAGAAATGCTCTGCTGGGGAGGGAAGGAGGCAGGTGAAAACACGCATATGAAAGATGAGGTGTTTTTTTAAAACAGGTGAGGTTAAAAGCTTTTTACGTAGTGCAAACAGATGTCAGAGTAACATGCTTTTCCCAAGAAGTTCCCAGCCACTCCTGGAAGAATTAATTGTCATAGTCTGATGCACTGAATATGGCACAGCTGGTCTAGGTAAAGCAGTTTTTTCTCATCTGCTTGTCCCTCCCACACAGCACAGGCTACTGCCACCTCAGAGCTCCAGCATAATTTCACACATGATCTTTCCCATCTCAGTTCACAAATAGGTTTGAACACTAGAAGAAGTACTTAGAAGCAGTGCCTTTCCAAACTGATTCCACCAGCCTGGTCATAAATTATACTGGAATACCAAATTATTGCTACAGCAAAGCAGCCAGGCTTACTCACTCTCATATCCCACAGCGTGCATCAGTGTGGTTTGTAGCCACCTCCTAGAGGTCTGAATTTTTGTCAAAATTATTTCCAGTGCTTCAGGGAACATTAGGTCAGTGTCAGGGATACAGGGATCCTACCATGTCACAGAGACATCCTTTTGTGGAAATAGAAGCAGAGATTCAGAGACCCAATCCAAAGCATCTCTTGTTATACTATACTTGAGAAAGAGAAAGGGGGAAATAAACACTAAGGGATCTGTGGATTTTTTTCTCTCAAAGACAAGAGGTTAAGAACTTTAGAATTTATACCTCCCCATTGCTATTCCTTTCTTCCTCCCTTCCAACAGAGTATCACAGGTCTGAACAGGTGTAAGTTCATCTGCTTGTAGAGATCCCTCTGTAGACTCAAAGGTGAGCAAGAAAACTGCTCACAACTACAGTGCCAAGAGTTTGCAGCAGAATAACCATGCAGAGTGATTTTTTAAGTGTTTGAGGTTTTTTTAACGAAGTTGTAGGATTTTTTCCTCTTTTCCATTTTCCCACTAGCATATAAGCATAATTGAAGGCTGATTCATGGAAAAACATGGAAGAAAGGCATTAAGATTGACACCTATCGAGTAGCACCTCTCAGGTTTCGTACAGGAAAACATCAGATTTGCACATCAGTTTTGGGTTCTTAGCCTTCACTGCCCAGTCTCAGCACAGTGTCTTCTGGACAGAGTCAAGGAGATGCAGAAGAACTGATGAAAGCATCAGCTTCAGGAGCATGACAGCTAGTCTGGTGACTAATCCAGTGTATGTCACCCAATGTGTCCCTCTTCTGTATGACCTTCTGCCCTTTTACTCAGGGCCTGTTCATACACCAGAATACAGAAATGATCTATCTATTTGCCTTCTAGACATAGTTATACACCCTGCAAAGGCTTTGATGAGTTTACTAACAGGTCAGAGAAATTAAATCCAGCTTTTCAGCCCTTTACTTATTTGGAATGAATGTGAAAATTTTGCCTGTGATGCTCTGAACAAAACCCATGAAATTTCATAAAGCATAACCATTTCTTAAGATCTAGAAATGCAATTTTCTATTATTGCTTTTGAAATAAAAGTCTTGTTGCTGCAAATCTTTCTATATCTATCAATGACATCAGTAAGAAAGTATTAACATTCTGTGCAGTAGCAATTTCCATTGAGTTAACCACTGGGTGGGAAAATCATTGTGCTCGGAAGCAGGGAATCTTCCACAAATGCCAGCATTGTTCCAGCTGAAATATTCCATAGATATTCTCTGAAATTAATGTAGTCAGCAACTTAAGATTAATACATTACTAATGACAAGATGAACATGAAATAGAAAGAAAGAAGTTTCTTTGTTTTCACACCCATAAAGTTGCTGTAGTGAAAGGTAGCATTCAATATGGATATGTAACTAGCAGTCCTTTTCAATGTCAGGGACTTTATTGTAACAGTGTTGCAATTCACTGCTGAGGGCATTGCTAGGGTCTCCATGCAATATGGATTTCAGTCCATGTTTCAGTGTTAGTAAGGCTAAAATAAATAAAGTTAGTATTATAAGATCCCCAAGGTCACTATGAGAAGTTTCCAGTAACATGAAAGAAGATGTCCATTTCTGTATGACTGTGCCCACATTGCCATCATTTCACATGACACATCAGAGGTGATATCTCTCAATACTGCTCTCTTGTTCTCAGTCACATTAACCCCTAGTTGCTTTTTTGAAAACTGAAGCCATCCCACTCTCTGCAGAGTGAGAAGTCTGCTCTGCTACTTTCACGTAGAGGTCAGTGATATTTCCAGCCCAGGGGACAGGAGAATGCCCCAGTAGCTCTCTCTCTGGGAGAGAATTTACCAGGATCTGATTTACAGCATGCTGGCCATTCACCCTGCCCCCTTGGTCTGTTGAGTGTTCCCAGCACACACACGAGTTTAACCACCTTAAGGCTCATAAGGCTCATGTTTTAAGTCTTTCTCCTCACACAGTTCCCTGAAGCTCTCTCTACCAAAAAAAAAAAAAAAAAAAAAAAAAAAAAAAAAAAAAAAAAAAAAAATTCAGATAGGAAATTCCTTTTCCATCACTCCCAGGAAACTGCCTTCTACAATGCCTAAATGAAAAGCTTTCACTCCTTCCACTGCTACAAACACATGAAAGTATTTGACCGGTGCTCAGTAGCCACCTCCATCTTCCCCAGGTTTCTTCCCAGCGTGCCATGCCTCTTTGATCTCAGAACCACAAAGAAACTGAATAACAAAGCCATCAAACAAGCTGGATGGGAAGGGATCTCTGGAGGGCACCTGGTGTAGCTCCCTCAAAGCATCAGCTTTGGAGAAAGATCCTGAATAGGGGGAGAGGAGCTAGAGGAAGGAGAAAAGCTGTGAAGAAAAAAGGGTAAGGAGACACATGTTCAACAAATACAGAGAAAAAGCTCACTTCCATCTTTATTCCTCTAAGAAACAAAAGGTTTAAACAGAAGAGCAAGAAAAATTTAAATATCACTAGACATTTTGTTAACTCCAATTTTCTGACAGTTACATAGAACCTCTGGCCTGACAACCAGTCAGGCAGAACCCTTTCAGTTCCCACAGCAGATGCTCTCCTTCTCCAACACACATTTAAGATTCTCAGTACCACCTCTGCTTATACATGGACAGCTTGTAGAAAGCGCCACTGACTTTCCCCAGTATTCCACTGTAGTTTTTTCCCTCTGGCAAGGTGTACCTTCGTGGCTGCCTCTTGCATACCCTTTAACACGCTCACTTACAAAGGCAGCTGTGAAGCTCAAGATTTCTGTTTGCACACTGAACTCATCACACAAAGCAGAAGAGAGCACCATATGCTCTTATTCACACAGCAGAATGGGAAATCTAAGGTGAGAAAACCACTTAAAGTAGTGATGCCTTTTTCAACCTAGAAATGAAACAACACACTCTTCTGAGATAATATCAGTATGGCAGGAAATATAAAAGTGGATCTTCATTGAAGGCTTCTAGGAGCAGTTATGGAAAAATGTCCAAAAAAGCCCACCCCTCCATGGGGGTGTGCATACAATTTTATAAGTTTGATAAATTAGCATAATTGAACGAAAAGCACAAATTAGGAGCCCAAGTGATGACGCAATTCCCCCCAGTCCAAGACCCTTCTAAGTTCTTCCACCCCTAAATTCTTCCAAGTGATGACGCAATTCCCCCCAGTCCAAGACCCTTCTAAATTCTTCCCCCTTAGATGGGACTGTATTTTGTTGGTGAAAATGTGAAAGAGGTGGGTGTTTTTCAGCCTTGCTAGACAGGAAGACAAGATAGGATAGGGACTTTGGAATATGATTTGTCTTTCTGCCTAGAGAAAGGGCATGGAAAACAGCTGGGAAAAGTAGTCACTAATACAATAGGTCACAAATATATGTGTAAAGAGTACAGAGAACACATATTAAAGAAAGAAAAGGTAAAAACCCAAAAGAGCATCTTTAAATAGATATAGATATTTCAGCCTTGCAGGGCTGACTGCCATCCATGCAGAGGGTCAAAGCATAGCCTCTTCTGAATTTAAATCAATCTTTTATGAACATACTAATGGATTGAGAATTAGGTTAAACCTTGTGTTATTATGGGTTGCTATACTGCACTTGCACCTATAGGTGCAATCTCCACCTAAAAGTTTGATTTCTTATTTTCTGTTTCCTAAGGAAGACATTTTTTTGGTACCAGCATGTGTCTATGAATTAAAAGTTCCTTTATGAGTCTAAGGTTTCTGGGGAAAACATGGACAAAAACTCATTATACCTATTTGCAAAAGAAAAAACAAACCATCTAAACTGAACTTATTTTATAGTGTAAGTATAAATTTAAAAAATTCACCTGAGATTAAATTGCTGCAACACAAACACTATTCAGACTGAAGACTTTCTCATCAATCCATTATCTATGTCAGTCTTTTATTGGAAAAATTCTGAGGAAGGTGCCTTCATGCACAGCATGGCTCACACCTAGTCAGCCACAAATTCATTAGGACAGCACTTTCTAGTATGCCACAAAATCCTCAGGCCTAGATAGGATCAGTAACTTACATAAACATCTTTTGATAAAACCCTTCATTCATTCATTAATAATGTTAATAATGATAATTCTGTGGACAGCAACATCTCTAGAAATGTACTATAAATGTGGTAAGAATTTAACCTGTTTGGACATGCTATGAAAAAAACCATTTTCTTTCTTACCCTGTTGTTCTTCATGTTATTTAAGTTCACCAGGACATTTCTGTCAATGTGAAAAGTTTTTAAAAGGTTTGTAAATGTGAGGTGACCATATTTTGCACATAGAACCATTGGGTGAAAGGAGAAAATTCATTTGTTTTTACTCAAGACTTCTAAGAAGCATTTAAATTAATAAAAATACAATCTGGAGCAAAAACATAAGCAAAAGCAAAAACAAACAAAAACCCAACCAAACTGAAAAACAAAATCAAAACAAAATAAAACAAAAAAAAAAAAAAAAAAAACAACTAAACTAAACAAAAGTCCCATAAAACATCAAACACAATTCTCTAGAATATCATTACCTCTTGATATTATTTTTACTAGTTTAACTTCTAAAAGAGCCTTCTAAATTTAAAAAGAAAATAAAAGAAAAAGAAAGAATGTGAAGTTTAAAGATTTGGATATCCAAAGCTATTATTTTTTTAAAGGTAAATTTCTTTATATTTTTATAAAGAAGTATAAGAACCTGTGAGATAATAGGGATGCCAGACAAAGTCTGGGGATTAAGTTATTTTCCTTTCCCCTCTTACATGAATAAATATCAGCCATCTAGTATATTCCTTGATGCCAGCACATTGCACTCTCACTTGTTAATAACAACACACCAATTAAAATACAAAGTCAATAGGAGGCAAGAATCACCCCATGACTAAATTGTGAGGGTTGCAGGATCAGCCAGGTTAATCTGGCTTTGGAGCTTTCATAGAGCTAAGTGCTGGGCCAGTTCAGATGACACACGAGATAATTAAAAAGCATTAGAAGGAGGGCTTCACATTTTTGCATTTTGCAAGAAGCCTTAATGACACCCAGGGCATTAGAACATAGCATGGATCTTGTTGAGAGAATACAAACTCAGTGTTACAACAAAATTGTTTGATTAGACTGTGGAGACGGGTGAAGAGAGAGAAGGAGGATTAGTATTCATTTTGCATTTTCTGACTAGCCTAAGGGAAATATAATTAAGTTAGGTCTATGTATATTTTTGAGACAGCATGTTCATAGCTAAAGAAAATGTCTGCATTCTCAGGCAGTTAGGCAGGAAGACTGCTGATCCTCACTGTGCTTTCACCAAAATAAATAAATTTTAAAAGATCATAGGACTGATTTCCTAAAGGAAGCTGAGAACAGCTTGAATGAATTGCATGGTGAATAGCAGTTGTAAATGCAAAATAATGAGAAGATAGCATCCTGGACTTAAATAACTTACAGGCAATGAGTGAAATTTATTACACTGGCTGAAATGCATTGAGGTAAAACTGAGAAGTGGGACTTCTAGAAAATTTTACAAAGTGCTTTGGAAATTTATTGGTATGCATTTGTATGTAGATAATTATCTTCAAATTGGCACTGAGCCCCTGCTATAGGAGTAGTTCATGCCCATGCTATTTTCTTCTCATTGCAGTAAAACACCTTGATGGGCTTGGCATGAGAATAATGCTGAGCATACAGAAGAGTCCTCATAATATCACAGCCTTGTGGAAAAGCAGCCAAAAAGACAAAGGTGAGAAGGCACAGGGTTGAAAATCCATGGATGCACATCCCCTGTAGATACAGCTGGGTAAACCAAAGCTGCAACTGCCTTCAGATCCCTCCCCAGCAGCTAATAGGGACACCCCCTGGCCTTTCCACAGGTAAGTCACAGAGACTTGAAGTCCTGCAAAGGATTTGGCTCATTTTTGCTGGAAGAAAACATCTCTGAGACAGAGAGACCTTCCTATGAAAAAGTGGTGAAATCCTAGAGAAAACCTGTTAATTATCTGAGAGAAAATCATGGAAAGATGCTTAGGAAAGGAGAAAGGGTGGATGCAGAGGAAAAGTGGTTTTTATTTAAAAGCATATACACACGTGTGTATGTATGTATGCATAATAAAAATATTATTAAGCTAAGAGGAGAATGAGACAATGTTAATTATGTATTTGTGCACAGAAGTCACAATGAGAGAAAGATGTATGTTCATATGTCTGATCAATATGTTTTGCCATGAATACTTTGAAATGCATAAAATTAAAGTCTAGACCCACTTTACTGGTTTTTTCAGACAAATGTTACAAATAATGTGTTGGAAACTAGAATAAGTTCTTTTTCTGAATTTCATTGCTATTTGGAACAAATAATTGTTTTCTTTTTGCCACAATACTCTAAAGATAGGTGTGAAGGCACAGGGAACAGAGCAGTTTGCTTTATTTATTCTGCAATAAGTTATAAATAGTTAGTTCTTGTTGAACAAGATGATCACAACTAAAATACACATCCCTGTAGTCCTTGATCTAAGGATGATGGTTGTCTACATTTAGCCAAGCTCCCCACCTTGACCAACACCTTAGTTGCTGTGGCAGCTTCTAGAATATCCTGGATAATCCACTGAATGATGTCAATTAAAAATGGACAAGAATTTCACCTACTTTTACATCACTTGTTCAAGTTAATTCTCTACAGATTACTCTCACATTCACAAGTAAATGGACACAAACAAATTTCTGCTGTTTGAAAGTGTTGTGAGTCAATGAGTTCTGGTCCAGGCTTGTAGACAGGGAAGCCAGCTAGTGGAATCAAAAAAGGGAGCTATTTATCTGGGCTAAAAAAGAAATTAATGATTCCCATGTCGTACAACACTAATCCACAGATTTTCCATGTGCATGTGGGCTATTTTTTTTCTCATAGAAGCTCCAAAATTCACCTCTTCCTCAGTTTCATCACTAGGCTTCTGATTTGTATTTTAAGGTCCTATCTTATCTTTATTCCTGTTCTCATCCTCAAGTTTCTCCAACGTGGCATCCACTGGTGTCCCTTCTACCTAGGCCTTGTACTGCATAGACCTGCTGGGATGCTGCATTGTTGTGTCCTGAAGTGTTTCCCACCTACTGCATCTGTGAACAGGCTGATACTCCTGGATGGATCAGAAAAAATGTCAATTGTGTCTGGTTTCTGTTTTTGTCCAGTTACATTTTAATAGCTGGAGAGTCAGAATCAGAAAGACACATTTGTGGCTTCTTCTTGGTTTTGCTGCCACTGCTCTCCCAGCTCATGGTATTTTGCTTCACAAACAGAACCAGTTATTTTTTTACTTACTAAAATCCTGTATAAACATTGCAGTTACTAATCCTCATGTTTATGAAATGAAAGAAGCCATTTAAATCTCAGAAGTTAAGCCTAACCCTTCCTGAACTTTTGCAGCTTGTGGGAGGCACCATAGGGGATGCTTATCCCAATCCCACTTGTAGGCAGCTGGATACAAGGTAAATATATGATAAATGTTAGGCCTCAACAACTTGCATTGCAAAGTTCTGCCTTGTACTAGAGGCAGAAATGTTTCATGTTAGCTGATCAGAAAGCAAACTCCATTTCTAAATGATTTGCAGTTCCCTGGAGATGACGCTTGCCTTATTTTTGTCGGTCTTTCTTGTATTCCCACAGGGTGAGAAGAGAACATGGATAGCTGGGTCTTGATAGGACTAACTCAGAGCAGGCATGGTCTGTCCCAAAGAACCTGTGACATTTCCATGCCTTAACAGCACTTTGAATTACAGATGCAGACAACACAGCCTATGGTCTCTGGTCTAGATTTTATTTGCAATGAAGAGTCAACTTTTTTGAGTGAAGTATGCACAAAAATCTAAGAAGCAACTGGAGTAAATTGGGAGTTTGACCAAGATGCAAATTAACTTATGTACCAATTCCTCATTTCATAGCCTAAAGGTATGTTTGCCGTGGCACATGAGGCCTCTGGAACACGCTGACAGGCTGCCATGACCAGCTCACCAAGCTGCTTCCAGTGTGTAGGAGGTGCATGTGCTCCCCTCTGGCCACTGCCTGCCCCTCAGCCTGTCCTGGGATCTCCTTGAAATGAGCAGTCCAGGAGGTGCAACACATGCACTGCAGACAGCAGGCAAGTCTGGCAATCATTTCACAAACAGAAATGTTGTTATTACCACTTCTGTCAAATTTAGGAGAAAAATTGGTGTTTTGGTTTTTTCCCCAATGTCTGTGAAATGTCTTCTTTCCTTGAAGGGAGAACTGTAGAGTAGCAGGAGAGACAGACCAGATTTTTTGGCTCTGGTTACAGCCTCTTTTTTCCTGCAGGCAGCATAAAAATGCTAAGAGCCTTCCATGTGGGTAGAGCAAAAGCTGTCATTCTGATTTCTCCTGGCTGGGAAGCTCAAAATGCTCAGCAAAACACAGAGTTTTCCTGCAGCTAATCCCTCCCACCACTCTCCACCATTGAATAAAGGCTGCTGACATGTTTCCTGATGATGACAGATTTCTGTCCAAAGGAGAGATTGATCCCAGCATCGTGACTAGCAGGAGAACTAAGACAGGGGCCACCGTGGAGCCAGAGGTGATCTTTTCAGGATGGCAAAAGAAAAGTAACTCCATCAACACATCCATTCTTATTTCTGGCTCTCCATATTCAGCAAAGGGCATCAGCACAGCCCTGTGAGGAGACACAAACTCCTTAGAAGAGCACTTTGGAGGAAGACTCCTTGAAAGATGACTTCATTGTTGTTTCTTCCTCTGCTATCACCCTGTCTGTATTCAGCACAGCTGGCTCTCGCAGCGCGGTGACATGGAAAGTCAGCCAGCCACACCCAGGGAGCCAACACACTAAATCAGGAGATCATAAGAACCCAAGATTCTCCAGAATCCCCGAGCTCAACACACAGAGGACCAAATACATATCAGGTTCAGGGCCCACTCCCTGCTTCTTGCAACTGCTGAGGAAGATGTGTCTCACAGTCACTCATTTTCTACTCATGGGTGTACAGGAGGACCTCCCTTGAAAGACACACAGTCCTCACCACTGACAGATATTAACACTGTTAAAATACAGGTAGAAGAGCAGAATGAACCTCTCAGTCTGTGTGGTATTGCTTCACGTCGGAAGAGTCTCATTGCATGTGCATTCACCTTCCTCCACAAAACAGGCTCCAGTAAGAAAGTATTTGTATTCAGATTTCACTTGAAACAATCTGTTTCAAAACAAATTGGATTCTGCATTACATCTATTTTCCACTGAGGAGGAGGGGAAGACAATAAATTTAGAAATAAATCAAGAGTGACCCAGAGCACAAAATAAAATTAAATCAGAGGGATACCAGGGAAGGCTCATAATAAAAGCATATCCCTTTGAAGCCACCTTCACATACATACTTTTCCCTCTAGCTGCAACCATTTTGCAGAGCTTTGTTAAAATTGCATCTCTGCAGAAAGGTTACATAACAGAGAGAAATAATAGATTTCTCAGGACCAATGAAAACAAACCTTCTATAAACAAGAGTGGTTTTCCTGGCCACGCAGGAGTTCTTTATTTCCTTTCTAGTCTGCATTCATCACAGGGATGAGAGGGATCAAACTACAACAGAGGTCTGTGATGATGGTACTGTCAGCTGCCTTGGGAATGATCTGTCCAGTCAACAAACTGCTGATGTCCTGTAATCCTCAACCAGGTGGCAACAAATGCCCTTTTTGAAGTGAGTAATGGGGCTACACTGAAAAAGTGCTTCAGTCAAATTTTGTATTGTTGGATTTGGGCAGCATTTCAGCAACTTAAATGGGAAAAGTAGTGGGAGGATGTGTGTTCTCTGTGGGCAGCTCGCTGTCTGTGGGAATGAAGCAGAGCAGATGCAACCCTTGTATGCAGCTGAGCACATTTCTGGTGCATCAGAATTTGAATTGCAGATTTGTGGTTCTTCCTAATTTCTTGGGCTTTGTTGTTTGGCCGTTTTGTTGTTGTTTTTTATTGAAGCATCAATTTTAAGAAGGCTTTTTTTACTATTTTTTGTATAAACTCATGTAACAGTCATGAATGAGAAGCAATTATACTGGAGAAAAATGGGAACACTTCCTCTGCTTCCAAACCTCAGTGAAAACTACAATTAGTTAGTTAAAGGGTAACCTGTTCCAATTTCCTTACTCTAGAAGGTTGTGTATGAATGAATTTTATCTTGTTTCCAATGATTAAGTGTTCCACCAGGTGCTGACAGCTATGGCCTTGGCTGTTCATAAGCTAAATGCCTTCAAGACTTCTAGGATCAAGGAGGGAATCTCAGAATAGATAAAAGGGGATGTAATTAATTGTCTCCCAGTGTTCAAAATAAATAGTTTTATTTGGCAATCAGCAGTTTCTCTCAGTTTGCTATCTTGTTGCCAGACATCAGGGCTGGCTGCCCCAAAACAGAGTCCTGACACCTACCCTGAGTGTATCAATAAGCCTTTATCCTTATGTAATATATGTTATGAAATAATTCATGCCTAAAGAGAGAATGTATTTTATAAGATTGTAAAATCCAAACAAGTCTCTGACCACAAGCAGCCCAGAGACAGATGTCTGCTTCAGAATGTCGAAATTTCTCAAGGGTAGCCCAGAGACAGATGTCTACTTCGGAATGTTGAAATTCCTGAAGGCAGCAGGAGAACAATACCCCCGATTACTTATGAAGAGATGAGGCCAGTGTGATGATGATTGGATAATCGATGATCGATGATCATGGTCCTCTGGGTAATCAGGAGACGCTCAAGAGTGATCATCGCCCAACTGATACCATCCATCGAGATAGCCAAGTCAAGTCACCAGAAAGATACATCTGAATATGTGACTTCCCCTGACATGATCAGCACCTGCCTCTACACAGAAAACAGTGATTGTCCAGCTCTGTACTGTGAAAGAAACCTTCATACGTATGTGGGGTTACAAAAGAAATCGGGGCACCTCTTCCTCAGGCATAAAAAACTGCATAAAATAGCCCTGCAAGAAGCGGCACTGGTGAACAGAGGGAGATCTGATGCGATAGAGGTCGGATCTAGGTTCACCCAGCGCTGATCCTGGGCTCAATGCTGTCTCTTTGGCCTTGGGTTTTTGAGGACCATATTTTAGTCACAGAAATAAAATCTTTTGCATTTCTTAATTTTAGTCACAGAAATAAAATCTTTTGCATTTCTTAATTTGGATTTCTGACTGATCATTTATAACACTTAGAAACTGGATCCAGTCCTGCATAACACCTGATCCCTGAGAGAAGACTCAGCCAGCCAGTATAAAATCCTGGATTTTTTCCTTCACAGTTAAAAACCTCTAAGGCCACTTCAAGTCCATTAGGGCTATTAGGGCTCCACTGGGAAGAGGAAGGGCTGAGCCCACAGGACACATGGTTTGGCGGGTTTGCAGGAACACTTGGAAGACCTTCTGCACCTCTTCTTGGGGGTGTGAAGAGAGTGACCCTGAGTGAGACACCTTGACATCCTTGCACCGCATGTTCACCTCCAAGCATGGGAACAAACTTGTGAGTGGATGATATCCAAGAAGATTAAAGGAATGTGGTAAGGCAATTCAGCATTTCATTTAGTGCTGTCTAGGATTGTTTGACTGCAGCAGGGTCACCAACCTTAACTTGCCATGGGGATGAAAAGGGATTCTTTTGCTCTGAAGAACAGATGAAAAACCTTCTGACAAGACTGACAATTTATTTAAAAACAAAAAGGAAAGGGTAAAGAAAGAAGAAGAAAAAAAAATACCACCACCTACAGAGCACCATTAGGGATACAGCTAAATAACAGAAGCATCAAAACTAAACTCTAAATCTGACATTAATGTTCAAGACAATACCCATTACTGAAAATACATTTGTTATTCTGCTAAACTGGGACACTGCATCTTTGAAAGGAAATCTCTCTTTGTTGGAATTTCTGCATTCTGCAAGAAATCTTTTTAGAATCTAGTTCGTTCCAACATCCTTTGGTAAAAGATGAAAGGATCAGAGAGCAAAACCATCACAACCTCTGTAATGTTAGAACTAAATCCCTTTACCCTAAATAACAAGCTTTCTTCACTAAGCCTGGCTTTTTTGACTTCTGCTTCTGCAAGCTAGAATCTTGAGCTATTTTAAATCTTGTAAGCAGAAGAAAGCATATTATTCTTATATTTCTCCTCTATTTAATGCCTCCAGACAATGTCTGGCATAGCACTCTACCTGATTTCAGAAACTCTGGTTCCAGGCAGTTTAACCCGGCAATTATTGATTTTCCTGCAGTTCCCTGGATGAGAAGTACTCACTGCAGGCAGAAAACAAACTGGGATGAACAGATGGTTAAACGAAAAGAAAGAAAGAAAGAAAGAAAGAAGAAAGAAAGAAAGAAATAAAGAAAGAAAGAAGACAGAAGACATACAGAAATAAAGAACGAACGCAAAGAAAGACAGAAATCACGACATACCCAAGCAGACGAATCACACGTCATCACGAACGAAGCAAATCAAGACAGAAAGACAGAAATACATCACGAAGAACAGAACGAAGCAAGAAAGAAAGACAGAAACAGAAATAAAGAAAGAAAGAAAGAAAGCTGATAATTTTTCTAGGTGTGCTTAATTGTTCCAGCTGCTTCTCTGAGTCTGCTCCTCTGCCACCTCATTCCCTGTGCCATTACTGTCTGTGGCAAACTAGAGATAGAATGATGCAGCAATACACTGGATATAGTTTTCACAGTTTTCACAGAGAAAAATTCTGGCTCCAAATCTGAATGAATGGATCTGCTTCATTCCTTATAGCAGATAACAGGGTTGAAACCTCTTGCAGGCACAGCTGTAACAAATACCAGTGCTGACCAGGAACAGCAGTATTGCAGAAGTACAGTATATAAATGCAATTACGCCTCTCTTATATCTGTGTCTGCACCCAGTAAAGTTATTTGTTTGTGAATCATGAAAAATATTGGTTCTTGCCTTGATCAAAAGGAGCACTCTGAGCTGACCCAGGCAGCAGTGTCATAGCAAGCTGAGCTCAGTTATTTGCCTATGCAGAAGTTATCACCCCAACACATCCATTTTACCTTTATGAGATTTGATTGGCTGCAACAGAGTTAGTTCTGCCTTGGGGAGTTGTGAGCACCACAAGGGTGCAGATGGTAATGATGCCCAGCATTTTCGTCCACACTGGTGATTTGAATTCTGCTTTTTGTGGTACATAGCTGGGACTGCATTAAATAACAATAGATTTTTATTCTACTTAAATTACCCTCTGACAACCTAAAACTGCTCTGAATTGCCCAGACATGCATTTATTTACTAACAACAGAATTTCTATCCTCTTAAATACCCAAGACAGACATAAAAAATATTCCCATATAAAATATTTATGTAAGACTTTACAAAAATATTTAAAAATAAATTAAAATACTGATAAAGTGACTAATCAGAGAGTAAACATAATTTGTGAAAGCTAGAAAAATGCTAAATAAAGCTCAGCAGCTTAACCTTAGTTTTGTTCTGGCCTTGTATGTGTAATCTACCTACCCCTGTATGGTAAGAAGACAAAACACATAATGCAATCCACGTTGTACCAGACTTGACCTTCATATCCTGGGCTGAGTTGTCAAAGCTGTCAGGAAGTATCCATAAGAGCATGATTTTATTTATATATGGGGGGGCGGGGATGGGGGGAGGTAAATAAATAGCACAATGAGAGCAGAAACTTTGAAAGAACAGCTTGGCTTTCACACAACAGCCAAAGGTACCCTTGAAAACGAAATTATTTGCTTCAGTAGTTTATGACTGGATGTCTTTACCTTCCTGTGATGCTTGCCCCCACATGAAGTGAGAATGGCTGTCGAATTCTGTCACACAAAAAAATTCACAAGCTTAATTAACACTAGAAATCTTGTTAAGCTAAAGGGCTAAATATAAATTTAGCACAAATCACTCACACCTACGCCCTCTCAGTGTCTTTCCCACCTGCTGAATAGTCCCTTTCAGCAGAGGCTGCTTTTGAAGCTGACACAAATCTGATAGTCAGCAAAACACAATAGTGAAGCTGCTTGTTTTCTGTAGTGTCTTTGCTACAGAAAGAATTTCAACCTCCTCTGCCCACCCCCCTTTAAGGATTTCTCAGTCTCTGAAGAGAAGAAAGAGGTGCATGGCCCTGCTGAATCAATGTGAAAGCTGCCCCCACTCATATCCAGTGAGTTCAGAAATTATGCCAAATCAGCATCCACACTGCTCTACACAGAGCAAAATATAGGAAGGGAAAGGCTGAGGTGAGTTAACCTCCAAGTTCCTCATTCCTGCTGCTTACAGTTAGTGCCACAAATTTTCTTCAGCTTTTCTTTACTCTTTTGTAAATAAGTCTTTCTAATTCCACAGGATCTCAGATTCTTCCATGATCAAAAGATTTTTGAATTTAAAAAGTGTTAATTCACCTTTTTTTAATTAACTTTCCTTCTCTTATTATGAGCACTGAGAAGGTATTTGCTGGCATCAACGACCCGATATCCTGATGCCTTGGCAGAATTTAGGCGCAGCAGGAACCCCCAAACACCAAGGGAGCAAAACCCATAAACAGTTGTACAGCATGGAAAACCCTTACTGAAAAATAAAGAGAAGAGCTGTGAACATCTGGCATCACAGGCAGTGCTCTGAATGCTCTGCATTTATAATGCATGTATGCACAGTGGTGATTGCTGAACATCTTCCACTGCTTCCTGCCAAGTAAACACCCAAGTGCACTAGAGGGCTTTTGTTGGATCTTTCCAGGCTGGAGCACTGGTTTAGGCAGCTTTTCATCCGGTAGCCCCACTGGTGGGGTCATTTTACTCTTCTTGTAAAAAGTACCTCTGGAGCCCACTTTGGGAATGGAGAGGAGCTGTTGACGGGATGAAAGAAATCATTCCCATTTCAAGACTCTTATCCTGCAGCTAGAACAGGAGAGAGGGGTGTTGACAGCTGTCCCAGTTCCCTTCCCCATCTCTGGCTCCCTAGTGTGTTGTTGGGTACTCTCAGCTCATACCCAACAACATCACAGGGCAGGACACTTTGCCATCCTCATCTAGACCAAACAAATGTCTGTTCAGGCTGGACATTAAATCCAGCTGCCTTTCAGCTGCCTCTTATGACTGCCACACTTTCTGCCTGCAGACAAAATTATGCAAACAAGCCTGAGAGATAGCACAGCAGTGATTTCTAGATACATATTTAAATACATACATACATACACACATACATACATATATATATATATATATATATATATATATATATATGAAATACTAATATTCAATTAATTGTAACAAGCACTGTGTTATATAGCCTGGATCCAAAAGGAGAGAGAGAGAGAGAGAGAGAGAGAGAGAGAGAGAGAGAGAGAGAGGAAGGAGGGAAGGAATCCCACAAACATTGTGGACTATTTATTTATTTATTTATTTGAAATTTCCAGCTGTCATAGAATTTTCTCATGCACTTTGCCTTCAGCTGAACCTGATTTGTATTTTATATACATATTTTTGCCATTGTTTCTCAATTCTTGACTTCAGAGGCCTGTAAATAGGTATTCAATAATAAATATTTCTTTCATTGTTGTTCATGTTGCGTGAAAATTAACTCACCACCAGCCTGTTTCCCTCAAGTTCCACACCTGTATAAACACCTCAAGACACTGCAAGGCAAACTCTAACATCCAGAACCTTAGTGGTATGTCAATTCTTTGCTTTCATGGATTTCTTTGAAAATAGTTCATTAATACTTAGGGTGACTGATACTTACTGTACTGATATGAATACAGAATCATTTTCCAGTGATTCGTGTCATTCATTTTTTTAACTTTTTGGCTTTTTTTTTTTAACTATAAGATGAAGCTCAGGTAGAGTCTGAATGAATGCAAGAGATTACAAATCTTGTTCAAATTTCTCAAAAGTGCCAAAGTGAACTTAGAAATTTAATTTGAGCATGATCTCCTGTCAGCTTTCCACACAAGCCTACATTAACATAAGAGCCCCTATATTCACCTGACAGTATGTTATTACCATACTCTTTGCTGGACCTATTACAACTGAGTAATCCTAAAAAGCAGGTCAGACAGGAATCTATTTTAAAATAAATAGTATGGAAGTTATAAATAGGATTTGCTGGTGCTTATGAAGAAGTGTCAGATGCCCAAATAAAAAAATGTTTTGTCAATTTAAATGAAAATCATAATCCATATGCAAGAAAACACAACTCAGATGGTGTCAGAAATTCTGTCTTAATATCGGTCTAGAAATTTTGTCAAATCCTTCGTCACAGTGTGTTCCTTTCTTTTTCTAGTAAGGATCAAGGTTCCACTTTCACTGGACCTCATATAATTAGAAACTCATCTGGAGAATTTGCAGCATGGAAAAAAAAAAAAAAAGAAAACCGACAGAATTTTCTTTGCTTCCTTGGAACAGCTCTTTGATATGAAACTGTATTTTGTAGCATTGACCACCAAATTCACCTGTAGACTTCCTTTGGGAATTGAATGAACTCTGGATCTGTCACCTTGCAGCACTGCCTCATTCTGACCCCTTCAGACAGACATTTACACCGAGACACCTGCTCAGTGAAGGCTGTTAGATAGTAACTGGCTCAGAGTAATCTGCAGTCATTCAGGCTCTGCCAGACGGCAGCATCAAAGCCACAGTGACAATAAGCCTTTCAAGCTGAAAGTTGCTTCCCCTCCAGAGTTAGTGATTATTTTTGGGAGACCTTGAGGCATGTGTCTTAATTTAAAGATGTGCAGTGCCCAGGGATTTAGTAGTGAAAGATATCAATCGTAAATCATAAGTCCAAACCCTTTCACAGGGCTACTGCCACACTTGCATCGTGATCCAGTGAGTGTTTCACAGGCAGGCAGATGCACACTGATGCTCCCAAAGCACAGGCCAATGCTTAAAATGAAGGAGAGAAGTGACAATGTTTAGTTTTCTTGCTGTGCAGGATGCTTCATCAGAGCAGGCAGTTGCTGCCGAAAATCTACACAGCTGTGCCCCACATCTGAAAAGAACAAAAACAAAGTAATCCAGCTTTTTTTTCCTGTTGGTTAAAAGGGTCTGTGTGATTCAGGGTAAGAATGACACTGTCTCTGTGCTAAACTATCTTCTTTGTCAAGGGAGGCATGAAGATGCGGCTTCTCTGCAGGGAAAAGTACTGATGGCAATGTATTATTGAAGAAAAACATAGTGCTTTGGCTCCAATTTGGATTCCCATTATAAGGTAATGCTGTGGCAATGTTCTGTTAATGCAATGCATTTTGGCAGTGTTTTGCTTCATTGTCCTTTTTAATAAAATAGAGGCTAAAATAGTAGTGATAGATCTGCTTAGTGAGTTAACTCAGGTGGCAGTCTTGCTTCTCATATCCAGACCACAGAAGAGCCCTCTTGATTGGACCTTGCACCTGCTTGTACTTTGTGCCTTCTTCTGTTCCCTGAAAGGCAATCTGATCTGCATTGCAGATGATTCTTTAATCCTCAGGTCCTACTGGAGCATAACATTGCAAACAGCTGGCTTGAGAGCTGCAGGCCATTCAGCATGATTGAGGCTGTGAATACACATCATCTCCTGCCTGCAAGTGTGTCCACAGGTTGCTGCCCCTCTGCCACCCCTTCTCTGTGTCACTGCCTTCCTGCTCAAATGAAATTCTTTAACAGGAAAGAGACAGGTCAAAGCCACTCTGAAGAAAAATACTAGACTGTATAATAGCAGTTGATAACCTTACTCGCTTTTTCTGCCTCAAAAAAACAATCATAAAGTCACTCTGTGAACCTAATTAGCAAATGACTCAGTAGCTGTCCCTAGTGTGAGGCTTTATTTAAAAATCAAACACACCTGGGAAAAATCAGCAGCCATTTATCAAGCAGCTATCTCTCCAGAAAGAGAATGTAGGGCTTCGACTGTCCTCTAAGTTTTATTATCTTGTCTCCCCTCTGAAATTGAGTTAGACCACTGAAGGTGAGGACTGCTTATCTTTGTAACATACCAGCCCTATTTTACTTCCAGGCTGCTACTCTCCCTCGCAGCCCTGAAAGCAGTATGGCAAAAGATTCTCATGCTTTTTGAGAAATCTTGAATATGAATGAAATCCATCTTTTGACTATCTGGTTCTTTCATTCGTGGTCAAAACACAAGAGAAGGGAGATCAACTCAGAGATTTTGCTTGGGTCACTTAGCAACCAAGTAGTGAGCACGGAATCAGTTTCCATCTGGGACCAAACACCAGGTGTCGAAGAAGGAATGCAGAGAGAAATATCCTTTCAAATTTGTGGTAGTTTTGGATAAAAAATGTTGCAGTGTTTTCCTGAGATGAATGAGGGAAGCTTCTTCTTTACTTTAAACTTGAGTTAGATACTGAAATGAGTCCCAGTAGAAAGAACAAAATGCTATCAGATAAAGAGGTTTCCATACCAACAGGAAATTTCTGGTGGTTGCAATGGCTAGGGAGTTTGGATTAAGTCTCTTTTTCTAAGAGTCACAGTATTTGTTCATTATCTTGTCACTTTGGGCTCAAAAGTGCAGCCTCTGATTGCAGGGAAAAAAAGAAAACAAAACAGAGAAAACAAACATGGTTAGTAAGATGGATAATAGAGAATATGAAGTGAGAAACATTGTGCAAGAAAGATTTCACTCAAAGGAGCTCCTGTGAGCTCCAAGAGATACAGGTCTTCTTTACCCATCCCTGCCTCACTGCACTCCTGGTGTTGCAGTTAATTAACTTCTCTACCCACTGAAATATCAGCATTAGCAATTCACTTAATATCAAGTGAAGTGTGTGAGTGGTGCTGCTGAGAGGGATGCAATACCAGAGGTTACTCAATCACACTGAAAGGTTATTTTAATATGCTGCTTGTTTACACTTCCTTAATTGCCTACAAATGGTTCCAGCAAGTGGACTCTAGCACTAGCTTTTTGTGACACCCTGGATGAATCAAACATCCATCAGTTCTGCAAAAAAATGCTATTTGCTGCAGAGTGACCCTTTTAGTTCACTAGATCCTTGAAGAAAGTTGATGCATCTGCTCTGATTCAAATGCATGCCACCATTTTTGAAGATCCACGTATCTCTTACTCTGTTGAGAAACAAGAGAATAGGCACTAAAAGAAAAGATACATTTAATTCCATTTTACCAATATATCATCATCTTTTTTTAAGCAGCTCTCTGAGTAGTTTCTTCCCTTTCATAATTTAAAAAGCCTATTTTAATGCATGGATCCTTTGACATCATTTCCCTTTATAGAGAAACCTTTCTTTATCTAGGAAAAAAATAAGGAAAAATGTTCTCTTTTTTCCTAAAATAAAAACCTGGTTTTCTTCTTTTTTCCCCTGTGGCACTATGTTCAGCTACTCTCTACATCCTTAATACCCTTAATAAAACACTTATTTCTGAATTTTTTAATATATTTCATTTGATACTTCCTAAAAAAGAGAAGAAAAATGGAGACAAAAATGTATTCAGAGAAATTAATGTTAGGGAAAGGCATTTAATTAATATTTTTCAGCTTTAATGATACAGAGTCAGTTGAAATTCAGGTAGCAACAGAGAATTATATCTGCCTCGCATCATTATCTCCAAGCATAACTTTTATAATTGTGATTGCTGGGAATGTAATTATTAAATCCAGAGATCTCATCACCATATCTGAATGAATGTATTAGGTTGACAACTTTAAATATTTTTAGTTTTATAATATCCTGTGAACAAATTCAGTTTCTGTAAATATGGTCAAAAACCTCACAGACTATTGTGAGTTATAAAACCTGAAAAGACTTATAGGATTACTTGTAGCTTAAATCTAGATTTTTCTAATTCTGACTTCAAAGGCTTTCATGGATTATAGAAAACTGGTTTTAATCAAACCACCAAATCTTACTTATTGAGAGATTTCTCCACCATTATCAGACCACTCAGGATTTACCCCAATTATTTTAAAATTTAAGTATTTCCTTAAAATTAGTTTTAAGTAATTCTGCAGTGCCCTAATTAGCGTGGATCCTCAAAACACAGATGAAATACTCAATGTAGTATGCTGGCTGCAAAAGATGACTCATCATCACCTAATGCAAGCTACTCATCTGAACCTTGAAAAGGGAGCTCAGAGGAAAGGTTTGCACTAGCTTAGGTGAAAGATGAAATTGCAAGCATCTGTAGGGTGCATCACTTTAAGAAATATTGCTTTTAAACACCACCTGCACCAGAACTGCCATTCTTTGGAGCTGGATTGGTAACTTTGGTTATTTGTCAAACAAACTAAGTTTGTTACCAGCTAAAAGTTCTACTTGGAAGATACATCTTGTCATCTTCAAGTTATTCGTTCTGTAACATCAAAACTTCCAAAGTGAAATGTCCTCATGTCTTCCCCACAACAGAAAGGCTAACATTTAGGTAGCAGAATTCTCCAGGGAACAATAAAAAAGGCACAGATGAATCATTTTGACTGAGTTTTCCTCTTTTAAGGAAAATCTAGCTATGTTTTGAAACCAGCACTCTTCCAAAATGTCAATTCCAAGCACTGACTTTTCTGCTCCTTTTCCTAGTTTTTTTCACTTCCTCACATCTTCATCCACATAAAATATTTTGAATCAGGTGAGGTCACTGCAAGACTGCTTCTCAGCAAAAGACAGCTGCCTGCAAATGTTTTGTGGATCTTTACCAAATCACACATCAGTTTCATAGTGTTTCTCATTATCTGTCCCAACACAACTGCTTGCACAGTTCAGTAGAGAGAGATCATTCTGTGTATATTTCACTCCTTTGTACAGAGAATTTTATTTTATATCCAGTAAAAAATAATGTTGGCAGATGAATTTAAATGGCAATCCAAATAAATCTCATCCATTTCTGTTTGGTTGTATATGTGGTCTCCCACACCTCTTGTCCTTGTAAGTGAAGAAGGAACAATGCAATCTAGTTCAGGTAACTTTAGCCAGTCACTCTGAGCTAACTCCAGATGGTTAGCTCAACCATTTATTTCTTCAACTAAAAATAGATTTCAATTGGATTCAGTGCCCCTCAGGATCAACAGTTAATCCAAAAGAAGTACTTGCTTGGAGAGGAAAGAGTAGTATACTTATTTGACAGAGGTAGGATCGAGAGGTCTGAGGCCACAGTGGATGGCCAAGATCTCACAGTGGCCAGCTCAGCTTCTTGTGCAGTCAAAACTCCTTTGTTTCAGTTTTGCAGTCTTTGCAGCAGAAGTGATGGTTACTGGCTGCAACTATTTTACAGGTCCACTATGAGGTTAATCAATAACTGTAAAGTCCTTTGAAGATCAAAATAGCCATGAGAAAACTAGAGGCCAGAACGACAAACAGACCTTTTCAAATACAGTGTTGTAGCTGAATGTGTACCTGCTGAAACCGGTGGCATTTGTATTTTCTGCCCCAAATCCATTTCAAGGAGCCCAAGCAATTATTATCATGTAACAGTGGCACTGAGATCAATGACATGACAGAGCTGAATTTGGCCCAGGGTGTAAAATCCTGGAGAAACTTTAAAACTATGCACAAATCCTATTCTATCAATGTTATCTTGCCCTTATAAGCACAACCCGAAGTCTCACGTTTTCTGAGCTTGTGTTTTATGATCTCTCCCTGCCTGGACTCAAAGCAGTAATTTATGCAGCCTTCTTTGGCTGAGGCTTGCAGGATGCCTCGTTGTATGTCGCCCCATCATCTAACAAGAGCCCACATGTGAGAATGTTACACAACACTTCACAAGAGGTGTCAAGCTGACTAGCAAGTCATCACCCAAAATGTATGGAGTGTTATGCCATCAAAGAGACACTGAGGAGTTCAGCCTGCCTATTCTGCATTGTGAATGCACAGGTCTGCAGTTTTCAGTACCTGTAAAGACACAGCACCAGGTGAGAACTGCTTGCTCCTTGGACTGAGTCACAGCTGCAGCACTGGACACCACATTAGAAAGACAAATGAGGAAGGCCTGACCTGGAGATGGCACCCAAAAAGCATTTCTGGATGAACATTGACACAAGGTGGAACCCTCTCTTCTCTCCTTGCTCCTGTGACTCAGCGCTGCTCAGCATCCTTCCAGAAGTATTCCTCGCTGCTCCCTCTGCCCCAGTCACATTCACTAATTGACCAAGACTCGGGCTCTAAGTAACAAACTTCCTCTTTTCCACAGCAATGCCTTTCAAACTTAGTAGTGCAACACACATAACACATGCAGCTATGCCTCCCATCCACGTTCCCCTTCCCCTCCCTTTTGATTTAACAAGGCTGAGCCCAGCGCTTTTTGTCGTACAGAATCCAATCTTTGTGGATTGAAGGTCTCAGAGGAAAGAGAAAGAAAGGGGTGTTTTTAACTTTAGTCCTCTGGCATCACGCTTATAACTGTAATGAAATTTTTGGCTGTTAGAATAACAGGGCAGTGTTTTAATTTAGAACATTAGTCACACAGTTTAGGTGACAAAACAGTGAGCAAATTGTATTTTGCAGAAGAAACAAAAGGATTAAACAACTGCTACCAGTGAAATAAATTCTAGCTATTATTTCCAGATATCAGGTTTAACACAGGTAAGGGAGTTCTTGAACAATCATAGGTAAACTATTTTATCACTGTATCCTTGTAAATAGAAAAAGGTTTCTTGCCGCAATTAAATTTCCCATCTCAAAGCCTAACCAAACTGTGCATTACATTGGCAATGTAAGGAAACTGATCTCTGATTATCCATGACAATAATTTGGCTAATGGTAGCACTTTTAGGAGCCCTCCTGCAAACAGTTTGCCAGCTGCTGACATGCCATATGCACTGAGGAAATTAGCCTAATTGCTTTGTCTGCAGCTGACATAATTCCCAGTTAGTATATGTGGGTTTGTGGAATGCATGTGTAATTTAGACTATGAGGATAGCTGTGAGCACAAGATATCTATTTGGCCAGGCTGACACCTGAGGCACTTGCTCCTTCTGCAAACCAAGTGTGTTAACCTTGAGCCTGCTCTACTGCCCCAGCAAGACCCAGGCTACATGTGATCTAAAGAGCCTGGGCCTTTGTCACACTATGACCCATTTGGCAAAAGATCACACCACCTCAGCAAAGGCCCTGCAACACTAATTCTGCACAGTGTTCGCTCCAGACCCCAAAGCAAGCCTGAAGGTGACCTTGCTTCCTTTTTCATTTTCTCACTACGAATTTATTAGACAAGGTATTGGTATGCAGGAAACTGTTCCTATGCACTGAGGAACACAAGAGCTTTATTAAAATTTTTCAAATAAAAATCTGTGTTGTAACACAGGACTTAGCAAAGAAATATACTGAACAACCTATCAAATGTCCAATATGTATTTTCTAGGTGAGCAAATAAGCAATTATTGAATACTTTGAAAGCACTACAAATGCTACAAGTGACCCTACAGGACCAGTGAATTTTCTTTCAAGGAATGCAGACTACTAATTGTGTATGGTCTCAGTCTCCCATCAGATGGAGGATCTCTGTAAGAAGAGGTTCTGTCTTTTGACATTGCACAAACCTTCTCCTTCTCCTGACCTCATCATTCAGCCAGTGACTCAGCCTGATATCAGAGGGCAAACACTTACCTGATGAGATTGAAAGCTGAGGTCCAGACCTGCTGTGACAATTAAAGATCATCAAGTGCTTTTTCTAAGTGGAGATTTGTTTCCTGGCTAAATTGCACTTCAGGTAATGGCACTCTTAAATCACCTTAAATCACCTCCCTGCCTCAAACAGAAGAGTTTCATCCCAGACATAGTTTCAGCTGGAGACAGACACCTTCACTTTCACTTCTGCTGGGATCATCAGCATATTCAGCCTTACACAATGCAGAATTTCCCCTCAAAGGCGGCAGAATTTCAAGCCACTTGGCTCCAATCCCGTTTCACAGCTTGTGTATTAATTAATGAGACACTGTTACTCAGGCCAGACACTGAAGGGCTGGGGCTGGCACTGTGGTGATCCAAAGCTGCATGGTCTGCAGGAAAGTTGAGTCAGGCTCTGAATTTCAGACAGCCAGGGAGATAATTTTTTTCTTCTTAGACGGCAAATGGTGCTGTAATGACTACTTTAAACTAACTTAAAAGGCTTCAGAAACAAAGTACTTTCCAGAATAATAACATGTTGGATGTTATTAACATCCTAACTTCCTGCCACTAGCTGCAAAGTATTCTGGTAAGAAGGAAGGATATGATTTAGTCTCACGGTCATTCACTGGGGGGCTGCAGAGGCCCCCAGGAGCAGTGTAACAGGCAGTGTGGAGGTCTGGAGAGTTATTGCCCAGAACACAAGATAGTGTCTCTAGCAGGCTCTGCCATCAACATCAGCTGGCTGCTGTAAGACACCAAGGTGTTTTATTCCCTGTTGCTTGACACAACAGGGATGTTGGGACTCTGAGGTTTTTTACAGTCTCTAGCAATAAGCACATTGCAATTGCTCAAAGCCATCACAACTCCTGTGCCACCAGACTGTCTCTGTTCATCTTAATTTCTATTCTTTCTTTGCCTGGTATCTTTGTCTGTCTCCCTTGCCAGTCTTCTGCTATGACATACTTTTTCCTCAACAGCCCTAGGATTTTGTGCTTCTGATCCTCCTCTGCTGTGTTCCACATCTACTTCATTTCATCTGTCAACATTAAGACTTCCATTAACCACACTAAATTTCTCCTGGATGTTAGCATAGGAAGCACTTCGAAACACAAGGCTACGCATCCACCTCAACAAAGACGGGTCCAGAGAATGCCCACAGCAATAATTGTGGCGTCCCAGTATGAACAGCAGAGAACAATTGCTATGACATCCACAGAGACAATGGATCCTAGTCCTCCTCTTGTGGCAGAAAGCAAGACGACCTACTTCTGGAGCTGCTGTCCAGGACCTCATCAGCTTGTCTGAAATTGCAGATGGGGAAATAGCAGCGCTTTGTGCTGAACTTCATGACCAGCGCTGGGTACATGGGATGCATACAGGCTCTCCCAGTTGCCCTGCTGATACATAAAAACTGCAACCAACCATCACTCTATGCCTGCTCTCAGGTCTGATGATGAGTCATTCTTAGAGGAGTTTGTCAGCAAAAAGCTGAAAGTATAGTCTCACCACTGATTTTTAGCAGCCAAAGTGAGTGGCACTTTCTAAACAATTTTATACTAGGTGAAATAAATCTAAGCAATGTCACCTTATTTCTTTGTCGTTGACTGCTCTTACAATCCTGCCTCGTGAAGGCAGACAAAAGGATTACAGAATCACAGAATACACTGAGTTGAAAGGGACCCACAAGGATCATCAAGTCCTGACCCTCTGCAGGATCATCCTCAAGAGTCACACCAGGTGCCAAAGAGTATTTTCCAAGAATATGCAGAATTACTCGATTTGATCCTGCTCTCCCCATGCCACAGAATTACTTCATTTGCCAGTAGTTTGGAGTGCTTTGGGCCCAAAATCTCTTAAGGGAAGTCTGAGCAGTCTGTCATGGAAAACACACAGGTTGTACGTCAAAATATCATGGGGGAATGTGAGACTTCAGCAGAAGAGAGCAACGCTGCTCGCTTTATAAGAGCCACATCAGATCACCTCCTGTAAACAAAGCCAGCAAGGGTTTTCAGAAGGCAAACATACCTGTATTCACTTCTTGTGGGATGCAGGTGTTTTCCACCAAAGCCATACTTGCAGGATCTTCTCTTATTTGGTGGAAGGGAACTAAACCCAAATGGTGTTCTAACTTTGAGATGCAACATTTCTTTCATCTTGTTCCAAGTAACATTGCTTTCTGATTTATGTCCCATATATTAAATAATTTACAGCCAAGGGACCTGCTGGGCTGGCTGACACTCATCTTTTTGCCAGGCTCATAGCACAGAATATTTGAGTTTCTTTTTTCTTTGTATTAGTCGGAAGAGAAAATTATTTGATCCAGTTAAAGAAGTAGTGTGGTTTCCTGCTTGAGCTTTCATTTGTTTGGGTATTTTTTGCTGTTTTTTTTTCTTGTAATTAGGGATACACAGTTTATATTGCCTTTAATCACAGCATATGCACTCTGTAATTACTCTGTAAATACATGCATATGAATTGTTTATATATGTGGAGGTGGGAGAGCAAGAAAGTAGAGGTAATTATGTGTATAGGGAAATGTAATGATTAATTATCTGGAGTACATAATCTTACCAAGAGGCTTGATAAAGTGCAAGCACAACTGTCTCTCCTGTGTGTTAATTACTTACAGAGAGTTTGATCCAGCTGTTTCTACTCATGGAAATTCCCATTACAGTCTATCTGAAGGGGGGTCCATAGGCTGAATCCTCTGAGTGCTTTCCCTAAGCAAACAAATCACATCCACATACATTCACCCTAAAATGCATGAGGCTGCCATTAGGTCATGGGGCTGGCTATGCACTTAGCCCAATTTAACCTTACAGCCTTGCACCCACAAAGAGAAATGAGATGTGTTATCACTGCAGTTCATCAGATTCAGGGGAGACAGAAGAGAGATGTGCACAATTGAAAAGGTCTAACCCAGGATGTCTAATCACAATATTTGTCATTGGTCTCTGTAACAACCAGGTGCATGAAAGAAATTTGCTTTTTGCATCCATGACAGAGGGGACTGAGCCAGATTTTTACACCCTTCATCAAGGCAGTTTTCCAAAAGAACTCCACGTACAGTAGCTGCTTGTAGGAAAAGCCTGCTTTTTCTTCCAGAGTCAATGCATTAGCAAATAGTACTTTGCCAAGAAATTGCATCATGACTTAAGTTTGGATAATTTCAAGGGAAATGCCACTGAGTTGATGAACCAGGCACCACTTCCCTCAGGACCTGGTGGCCAGTCAAGCAGTATGACTTATCATGGTGTGGAGGTGCTGTTTGCATCAGGGAGCAGAGAAGAAGCAGACAAAGAACGCTTTAACTCCCTGACTCTAGGTTTATGCCAGTCAGGCATGGCACAGTGAAACCAAACAGACATATATGATTTCTTACTTCACATACAAACTACTACAGATCTTTCATGTTTGCTTAGCTAATTTCAGCACAAGTTTTTCTCTTCTAGTGTGGTGCAAAGTACATTTCATGACTCCCCAAATTAGGCTCTCAAGCAGCAGTACCTTTCTCTCATCCTTGCTGTCTCCAGAGGCCTCGCTTTGCCACCAGTTGTGATGACAAGCAGAGTTGATACAAACATATTTTGTTTGTGAGCAAGGGAAGTCCCAGCTTAGATCATCACCTTCATAACTCCTGCTTCTGACTTTGGGGTCAATAAATGTCCATTCATTAGGGCCTCTTTCTCCTATCACTAGGGGCCTCCTCTCCAGATCTCCTCTCCAGAGGTACTGGTCCCAATACACCTGCTTACATCATAGCAAGTCTGACCTGTCTGCCTGCATGTTTCCTCACAATTCTGTTTTTCCTCTTAGTGACCAAGCCTATCTGTCATTTCTTGCATGAACAGGCTGCATGAGAAAGTATCTTTTAAAAGTTCCCTTTGGTTATTGCAAACCTAGATCTGTGGAGATGCAAATTTCTTTTCCTTTCCATTCATCCAACATTCCAAGGAAGCGAAATGGCCTAGCAGGAAAAAAATTGTAATGGGGATGATCTTGCTCCAGGACAGATGTAAGAACTTGAATGCTGAACCAAGGGCATGCTTCTGCATTGCTGCCTCCCTGCAGCAGTCTGGTTCAGGAAATGGGATATATATACTCAGCTTTCTAACATCAGTTTGGATATGACTGTTTTTCATGAAGATGTCATTGCTTACTTTGCCTGACTGAATGCAGTTCTGATTTTACAGGGAGCTTATTTCACTGGATTGCAATTATTATTTTGTTGTCTATACCACTCCATGTCTTTCTTAGAACATTCCAACCTATGCTGTTACAGCTCATGTACCAGGACACAGTGTAATCTTTGTCTGCTTAGAATTATCTCAACATAAAACTGAGATTAAAAAAATTTGGTTTTATTACAAGCCCAAGCATTAGTTAATTCCAGTCCAGAGATTAATGGAGTGAATGTTTATAAAACAGCATCAGGTTAATTACATCTGAAGCTACATTAAGCCATATAATTTCATTCAACTTCTTAATGAAAAGGAACACTTCAATGTCTCAGTCAAGCTGTACTGCAATATTGCCCTATATTTTCATAATTTCAGATCTTTCTTGTAGCAAAGAATAGGTAGGAAGTTATACTCTAAGACTTCTCCAGTTCTTAGTTGCTCTTCATTGCATTCAGTAAGGTAGAGCATTAGTCTCTTTTTAAATGTTCCTTCCCTTTTTACAATCCATCCTGTAAGTCAGTCTCTTTTTAAATGTTCCTTCCCTTTTTACAATCCCCCCTGTAAGTCAATGATATGAATATTGGAAACATCAATAATTATTAAAAATTTGAGAGCAGTGCTAGTTCATTTTTTTCACAGTGTTAGAGAATTTTTTTATCTTAATGGTGTTGGTGGCATTCAGAACAATCTCAATCAATAGGCAGAAACTAATTTCACAGCTCTGATCCCTCCACAGCCAGATTCTCTCAGCTGCAGTGACACCTATCAAAACAGTGTGAGGTCCAATCCTCAATCAAATGCTGTTTTGATGAAATCAAGCGCAGCACAACTTCTTCATGCTCCCATGATTTCAAGAAGAGCCACAGGAACAGGCACATCTCTGAAAAAAACCAGCTCTATTGGTACCAGACTACATGTAAATCACTGAACTTTGTCTCAGCCTTGTCAGTATTGAAAGAAGAAGTGCTGTAAATTCATGGTCTGATATGAAAGCTGATGGCTCCGTTACCTCGCTCATGCTAAGTCTTGACCTGCGAGGAACTGGGCCACAGCAACCACCACATGCAACACACCCAAATGCCTATGAAACAGACTATCTAAAAGATAGTGTTACAGACAAATATAGACTAAATTTTGCTCTTTTTTTCTATGAAAAATAGCTAACTGCAATCCTTGCAAAATAGTTGATAAGTCACAGTATCTCTGCCATGATTTAAATTACAGGACTCAAACACAGCACAATTTTTAAGGCTTTAGCTATGAAAGATAGCAGAACTACTTCCAAAACATGGAAAATGCAAATGACTTCTACAAACATGAGATCTATCAAATTAAATTTAACAAATTTGGCTTCATCAAGCATTTCCTTCCACTCCCAGAAGAGTACACTAGCTAAATATGTGGTGATGGTCTACAGACTTGTCTCCTGATTTTCCAAGTTCCCCTTCCCCATCCAGAGAGCACAGGCAGATCAGCTCTCAGAGTAAAGAGGTACTAGATACAAAAGAGGTACTAGATACAAAAGTCTTTCCAGCTTTCGGGGACTGTGCAGAATTGCATTGCACAAATCAAAGCACAAGCTTTAATTGTGTAAGCCCAAGTGAAAGCTTGTTTAAAGAGACATCATAAGAGTTCCAACTTCTTAAATAATCAGCAGGAGCTTACCTGATATTAATGACCCATAGGAAAAAAAAAAGACAAAATAACTTCAGTTAAGATGATGTTCTGGCTTCCAGCACTAAAGGAGGTTCTTCACATCTTCAAAGGTGAGTTCAAGGTACAGAGGTTCCTTACCGCTGTAGCATTAACAATTAGCATAACTTTTTAAAGAAACTTGGGTTATTTGATGAATTCTATGCCTCTATCTGATTAGCAATAACTCAATACATAATTCAAAAAATATCAGGAGTATTAATAGTACTGTAGAAATGTTGAGCATATCGCAGTAGTCAGACTAGAAAAAAATAGAGGAGACCTCTAGTGTGGAAAATCATGAAGACTCTTCTCCCACAGCTCCTTCAGTGGGCAAAAGGAATGCTGATCAGTCCCATTTTTACAAAAACTTCCCATTAAGGAGCAGCTGTAGCACAACAATCTCTGGGGTAAAACCAATCTTTCCAGAGTTACACGAACCAATTCTGCACACACCTACTTCTCCTAGTTATGGATCACTGCTCCATGTGCAAACGTCAAAACTAAGGTTTGGCACTCCCATAAAGTGCCATTTTACTCATTGTTGTCCTATTTTCTGATAAAGAAAGAGAAAGATTTGGAAAACTAACCAGAATCACAATATTTTGCTGTCAAAGCCAGTTTGCTTCATGCAACCCTGTGCTTGGACCGCTGTCTTTAAAAGAAGCAGAGAGTAAACCTTCTATCCCATCAGAATGGCAGCATCCTGCAGAAATCCTGCACCCCCTCTCCTCAAGTATAAATACTTACAGAAGGTGGGGGTAACCAAGAACAATGTCCAGCCTTATCACATCTCACAATTCTGAGATATTTAGAAATTGTTTCTATAAAATGCTCTTTTCCCACTGGTTTCACTGGGTTTGAACTGATGAACACTAACCCACATCCTGGCCATCTGTTCAAAAGAGCAAAGTACAAGAGTTTCACAAGGCATTTCAATCTGCTCTGTGATCATATAGTATTACTGAAACACAATAACCTGGGTAAAAGAAACCATAAAATATAAAAACATAAAATAGAATAGAAGGCAAATAAGCATTGTGTTCCATTACCGAGTAAGCATAACTCAATTATAACATACATGAAATAAAATTTTCAGTTCCTAAAAGCAACTTGTTCAAATTCAGAACTGCAAGAAATCCACCAATACCCAGTGCAAAATATTTGTGAGCACTCTCACTATTGAATAAATTAAAGATACTAACAGATCAAGGAACAGATATTGTAATACAAAAAAATATGTCAAGAAAGGAGAAGCCAGAAGCCCATTAAATAGAAATTATTAGAAGTACACTTCCAAAATTAAGCATTGCTTAACAGAAAATTTTTCTTGTTTTGGAAAAAGTATAGACATTAGAATAAGTTGCCCTGGGAGATGATGGAGTCCCCAGGCCTGGAGGTGCTTAAGAGGCATTTGGATCTGGTGCTGTGTGATGTGGTTTAGTGGTTCAGGGCTTACAGTGGCAGTGAAAAGGGAACAATTGGACTGGATAATCTTAGAGGTCTCTTCCAGCTTTGATTCTGTAGTCACAGCTTACTTTGGGATCTTTGCTGTCCTTTGAATTTCTTTCATTCATCTTTAAAGCATCCTTTGACTTTGGTGGGCTTTGAATCAAGAACTCACAAGCTGCAGGCACTGTAATTAAATGCCTCCACTTTATAACTGGCATGACTATTAGTGAATCAAATGAAGTTAAGTCTGCAGAGCGTGTCTGCAGTAAAACAAGTCTGGAGCAGATCTTAGGCTTACTACAAAGCATCTCTGCAGTTGAAAAATTCCGTGGCTTTTTCTGTGATAGAAATCACTATAGATATTCATGATGTTATACTTTTTCACAATGTGAGTAACTGTGATAATCACTAGACTAAGGCCTTGACTTTGTATTGCCCACTGTTATTGCTCTATTACAAAGGTATCAGCACCAGGACCCAGGAGACTTATTGATTGCCAGCCTGGATTCTGGAAAGGGGAAATGAAGCAGGCTGGGGCAGTTGTTGGTGCTTTTGGCAAAGGCAGGACTTCATTATTCAAAATCAAGCACTTTAGCATCAATGAAACTCTGCAGTTATGGCTTGTAGCTCAGTTTGAGGAGATTCACCCTGGACCTCTTTCACAACAAATCCCATCTGCTTTAGCAGTATAAGTGGAGAGAAACATCCTGCAGCATTTCATCTCCCGTGCTTGGTACTCCGCTCTGCAGCCAGCACCCTGAGCTAGGTAACACTTATAGAGGAGGATGCCTAAATGAGTTTTTCAGCTGTTTGTGGGGTGCTAGGGGGAAAAAAAATTAAAATCAAAGCATCTACTACAAGCTGTTGTTAAACATCTTACTGCATGCAACCTGCTCAGATTTGTCTTTCAGTGAAAACTTAAATAACAATTGTTGATGCACTTTGTGGAGTGACAGCCACGCTCTGCATGAATGTCATGCCCCACAGGTCCTCAGCAGTGCAGTGCACTACACATGCACAGGAGGAAGGCTCTGTGAACAAAGTGAAAACACCACAGAAGCAGGAGCAGCCTTTGAGAACAAAACGTGTGATACAGACAAATAGGCAACGCCATGCAAATTTCAGTTTAAATTAGCTGGGTCAGCAATCACAGGAGCCACAACAAAGTAGCAGAGCAACCGATCAGTGTCCACCCCCTCTTGGCTGAGCTCTGGTTGTCATTTCCCTGCTGTCCTCCCCAGCCAGTGGTTTGCTTCCCGCATGGATGAGCAATCCAGCTTCAGTGGGGTTGGAGAGGTTGATCACCCCAGTACCTCCTCATGCTGGTAACCAGGATAGGGCTTTGATCTGCAGGAGCAAAATATCTAGAGCCCACTTGCTGAGGAGAGGGATTTCATTGCATGGGGAAAAGACGTTTGGAAGCTACACATGGAAATAAACCCTGGACAGGAACCCAGCACCAATCTTTAAAAACAGGCTGTATCTCAGGCTTATTTTCTACCTTAGAGGAAGGATATTTGTGTGAATAGAGTGCATCCACACTTGAATGCAATTCTATGTGCAACTGCCAACATTTAGAAAATATTTAATTATTCTTTACCTCCTTGCCTTTTTTTATGTTCCGTCACACAACAGTTGCTGCCTAAGCAAAAAGCTAGTTTGGGGGTTTTCAAACGTGCTTTGGGGGAAGAGTCTCCAAAACAACATTCATGTGACAAAATTACTAGAACTACCTGACAATCTTTGAATTCATGCCATTTCAATTAAAAAGGTTTAAAAAAACCCATAGTTTTCACAGGAGCCTTGTTCATTGTAGCTATAAGACAAAAGACAACACATCCACCATGTTAATTAAATAGGAGAGAGGAAAATCAGAAAGTAGAAGTTAGGAACTAATTAGCATAAAATAGATAATGGGTGAAAGAACCCCTAGAAATATGAGATAGGAGAAAAGTAGGTTTTGCTAAGGAGAGGATGAATAATAACATTTTATTCCCTGCTAAAAACACATTCTTGACCATATCATATTTAGCCATTTTTAAAAGTGAAACGTAAATATAGATTTTATGGACTTAGAGGATTTTGGGGGAAAGATGAATGGGAGTTGCTAAGAGAGCTCTGTAGGAAGGGATAATTTAATAAATTAAAAAAAAAAAAAAAAAAAGAAGAGCCTTTATATGTAAAATGAACAAATCTTACTGGTCTTACATACATACATAATTCAGCAACCATGAGATTGCTGTTTGACCAAGGACACTGGCTGGTTGGCAACACACTACATCAAGGTGTGTTATGAGGGACTCTGTCCCAAACCTGCCCACAAACACTTTGTGCATCAGACCAGAGAACCCCAAGCTGATGCCTTCCAGGAAGCTGTGCTGCACCTTTAGTGTGACTGGCACTGGTTTAAGCAACTGGCTTAAGTGTGTGACTGAACAGAGACTGAGGGCCAGTTCTTCACAGCTGCTATTTTTTGTGTGTCTTTTATGTGATATTTCATGCATGTTTATTCAATAGCTCATTTGGCTCCCGGCCAATAATCTGCAGGTAAGCAGAGATTTTGATTTATTCTAAGGTGGGGCCTTTGGCAGGACAGAGAGGAGTATTGCACACCATGTTGTGTTACCAGTTAAATCAACACATCACTTCAATTCAATATAGAATATTAGACACACTATCATTTTTCCTGCATCTGTTTCTTCAGCATTTTGAGAAGTTAACAGGCAAAGTAGGCTATAGAGCTGATCCCACTGCTCAACGGAACAGAGCGCTTTGAATTGTTTTGACAATGGTTTGATTCATTTTATTTCATCTCAATAGGGAATAAAGTTCTCTGCAGAAGGGAAGACATAACAGGAAATCACAGCCAGGATTATAAGCATCAGTTTATGGAGGGGAAATGATTAATTCATCTCGTTTCTGTTGAACCTACTTGTTTCTGAGATGTGGAGCAGGCTCTGAGTAGAAGCTGCATGGGAGGCAGGCAGGAGCTGGAGCCATAGTCCCCAAAACCTGCATTGATTGCAGCACGACCCTTGATCAAAAAATACAAGAGTCCTGAGCAGTGATTGCCATTACATTTGCAGCTGACATTTATAACCTGCTCCTGCTTCAATTCAAGAATTAGCCTCAGAGTTAGCTGCATCCCACAGAGTAATGTGTTAATCACTAGCACTGTAACTACAATAAAGGGGACATTCACTGCCTTTAGCATAGCAGTTGTCTCCACTGTGCTTCACTCATTAGGACCAGCATCTTCTGATTAGCTGCAGGGACACCCCCTGGAGTCACATTAATCCTGTCAATTCAGTCAGTCTCTGCAGCTCTGCAGGATATAGCTGCTATCTGCAGCCAAAGAGAGTTCAAAGAGATGCTCTTCTGCTTGTTCTAAGTTCAGCATGGCAAAAGCTGCAAGAACCCTCCCATGTGTGCTCTGCAAGGGGGGCTGGCAGAGACCTAGCAGGGCCTTCAGCCACACAAGGAGCAGCCCAGCAGGTGGGTGGCAGGACACAGGGCATGTCACTCAGGGGCTGGAGTGGTCACAGCAGAATGCAGGGCCAGCAGCCTTCCAGCACTAAGACCACGCCTGGAGCCAGTCCCCTTGGGTCTGCTCACTCAGTCCCTGGGGTGGAAAGCAGGCACACACACACCAAGGAGGACTGCAGTTGTCAGGGATGCTTGGAGTGCTTGCAATAACCACCCCAGCTGAGGTCCCACCTGTATCAGTCCTGTTGAAGGGAGGTCTTTCTTCATCGCTTTGGGCACTCAGAGAGGAGATACTGCCCCAACACCCTCTCTGCCTGTCCTGACCTGCCCTGAAAAGTGGCTATCTGGGACCACCTTAGTGCCTTCACAAGGTGTCTAAGGAAAAGCTACTCTTTTCATCTCCACAACTCTTGGGAGGCTCTCCAAGACCACCATGATACATAAATATATGGCTAAATGCCATCTGTTAAAGTAAATTAACAAGAAACATGTAACAAGCTGGCTGGGTGGGAAAGATTTCCTTGGCAGTTTTCTCTTTTTGCTGCTGTTCAGCTGTGGGCAGCATGAGCTGGGACTTGTATTGATTGTTCTGCTTGTAATTTAGCATAAATGCAAATGCAGGTTGAGACCCAGCATGTTCTGTTTAGTAGAAACCATGAAGAGAAAAGGAAATTGCTATAAATTAAATGTTTCTGTCTCTACAGGCATTGAGATGGGGATTATGATTTATTTTAGCAGTGGCAGAGAGAGGCAGTAACAACAAAACAACATTTATTTGAAGAAGAAAGACTGAGTAGGAGCCTGCCATCAGTAGCAAAAGTTTTTTACCTCAGTAAGTAAAATAAGAGATTTCAGGATATTGTCAACAGATAACAGCATAGAAAATGTTTGCAAACACATAACATGAGAGAAGCCATACATTTCATACCAAAGGTTTATCTGCTTCAGGACCCTGACTCCAGCCTGACTGCAAGCTGAATCCTAGGAAAGACTGAGCACAAGGAAAGTACACCTAGCACTTTCCTCAGAAACTCAACCACACCTTCATTCGCAACACTGGCATCTTTCTGAGCCTACTGCAGACACCTCTTTTAGATACCTTTGTTGGCCTGGTTTCCACACATCTGAGATCAAACATCACGTGCGGATTCAGCCACCTGCTAGCCCAGCACTTCTGATTCAAGCAGTTTTTTCAAAGAAAGCTCAGATTTATTTAAGGTAGAAGAGTTGTCTACTCTCCACAAATTACTTAGACTAGTGATCTCAGCTCCCTCCAAACTAATGTTTGACAGATTAGTACTTAAACAAACCATACAGTTTGTAAAATGTCATTCAGAGATGAACTGAAAGCATTTTTTTAACTAAGATGCATGATTTCAAAATCTATTCCTACCCTTGAAAAGGTATGATGTGGCTGTTCAATCCTTGACATTTACTTGAACTTTTACTAAAGAATTTTCTTAGCAGAAGAGAAAAGAATTTTGATTTGCATTGGTTTATTACAACTGGTTGGTTCATGTTTATTACATTGGTTTATTACTATTGGTTTTTCAAGTTCTTTCAGAACTGCAGAGCCATTATGAATATGGAAAAGGAATCTGATTTTATTTTAGTTTGTATATCAACAATTGAATTATAAAGCAAAGAGTCAAATTCTGACTCAGCAGAGTTTCACAGATGAGACCAATAGTAAAATTAAAACCAAGTAAAAGACATTAGTACATTCAGGGTTTTGGGGGACTTTCACTTTAGTACAGTATTCAAACTTACTGGATGCAATTAAGGAAAAATACTTCTCTTTCTGGGCAATTTTGGCCTGGTTTTTGTGGTCTTGTTCCATAATCATCACACTGGTCTCATCCCAGTGCATTCTGTCTCAAAAACAAGTGATCTCTAAATTAACTCACACTGGGACAACCAAAGCAAAGTTCGCAGAACCACAGCTCGCAGCAAGAGCAGAAATAAAAAAAATCTTCTTGTGACTCTGTACACCACTGCAGTGGCATTTTTAGTAGCAGCAGACAAGGAAGGCCCAGCACAAAAATAACCTTGCTGTCCTTACACTTAGAAGCATGCCAAGCTGGCACACTGCTGCTCTGCTGAGAACAGCTTGGGAAGGACAGGGGTCTCCCAAATCTCTCAGAGAACAAATTGCCTTTGGAAGCACAAAACAATTCTTACCTGGCTGCACTTCTGCTACCTTGGTGTGATGCTTTCAAAAGCTGCCTTAATTCAGAAAAGTAAGTGGATAGTAAGACGAGTGACAGCAAAGCAAGGTGACATGAGTTGTGCTGTTGGTCAAATCTACATGGCTTTGGAGAGAGAGGGTATTCACAACTTCTCCAGGCATGCCTGGAGCTCTAGCAGAGGCACTGCATGAAATTGCAGTGATTTATCCAAAAGGAAAAAAAAATAATCTAAGACCTACACAGACTGCAGGCACAGTACAAAACTGCAAAGCCCATAATCCTCTCCCTGAGAGAAATGAAGCACAAGCTCAGTCCTCATAGCATAAATACAGAGCCAGACACCCACAGCTTGCCACCTGTATTCCTTAGCTGTTCCATTTCACTGCAGTCTGCACTGCTGCAGCTCTCCAATCATCACAGTATAATCAATCCTGAGCCTTTTGTAAACCCTCAGTTCTAGGAGTCAGAACAGAAGAATGAGTTCCCGCTTCTGGAAAAACAAAGGCTTCCAACCTCACATGATGTTGAGAAAAAAAGTAAAACCACGAACCAGGAATTGCAAAAGTAGCAAAAATTTATGTATTTATTTTTCAGGGTCAGAACTGAAGCTCACAAGTTTTGACTACTCTACAAACTGCCACATAGTTGTGTTTGTTGCATAAATTTTCCTCAGGATCATCTGGCATAATCTTGCAAATGTCTTTGGCATTGATTTACTTTTTAGAAGTTGATTCTTTAGAAGGTGCTAAGAAACAGGTGTAAAGACACAGGTAAAGCTATTTTCAAACTTGTAAAGATGTTTATAGTGGAAGAGTAATTTACTTGAAAAGAATGTACAGGAAAAAATGGGAGCTCTTTTTCTCCAGTCATTAGGACAGCAGCTGAAATGTAGGTTTGATTTCCCCTCTACCCTTTGAAGACTTTCATGATGCTAACCAATCATATCTGTCCTCTTGAACAAGTGGGTATCACTTTTCTGTTTGCAGGGATGGGGACAGCAACCCCCAGGGTTGCCAAGGCACCCACCATGCTCTTTACCTGGAGCCCAGTTACCAAGAGAGGATGGAGCATGACCTCAGGAGAATAAAACTGCTAACAAAACAACAACAACAACAACCACCACCAAAAAAAAGCCAAAAAACCAAACAAACAAAAAACCAAAAACAGCAACCAAAAAAAAAAAATGCGTAGAAGAGTAATGTAGGAACTTGCAACTCTGATTTTTCCTGTGCCAGATTTTCTAATCCAAAGACTGCAGAGTCCCCTGGAGTTGTTGCTGCTGGAGACAGAGCAGCTATTTCCATATCCACAGGGCCAGATTGCTGAGCTTGGCTTGGGAGTTGGTCCTCACCCATGTCTGTGATGCTCCGTGGCTGGGTCATCAACGCCGAGCCAAACTTGGTGACACACCTGCTTCCCCTGTGAAGCTGGAACAGCCAGTCCATAAAACATAAGGAGTGAAAATTAGCATCTCTAACACAGCAGATAAAGTCAGCTGCACTAATACAAGCAGACTTTACCTCCATTCCCAGGAGATCTGAGACACAGACTGCCCTGGACTGAAGAGATAACATAGCTTGAACAGAGCGAGCAGAGTTCTCTGCTCTGTGCATTGACCACGCATTAAGGGCAGGTTACAACAGCAGAAATACAGCTCAGAGCAGCTCCTTCCTGAGAATCAAAGGTAAGAATTAATGTGGGGCTTGGGGATAACCAAAACTCAGTCGGTTATGCAGCACTGAGAGCTTAGTAATATCTTCTCATTATTAGTGGAATCACTATACCCATTTGTTTGCTTAGGAGCACTGATTCTGCCTCTGTTAGGTGAAATTTGGGGATGGATCATATATTCTGAACCATTTTTTGTTTCTCTTGATGACACCTGTCAGTTACTCAATAGCTGACAGCAAATGTTGTTCTATTGATTTATTTTTCTAACACTACAAATCATGCCAGAAGATGGATGTGAGCCTCTTATAGTAAAAAACATTTTTTAAAACAGAAAGAAAAAAAAAACAAAAATAACCACTAAGCACAGCTTGCTTCCCCCCCCACCTCTTAAGGTAAATGGATAGTTACAAAAAACCTTTTTTTTTTTCCCTTGGTTAAAGCTTGCCATCTGGTGGAATGAGATCAAATCAGCTGCTCTGCTGTGGGAGGAAAATAGGGGAAAACACCCTTTTTCTTAGAGAAACAACCATCTGGTATTGCTATAAGACAGAAGCTGAATCCATCAGATACAGCTGACCTTGTCTGCCTGCAAAGCTAAATATGGAGCTGAAGAATGAATGTTGGCACACCAGTAGATTTCGAACTTTGACAGCACAGGAGCTTTATTTAATTTTATCAGCTCACGCAAGAGGTTTTAGATTGTGCTCAGTAAAGACACACTGCCATTCTCTGATAGAATTTTGAAAGCTAACATTATTTATGTTGTATAAATTATATTTTATTATTTCAAATTGAATGAAAGAAAATCTCTTGAGGCCAGATAAGTACTATCCTTTATTCCTGAATTAGCCCTTCAGAAAGATTCTTGCTAGCCAGCATGTTTTCTTATGAGAAAAGGTAGGACAGAGAAAGCGCAAGAGGTGAGGGGGCAGAAGATAAAGAGTAAAAGGGAAGGAAATAAAGGCAGGTGGAGGAGGACAGGAGCAGGGAGAGGAGGAGGGAAGCGGGAGAAAAAGAGAAGCAGGGGAGAAAGGGGAAAGGAAAAGGGGAGGGGAATGGAAGAGATGGGAGCAGAGAGGGGGAAAGAAACCAGGTCCTTCACATGAATTTCAATTTGATAGTACTAGTGATAGTCCTAGTAACTTGAAGAAGTGAAAAAATGTAGGTTGCGGAGTTGCCAAGGAAATACGATCATCTTTCCAATGCAGTTCTTCAGCCTTTAAAAAGAGCATATAAAATACACTTATCCAGGAATACTCTACGGCTATCTTTCCCTCAGTTTCCCTCAGAATAGGTGCAATTTATAACTAAAGTAAGATTAATTTGACAACATCTACTTTTAAAGCAAGCAGAAAAATGCTTTTGAATCTATGAGGCTTCTCCCCATCTCCTGTATTTGAGCAAAAGCAATGATGATGACTTAATTACCTTTTTTTCCTCCTCAAACTCCTGAGAAGAAAGGGGAACAGCATGTGAAGGACCTGCTACCAAGTACTGGGGCATGAAACCTTATCCTTCTTGAAGATATTCTTCTTCTAAAGTAAGATCCTGCTTCTGCTGAAGCCAAAGCCAGGAATTTCCAGCAGGATCACAAGGAAACATGGTCTGTTTAGCAGCACTGCAAGACCCCAGACACCCTCCTTCCTGCCCTGTTCCTCACCCTAAACGCACTTTGGGGTTATCCTCTGAAACTATACATATCTCTGTATTATTTATGGGATCAAGAGCAGACAGTCTGCTCCGTTCTTCTCTTGCATCTTCTCCCGATGTCTCTCTTGCAATCTATTCCTCATGATGGACAGAGGTAGATGCAGAGGGAAAGAGCAGAGGCTCTGTGAGGCTCCTTTTCTCCTGCCATCCTCCTTTGGTGCAACAGCAAAAACATACTGAAACCCTCTCAGTTGAAACAGCTGTGGAAGCACAGGACAGTTTGTGCTCTGCCCCCTCCCTCTAGCTCAGAGAGCAGCTATGGCCATGACTGCTGCTCACTTACATTACCCTCAGAGCCCCAGGGTGAATTACAGTGTGATACAAAAGTAAGCCACCATAGGAAATAGGTCTCTGGATCTGCTCCTCAGAGGGTGTACATGTGTGTTGGCACAATTCACTTATTTTCATGACAAGTGCCTGTGACAAAACACTATTTTCCTTCTCTTTTCTAAATTCCTGAAAGTGCTTCTTTTCAGCAGAACTCCCCAGGAACATCAAAGTCCAGAAACCCCACCTCCCACACCTCTTTTCAGAAGGTGCAGCCCTCTTCCTGATCAGGATGCTTAACCTCCAAAACACCTCACCACTTTCTTAACCCAGGGTTGCTGTGGGATGCTTGCCATCAAGGTTTCCAGGCACAGAAACACAACTGTTTGGCTGAAGGCAGTGGGTAAGAAGTAGGTCACCTGAGTTTATCCTCTCATTATTATTCTCTGCGTGACTGAGGCATTTCCCTTTGATAGCAGTCAAGGCAGAGCATTAGGAAGTCTGTAGCATGGTGATTCCACTATTGCAAGGAATGAACAGGTATGTCATGCTGTTGTGTGGGATTCAAACACTAAATACAGTCCTTTATGTGTCAAAGCATCATGTGAAATCAATGCAGCTGGTATCAAATAGCACAAACTACTGGTCTAGCAACATTTCTTTTCTGTCTTGCTACCTACATGCCTAGTGGTCAGGGAATTTTTTAATCTGTAATTATTTTAATTGTAATTTTTTAATCTGTTGTAATTTTGATCTGCTGGTCTGCCCCATTTTTGTCTCTTTCTCTAGGGTAGGTTAGTGGGGAGTTTAACACCACCAGCTAGTGTCAGCTTTTTGCTTTGCTGAATCCCTCACCATCCTCAGTGCCAATGATTCCAGTTGTGAACCAATCTAGATTAGCTCAGTGTGGGAGAACACAGAGTACCCTGGAGCTAGGAACCACAGAAAATGCTGAGTTGAAAGGGACCCACAAGGATGCTCAAGTCCAACTCCTGGCCCTGCACAGCACCATCCCCAAGAATCACACCGTGTGCCCAGGAGCATTGTCCAAACACTCCTTGAGCTCTGTCAGGCTTGGTGCTGTGACCACTTCCCTGGGGAGCCTGCTCCAGAGCTCAAGCCACCCTCTGGGTGAAGAACCTTTTCTGATAATGCAATCTAAACCTCCCCTGACTCAGCTTCAGGCCATTCCCTCGGGTCCTGTCACTGTCACCACAGAGAAGAGATCAGTGTCTGCCCCTCCTCATCCCCTCACAGGGAAGTTGTACCTGCAGTGAGGTCTCCCCTCAGTCTCCTCCAGGCTGAACAGACCAAGTGACCTCAGCTGCTCCCACAAGGCTTCCCCTCAAGGCCCTTCTTTGGACACTTCTTAGCCCTGCTTTGGACACTCTCTGACTGCTCAATGCGTTTTTTACATTGTGCTACCCAGAACTGCCCTCAGGACTTGAGGTGAGGCCGCCCCAGTGCAGAGCAGAGTGGGACAATCATGTCTTCATTGAAGTCTTCCTACTGACACATTGCCACCAAAATGTAACATCCGAGAAAAGGAAAGGACAAATTATATTTACTACTGTAACGGCCTCAAATTTATATGGTGTAATGAAGTTACTTACCGTGTAACAAATCTGATAGAAGGGAGATTTAGTTTTGTAACTTCAAGGAAAGTTTGTCCTTCATTTCTGAGCATAGGAGGATGCTTAATGGTTTACAAATTAAACCTGCTGGGAAAAATGTGAGTGCCGCTGGATTTTAGTTTTCTATTATTGCATTGTTGGAGAAACTTCAGGCTACATGAAGAATCGGGAATGACTAGAAACAAAGTGCCAAAATTCTTTTTAAACTAATATAAAACCATTGAAATATGAATGGTTTCAAACAGAAACAGGCAACACAATGAGATACAGATTTGTGAATAACTGGCAAAAGCAGTATTGTAGCTCTCCAAGATGACAAGCAATGTTAATGAAGTTCCAATATAAATGACATCTAAGTGTGATAACGACACCAGGAAATCACACAATGACGGAATGTTTGAATTTGGAAGGGGCCACTGGATGCCATTTGGCCCAGCCTCCTGGTTAAGAAGAATCACCCACAGCATGTTCCCAAGGACAGTGTCCAGAAAGGTTCAAAAACTGCATATTGCAAAAGCCTCCAAGGATGGAGGCTGCACAAACTCCTGGGGCAACCTTTGACAGTGCTTGGTCACCCCATGTGGAGAAGGGTTCAGAGGGACCCTCCTGTGTTTCAGTTTCTGCCCACTGCCTCTATCCTGTCACTGGGTACTGTTGGACAGAGCCTGGTTCCATCTTTTTGCACCCTCCCCTCAGATACTTACATCCATTAAAAAGATCCCTCATTGACACTTCTCTTCTGTAGGCTATACAGTTTCTCATCATCCCCAGTCATTGAACATTTTTTTCCCCAACTGGAAAACTCCAAATAAACTTTTCAAGGGCACATAACCCTTGCCCTTGAAGTTTAGTTCTACAAAGCCTGAGAGTTTTGAAGTCAATGAGACACACAATTCACAGGCAGGTGACGTCTCTCAAAGTTCAGAAATTTCAAAGTCTGTCCACATCTTTAGCTACCTTATTCCTTTAAAAATTTGTATCTGGAACACTAAATATTTTGTAATAGAAAATTAGGTATACAAGTGTTGTTGAGCAAATGTTAAAAGGTGCTTGAATCAGTACTTGAACTGAGATAAACAGACAACATAATAATAATGAAAGAAAAACCCTTACAGTCTTATTTCTGTTTCGGAGAACATTTCACAGGTCTCTTGAACAATTCACAGGGTGACTGATCACTCTTTCCACAGGCACAAACAAAAACTGTGTGGTTCTTATCCTTGTGTTGTTCCCAAGGTTCAACAGTCTGGCTTTGGTAGAAGTATAAAGGCACAGACAACCCACAAAAGGGCCAAACTCCCTTGTTTTTAAGCCTTTTGCTTTTCCAAGGCTGTCTCCATCCAGGGAAGGGCTGCACATCCTTTCCAAAGTCAGGCTCTCCTTACTTTAGAAGTACTGAGATTTACCACCCTCCTTTGATCCAAGAAGAGGAATTAAAGCATGATCTAACTTTGACAGGCACAGAGGCATAGACATGCAGCTGCATGCCCTGTTTGCAGCTGAGAACAAGCTCAAGGGACATTAAGGGAATACTCTTTGACCTGTGCCCCCATCACTCCTACTGGTCACACTGCAGGTGCTGCGGAGTAAAGGCTGCTCTGGGTTACACCCACTACAGGATTGCTTTCCCAGCTCAGACAGCAGACATCATGAGCTAGAAGCAGTATCACCCTTCCCATCTGAGCCTGTAGTCTGGGGTGATCTCTAGGCCTGGCTTGCAGATCTGCAGATTCCAGAGCAGAACTGCTGTGACACCAAAAGTACACCAGCTTTCACTCATGCCTTTGCTTCCAAGGCCAGATCAAATGTAAGGCTTTTGCACTAAAACAGTGAACAACGGGTCTCCAAATATGCTTTATTTCTCCCCACAGTTTCCCATCTTAATTTTCACACAGATAGATAGATAGATAGATAGATAGATAGATAGATAGATAGATAGATAGATAGATAGATAGATAGATAGATAGATAGATAGATAGATAGATTGGGGTGTGTGTGTGTGTGTGTGTGTGTGTGTGTGTGTGTGTGTGTGTGTGTGTGTGTGTGTGATATTCTGCTATAAATTCAGGCTCTCTAAAATCACAGAGGCAAGAGAAATTCTTCATGGAGTCAAACACAGTCTGAATATATTGAAGTACTACTCTAAGTAAAAAGACCAAGTATGCCTGTAAAATTATGCACAAGGAAGTAGGAGGGAAAAGAGGACAAGGGAGAGTGAAGGCAGCTCTCTTCAATGATATGATAAGAAAGCACATCAGAAGAAGAAAATTGTGTCAAGCCATACAAGTAAATAAAATATTTAAAATTAAGCAAAATATTTAGGTCTAGAAGACCAGCATAGGCAGGAAAAATAGATATCATGATTCTATAATTAATTATGTCACATGTATTTACCAAGTGATTCTATTTCTTATTTTGGATTTCTAAAGATTTCTTGTTGCCACTGCCTCTAGCCTACAGCGTCATTTGTAATAAGTTCTTGTTCCCATTTGATTGCCATGTGGCAGACCTTTTTCTGAACTCAGTTCAATAATTAGTCACTGCAGAGTGTGGGAGGGTTCCCTATCCCAGGCACACATGAAAGGTGAGGAGGCAAACCTTTATGGGAAAAAATGGTTTCATTATCTAAAACAGCAAGAGATTTCTCAGGTACAAACCCTACTCTTGTTCCTCCCAAACTCACCAGCAGGGAAAAAAACTAATTTTTTTCTCTCCTTCCCCACCCGACACACATATGAAACAATCTACTTAGATGCATCTGTGGATGCTGAATTTGGTTGATTTAGCTGTTGGGTGAAAACTTGAGCACAGCCTAGAGTCCAGAAATTCACCAGTAAGCACTGTGTCAATGGATTAGTTATCCTGAGTCCTCATCTTCACTTTCACTGATAAGGCCTGACTGATGATTATTTTCCAAGGCTGCTCACCCTGGAGGATGCAGACCGTGACTGATAGAATAGAGGCAGCCTGAGGGGGCTGAAGGAGCTCACAGGATGGCAGCATCCACAGTCAGAGAAAGCTCCCTTTTTGGTCAGAGATTTGGAAGATAAACAGGGAGAGAAGGGAAGTCAGTCCATCAGCTGGCTGAGATGCAGGCATGGGTCTCCAATGAACAGGCGCATTATCCAGGAGCAGCAAGAACTATTTTGTGTGTCTCAACCTCACCGTTGCCTGGCACCCTCACCCTTTCCTCACCCATCCTTCGCAGTGCCCACACAGTGTCACCATGCTGTGGATGTTGATATAATGTCCAGGTTGAAGGAATATGGACTGGGAGCTTCCCCACTGAACTGAAAATCAACCCTGCAAAGCAGTGAGACAGAGCAAGAGCTGGTTTGGGTGTTTTCAAAAAAGGTCTTGCTTCTCCCAGGCAACAATGATATGGTAAATACCTCCCATATCCGCAGGAAATAATTTCTGCTTTTAATGATAAAAGTAGTTAGGAAAACTACTCTTACACAGACATCCCTGGGAGCCCAAGGGACCAGAGAAACACAGAATGGACATCAGAAGAAAGTGATTCACCTGCCCTTTCCTGTTCCTCTTCTCTTAAAAAGAGGACCCCGTTTTTGCATCACTATGATCTCAAAAATGCCTTGTGCAGTTTATCACAAGGTTCCAAAACTATGGCATGTCATTTACAGTGATGATCTCAGGCAAGGTGATAATAAACACACTCTTAGTGCCTTCTCTCAGTGATGTCAGCAGAAACTTCCCTACGCCCTTAGTCCTTGTGGAAGGAAACCACAAGGTGTCAGCACATCTGGCTCTTCTACTCATATATTAAGTGTCCTATGCTGGATAAGAACTTTTGGTTCCATATTAACTTTTGGTTAATATGTTTTTATAAAAAACATATTAATGCTGATCCAGATCTCCTGGAAATCATGGTAAAGCTCAGAAAAACTGTCATAAAGCAGCAAGATTTTTCAGCAACTAAATGGATGAAAATACAAAGTATAGCTGTGATATGAAAACTAGCACTTTACTACCCTAAGCTTGTAAAATTACTGTTCCTAGAGGGCTTTCCTATTTGGCTGTTAAGGTAACAGACCTAAAGATGAGTAGGGATGGGCATCATATCCTTGCAGCTGTATAGATAGAAAAATGTGAACATTCTCCCTGCTGTAGATATTAAATTCTACTTCACTGTATCCCACTACTACTAAACCCAAGGATTTAAGAATGAAAATGCTATGTAATGCCATAGGTAAAATATTTTATAAACCCTAACTTTATTGACTCAACTGTCAAAAATGTAAACATATTCATTAATGGTGGAGGTAAGTGAACCAGTGTTCAAAATGCAAATCATCAAAATAAAATCACTCCAGTTTAGTGAAAGGCATAGGTTTATACCATGTTAAAAATGAGAGAAACATTTCTCTGTCTGATGCTACCCTCTAGATAACATCCCTTCATGTATTGATCCCTGCCTGCACCTCAGAGATTTCACTTGAACAGCAGTACATTCTGCAGACACATCTGAGATTAACCCTTCAAGCAATGAGGATATTAGGACTCCATGAAGTCCCTAGATATTTTGCTTGAAGCTTAATTAAAGGTTAAGAAGGAAATGAAATATTTCTCCTGTATCTTGGATGTGCTCCTCCTTCCTAGGTTATTTCGGTAAGGTTAGAGTTCAATAATAAATTGAGGTGAATGCATTTCATCTCCAGCAACTGATCCAAGCAGTTTTATGAGGAAATGGTTACCTAGTTTCCATAACAGCCCTTAAAACCTTTCACCGAAATATAATAAGCATAAATGGCAATCCATCTTCCAATACCAAAGATGTTCCCAGACTGATCACAGGGACCAGTATTTGGAAGTAGATTATGGTATTTTTAGACTCCACTTCTCAATGACAAGGTTGTGAAGGAAAGGGGCAGTTATCAGAATGTACAGAAAATTAGACTGAAAATGATCAGTTCTACTTGCAGAAGTAAAATTAGGATTTGGGGTTCCTTTCTAAAGTGGTTAAGAAGAGTACATGATTGAGGAAAATAGATTATATGTCTAAATTAGTTGTCTTTTCACCAGGATAGTGTGATTGAGGGATGCCCCCTCTTGAGGACATTAGCCTTGGGAAGCCTTTTTTCCTACAGGGAGAATTAGTGCCTCTGGGCACTTGCCAGTATCACTGTTGATGTAGGTCCCAGACACTGGATCAATCCTGTGTCTGCTCAGAAAATAAACTTAAACTCTATTACAGAGGCAGCAAGGCCTGCTCTCAAACATCCTTCACATGCCTCAGTAAAGCCTCTCGCTGGCTTAAAATGTGACCTCAGTCTGAGCTGTAAATTTTGGTTGACATCATTTAATAATTGTAAAGAGGGACCAGGAACAGCACACACTGATTTTGAGACATGCTAATCTTTTTATATGGGTATCATGCAGGACTGAGAAAAATGTCTTACAGAAGAATAAGAATATTAATGTCAATATATTTCTGACTGTAAAAATTAATCAATTTCATATATTCTATTCCTTTTTGACTCTGCCACCCCAAAACCTTCCCCTGATTGTTTTGAGAGGTGGCTCCTTCTTATACAGCTCACTAAATTTTCCCCAGCCTCTTCTCTGTTTATTGAATGTTATTTGTTGGTCTTAAAAGGACAAAGGCTAATGATCACCATTTTTTATTTTTGCCCCATGTCCTTAAAAGCGAAAAATTCTGTTTCTCTATAGAGCTCTACACAGAGAGTTTGCAGCAAATTATGAAACTAGTTTATAATTGGCTTTTCCCACAAACTTGGGAAAGATTGCTGCCAGCTTTACAAGTCTGTGCTGAATTTGGATAAACCTTCACCAGTTCATGACTTCTCATAAAAATCATACAATATGCAGACAGCTTGCACAATTTTAACAGAGCTAAGCAGGAATATTTTCAAAAAAAAATTACATTGAATTTAAATGCGTTACTTTCTGGAAGACAAGTATTTTTCAGAGATCTTTTCATTGCAAGAAAGTCCACCTTTAGATCCTCTTGCTGCTGTCAAGTTTAGACAGTGAAAAATCTGCGTACTTATAAATCAGTCTCAATAAAGGAAAACGAGCTCAGACTTCTGCCTTCCTTGTGGGCATCTTCATTTTAAATTCTCTCTGGAAATTGCATTAGTTTTCATATGAGAAGGTCCCTATAATTTGCCTAATTACCAGCCTGACAGTTTTACATGGAGCTTATATGCAGAAAATGAAAGGAATGATGAGGGAAATTCATGGAAGAGTTTTTATTTCCCCTGACAGAAATATCATCTCAACCTGATTTGCATGTTAACATTACACATCACCCTCCAAATCTTATTGGTGGAAATATATCCACTCTCATCTATTCCCATGAAAACAGAAAACAAGGATTGACATTTGTTCATCTTGTTCCAGCAAAGCAGCACCAAAAATAGTGAATTTGGGTCAGACTTAGATATTGCCTGTCATAAAAAAATCCAGCCTTCTTAAATCACAGTTAAAAGAGAAATGTGATTGCATTTCTACATCTTAAAAAAACATAAAATGGGACACTCTGGGACTTACAGGCAAACAGATAATTGCATCCCCTTTTTTTGGACATGTCTCAATCAGAGCCTGAGACACAGAAACAATTGGGTCTTGCTAAGAAGTCGTTGCCACGTCCAGGTGGCCCTTCCTTAACCAGATTTGTAAGAATGCCTTTCAATATGCAACCACTGCCAGTATTTGAATTTTCAAGAAGGTTGAATGCTATAAAGCTGTAGGACTTCTAAGGCTCCTGTGCCCAAGGCTAATAAATAGCATCCTGAATAATTAAAATTACTTGGAAAATTCTCCAGTCACCGTTTTCTTAATTTCTCCCTCTTTAAAACCCACGGTACACTCATCCACACAGGAAGTGTTTGAGCACTTCCATTGAAGAACAGAGTGCAAGTGAAGAGGTTTGTACTACTGATCCCTTGATAGTCATTGATAGCACATTTACAAATCTATAAACAATTGAGTCAGTCACAGTATCAAGGCTAATGGGCTTTTTTTTTCATTACAGTACTTAATCTAGTAACAGACAAACATCTTATATGACCCAGGACAAAAAATGGCATGGACTCATCTTCTTCAATAAACTTTACCCTTTTTATTTTAACTGAGTACTACATGGGTGGAAGATGCACAGAAATTAAGAACTTAATTCTGGGCTAGAAAAGAAAAAGGAATCGTATGAAGGGCTATGTAACTACATGTAGTTGAAATTATTTGGCATCTCAGCTTCTGTGCTGCCTCGTGTGTTCTGTTTAAAGCGCTGTCACTCCAGTAAAGAAGTTCTGTTTAAAGTATGTCACTTTAGCACTACCATTTTTATAGGTAACCAAGACACAATGGAAGAATTTTCCTCCACATATAGTACAATGTGAAAAATTTCAGTCAACAGTTTTCAGATTTCCATTTTTTTGGTGTGCTTAACTATAAAACTTATTCAAATACATATATTTTTATGGAGAATATGACATATTCATTTTTTATGGAGAATATAACATGCTATCTAATATTTTACTCTTTTCTATAACAGAAATTTACAGTCAGTTCTTTTAAACATTGATTGTGTATTTAATAGGAAAGAGATCACAGATACCTTCTATTTCTTGACACAGACAGCACTGGCAACATTCAGAATCTCAAACTGAAATTTTCAAGCCAACTCAACAATAATACTTTAAGCATAATATACTTCATTTACATTCTTCCTTGAGGGAGTTAGAAACACAAATACCATCTTAATTAATTCACAAAAGATAGATTCAGTGTTATAACTAAATGTGTCTGCAACGTGTCACTTGAGAAAATACAGGCAAGTGTCATTACACAGAGCCATCTATTGTGCTAGAGAATAACTCAAAAAAACCTGCAAGCTTGAATCATATACAGCACCATGTAATTGCTGTTGTTACTGCACTTACAGTGGGAGCATGGAAAGTGCTGATACCAGTTTATATTCAGTACCCAAAACTGTTCCAAAGAGAGCCTAAAATAGACTTAATGAATACTTTCAGAAAATCTGTTTCTGTTTTATATCTAAATAAATGGGTAAAAAGAAGGTAATTTAACCATAATCTGTACCATGATTCAGTCTCTGAAAATAATTATATATATGTACTATTTGACTCCTTGTCTCAAAAATTGATCTTAACATCATCATTTGTTTTGTATGAAGTTTACACATATTATTTGGTCACATCCAGAGTACAAAGCAAGAACTTTTGCTCTGATGAGTGGAAGAAAAGCAGATACCATGTTAAAAATATGCTGAGAAACACAAAGGAGCAAGTTATCAGGCTACAAAAGCTACCTCATGCAAAGCACCAATGTTTCTTTAGTTCTAGTCAAGTTCTGACCACCTTGCAATAAGGAATGCACAACCACCAGTGTATCCAGCCATTCTATAGGCATAGCATATAAAAAGACTACTGTGATTATTTGCAATTTTTTCATTTCACTCCTCTTTGTAGCTTCCCTTTGCTTTAATAATCAACGAGTTTCACTGGATATTAATAACACTGGTATTTTATGTTAAATGGAAGCTTCTTTTCCTGTTTCTCTGCTCAGAAATCTTGACAAAGTGGCACATATCAAGAGCAGCAATGTTCGTTTAGATTGGGATGTTCAAATCTCAAGCAAACCTTCACAAACAAGTCTCAGGTGAGCCTTCATAAATAAACCTCTTTTTTACACATGTTCAGCACACAAGTGCTCTTCATTAAAATTTACCTGTATGCAATAATTTCTGCTTGGCATTCATTATTGTGCAGCATTCCCTGGAAAAAGGCCTGTAGTCTGCAGAATCTCACCAAACATCTACCCCAACACATTTCTGGCACTAGAAAATGCTTTTCTTATGTTTACACGCTGAATACCTAGTTAAAATCAAAGCACTAAAATTTCAGCTTTCTGAAGAAATTAGTGTTTCACAGGACAGAGAAAGGCTTGCTCAGTGATACACATTAGCTGATGGGAACTAGGCATTTTCAGGCAAGTATAACGTCCTCTTACAGGAATTTCAATTTCAGGCTCCTACAAGAAATAAAGCTGGCAGGTCCTGTAGCCAGTGTTAGCGAAAGGCTTCTGTGGTTGCAGCAGACTTCTCAAGGAAGCAGAAACATATCTGATGAAGAGGGGAAGATCACAGAGTTGTTGAACCACAGAAGAGTTTGAGTTGGAAGGAACTTTTAAAGGTCATTATGTCCAAAACCATTTGTAGTGAGCAGGGATAGCTTCAGCTTGATCATGTTGCACAGAGCCCTGTCCAACCTGTCTTTGAATGTGCTCAGGAATGGGTCTAGTACCTCTGTGGGAAATCAGCTCCAGTGCTTTGCCACACTCATCATAAAAAAAATTAGTTTAAATTAATATGAACTTACTACCTTGTTCTATCCCTACAGGCCAAAATGTCTGTCTCCATCTTTCTTGTAAGCTGCCCTTGAAAGGCAGAAATAAGTTCTCCCCAGAGCCTTCTCTTCCCTTCTCTAACATGCTCTCTGAGGCAGGGAGGAGCACACCCCAGAGGCATCAGTTTCCTCTTTCTATACTGCCTGCACAGATCTGATAAGTCTGATTTTCTGAATGTGCCCAGGAAAAAATGGAGCTCCCGTTGCAGAAAAATGACATTTTAATGAGCTGGTTTAAAGTCGTTTTTATTATAAACACATGGGAGGATAAAGCTCTCGGCTTTATCATAAATCCACAGAGTTCTAGGGGAAAAAGGTGACTCTCCCACCAGTGCCTCAGTGCATCATAGTGAGCCTCACCCTCTGATCTGCCTGCGGAGTGAATTGCGCTGGTGCTGCCATTAGAGAAACCTTGCTAGCAAGTCCTGCCGCAGCAGGATCAAGCGCCTGCTACGGATCTCCTACCAGGCAGGGATTACTCATTCAAGCACAACAACCTGCAACAGACTTTTAAATGGGTGGGGGAAAAGCTGCTTCACTAAACTACAAATTGCGCAGAAGAGAGGACCGACCTACTGGTAATTGGTTGTAACTAATTAAGTAACCTGAACAGAGAGGCTAGTAATGATAGTTGGCTGCTAAATAGCTACAACTGTTAATTGTAAAAGTTTCTGGAGACTTTTAACGTGATCTCTGGCAGGCTATGTGCAAAGGCACCTGTATGAATAAATTAATCCCGGCTTTGCCACATCCAGAAAGAAAATGGATAGGGAAAATGCAGTGCAGCTTAAAAATGAAAAGGTGATTATCAGAACTAAATTAATCCTTCTAAAAGGTACAAAGTCAGACAAAAGACTTGATCAGCAGAAACGTGACAAAATGGGAGCAAGTGTTAGAGTACTTAAGAATGTTCTTTTTGGTAAAAGGTGCCTTAAGAATTATAAGTGAATCACCTTCAGTATGGTCCCCTATAGCAATCTGCAATAGCAAAACAGTGGTTCAAGCTCTATAAACCTACCAACAATTCACAGGGGAAAAAAAGACATAATATTTTTTTTTTTTTAACAGCCAAATTCTATTTTAAATCAAAGAAAAACAAAATTAAAAACTAGATACAATAATAATTCATATCTCCATTTTCTCCTTCCTGGCTGTCTTTCTGCACTCATTAGACAAGCTACTCACATGCATCTAAATCTGATTTCTGATACAACAATAGCAAGAGATTTAGAACAATGGACATGGGCCATAGCCCAGTTGTCAGTCAGACTAAATCTTTTTGGAGCAGGTGCTATAGTACACAAACACCCTTAGGCCTGGACACCTTTAAAAAGAGTCAAATTCTTGTTTCCTTTCAATATTTCATATGCTCATTATTTGATACATCAGCACTCTTTTCCATTCAGATTTTTTTACCTCTCAGGTTATTCTGGAAATGCATCAATTTCTGTTTGATCTTCCTGCTTTAACAGATTGTGTTTTCTGAAACATTTCATACAGTTCACCCTGTGACTCCTTTATTGAACTCAGACAGTTGCATTCTTCAAACTTGGCTTATCTAGTGGCCTCAATATCAATCTAAACATCAAGCCAAGTTAAAACTTAATTACAACTCAGGTTCAAAACATGTCATTGCAACTTTCAACATAGAAGAAATTCTAGCCTATATTTCACAGTATATAGTTTAATCTGTCACATGATTAGACATGATAATAGAGAGAAGTCCATGCAGGACACAGCACTGCAGACCTTGTTAGCCAGGGGGAAAAAGTGCAAAATGTGATTGGCCAGATGTAATCTCTTGACATTCTCTTGAAGAACTGACTTATCTAACATGAAGGAGTCTAAAGCCAAAAACCAAAGATGGGAGTATGTTATTTTTGCTTCATCCCTTTCTTGCTTCTTGTCACAGTTGAACATGGTTCACACTGTACCTGATATATTGGTTGAATGTGTGCACAAACATTAGGGTCCTAAAGCTGTTGATGTTTCTGAATTGCTCAGAAACCTAACAGTTCACATTTCAACTAACATCCTCACTTCAAATAACCATTATTTTGAACTTCTGCCAAAACCTGTAAAGTTTTACTATCAGACAGCCACCCAATCTCCTATTACGTCCTTGTCTCCTAAAGAGTATGTTTTATTTTAGTGTTCCCCTTACGTGGGAAATGTAAATGTAAATGTAAATGTATGGCCAAGTGTTACCTTCTCTGAGGTAGCACCATTCTGGCAAAGTTACAGGTGCTATTGCTCTTCCTGTAACTAGGAATAATAGCCTCCAACTCTTTAAAGTTTTCATAGATCCTTTTACGCAATTTGTGGATGGCTAGTGTTTCTCCTCTCAGGTGAAGAACTTGTATTCCCCACCATTCAGGAAGAATTTCTTCACTCAAAGTGTGGTCAGGCATTGGAATGGACTGCCCAGTGAGGCGGTGGAATCACTCCTGGAGGAGTCTGAGGAATGACTGGACATGACACTCTGTGCTATGGTCTAGATTACATGGTGGGTTTTGGCCAAAGGTTGGACTCAATGACCTTGACAGTCTTTTCCAACCATAATGATTCCATAAATCCATGATTTGAAGAAGTAAGGGGTCATTACATGAGATGAGTAATTGATGTAATGCAAGTTTATCTTTGTGGCATGCAGACTGTCTACTGCAATCCAGTGAGTTGTCCTGAGGATTAGAATTAACAGATTGTTCTTCCAAGTAAATAACATGAACTCTTTTCCATGTAGTGTAAAGACAATACAGCTGTGGTTTTAACTGATGGATAAAAATAACTTTTCCTTCATGAAAACATGCTTTACGTGTTTTAAATTGTTTAGTGGTGTTTCATGCAAGACGTCTGAGAATATCTTCATGATACCACCTCAGCTTTTATTAGAATATCACCTATGAAAGGAGGTGATCCTGAGCAGAAGGTAGAAATTATCTTAGTGTGAGATATGGTGATTTTTTTTAAATTGTAATTGTTACAAGCTGCAATAGTTTTATTTTCATATCTGATTCTGGAGGTGATTTGTCACATTGAAGCTGATCCCATACCCTATATTGTAGTTTTCAGTCAATGTAATTTTACTGGCCTCCTGTTCTTGACCAAGTAAATAACAGCATGACAGTGTATAATCCAAAACCTGTGTGAGGATACTGAGGAAATGCCATGTTGCTGTAGAAAACTGGGTTTACTCCAAATCTATTTGCTCTGGAATAATCTTGTTTGTATCATAAACAGTCAGAAGTAATTTGCAGCACTGAATGAGGAATTAAATACTTTCTCTCTGAGCCTTGATGATGCCATTTGAACTAGCAGGAGCAAGGTTTGGGATGGTCCTTTAGAACTCCTGTCCAGCACATTGATCAGGAATTACTAGCCAGACAGAAGAGCTGGATTATTTGGCACGGACAAGGCTTGTGCTGATGCCTGGAAACTCACAGGACTTCTTGCAGCTAAGCAGAGCTGGCAGGTTACTGCGCCACCTGGCACACCCAGCCTGGCTGCCTCAAAAAGCACAGCCTAAACTGCAGCAAGCTGAGGGATGAGACGCCCACACCAGCCTAACCTTTGGCTTCCAGCACCTCCAGCATCCTCAGCAAAGCCCCTGAGGACAGGCAGTACCACCCACTGAGCACCAGCGAGTCTATTCTGCAAATCCTCTAAACATAGGCAACCATACAATGCATTGCCCTGTGAGCGACCCAGGAACTGATTTCCAGCAGATTTGGAGAAGCCATAACTGAGGAATCAGGCTCAAGCAGCTGGGGCAATTGCCCCATGCCTGTATCCAATGTATTTGTCTTGGTCTATAGTAGTGTCTGCCTGCAAATACCATTTTTTTCTTTTCTCAAGGTGATCAATGATATGCTCTCATTTACTAAACTAGCTTACTGCTACTACAATTATAGGAATCTGGTGTCTTCAGCTACACTTATACCTGTAACCTAAAGAGGAATAGAGTACAGGCTTAAGGGATGGCACATGTACCTTGATACTGTTCAACTCTTACAACATTATCTGGCACATTTTTGTTCTGGTGGCAACTACCCCCCACCTGGCAAATTTTGAGCATCATTTTGGGAAGAAGCAATTCCAAAACATAGTAAAGGGACAAAGAAAATAGAGTTTAACCATGTGAAAATGAGTTTTAGCCTGGTTAAATTATAGTTAAAAATTGACATTTTAAAAATAATTATTCCTTCAAGTTAAACAAAAACTCTCAAGAGGTTGAACTCACACAGACTCTCACAAGTTCATCTAGCAACATAAGCATTAAATACCTGACATTTAAAACAGATCAAAAGACGAGGAAGGCTTCTTGGCAACCCCCTATTAAGGTGTGTGTTTACTCCAATAAAAATGATCCAAGTTCTCAGTGTTTCAGGCAGCCATTACACACTCTTCCCAGATTTACAGATCAAAATTACTAGTTTCAATACCCAAATGAATAATTGAAGAAAACAGTTTTTTCTTCTACAGTTTCTTTTATTTGTAGTACATTACCAAGTCCTTGCTATCTTCATTTCATGAATGGAAAATGTAAGGAAAGAGAAATGTCATCTCAGAATTATCCAGTAAATGAGATAACTGAATTTAGGGTATGCTTCTGTTCTCTAGATATTTACTTTCTCTTCCTTTGCCTTCTTAGGAGCTGCTAATTTTTCACGTCCATGACTTCTAATTCCCTTTTTGGTGAGTGTAACTTCCTGCCACCCCAGCAACCAATGTTGTTGAACAGAAAATCACTTCTCTTGGTTTTTAGCTCCAAGTTTTTCATGTCTCCCCAAGCACTGAGAAAAGCTGAGCTCCTCTGTAAGTTTACATGCATTTTCCAATCAGATAAGCCAATGTACCAAAGTGCACCTCTCCTAACAACCCTCTCTTCTGGCCTCAGCTCAGCATGGCTACCAGCCTAACAGAAAGCCCAGCCAATGCCAGAATGTGCCGATATCAGCACTGAAGATAGGGCTAGACAAAACACCAACACCCCTGGTGGTCCTTGGCACAGGACCCAGACCCTGGGACTGAACCCAGATTTGCTGAAGGCCACAGAAGATTTCGGTCATATTGCCAAGAATCCAGCCCAGACTACACTCTGAAGTCTTAACCTCAGGGATATCTGTTGTTAGTGGTGGGAGATGAGAATAACCCCATTATCACTCAAGAATCTTTGCAGAGTTTTTCTCAGTACACTTCTGTGAAAAGAAGTGTTTGTGAGTGTTAGACATCTGAGAGAGCTGGATCTATTCCTTCTGCAGCCAAGTAGAAGCACTTTGGCTCACATTAGAAAGTTCATTTTCAAAACAACTGACCAGAGGCACAGGAGCTGCATCAGGTAAAGCTGTAATAGTTGGAAGGCCAGGTAAATGTGAGCAAATTTTTGCAAGACTTTTGCTTCATTCTCATCCTTTTTCTTTTTGAGTCATACTTCCCAGCTGTCTTGCTGACACCCAGCAGAGTGGAAGAATGGGTTTTAGCAGCACGGAACAAAGAGTAAGAAAGTCAATACTGACCTTGTAAAGATTCACAGTTGCAGCCTCTGAGCATATAATTGTACTTGCCAGCAATAGCTGTCTGGTTCATAATCTTGAAAAGTCCATTTTTAGAGATTTTCTAGGTCTATCTTAAAAGGTGCTTATTAATTGTATAAGGTATTACCTTCCAGAACATGATGCAGAACAACCTTATCATTGATTTTTCTACCCCTGTTCCTTTCTGTTCAAACAGCTGTACAGATAAAAGTAGTTTAACTGCTACTCAGGTCAGCTGGGGAGAAAAGTTTAACTTTACTTTCCATACCTAGTAGTACAGGGCACCTTTTTCTTCTTTAATCCTTTACCTTGTATTTGAATATACTCAGTTACCCATCCGGTCCTGTGATTAGCCACACTCCTCAGCCCTTGTTTACTTCATCAGAGAGCACTGCTTTAAGGTTCTGGAAATGAACTAGCATACAAAAAAGCCTACAAAAAGGCCTACAAAACTAGCACTGCTTTAAGGTTCTGGAAATGAACTAGCATACAATAAAAGTTTTGGCAGTAATCTTCCTAAGGGCCTCAAATGATGCTTTGCCTAGGTTCTTGACCTCAATGATCACTTGCAATTATGTTTGGAAGATGTACCCAGCACGAAACTCTTACATAAGCATCAGTTATATATAAGCTTGCCGAGACTGATGGCAAAAAAACTAAAGAAGGTGTGAAGAGTAGGTGACACTCCATACGTGACTACCAGAAGAAGCACAGATCTCTCACAGAACACCACTTCCAGCAGCAAAATCAAAGAAAGTGCCTTTTTTGTCACTACCACCAACCCAGTGCTCCTGATGAACCTACAGACCCTGCAATCAGCACACCTCAAGGTGGCTAGAAACCTGCGGAACATCACAGATACCTACAGACATCTCAAACATATTTCACACAAGTAAAAATAAACAGTGAGCAGCAATTTGATCTAAGATTTATGAAGGATAATGCAACCCAAACCAAAGGACTGTTTCTTAATAACTGATGATTTGCAAAGGATATAAAAGCAATATGCAAAAGAAAACTTCATGTGTCCTATCAAAAGCAACCACACAAATCTGATGAGGACTTAACAGCAAATGTTCCTTGCCCTTGCTGACCAGACCACATGGACCAACATATTTGGAACTTTATGAGTTTGTGAGTGTTGGAGAGTGAAATTAGAAAATCAACTTGCTTAAAGACTGTGTAAAAAAATATCATATTTCCCTTTGAAAAGATATTGCACTCAACTTAGTTCATTTCCCGGCAAGTGAGAGTACAACTTGGTTGTACAAGTTGTACAGCTGGGTTTGAAAATGCAGAGCAGGAAGGCTGGAGCGAATGGCTCCGCAGCCGCACAGAGCCTGCTCCTTATCAAGAGAGAAGAGCTCCTTATACACAGTGAAGAATAGTGTTGAATTTTCTCCATCCCTGTGGGGGTGCAGTTCCAAAGAAGCTGAGCTAAAGAACAGGTCCTGAGGGTGGTTACTCACAAATTTTCTCTGCAGCCAACTCTTAAATTTCAGGAAGGCATCCTGGCTCCTTTAATCTGCTCTGTTACTTAAGGAAAAATATTGGAACACAAAATATGTGGTGTAAATTCTCTTTGGTAATCTTTTCTTGCCTACAGAAGAGAACATGCAGTGTTGAGACCTGTACTTGCTTGAGTTACCACCTGGCAACAATCACAACAAAAAATCCCCTGCATGATCCAGCTTTGGCACTGCTAGCCTGGAGGGACTTTTGTCAATGGGAATAATGAATCTGAGATTAATTGACACACAGGTACAGCTAAACTGATTCTGGGGATGCATGCTGCCAGGGACAGTTTTATCAATTTTTGCACTGAAATGGATTTAGAATGTGCACATTTAGTGTGTAGGCTACAATTATTCTGTATGTATCATTCTGCATGGTTAAGTAATTATGTTCAGCCATCAAAAAGATTATTTTTCCTCCAAGGTATCTCCCAGGAGTATTTTTATACTGACCAGGGTGGACTACTCTAGATAGGGTAGAACCAATCTGGGTAAAATACTCCTCATTTCTGGTTTTTTCACTGAAGTTGCAACTAAAATGCCTCAAAAATATCCATGCAACCTGAGGTAATAATCTTACTCAATGTCAGTAACTTCATAAAAGCAAGCCTCTGCTGTTGCCCGCATCAGTTATGTTGTGCCTAGAAGAGGCTATATTTAGCTGGTTTTTGCATAAAACCATCAGTTCCAGAAATACACAGTGATAGATGAGTCTTTGGTTTCTGCCCCTGACACCTGTGTACCCACTGGAGCCTCCAAAGACAGTATTCTTTGTTTAGTTTAGTTCTGGCTTGTTTCAGTCTGCACTGGATCACCATGGTCATGTTTGGAGAATGACACTACGAGACCATGAATGTCAATTTTGGCCTCTCTGTGAAGCAGTTATCACTTGAAATAGACAAATGAGGGTTGCTCATTACCACTACTTGCTCAGAAAGAAATGTAAGTTCCTGAGATGAAGAGGGTGGAATTTTTCTTCCTGAGATGCAACTCCCTTGTTAAGAGATTTTATGGTAATGTGCAACCTGTTATTAGTTGTCCTAGCCCAGTGCAGCAGAAGGTAAAATCCCTTTCCAGGCTTGTACACCAATGTGCTGTGTGTACCTCAATCAGAAGACAATCTGTTGAAGTTTTCCTTGGACAGTTTTGTGTTACAGTTCAGCAGCACAAGAACACCCCAACAATCTCTCATGTAACTTGCTTGTCACAAAGTCCCTGTATCCCAGCCCACAAAATCTCAAATCCAATCCCATCGGCAGGGTTGGCTGCCTCAGCTCAGACCAAAGGGACTCTGGCTTCAGGTTCATTTGACTCCTCAGGGATGTCTTCACCAGTTATCACTGTGAGGAAGTTGTTGCATGACTTACAGGTCCTTCAAGTGTTCTCTGCCCTCTTGTCAGCCTCTTCCCTCTGGACATGCATCTCTACAAAATGAATCAAGCAACAGAGAAAGAAAGGACTCACTCCTGTTGAGTCATGTACATGTCTGGATGTATATTTTTTATTTCATATTTACTTTCTGGCCCTAAGAATGCTTCTTTCTTTGTGTTAATGTCACCAGCTCACAGAACAGCCCATGAAAAAGGAGACTGAAATGGAGCTGGCTCCCTTCTCCTCTGTGCACCCTGGCTGAAGGATAACATGCACAGCCTGAGGCTAACCTGCCAGCATAGCCAAGGGGAGGATGGGAATTAAATGAATATTTGGAGATGAACAAGATAATGACCAAAACACTGCACCTATTCCTTATAAAAAAAGTATTTTGGTGTCACTGGTCTACTGAAGGCATATTGCCTTTATATTAAAGATCAAAAATAATTTGTGACAGTCCAAAACAAATAAGCTTCAAGTCAAAAGACTGCTCTCTGCTGTCTGAGCCTGGAGGTGAATGGAGGTGTCTCCTCTGGTAACACCACACAATTGTCTGCCCAGTTCCATATTTACCACCAGCAGTTTCATCTCATTCATCCTGGTGGAAACTAGATGCTTCAGGAACCACCAAGCAATTCTTTCAGCCTTCCCTCATAGGAGAGATGCTCCATTCCTCTGATCATCTTGGTGTCCCTCCTCTGGATTCACTCCAGCAGGTCTATGTCCTCCCTGTGCTGGGACCCCAGAGCTGGATGCAGGGTTCCAGGTGGGCTCTGACCAGAGCAGAGCAGAGGGGCAGAATCCCCTCCCTCCCCTGCTGCCCATGCTGCTTTGGATGCAGCCCAGGACACGTTTGGCTCTCTGGGCTGGGAGTGCCCATGGCTGGGTCATGTCCAGCCTCTCACCCAGCAGCACCCCCAAGTCCTTCTCACAGGGCTGCTCTCCACCTGCTCATCCCCAGCCTGTCCCCTGATACTGGGAGTTGTCCTGACCCAGGTGCAGCACCTTGAACTTGGCTCTGTTGCTTCTCATGAGATTCCCGTGGGCCCCTTCTTGACCTTGCGCAGGACTTGACTCTCAAGTGCTGGGAGACCTTCCTGCCTCCAGTTCAGCAGCCATTATTCATCAGCAGCTTTTACAATTCTCTCTCTGGCAGATACACAGCTGTTTTGCAGAGAACACAGCAGAGCAACGAGTACATTTTGCCAGCTCAGTAGCAGTAAAATCAAATTAACAACCGAGAAAGAACATTAATTTAGGTTTTTCAAAATAACACTTTTGCTGGAAGCCACAACAATCACCAGTTCAGATCCCCCTTTTAGCAGGTAAAATTCCTGCCTGAAGAGATTGAGCCGTGTAAACCAGATTGGTTTTTTAATCCATTTTAAAATGGTATTAAAGCAATTTCTCACTTTTCCCATAAAAATTATTAACTGTTATTGCTTATCAATCTTATTTAAGATTTTTTCTACTCTGTATTTACCTACTACATTTCTCTCCATCATTCTTTCCCTTGAGGTCTCAATTATTCTCAACTACTATGTCATTAACATTATTACTTATGTTCCAATAGCAGTACAGATAATTTAAGTCTTGCTTTCTCCTATCAGAAATCTGAATAATCACATTGAATAAATAAATGTTCCTCTTTTCCTCACCTTTCTTGTTGTTTTCCTGCCTTATGGATGTTTATGAGACCTGATGTGATATTAGATGCATTTTCACATTGGAAAAGAAAACAATGCAGGACAGGAAGAAGCTTGCTCAAAGACTGTATTATAGAATGTAATAGGCCTGTCCCTAGAGAAGCAGGAACTCTGCATCTTGCCCATGGCACACATAAGATTTTAGGAACTGCTGCCTTATATTGGAAATGGACAGGCAATTAATGATGGCACATTTCTGCAATACACGTGCAAGCTCTTAGCAAACCACGGGCTGTGCTCCCTAATGCACCTAATGTGTAAAGTGTTCTGTCACGTCACATCCCTTTGGGTACTTCCTAGAAAGACTTCCTGGCATTTTCTTAGGACACAAAGGGAGGGGAGGGGAGGGAATTTTGCCTGCTGCAAAATTTAGCTTCTGTCCTGGGTCTCGTCACACTATATGTCAATGCAGTGCAAGACATCTGCTGCTGGGCTCAATGCCAAGTCCACAAGACTCAGTGTGATACCAAAGTTGTAAAAGATGCAATTACAGAGCTGTAACAATTTCACTTTCTGGATCTGAATCCCTCTGTCTCTTCAGAACCAGTGGGGACAATGGCTTTTTCAGGTGATGTACTGCTCTGGAAAGGTGCCCATTCTGTATTGGCTGGCAGGAGTTCTGAGTTTGCTCCTTTTCATTTCCTTTCTCTTTATCCCGACCACTTCCTCATTTATAGCACAAAAACAATTCAGAAGTAATAAGCAGTGTGTATGCTGTGCATGGAAAATATGGAGTATCTTTGCCAAGCTCTAGGATGAAATCAGTAATTTATGCAGGGAAAACTGGGTCAACAGTCCCTCACATCAGTGGACAGATATTTTTCCATCATCTTGAGTGGGCTTTGCAAATGATTAGTGAACATGTATATTGGGAGAAACAAGAACACTTCATGCCCCAGGCACTACCCAAAACCTCCTGCAGACTCCTGCTGAGGAGGTGGTTCAGGGACAAGCTTCATAGGTCAGAAGAATCAGCTGAAATCCATGAGGATCCAGCACTTTGTTAAAATTGTGTGCAAAAATTGCCAGTAGATTATAATAATAATTCTTTCCTTTTTTTTCCTTTTTTATCTCTCCATTTTAGTAGACTTCCCTCAGGATTTACAGCCATATAAACAAAATCACCTCTTTCACTGACCTTATCCTTCCAATCCCTCTCCAACTGCTCACTTTAGTGCCAGTGTAATTATCTCCCCAAAATAAATAGACAAATAGTACAGAGAGGAATGCAGAGAAGCTATTTTGAAGTCTTGTCTGAACCTGTTAGTGTTCAGCAAAATACTTCTAATGAAAAACATTCAATAATACTGAAATTCAGAGAAGAAGAGATCACTCAAGCTGTATAAATCTCTCCATTCCTTCCTCATGTGCTTTTTCAGACAGGACGCTCTGACTGGTATGTTATAAGGCTTGGGATTATGTGTTGGCTTTTCTATAAATTAGTCCATTAGCAAAGCTGTAAAAAGGAGTTACTGGAATGTGTGTTTAGGTTCATACAGACTGCCTAGGAGACATAAAGGACAAGGCCATCCCAAAGACCAACAAAGTGGCCATAAAAGGGACCTAACCATAATCATGTCCTCCAGTTTGTAAAATTATCTCACTCCTGTCAATTCAGAGCCCAAGAACACACATTTATGAAAGATTGGTCCCAAAACTAAAGGGCTGGTAGAAAGTGGAGAAAAAATATGAGCTTACAACTCTAAAACACATTTTAGTTCAGAGGCATGGGATGCTCTTCCGATGCTGCTTGAATTACTGTTAGCTTTGTCTGCCAAAGCTCAAACCAACATCTGCCATCTGGGATGTTTAACTCTGCTGGGAACCTGAGAAACAAGAAAAGCCATGTTAGTCCCAACATGCCTCTATTACATTTGTCTTTTTAATCTTAGTGCTATGACATCTGTAATCTGTGTCTCTGGCTTTTTTCTTTTCCTGAGAAAGACAGATAATAATACTGTCAAAGCAGTATCATCATTAGCCTTACAAAAATATCAAACATGAAAGCACTCCTGACATCATACTATTGTCATGCATTTTTGTGATGACTTGAGAAGTGCAATGACTGTCCGAGAATAAAATTTTCAGTGTTACTGCTCCCCATCAACATCACATGGTCTTCTTCCTTCATAACAGCAGTGGAAGGAACAGCCACAAGAAAAATGCATTTAATTTTGCTGTGCAAGTGAATTTCTAAACTGATTCTTTTATCCAGAAATGAAAAACAAACAGTTAAAAAGAGAAAACGCTCATCTTTCAGTCTCAGGACAACTTAGCAAAACTACAATTTTACAGAAGTTGTTATCCTACCTTTGGCCTCAGGCATATTTAGACCAATATCTTGCTCAATACAGATGAACGCTAAGAAGCAAATTTCTAACATACACTGTGATAAAATAATTTTCCACTAAGGAAAGGCCTTTTAACCCTATCCAGTTAAATTTAACTCACTTCCTACTCTTCAGAAACTTCTTGAGAGAAGCTGCCAAAGATTATCAATATAACAACAAAAAAAAAGTCTAAATGTTCTAAGAACATGTGTTTATGTACTCACAAACTTTCATTTCTTAGTTATCTTTCAGAAAAAAAAAAAATCTTTCGGTTCAGTTTTAAATATATGGTGTTCATATATTTATCTGGACATCCCATATGTCCAGACTCCCTTTGAGATAAGAAAGGGAAACATGAGCAGTGAGAACACTCCTGGAAAAGCCGGTAGCTGTGGCTTGGACAGGAGCACTCTTAGCTGGGTTCAGAACTGGCTGGATGGCCAGGCCCAGAGAGGGGTGGTGAGCAGTGCTGCATCCAGCTGGGGGCTGGTCACCAGTGGTGTCCCTCAGGAGTCTGTGCTGGGGCCAGTTCTGTTCAATATTTTATTGACAACATGAATGAGGGTATTGAGTCTTTCATTGGTAAATTTGCAGATGACACTAAGCTGGGAGTGTGTGTCGATCTGTTGGAAGGTTGGAGGACTCTGCAGAGAGATCTGGAATGGTTGAGTGGATGGGCAGAGTCCAATAAGATGTTGTTTAAAAAGTCCAAGTGCCAATTCCTGCATTTTGACCACAATAACCCCCTGCAGTGTTATAGGCTGGGGATGGTGTGGCTGGACAGTGCCCAGGCACAAAGGGACCTGGGGGTGTTGGTCCACAGCTGGATGAACATGAGCCAGCAGTGTGCCTTGGTGGCCAAGAAGGCCAATGCCATCCTGGCCTGTGTCAGGAATAGCGTGGCCAGCAGGTCCAGGGAGGTTGTCCTTCACCTGTACTCAGCACTGGTGAGGCCACACCTTGAGTGCTGTGTCCAGTTCTGGCCCCCCAGTTTGGGAAGGACATCGAGACACTTGAGTGTGTCCAGAGGAGGCAACAGGGCTGGTGAAGGGCTTGGAACACAAACCCTGTGAGGAACTGAGGGAGCTGGGTTTGTTTAGCCTGGAGAAAAGGAGACTCAGAAGTGACCTTATAACTCTCTGCAACTTCTTAAAGGGCAGTTGTAGTCAGGTGGGGGTTGGTCTCCTTCTCCAGGCAGCAACTGACAGAACAAGGGAACACAGTCTCTGCACCAAGGGAAATATAGGCTGGATATTAGGAAGATGTTTTATACAGAAGGTACTGGAATGTTGATAAAGTACTGGAATGGTCTGCCCGGGGAGGTGGTGGAGTCACCATCCCTGGATGTGTTTAAAAAAGATTGGATGTGGCACTCAGTGCCGTGGTTCAGTTGAGGTCTTAGGGCTGGGTTGGACTCAATGATCTTTAAGGTCTCTTCCAACCTAGTCATTCTGTGAATTCAATGAATTCTGTGAAGTCTTGTCTTCTCTTTCAGCTACACAGCTGTAGTTTCCAGATGGAACTTGGAGAGCAAGGAGAACACCACCACCATCCTTTTTAACAGCTTGCAGCATCCCTAGATTATGTGGTCTGCAAAAAAACTATGATAAAGAGGCTTTCCCCAATACTTACAGCTATGCTGCTCCAAAAGGTAGGTAAAGAGTAATCTCATGTGGTCTTTTACATATTCCTCAAAAATCCTGAAGTTGTTAGAGAAAGAAAATACTACAGCTTCACCCCCAGTGAATTTCAGAATAACTCATATAAAATTATAAAAATAAAATGTATTTACACTGATCTACCTATTTAAACTTGAGTATTTTATAAGTCAGTTAAAAAACAGCCCAATTTTAACCCTAGATCTGCAACTGGTCAGAGATAGATTAGCATAGCAAGATTTCCAAGGAACGTGAAATATAAAAATTGTAATAATACAAGAGGCCAATTGGGCAACATGTGACTCAGTAATTTTTTGGTTTTTGCAATGTGGGTTCTAACAAAAGTGATAAAGCAGTAATATTACATGCACTGTAATATCTATTTAACACTACCAGTTATTAATACTGTGTAAAAGTCTACTTAAAACATACACTTACACATTTTAGTGGGATGTACTGACCTAACCCCTTTGAGGCAGTTGGGTCAGTACATCCTAACCCCTTTGAGGGTCTGGTGTACTGGTTGCAGAAACTGGTTTCTACTGTTCTGCAATAAATCAAAATTACTTCCTGGTCATAAGTTTGATCTTAGAGAATGGATATATGAATCTGCTCTTTTCTTATTATCTCTACCTAATCCATAAATGGATCTGTTAGGGATGTGGCAACAAATTTCAGCTCTTTCCCTAGCAAAAGTTATAGATCCCTGGTGCTTTGCTGCATTTCTCAGAAGCTTCAGGCTCTGCTTTCTACTGATATGCTGCTAGTGAATTAATGCCTCTTCAGTGGAAAAGAAATAAAGAAGTAAATTAGCTAAACTTTTTCATTAATATTCTGCTTGTGTCTCCAAGAGAGAACAAATAAGGTGCTGGACAGAAGACAGAAATAAATATAGCTGTGTTCTACAGCATTAGTAAAGCACTCTGTTTATCACAGCTGAAGGGACAAACATTGGCAATGTCTCTAAACTGGGAAAATTGGAGAATGTAAAAAGTGTGTCAGGATTGTATTTTGCTACTATATCGTTGATGGAAGACAATGTTCAGTGAAAACAGAAACAAAAAATGGTTCCTGTTCTTCTGTTCTTGTGGGCCCACTGTGAGGAATTACTCATTAATCATGAAGGATACAGAAGAGAGGTATTTTGTGAAACAGAGTCATCTGTTTTGTAAGAGCATGCTTTAGATGAAAGTCTGTTGCATTCAAATGGTGTTACAACATTTTGTACCAGTGGAGGATTTATCCCACCCTTTTTACACTTTTTCCTTTTTTAAAAATTTTTTAATCTCTTTTTTTCTTTTTATATTCATTTTCCTTTTTTTTTCTTCTTCCTTTTTCCCTTTTGTTTCTTTTTCTTTTTTTTTTTTTTAATATGTTATTTAGCATCTTCCACCAGCACAGGTATTCTATCCACGCCATCCATTCAAGGTATTCCATCCTCCCTACAATTATTTTAGTACATCTATGTATTTCCACTGCACTTTGCTGAGTTTTATTCTTATATTCTTTTCCACTGCACTTTGCTGAGTTTTATTCTTATTTTATCCTTATATATTTGGTCCTGACTTGCAAATTGCCACAGAAAGATAAAGAGTTTTGTAGAGGTTCAGTGTTATCAGCCTTGAGTTGGAGTCAGCTGCACCACAGTGTGAATTAGGGACAAGTATTTCCTGTCAATATGTAGAGCAAATCTGGCAGGAAAAGCCTTCATCTCTCAGCCACAGGCAAGTTGCAAATTCTATTCAGGATCTTTGCCTTAAAGCCCAACTAGCCCACTTAAAATACCAATTGCTTGTCAAATATCTGACTGATATTTGAAGGAACAGAACAGGCAGAGCATTCGGAGTGCAAAGCTTTTCTATGAGTGGCCCTAGCAATCCTATGAACTCATCTTCTTCTTGATTTGGCCTAATAATTTTGTGTTCCCTTTATTTAGACACAAAAGCTGTGAGCATGGTTTGGCTTCTTTACTGGCCTGTAGCCTTGAAGGCCTGTGTGTGCTTCAGCACAGCAGTGCTTATAGAGGTGTCCCCACAGATCCTTTGCAACATGAGTAGGTGCAGACTCTGCACATTTAACAGAGGCACTGGGAGGCTGAGGTCTAGGCACAGGGATGTGGCTAATCCAGTAGACATGTTTGGAGAATCCAGCTGGTGAATTAGGGAAAAGCAAGGGGAAGTTGACAGCAGGCTTGGGAAGACTTATGGCTCATTCCAACTTAGCACATAAAAAAACTCCTGCACTTAAGCAGGACCGGCACTTCTGCTGTTGAGGAGCAATTTTTTGACCCTTGCAACACCAAAATAATATACCCATTTAAAAACCAGCTACTATTTGAAAGCAATACACTGACCTGCAGCTGCCTCTCAACTCTTTTGCCTAAAAAAAAGCTCAAATTCTTCCTTTTTCCTTCCTCTTATAAAAATCTCACCTCTTTTTGTCCTGCCTTATATGAGAATTTCTCTCCATGACCTGATCAGTTTATAAACACAGAATATATGAATTTCCACAGTTCATGACATACAGAGAAAATTAATATTTTGCAAAGCATAGAACTGAGCTCACAAGACATTTTCTCTTGGTCATCCACTTTAATATTTAGCCTCTAAACCACCTTAGGTATATGAATGCTGGGAAATGGCACATCTGGGAATTGTTAGGGGTCAAACTCTGTAGTCACCCACTACAATGTAAAAGGTATGTGCGGATGACCTCTCCCAGACTAACACAGCCACCATCCCATCAAGACTTTTATTGTTGCAGTATTTCATTCTCTCTAGAACTGCTCTGCCACACAATGCACAGTTCTTCCAGCTGCCTTGAATAAGCTGTATGCACCATCCTCGCTGCTTATTGCTTTCCATAATCTTTTTCTTTTTGTCATGGGCAATGAAGCAATGAACGTGCAGTGTCTTTCCTAAGTGTTTTATAAAGATACAACACAGTGTCACAATTACAGTAAGCAAAGGGGGAAAATTGTGTGAATGCACATATTATATTGCCTACAACAGCTTGCAGAATTATCAGTTCTCTCAATTTTCTTTCACTACTTCCTCCTTCATCTCTTCATTAAGTCAGTGAGCTTCTTATGACCCTCTCCACCCTTCTGCTATGAATAAATGGCAAACCTCTTCAAAAGCTTGGTACTGAAAAATTCTGTTTTCTCAAACACCAATGTTTGTGTAACCTGCTGGGCAATGCTTTGTAAAAATAATGATGAAATATTCATGGGAGCATGATGACAACAAATAAAAGGAGCAAAGAGAGCAACAAAGCAAGACAAGAGGTCATTTATCACATTCTTCTAAGCCAAAAAATGAAATAACAAGCAGCCTTCTGAAGCCTGCTGGGTGAAGCATGAGCCCTCCGTTAGGCCTATCAAAATCAGACTCATCTCTATTGCCACAGCAAATCAATCTCCTTGCCTCTGCTTGCTTCTTGCTATGATAGCTACCACTTTAAAACCTCCTGGGTATACCAAAACAGATGGACTTTGCACGATGAAAAAGTGTCTGTCTAGATAAGGCTGAATAATAAGATATGTAGCAAGACTGATAGTTCAAAACCAAAATATGAACTAAAAAATATTGCCATGGAAATTACTCGGAAATCAGGATAACAACCCTTGCATCTTTGGCAAAGACTCAAAGAAGGGGAATGGCTAGTTTCAGAAAGATATTCAAAAGCTGATTCACCCATACTTCTTTCAGTTTTGGGCAAGCAAAAAAATGCCAACAGGGTATTTTTTTCTAGAAACTGATAAAATTTCACAGTTGCCAAGTACAAAATGTTGGACTCCAGTTTTATGTATTGATTTCCCCTCCCTCAAAGTAGATTGAAAGAACTGAGAAATGAGGACAGTAACAGTTTTACGTGGCATTACAAAGGCATAAATGACTTTAAGCAAAGACCATGTCACCTGACATGCAGACCACAGGGAGCAGGCTGCCCTTGTCTTCCCTACTGCAAAGTCACAGCATTTTGATCATGGATTTGATTCATTTCATTTACTGCCTAAAATGATAACATGCTTTTGTAAAGCAAAGACTGAAAATTCCATCTATGGTATAATCAGAGCTGTGCTGATATGATATTGCACTTTAAAACAATGCTCCATTGTTCTCTGCTTCATAAAGCCTTGGAGCACGTACCAGAGCACTGGTGGGAAATGTAGCCCCAGAGGGCCCCTTCTTCATCACCTGCACAGAGCAGCAGCTCAGCTCTAGGTTTGCAGCCTCCAAGAGTGGAGACCACAGGGCATGCAGGGCAGCTCCTTCAGGGCTTGGCTGTTATCTTTGGAAAGCAAAAGTATTTGTTCCTGCCTGCAGCCAAAAACTGCAATGAGGAGCCTGTCCCTGTCTCATTGGTCCCCTCTCCATCGGCGCTGAGCTGCTGCTGCGTGCCCTGAGGCTCCAGATGAGCTAAACCCCGACCTTCAGCCTTGGTGTCTCCTACTAACCTGACAGAGTGCTCTTGTGACTTCCCCTGCTCACCACTGGAAACAGTAACCAGAAAAGGCCAGAACAGAGAAGATCCTGAAAGACTCCATGGGGCATGAGCCCTTAGGCAGATTTGGCGTAGTGACCACCCCCTCTCCTCTTGGCCAGTCAAGCAGGTGCTTATCCACTCTAGCGTGGGCTCAAGGAATGTGGGATACTGTTGGAAACCTTGCTGATGTTATACTCCATGTTCTTCCCTTGTCCACAAACACACAAGGTAACCAGCTGTCTCAGCTGATTCACCCCTGGCCCCAATCACCTTTTCTTTCATGCAGCAAGGGATGTGCTCCAACTGAATGCATGCCATGATTTTCTCAGGAAGCAAAGTGAGACTTGACTGCCCTGGGGTTCCCCAGATCATCTTTCCTCTCCTTTTTTGAAGCCAAGTCTATATTTACCTTACTTCAGCTGCTGGGATTCTCCCCCAACTCTCCACAGCCTTACAAAAATGCTTGAAGGTGACCTTACCCAGTCATAGGCCAGCTCTCTCAGCAGCCTCAGGTGCAGCCTTTGGAGTTCCACAGCCTTGTAGGTGTTGAGTCTGTGCAAGTAATCTCTGACTCAACCTTCATCCACTTGCTGGCTGTTCTCACCCTCCTGAAGTTCTGTCTCAGGGGAGTACACCAGCAAAGAGTGAGGAAAAGGCAGCATTGACCTCCTCTGTCCTTATCTATGCCTCTTTTCATAAAAACTGATTGCCTCATTTAGCCCACATTTTTCTTGTTTAGCCTTTCACTGTTGATGCAGAAGCATGACTTACAAGATTGGATTTTGATATTTATTTTGCCCAAGATGAAACAAAAATGACTGCTGTAAAAATAAAGAATGACAAATTCATTGGTATTATCTCTCAATGACAAGTTCTAGATTATGCTGAGAGTCCATCATGTGCTTCCATTACACAACAATTACTATGGAAGTCTCCCTTCAAGCTGCTCTGTAATGAACAAAGAATCCCTTTTCCTACAGAGAAATTATTCCTGCAGATTTACAGTTTATCTAAAAGGAAACTGCTTTCCCCTTTTCATTCTTTTTCCTTATTTTCATTCCATACAGCAGTTTTATCATATCATACCTTTCTTTCAGTTGAGATCCCTGGAGATATTTTACCAGGAGATTACCATACTTAGACTTGATGTTCCTAGGAAAACACATCAATGTAACATTTCTGAAAGTCCAAGTTGTTTCCTGTTGTCCCTAAGGAGACAATATCACTTTGTCCTATCGTTGTTTAAATGTACCAAGAGCTTTTTGGCACTGTGCCGGAACAGAGCTGTCAAGATTGTAAATTCAAGTTATAACCCAAGGAGTGTTCACAATTTTATCTTATCCTGAGCTGCCTAACATCAAAAGAAATATTGAGAACACAACCAGCCTTCTGCATCCCTGAAATATGCAGCTGCAGAAGCCTCTGATTTAAAGGAGTTGAAAGTGCAGCAGCTGTTTTAGGAAGAGTTATAAATGAAACTGTGCTCCTTGCAGTTGTGAGCCAAGCAAAGTCCACATGGTAAGACTTTGTGTCAAAAGGAGCCACTCTAAAAGGCAGAAATGGAGACATATGCATAAAAAACATACTCTGACAGAGGGCACTGCAGCCCTCACTTCCTTACTGCTGCCATTTCTCCTCTTCAAGCATCAGTGGGCTGAAGCCATATGATGCTGTCAATGATGTTTGTAATCCATACTCATGGAGATGGAACTGGCACAGACATCTAGTAAACTGAGCCCAAACTTCTTGAAAACTCAGCAAGCCCTCTAAAGTCTCAGTTTGTGGCTTGACCTATTTAATGGAAAGAAAATTTGAATCATACTTAGAGTAGCCATGCTTAGATAGCATTGCCTTGCGCAGACATTTTGTGATGTACAGCTTACTGTCCATCATTCCTCATAAAAATTCACTCTTTTAATTACAATTTTCACATCCCAAGGGCTTGAGCCTACCGTAACTGATAATTATCCCAAAAGTAATTAAAAGCATAGAGGACAACTGACCTCTGGATAACAATTCTATTCTGTGCCGTATACGGATTTTGGTCCCCTGCTGAATAACAACTACTCAGAATCTTCTTATAAACATAGAAATGCACTAAAATGCATTATTTTAAATTGGATTTTCAGGTTCTCCAATTCAAGCATGCATGTCTTTGACTGGGACATGGGCCAAGCTTGGAAAAGTCCCAAATGGAGAACTCCGTCTGAATTTTTCATGTCAGATAGCTCTGAATGAGATAGATGAGGGACATAAATACATTGTCTGTATTTCATATTTTCAGTCTTACTGCCCTACTCTTGAGAGGCAGTATGTCCTGGTCTTTTTTACTTCTCTCCATTAACATGAAATAATATGTATCAGAGAAACATCATTTGATCATAAACTTACCTGATTCTACTACTCCCTGTGTATTGTAACATGTGAAATAGATGTGTGTAGGAACCAAGTTACTTTACGTAGGTTTTGCAAATGATGTAACAGCAAAGGCGCAGGCATACAATCTAAAACATTCCTCGTGAGTTTCCAAAGGCCATATGGGGGTGTGTGCCAGTTACTGCAGTGCTGGGGTTATCTAAGGTGTCCTCAAAGGCATGGTGTGAACAAGAGTGTTGACACTCACCTCTCACCCTTCCGGTAAAGGTCTCTCCACCCGACAAAGGTCTCTCCACCCGACATCATGGAAGTGTCCTGGCACTGGTACTCCCTAGAGGTGATATCGTTTCACCAAAAGGTCTTCCAGGGCTTCAGTCCTTGCAGTTAAACCCAGTGCTCAGTGTTTCCCAGGGAACTGGGAGTTTGTGACTACCCAGTATGCGCTGTGAGTCCTGCTGAACCCACAGCCTAATATAAATACGGCGCAGGGGAAAGAGTCTGCAAGCTGTGCAGGGCTGGGCCACATCTGCTTTCACCATCTGCTGTCCTGCAGTGTGGTTGTGCACCTCACATGGTACAACTCCACCATCCTGCTCCCAGAGAGCTGGGCCCACCCACGCCCCGCACAGCAGGTGTCTGACACCTCTACTAGGGATTTCCTTTTCAAGGAAAAGAGATTCTGTCAAAGAGCCTGCATCCGTGCATGGTAGTGTTGAAACCACTGCCTTAAGGTTCTGTTATGAGGAAGAGTTCATGATTGCTGCGGCTGCTGTGTCGAAAGCACTTCCCTCCCGTCCGAGCAGGGGGGGAAGGCGGCCGGGGCTAGCTCGGAGCACAGCAGCAGCTAGCAGCTAAGGGGGCACTACCCAGATCCGTCAGGGACGTCCGGGCTGCGCCTTCCTCGGCAGGACAGAAGCGGCAAGGCGGAGAAGCCGAGAGAAAAGAGGGTCTTGACACGCCCGGTGTAGCCCAGTGGTTTTAATGTATCATTTCTCCACCGCATCCAGGCGGGAAAAGACGCCACTGGGGCGGGAAAAGACACCACTGCGTCGGGGCGGGAAAAGACAAGACAAAAGGGGGAGAAGCAGTATATAAAGGGGTGTACAAGAACCAATAGGGGGAAACTGAGGAGGGGAATTCAATATGACTGACAGGGGTGGCAACAAGTGGTACACGAACGAAGGAGGGGCTCAGGGCACCTGCCCAATCACCCCCTGTGGAAGGGAGAAGTTTCTGGAAGGATGGGGGGTTTCAGGAGATGAACGGGGCTCTGGAGGAGGGGAAAGGGGCAGTTGCCAGGGGAACGGGGGTGGAGACAAGGGCTTGGCAGCGAGCCCAGACAGGGAGAACACCATTCGAGGGCAAGGGGGAACCAGGACTGAACCATCGAACTGGGTATAGGGGTGTAACTGGGGGAAAGCATCACAAAACAATACAAAACAGGGAAGATAACTCAATTGGGAACTGAACACACACCACAACATCTCACTCTTTTTGTTTTAGAAAAAACAAAACTAAAATTGAGTCTTTAAAAGCTGATTTTGGAGCTCGTCGATGCTTGTTTGCCGGCATCATTGGTAGGTCTGGAGACTGCAAACCATTGAGGAAGGGGTGAGATTGAAAGAGGTTGCATCTCCTCATAATAGAAAGTCTCTTGGTTAGAGCTCGTAGCAGGAAGGAGGGAGACGTGGTTCACTTGTGGTGCGGCGGTGGACAGAAGACGGAGGAGCAGTTCATAAATCGTTGAGAAACTCAAAATGACACACAAAAGGTTAAAAATGATAAGAATAATGGAGCAACAAACTTAAACTGGCGAATCGGGTTCTAACTGAAACAAATGAAGAAAATAAGTTAAAACCGAGGGCTCTGGGGTGGATGGTTCAGCCTGGGGGGACACCGGACACGACATGGACTTTGCGCTTTCTCCTCAGGGCGGACTGGGTCACCTGAGGGGTGATGCTTGGTTTGCGTGCCTTCCCTGGGAGAAAGGGTTTTACCCACTTTGAGGGGACCCATTTGAGCCCGGCAGGGGTGGACACGCGTGCGTAACCACGACCCCATGTTACCAGGTCAAATGGCCCCTCAACCTTCCAGGTTTCAGGGTCGGAGATGGTGAGGGTGTCTGTGAGATGCAACTTGAAAGGGAAGGCACACAAAGCAGATGTTATCATTGGCAAATTCTCATTTGGTGAAGTTGTCATGTCCGGTGATGATAACTTATTGGGTGGGTTGGAATGGGTAAGGGTGTGGGAATGGGGTCCCCTCCCTGGATTTTTGGGGCTGATGTTAAAAACTCCCACCTCATTTTTATCCTTGCGCAGGAGGGAACTGTGCTCGGAATTCAGTTTTTTTGTTGGTTGTCTTTGGATGCTGCCTGCTCCTTGCAGAACTGGAAAAACTGTTTCCGCAAGGGCCAGTCAGGCATCCAGTGTTCTGGGTCGCCACACAGGTGGCAGTGTCCTTGGCTGGGCCTCTTGCTTTTGGGTGACGTCGGCTGCTGCTGGGCGGCCATCACATCGCTGTCGAAATTTGTTGATTCTGCAAATGACATGCGACAGCTTGGAGGTGGAGTTTTTGGATCCTCCTTGGCGAGGGATGGTGCCTTTTTCTGGCAAGCTTCGATAATTGATTGGATGGTTGGAGGAGGATCGACGGGAAGGCTCTGTATTTCATATTTTCAGTCTTACTGCCCTACTCTTGAGAGGCAGTATGTCCTGGTCTTTTTTACTTCTCTCCATTAACATGAAATAATATGTATCAGAGAAACATCATTTGATCATAAACTTACCTGATTCTACTACTCCCTGTGTATTGTAACATGTGAAATAGATGTGTGTAGGAACCAAGTTACTTTACGTAGGTTTTGCAAATGATGTAACAGCAAAGGCGCAGGCATACAATCTAAAACATTCCTCGTGAGTTTCCAAAGGCCATATGGGGGTGTGTGCCAGTTACTGCAGTGCTGGGGTTATCTAAGGTGTCCTCAAAGGCATGGTGTGAACAAGAGTGTTGACACTCACCTCTCACCCTTCCGGTAAAGGTCTCTCCACCCGACAAAGGTCTCTCCACCCGACATCATGGAAGTGTCCTGGCACTGGTACTCCCTAGAGGTGATATCGTTTCACCAAAAGGTCTTCCAGGGCTTCAGTCCTTGCAGTTAAACCCAGTGCTCAGTGTTTCCCAGGGAACTGGGAGTTTGTGACTACCCAGTATGCGCTGTGAGTCCTGCTGAACCCACAGCCTAATATAAATACGGCGCAGGGGAAAGAGTCTGCAAGCTGTGCAGGGCTGGGCCACATCTGCTTTCACCATCTGCTGTCCTGCAGTGTGGTTGTGCACCTCACATGGTACAACTCCACCATCCTGCTCCCAGAGAGCTGGGCCCACCCACGCCCCGCACAGCAGGTGTCTGACACCTCTACTAGGGATTTCCTTTTCAAGGAAAAGAGATTCTGTCAAAGAGCCTGCATCCGTGCATGGTAGTGTTGAAACCACTGCCTTAAGGTTCTGTTATGAGGAAGAGTTCATGATTGCTGCGGCTGCTGTGTCGAAAGCACTTCCCTCCCGTCCGAGCAGGGGGGGAAGGCGGCCGGGGCTAGCTCGGAGCACAGCAGCAGCTAGCAGCTAAGGGGGCACTACCCAGATCCGTCAGGGACGTCCGGGCTGCGCCTTCCTCGGCAGGACAGCAGCAACAGTATCGAAAAGAAGCGGCAAGGCGGAGAAGCCGAGAGAAAAGAGGGTCTTGACACGCCCGGTGTAGCCCAGTGGTTTTAATGTATCATTTCTCCACCGCGTCCAGGCGGGAAAAGACGCCACTGCGTCGGGGCGGGAAAAGACAGACAAAAGGGGGAGAAGCAGTATATAAAGGGGTGTACAAGAACCAATAGGGGGAAACTGAGGAGGGGAATTCAACATGACTGACAGGGGTGGCAACAAGTGGTACACGAACGAAGGAGGGGCTCAGGGCACCTGCCCAATCACCCCCTGTGGAAGGGAGAAGTTTCTGGAAGGATGGGGGGGTTTCAGGAGATGAACGGGGCTCTGGAGGAGGGGAAAGGGGCAGTTGCCAGGGGAACGGGGGTGGAGACAAGGGCTTGGCAGCGAGCCCAGACAGGGAGGACACCATTCGAGGGAAAGGGGGAACCAGGACTGAACCATCGAACTGGGTATAGGGGTGTAACTGGGGGGAAGCATCACAAAACAATACAAAACAGGGAAGATAACTCAATTGGGAACTGAACACACACCACAACACATGATCAGTGATAGGCACTGTTTCCAGAGATGCTCACTATTCTCATACTTCAATGACTCCAAGAAGTGAGGAGGGTTTAATGGGTCTTTGTTTAAGGATAAAAGCACACTTACAAATGATGGATTTAAGTTCCACAAGTCCCGATGCTTCTGACTTCTTTCATTTCTCTGAATTCTTTATTCCTGAAACTCTGACACTTTCAGCACAATACTTTTGGCATTATCATATACTGCTGTCACATTTACAACTTATACAACTTCATACACAATGAATAGAAGGTAAGATGTAAGTAGCTATATCAATGATAAGCATGTTTTTGATGTACACTCTGCTGTTTACTGTGTCATAAGGACGTACTAGAAAAAAAATAACTGAATGAAGTGAAAGTAACTGTACAATAGATAATATTGCCCAAGTCTCTATTAATTGCACTGCAAACCTTCATACACTCTAAGATCTTAATTTAAAGGAGAAAAAAAAGCAAAAAGCTATATTTTTAAATGATGTCTGAATGTTTTTAATGTTTTAAATGATGTTTTAAATCATCTTTTGATTTTATTGGGACCAAACATAAAAATACACTGGTTCCTAGGTAGTGCCAGACCAGTATTTTTTAAAGATAGAATGCTTTGTCTCTCATTGGTTCACAAGTTTCATGTAGAGATGAAAAAGACATATTTCACCTCCAGAGTGATTAGTGGAAGGTGTGCAGGTCACAGCCCTGTGTCTCGTCCCTCTCTTCAATCATTTTTTTATCGTATTGTTGTTTAGTTGACAATAGGACTGTGATCCCAGAGAGCAGATCTGCATAATGCCAACACAGAATAATGGAAATGGTGTATCTGGAATGTAAAGCATGGTACTAAGATTTCCCAGTGGGACAATCTGTCCCCCTCCCAGCAGTTCTATGCATTGGAACAATCCTGAACATACTTGAAACAAACATATTTAAGAGAATGCCACAGGGCTTCACCAGGTTGGTGGGTGACCAGATTGGACAAATGATAGGCTGGATTAATTTTGCAACTGTTTTTTCACTTTCCTGTAAGAATGATGAATCAGTAAACAAACCCCATACTTAAATGATGTCTGGGTAAATGTATGTCCTCTAGAAATTAAAATTCAAGATCAAAATAGCATTAATTATTATTTTATAAAAATAAAGAGGTAGCAGAAATATACAAATCCAGAGCCACAAAATGCATCAGCTATTTTAGAATACACAAATTATCGGTAGCTCTGAAAATACCAGGACACAAAGTTGAAAATGCGATTGTAGACCAAATAACTAGTTTCACAGAACTTTTCAAGTTGGAAACCTGACTATCCTAAATTATGTCTCACCGCTAATTTTTTTCTTCTTTATGTCTCATAAATCAAATTTTTTTAAAAAACACCGAAAAAAATACAGATTAATAAAAATATACCCCTGCTGCCAAGCTCACTGTCGTAGAAAGAAATTATAAAATCACAAACAGAAGTAGTCTTCACACATGTTAAAGCATGAAAAAGGTTCACATGTTCAACATTACAAACATGCCCCACCTTTGGGCACTACTGACCCCTTCTGACAGGCAGATCACAATTTAAGCTCCATGTCAGTTCAGCTTACGGAGTTTCAATGAGTAAAGCCAGCCACTGAAGGTTTTTTTCAAAGCCTTTTTGGTATGACTTACTTCAGATAAAGTTCTGACTTAAAATCAGACCATGAAGAGAGGAGCCCTTCTCCAGGAGCAAAATTCTGGCTGAGGTCTCTAGCTGAGCAGTATGAGCCACACAAGAGGTCATGGAACAGCTCTTCTGTACAAGCTCCAGGATAGGGTACACACCACACAGCTCAGGACCACTCACATCTAAATTCCTGCTCTCAAAAAACAGCAAAACTAGACTCCAGCCCAAAGATTATGCAGACCTTCATGCTTCAGTTATTTGGGAGAGAGCTGATCACAGAATCACAGAATGGTTTGACCTTGCAGGAACCTTTAAAGGTCATCTAACACAAAACCCCTGCAATAAGGAGGGGCATTTTCAACTAGATCAGGGTGTTCAGAGCCCCATCCCACTTGGCCTTGAACATTTCCAAGGATACAGTATTGACCATCAACCACCATTGACCATCAACCACAACTGACCATCAACCACAACTGACCATCAACCACAATTGACCAACATCCAGGCAACCTGTGCCAATGTTTCACCACCCTCATCATAAAAAAATTCTTCCTTAAAGGAAGTCTGGATCCATCCTCTTTTAGTTTAGAACAATTACCCCTTATCCTACCGCTACACACCCTGCTAAAAATGTATGTCTCTATCTTTGCTATAAGCCCGCTTCAAGTTTACTGAAATACCATAATAAACTCTCTCCAGAGAGAGAGGAGAGACCTCTTTTCCATGCTGAACAAACTCTCTCAGCCTGTTCACACAGAAGAGGTGTTCCATTCCTCTCATAATTTCTGTCTCCCTCCTTGGGACACACCAGAAAGGATCTAGATTTTGTGCTGAGGGCCCCACAGCTGGACACGGTACTTTCAGGGTCTCACAAGGGCAGAGCAGACGGGGAGAATCCCCCTTGACCTCCTCACCATCCTTTTTTGTTGCAGCCCAGGATGTGGCTGGCATTCTCGGCTGTGAGTACACCTTGCTGGGTCATGTCCAACTTAAATTCTGGCATTTACTTCATTCTGATTAAACTTCAAAGTAAATCAGAAATTATGACACATGAGAAAAAGTCATTTTGGAATACCCATTTCAAGGAGCTTAACTTCTTGTTGTGATCTATAAGGCCTGCAGACTAAGCACACCTGAAAAAAAATGGTAATTAAGAGAAACGAGCCTACATTTGTTGTCTTAAATTCAGTATACCATTGCCTGCATCTTCATCTTTAGGGATCTGAAAACTGAAGGAGGTTGAAAAACAGTTCTTTAATTGCCCTGATTGTCTTCATGAGGAAGACTTGAGTGGCTGAAGAATCCCCATTTTCCATGTCTTATAGCACAGGAATCTCCCTTTCAGGCGGAGGATCTTTCACACTCAGGAAGTTGCAAATACCTCTTTTGCCAACCACATGCTGAAGCACAACTCAAGCCACTCAGCACTCAAAAAACATGAAGAAAGTTCCTCCACAGAGTACCAGGGCCTGTTCTAGCTGGACTCCCTTGTAAGAAACCATGGTGAACCAGGCTGTGGGAAGGCCCTCAGCAGGACAATGCCTGTTTAGAGCCTTATTAGCATTTCCTCTGTAACCCTACTTCACTTCAGCCATTGGACTGAGATAATAAATTTGGAACCATACACTTCCATCACGGCTCACCTTCGAAATTGTCTTTCTCTTTGGACTGACTTCAGGGCAAATAAATGCCTCAAACCTAATTTGGATATTTTGACTCCTTTCCCAGTGTCAGGAGTTATGGATCCAAACAATGGTCTGATCTGTGCCATCTCTGCAAGCTGTGCTGACTGGCCCCTGCTCACACCATAGGTATGTGTTCTAAAGGAAGGGGAAATTTATTAACTGACCAAGAGCTGTGTCATGTTTTGACAATGTGCTCATTTAGTGTGCATCTTATAAAACTAGTGTGCTCAGACAACAGTCCCTGTATGGAAACATGTGTTTTCACTGTTCATGCTCTGCTGACACTGGATATTCAGCACTGCAAATTCACCTCACAGCCACTCAGCTTACGTGGAGCCTGATCAGAAAGCAAACAAAAGCCCTGCCCTTCACTTCAGCAGACTTCCAGTTGGGCTGTTTCACTGCTCTGCTTGTGCTCCTGGACCAAACTGTCATACAGCACCTTTCAGGCCAGAGTGAATGTTTTTATTGCAGTGCTATATAATCTGGAGGAACAAGTTTTATAACAAAAGCACTGACAGTGACCCTTAACTAAAATATAGCTTTAGAGGCTGTTACTGCTCTGCCTTAACAAGTCTCCTACCAGCCTCACAGCAACAAAGAAGAAAAAGCTAAGTGTCATGGTGCTGTCAGGGAGCATTTCACTCATGTCCTGCATATACTACTTTTATTCAGCCTATCTGTGCCAGATTTTAAACTCTGTTTCACATCCTCTCTGAATACTGCTGCAGTTGTCATGGCTCTGTAACTTCACTTGCTCCTTGAGGTGCACCAGCCATTAGATTTATGTCATGATAAATTTGCCTCTCTGGATACAGCTCATAGACCGATTTATAGCTTTAAATAATCTCTGGTCATCAGCATCTACATCCAGGCCAACTCTACTCCACATGTAAATCACAGATAAGACTGGCCTCTCCCGCTGTCCTGAGTAACTGCTCTGCATCTCTGCACTGACTTCAAACAGCTCTGAGTGGCCAGGTCCTGAGGAGGTCTCACCTTCCCCACTTCTGCCACAGACTTTGCTGTTGCATGCATCTGAAAAGGAGAGAATTGTGCAGATTTAGGAAAATTACCCCTGGACTGAATCTCAAGGCTCAAGCCTATAATTCAGCACACTGCCTGTGCTTGTCCATTATGCATCATGAATAAAGCATTTCAGAGAAAGTAGACTTTGAAAGCCCTGGATGTTTCAAGTGCCTCCTGCCAGCCAGCCCTCATTGCTGATCCATCATTTCACACATGAAGTGCTGCAGAGAGCTGTCAGTACTGCTGTCACTATGATGAATGAGGCAACCAGCTACAACTTTCTCAAACAATATATTGAGCTCATCTATTGTCAGCATTTATAACATCCCTCTCCCCAGGCACTCACATGCAGCTACCACTTTACCAGTTGCTTTGTTTATTTGAACTTGCTGGAGGGGTTCTTGGAGTAAACAGTTTATGATTAGAAGTACAGGGAGGGACTTGTAGATAAAAAAGTAGATTTAAGCCTTTTTGACAGTCATTGAGCTACAGAGAAAGATGCTCAGACATTACATTCTTGGCCATTTTAGCCATTGCAAATATATCCTATTTTACCCAGTAATCACACCTTTCATTGCAAAACATGTTAACTGCAGAATTATATACATGACTAGGTTTTCTAAACTCATCATCATTGTGGTATCTGTTTCAATAATTTCTCAAAGTACTGTTTTCACAGTAGGACAGACTTAAAGCTTTTCCACTAGCTTATCATGCCCTACTCTCCTGTGTCCAGTTGTGGAATATTTAGCAAGCTGGAAGAATACACTGATCCTAGTTCTAAACAAGGGAGTTTCCAAACTGAAAATAATTGGACTCTGGGGAAAACTACACATATGTTTTCCCTGGTCCTAATTTCCTCTACACACCTGGTTTTGATTATGACTGAAAAAGGAATCCTGCCTTAGATCTTTGGTCTTACTCAGCATGACCATTTTTATAACCTTTGCAGTAAGGAAAATTATCTGTGTCTCTGCCCACTCACATACTAGTTTGTGGGGCATATGTGTATCCTTTTACAGTTTTATACTATTATCAAGTGACACAGTGATGCACTGATAAACTCATTGGCGTGGCTGAAATATTGAAGTCTTTCAAGTTTTTGTCAAGAGAATATTTTTTACAATAAAAGTGGTTTGTTTTTTTTTTTTTTTTTTGCATATGCTTGTCCCCGAGAGTTTGTTGCAAGACAAATACAGGAAACCAGAGAATCAAACCCAGACAGCATGGGTTTAGGAAAGGCAAGTCCTGCCTGACCAGCCTGACCTCCTTTTATGACCAGGTGACCTCCCCAGAGGGTGACAGGAAGGCTGTGGATGCTGTCTACCTGGAGTTCAGCAATGCCTTTGATACCATCTCCCACAGGATTTTCCTGGAAAAGCTGGCAGCCCACGGCTTGGACAGGAGCACTCTCTGCTGGGTTAGAAACAGGCTGCACAGCCAGGCCCAGAGAGTGGAGGTGAATGGTGTCACATCCAGCTGGGGGCTGGTCACCAGTGGTGCTCTCAGGGGTCTGTGCTGGGGCCAGTCCTGCTTAATACCTTTTCTTTATGGTCTGCATGAGGGGATTGAATGCACCTCACTAAGTTCCCAGGTGACACTGCGTTGGGTGGGAGTGTTGGTCTGCTGGAGGGCAGGAAGGCTCTGCAGAGGGATCTGGACAGGCTGGATCAATGGGCCAAGGGCAAAGGTTCAATAAGGCCAAGTGTCAGGTCCTGCCCTTGGGTCACAACAGCCCTGTGCAGTGCTACAGGCTGGGGCAGGGTGCCTGTAGAGCTGCCCCAGAAAAGAGAACTCGGAATTACTGGTGAACAATGCCTGTACAGAAGCCAGGATTGTGTCCTGGTGGCCAAGAAGTCCAGTGGCATCCTGGCCTGTACCAGCAACAGTGTGGCCAGCAAGAACAGGGCACTGCTTGTCTGCCTGCACTCTGCACTGGCAAGGATGTATCTCGAGTTCTGTGTCCAGTTCTGGGTCCCTCAATTCAGGAAGGACCTCGAGATGCTGGAGCATGTTCAGAGATGGGCAGTGGAGCTGGAGAAGGGTCCAGAGAGTAAAAGCTAACAGGACAACCTAAGACAGTGGGATTTGTTCAGCCTAGAACAAAGGAGGCTCATGGAAGACCTTTCTTCTCTCTGCAGCCACCTGAGAGGAAGCTGTAGCCAGGTAAAAGTTGGTCTCTTCTCCCAATGATGGGACAAAAGGACACCACACCAAGCCATCATAGAAAAGGTTCGGGTTATGCCTGAATTTTTTCACAGAAAGAGTTGCCAAGCATTGGAAAAGGCTGCCCAGAGAGGCAGTGGAGTTACCATCCCTTAAAATGCTCAAGAAAGGACTGGATATGGCACTTAGTGCTATGGGTTTTTTGAAATGGTGATTTTTGGTGAAAAGTTAACTTCACTGTCTTGGAAGTCTTGCATCCTTAAAGATTCCATGATCCTATGTTTTGTTCAGGTAAGCACAGTAAGCACATATTTATTACTTCCATTCTTAAATAGTAGCTTCAGAAACAAAACTGAAATCATTTAGTGATGGAATTCCAACTACGGAGTAATAATTTGTTGCATAATCCTAGGAGCTGTATAGGAGATCTCAGGTCCCTTAACCCTGCTGCTGTGATCTCCCATAGCTTTCAGATGCACCCATTATCCACAAGTACAGAATGTGATGTATTTTGTTTTTGCTGTGCTTATATGTAAGACAGAAAAAGAGGAAAGTGATCAACAGAAGGCTTGACTTCCTAGTACTGAAAATAATCAAATTATAACAATAGTAGCAGCTAGCCTTCATTACTCATCAGTTTGGGGTTTTTTAAGAGAGATATGATGAACTTCTGCTCCCCTGTATCACAGTACTGAATTCTTTGTTGGAAAATGTCTCTGTTTCTCAAGATGAGACATGAGGGTGACAGTTACCCCTGCTCAGGCATATCTCTAAGTCACTCCTTCCTGTCCTGCTTCAGACTACATTTATGTCCTCATCCAAGCAGAATCAAACTTTGTAGCTGGAAGCAGGAAGACATATGGGGCCATCCTTCGTGGAGAAAGGAAAAGAAAAATGTAGCTACTTTTTTTTTTGATATTCAGAGGGATATGAAAAGGACTCAATAGCAAATACAACCCAGAAACCCAAAACCCTGATCCACCTGCATATGAGATGTGCTGTGTTCAGCCTGGGATCATTGTCACTTTGTATCAATTTGCTCTAGTCTACCTGTCCCTGACCCTGGGCAAGCAGGTGGAAAACACACCTGCTCTTCTCCTACCTCTGCAACTGCTGCTGATAGCCAAGGGTCACTACATCTTACACAATTCTTGCCAGAGCTTCACCAAAGGCATCCCTACGACAAAAAATTAGGCCTTTTCATAATGCTGAGAACAAAAACTTCTGCAGCAGGCAAAGAAGCACTAATGATGAATACCTGCCATGCAGCTGAAATGAGGCCACAGGAATGAATGCCCCAGACGGTGCCTTAAGAAAATAACAAAAGCCAATTAGTGCTGCACATGTCTTTCACAGGGTTTTGCAAACCTGAAGTACATACAGTGCCTTACTCTGACAGTTGAGCATCAACACTGTCTTTGTCCTCAATAACCTCCTTTGAGATATAGAAAGAAAACTTCTCCAGTTTTAAGAGTCCAGACAGATTAAGACTGAGAATGATCTCTCTAAGTGATGCCTTTGATGAAACCCTTAGGATCACTGTGACACCACGTTCAGGGTCCTCACACCATGCACAGACTTCACCATTTTGAAAAACCAGCTTTTCCTACCCAAGACAAAACCCTCCTTCCTTAGAAGCAGGCTGCTCCTCCACTGACTGCAAGGTTGGTGTGTTTAGTCCGGAGCACGTGCCTCCAGCTAAACAAGATGAAACCCCATATCAGATGCTGGCCCAAAAGCACACATCTATTGGGACAGCAGAGTAGAGAGCAGTGATAGGGCACAATCCAACCTGTTTATTCATTGTCATTTCTCTTCAGCAAGCTCTCTGCCAATTCTCCAGAATAAAACCTTCAGGAGAGGCTTGTAAGGTCTCTCCCCACAGGTGGAAGATTAACATTTTTCTAAGAAATGTTTAGCTAATCTTCCAGGCACCGATATATTAAATGCCCCTGTGCCTTTTGAAATGTTCTGAGCCTGAGAGTTACCCTGTATACCTCATCCACCTGTTGGCAGTCACTATCTTCTGCTCTGGCACACAGCTTGGGTTTTCCTCTTCAAGTCTAAGGTGTCACCATCTCCATGGCAGCTTGAAAAGTACCAGCACCACTACCACTCCTAAATAAGCCCAAGATTGGTTAGGTGCTGTCTATTCTACAGATGCCAAGGAAAGAATGCTCACAGCCCCTCCCTGAGGCCACTCACTTCTGCCCTGGTTGCAGTGTGAATGTTGGCATGATCCCTGGCCCAGTGCTCTTCCACTGCAGAAAGAGAAGACAACTGTGCCCTCTTCTGCCTCATCCCTTGACACTTTGTCTGTAGACTGTTAGGAATTCTGTGCTTTCCAAAGGAGCATCCTTAGCATATTTTTTGCTTTTCACACTTAAGATCACTCCTTCCCTTTTTTTCATTATTTTATCTGCCTTACACTTGCAGTTTCCAAGCTTGCATTGATTGCTGTGACATATGAGGCACCTCTTCAAGAGTTAATATGCAATCCACCATTATCTTGTGTGGCAAGACTTAAGTTAATAATACCCCAACAGGTAACCTCTTCTGCATTTTTCTTATGGAACTTCAGAAAAAATTTTGCTGTGCTGGTCCATTGGGAGCTCTCCATAAAAGTGTCCAGTTGTTTTCTCTGAGAACAGTGGTTATTGTGTACACAAGAGAGAAAAGTAATTACAACCTATCTATAACAAACAATGATGTGTTTTCTTCTCTCATTTCTCACCAAAAGGTTAGCAACAAAGTTTCTGGGCTTAAAACAAGGAGAGTTGACATTCCTTTCAGTGTTTTGTGCATGCACTTTCACTGAAATTTAAATCTAGTTGATGTGCTTCCTCAAATCACAATTTTCCTCACTATACATAACCAAAACTGTGGTAGAGGGAACACTAGGAGTTTGTCAAACAATCCGGCTACAGGCACAGACCCTTTTAGCATGAAGAAGAAGCCACAGAAGAGTTGCCTTTCCCCAGCACTGTACTAACTCCACCTGCCTGTGGCTCCTTGCCACTGGCTTACACAAAGAGCATGTTTCCACAGGGCAGCATGCAGTAAGGCAGATTATAGCCAGATCTGCCTCTTTTCACTGCATGTCTTCTCCTCTGTCCTGTGTACTTGCACTTGCTCTGTTACTCAGCTCTTCATGTCACAGTATTTGTCTCTCAGCCCCTGAATAAGATGACTTATAAGATATATATCTTATATGTCCCACTTTACCCTCCATCCTAACCTTACAACTTCACTTACATGTGAAGAAGTAAGGAGTAACAAATAAATGTTTTGGTTGGTATCTATACTGCATTTCCTATTTTTCTTTTGATGGTCAGTCTCTCGATGGGCTTGTGAAAGAGTACTGTAAGGTAACTGAATAAGAATGGATAGTGAATAGGAATGAATAAATATTGTTGAAAGAGTAGATTGTGCTTCATATTCCAAAGAAAAATTCCACATAACATCTATCATCTTATCACAAGGATCCTGCAGTTTGAGACTGTTTATTGTGTCTTACAGAGGAAAGAATGTCGTACAGAATGTTACAGAATCATCTGACCATCTGGACAGAAGGTCCTCATGTCAGCCTTGTCCCCATCCAAATGACCCTTCTCTTGTTGCTACTGCTATCATTCTTGCACAGTACTAGACATCCATCACTACAGAGGAAATCAGTGGGGGCTGAAGTAATGTGCACTCACTGATGCTAATATCAACACGAGAGAGTGTAGGTGCTATGACTTAATTCAGCCAAGAATTTGTTTTGCTCTAGTGCAAGGTCATGCACACTAACTGCTGCTCAAGTTCAGGACTCAAATTCCAGGTAAAGGAGTTATAGAGTTATCTGATCCCAGAAAGCAGAAATCACATTTTCTCTGTTTGTTGAGACAAAGACAAAACCTATCAGAAGATGTAGAAATTCCTGAGATTAAAAAAGTATTCACCTTTCTCTGACAAATGTCCTGCAATTCCGTACAACGCTCTCACTCACCTGGCCAAAAGAAGGACAGAAGCGCAGGAACCTCCTGCTTGATGGTTTAGACCATTTTGTTCCTTCTTCAACATAATTAAGCCTTCCTGAAAGATCTTTAATCAAAGGGTCAGTTGCAGTTCTTTTCTTGAGATGGGAGATCAGCCAACAGCCAGCAACAGTCTAAGTAGTTAGCCCAACAAATATAGTATTTTATTTTCCCTTTAAGCTCTAGGGAAACAGGCCTGGACAGTGGTCAGAGCAGTGGTCAAAATTAAAGGTATTTGGGATTCAACAGATGCCATTCTGCTTTAAAGTAAATTAAAGTACACAGCTTCCAGGCATTTTTGAAAGAACAAAACAAAACAAAGCAAAAAATAAAAACAAGCAAATAAACAAATGAAAATACAAAACTTCCTGCTGGTGCCTGCTTCAGGAACAATGTAAATATGATCAGCTGCACACAGAAAGAAGTCTACTACTAAAGCACCTGCCTACATACACATCAGGAGTGGTGTGTGTTAGTGCATGTGCATGTGAGTACCATGATAGTAAAATACTTCTGTTTGCCTATATTTGTAGAGATTAGTTATCCATTGCACAACCTGCTGTACTGAAGCAGAATGAGGATAAAGGGAAACTGAGATGAGATGATTGAGATGAGATGAGATGAGATGAGATGAGATGAGATGAGATGAGATGAGATGAGATGAGACGAGATGAGATGAGATGAGATGAGATGAGATGAGATGAGATGAAGTGAATCACCTCATCAACTGCACCTAAGAGGGACAGAGAGATTGTTCAGAAAGGCTCTTATGACAAGGGTGAAGACAATGGAGGCCTCATACTCCCTACAAGTGTCCAGGCAGTGTCACATAGAGGAGTACCACAGACTCAGTGCCTTCCCTGAGGCAGGAACTGCAAGGAGCTGGGCTGCCAAGGACTATCAGAGTAGCCTAAGGCTGATGGGAGTGGCAAAGGTCAGCCAGAGCATAGCTAGCTGGAGATGGAAGGATTGGAGTGAGAGGGCAGATCACCAATCCTTGAAGAAACACCCCAGCAAACAAGCCCCAGACTGGTGTTAATGGCTCAGCTCCAATGTCCATGAAAGTATGTAAATAATTCCTGAATAAGGAATTCCCTGAAGTAGGTAACCATGAAGGCAGCGAGTGCTGAACTGAAGCAGATCCTTTGTTCACAGGCATGGTGGCCATTTAAGCCTTTCTTCCCTTCTGCCCTACAGCATCATTACAAATTAGATTTCTTACCCTGAAATTGCAACAATAAAAGCCTTTGCTTTGCAATGTTATCCCAAAGAAGATGCAGAGAAATGGGTCGTGACACCTTCAGCTGCAGAGCTAATCCATCATAATGCGCCATAGCTCCTACAAATTGCCGCCCCTGGCAGACAATGGCAGGTGTTTCCAGTGTTCCCAGATGGCTAATACGTAGCAATGGTTTGTAACCTGTCTAAGCTGGACCACCACAGCTTCTCCACTGAGTATTTTGGATATTGATGGATGCCCCTTTTGACCCAGAACACTGAGCATTTTAATAGAGGAGAATTGCCACCGAAATCATTCCCTTCCCTTCTTTTTCCCCGCATCCCCAGTTTAAAGGTCAGAAGTAAGATCAAACTCTTTGAAAACTGCTTTCCTCATTTTAGGAAGATATATTTGTGCTTTCATCTGACAGCTCAGTTGAAACATCCTGTTCTATGCCAATAGAAAGGATGGCTCTGCCTATTAACAGGAAGTACACAAGTGAAATGATTCACACAGTCTCCCCATACAGTCTCTCTTTTTGATGGAGTACACATCTCCTGATTTCTTTGTCCCAAATCTAAGATCTATCTATTCTCTGCAAAATGATGACATAGTGTTTATTTTTTTAGGAGATGCTTCTTAATTTAATCTTTAAGAAAGCCACAACTGCACGGAAAATAGCCAACCATTATTGACACTTCACAATGTGTTAGTCACAGTGGTGTCTTTCTCTCATGGGAGAACACAATTTCATTTTCAAGTTCTCCCAAATAAACCTTCAAAACTATTCATAACAAAACAAACACTCCAAATACTAAAGTATGCCTGTGTGTGCATACATGCATTGGTGTATATACTTATGTTTACATATGAGTTACGGACACTTTAAGAGTCCAGTCTTCCATCACACTCCAGCAGATGGAGTTGAATCTCTGTTCTTTTTACTCTTTAGAAGCCATATTGCCTATTAGTACTGAATTTCCCTCATCCTCTATGTTCCTTTTTAGCTTCCCTTCCACATTACTTGCCCTTGGTATTGTTAACAGTATTCTCACTGATCTTTTCCTCACTCAATGATTTTAAGGCTGAAGGGACTTGTAAAATTTTTTTTCTAATCTTCCACATTACACAACCCAGAAAAACCTCCTCACCTAGGTATTTTTACAAGAGACACTGTGACTCACACTGGGCTAAAATCTTATCCAATAAGCACTCTTTCATAATCCAAGAATGTCACAGGTTAAAGAATTGACCACAGCCTTTCTGTGATAGTGTCCTTCAGATGTCAAAATTTTTGAACTGAAAGGGAAGACTTAATTCCATCCTACTTCTTCCTACTTTCAATTTCTGTCAGCACTTAATAATTTTTCTCCAACATTTTTTAATATTTGTAGCATGTATTTAATATCTTTCTGTTATATGCAACTGTGCATATTTCAGGAAACCTCTGTGTAGCAGGGAAAAAGAAGACTTTCTGTCAATACTGAAAATTCAAGAAAGAGGCCTCATTATGAGAAAGAGAACCCATCCTCTGGTACTCTGTACTTCAATCATTCTCATACTCTTTCCCGAGGAACAAGATATCAAGGTATCTGATCATTTTATAAACAGCATAAAAGGAGCAAATTAAAGTAAAGTTTGAGCCAGGTAGGCACTCACCCAACTTCATGAATGGTTGAGCAAAAATAGCTGGACAACTGTTCATTGATTTCTGGTAATTAAGACAGTTGAATTTCCAGCTGTTGTAATTTAACATAGCACTGTAACCTCCAGGGGAAAAAAAAAAATTCTCCTGCTAGCTCTTAATGGCACAGTTTTGAAGCTTGACATCACATTCCTCCTCAGGCACATTTTTATTTCAAGGTGTTCATAAAATACTTCTACAAAGATGTATGAAATATTACACGTAAACAATAAACATCATCTGAAAAATATGAGGCAAAAAGAACATAGGAGCTCTACAGAAAGGGAGGCCAGGCGTACATATATTGAGCATGATTCCATTTATTTCTATCAGTAAAAAAGAATCATACAGGCATGGGTGTGTGATGATCAGAAAGATGGCTACAGCCAAGAAAACCTTTGAAAGCACCCTTGTCATCTGGGAGTCTGAGTATGGTGTTGCATCACAAGATTTGAATAAGAACTCCTTAAAATAACCCAGAGGATCAATGAGATGAATCAGAAGAGAATGAACTGAGAGTAATTTCACTGAGAGAAAGAGAGACTTAGTCTCCAGCAAGGCAAAGTTCTATCGTAGAATAAAAAGGAATAGTGTACTCTACAATTCCACAAAATAGGACAGAAGGCAACAACCTTAACATACAGAAAGGAAAAGCCAGACAAGACATCAGTGCAAATCCTGCTGAGGGTAAAGATGGAAAAGAATTGTCACAGATTACCTGAAGATGACACACATCTCCATCACCAGAGATTTCAATAGGCCAGACAAACACCTGCCAAAATGGTATGGGTGCAATTAATCCTGCACCAGGCAGAGACATGGACTGATGACCCCCTCAGTCCTTTCAGCTCTGCTCTTTTGATTCTTAGCTGAATCAAAAATCAGCAAAGAACGAAGAAACACTGGAGTCAACCACACGTACTCTCCCCAGTGAGTTCCACATCATATCTGCTTGAATGCATTTGTATGCTTGTATGGCAAAACCCTGCTGTACAGAAAATTTATAAAGCATTTCACATGGTGGCAAAATGCATCTGTAAATGCAAATACAAGTAATATGTGGAGAAAAATTATAATATAGTCCCAAGGTATCATCTGGAGTCCTATCTACTTAGTTTACTGACATAAGTTGAGCTACTCTAAATTGTCATTGAAATGTCTTGTGACCTTAACTGCAAATTAAGCTGTGTTCTTACAATCTGGAATATTATTTTCAACCATTAAGGTTCAAGAACTGAAATTTAATGTGGGGTTCTTTTGATGGGTCATAGGGCAAACCACCACAGTTGTTTTGCCATTGTCTCACTATTCCTAAGGAAAATTTAAAAATCAGTGGGAAGATACAAGGAATGATGCAGAAGGAGATGAACTCAACACAGAACCATGCAAAATAGTAGGAAATTCCAACTTAGGAAATGCAGAAAGTGAGAACAAACTCATTGTAACTGGCAAAACATTTCCTCCCAGATTCAGACTAAAAATGCTTTAGCAATATTGCAAAGTGCAGCGTGTTGACGCACAACACATGAAACACTGCTGATTTTATGTGGATTCACTTAAGAAATGCATTTAGCCTATGGGTGGTAACCACAAGTCATTCCACAGTGTCATCTCCCTGATAGCTATACTTAAATAGTTTCATCAGTTTTGCCTTTTGCCAGCAAGATGAACCAGTGATGGCTATGTAAGAGAGCAGAGAAAGTCATTAGGCAGGACATCAGCAGGACTAAGACAAAGCCACAGGGCTGATTTTATCGGTCTGCACACATTCCCCCGTTGTTTAGTAGTAGCAGTGAGAATACTGCTGTGGTTTGGCTGACAAACCATTAATTGGCAGCTGGTGGTAGCCCTGCACTTTCTATTCCAACCTAACCACAGATGCTAGCTCTCAGCGCTAACAGTTCTGCAGACCCGCTTCCACAGTACTAAGTACCAGTACTAGGGAGACCACACCTACACAGGGTGTCCACACATTGTGCTGACAGCAGTTAAGGTGCAATTCTGTCCCATTCTCAGTCCTAAATTTTACACCTAGTCTTGGGTCTAAACAAGCTGATAGTAGGTCAGTGATTTCTTGTTGTGCCTTCACTTGTTACTGGACACTCATTTGCATGATTTTGTGCATTACAGGAACATGTACAGTATGTCGGGATACAAATGCTTTATTTAATGTTGAGCAAAAAGCCTAAGAACAATATAGTTAACAACTGAAACATGCCATCATGGCTGAGCAGATGTAAGAAAGAAGCCCCTTCTCCAAAGACAAACATTAGCTGCAAGGGCACCAGCTGCTAAATTATCTCTGCACGTACTTACAAGAGCTGAATAATACAACTGTAACTATAGAATTACTCTCAATAAGTGATTCTTAGAGAAACTGAGGCCTTTGCAATACCTAAGTTTGAAGTGCCAGAGTGTTCACTTAAGTAAATTCTTGTGGGAAGGAAAACACTCCTCCTTTCTGATTTCTGGCAATGGTTTATAGCAGAAAGCTGCAAATGAAGAAATCAATTTTTTAATAGGGCATTCATTGTTCCCCAGAAAGGCTAATGCACTTAACATAAAATCAAATTAAACCCAAGTATGCTACCAAAATAACTCAATTAATATAATTTATTTCATACATCAGAAAATGAGCGTGATCTCAGGTGCTCCTATTCTATGGTAAACAGTTCAATTATACTTACACATTTTTATAAATCACTACTGTAAGTATATTCTAAAAGCAAAGATAGATGGCATTTGTATGCTCTGATATTTCGTTGTTTTGTTAAAGCCTCTAAAAATCTCAATTTTCACACCTCATTGTTTATTGTAGCTAGAGAAGACCATTTTCATCTTTTCATCTTCACATTGGAATATGCTCTAAACTATTTGCTTGGACTTACAATAAGTGAAACAATAGTTCCCTCTTCTGGACTGAGGTAATGCTGCATTCAGGGCAGAGAAATCTCTGCAGAACAGAATTCCAGTTAATGTTCACTGAAGCCGTGGGTTTTCTTCCCTAATTGAACAACCTCACAATAAAACGAAAAGCCCTGAAGTCTATACACAAAAAAGTCAAGCACATAAAGAAAGAGAGGTGTAGAAATCAATGAAGTATTGGATTGTGGGGCTTTGCATCCGATTTCACCTAAAGGCACTGATAGCTGCAACAGATGTAAGTAAGGATCTGTCACCATTTTGATAGTGAAACATAAACTCTCTGGAATGCATTGATTCCCAAACTCCCAGGGTTTTTAAAAAACTGGTACAAATCACTGATCTGGAAGGAGGAATTTATTTTAAACAAGTGTTTAATTCAAGGTCTTGTGCCTTTGGACCGGAGCATCGATTACATAACCAAAGATCAGCTACTACATACTAAATTTTAAAAAGTAACCACCCATTGAAAGAATAGAGGCAATGGATAGAGGAAGTAAGGCAACAAAAACCTCAAGGTCCCAGATTCACAGAACAAAACGTGCCCTCAAAGATACCAATTGTACTCCCCACCTTGAACAAAGCATCAGGAGGTAACTTTGTGAAGGTGCACAAGCACCTAAAACTAACTTTGTTCTCTCACAAGGGTTTTTCTGTGAAAAGCAGTCCAGTACAGCAAAGTACCAGTATGGAAGAGCTGAAACTCTGTCTCTGCAGCTGGAGACAAATGGCAGCTATAGAGTCAATCTTGTGACCAAAAGGTACCAAACTCTTCTCCGGGATAACACTTTCAAGGAAGTTCGCACTACAAACCTTGCTCCACAAATCTCCATGACTCTTGCCTTGTCTGGAAAGGAGAGTCTGGGAAAAAAACTGATGGTCTCTGCAGGACAGGGCCTGTATTTGAACCACAGCAACTGTTACTCTTGATGAAAATATCCGTGAGCAGAAGTTGCTCAAAATACCCTCTATTTGAAACAAGAGCCCCTGAAAGGAGTGAGACTCTGCAGTGGCTCACATGGAAGTGGGAGAGCGAAAACTGTAATTCCCAAGTCCAGCTCTAGAGGTGTAATACAGATCATGTATTAACCATGAGGAAATTTTATTGAGTGCTCTGTTAGCTTATTGAGTGGTCCCACTGGATTAGAAAATTTGCCCAGAGCCTGGGCATACTCCAGTAAGACAGTCAGAAAAGACCAATAGGTTTCATTTCCATTTCTTCAGTGCTCTATTGGATTAATAATTGACTGCAAAACCCACAGTGAACTTTACCAGGGAACTGGGTGGTGGCCTTTCTTCTCTGATGTCTAAAAGATACTGTTCCAAGAGTGACATACTCCCAAAATTAGTAATCCAATGCTTCCTATAGCAATAAGTAATAAAAACTCCTCTCCATACAAAGGAGCCTGCAGCTAAAATGGTCCTGTGAGAGGAACATCTTCTACAGCAACGTGGTCATCTTTAGGTAGCTGAAAGGGCTAAATATTTGGTATAGTGACCTGCTCCTTTCTGGTATTGAATTCAAATGAGTGGCCAAACAAATTCTGCTACATTTACCTTCCAATGGGGAAAGTAGCACGCTTTGAGTCAGGTGTTTACTTGTATGCTCTTTTCATGAAAGGATCTCAGCCGCCTGTTCCACCGCTGCAGGATGAACCATGTTTTCATGAACCATGAACAGAGTGATTGCTCCCTTCCAGTGATCACGTGAACTAAAACTAAGGTTTCTTCTTTCTGTATGATTGACACTTCCACGGACTGCATTTGATATTCATTGTGTCTTTATGATGATACAAAAAAAAATGTTTTTCAAGCCCTTTTTTTTGTCACTTCCAGAGGCTTTCAAAGCTTCCTAAAGAATTGTTTTAACCCTCTAGGCATAAGGGTCAGGGACAAAAGCACTCTAAGACCTGAGTGTGAACTGCTATGATCCACTTCTGTGGTCCTAAAAATAAGGTGCCCAGATGGGCCATATACTTGAGTTGGACTCAGAGATCATTGTGTGTGATCAATGATCCCTTTTCTTTCAACTCAAAATATTCTTTGATATGGCAATTATATCCCTTTTCACCACTCCTCTCAGACAAAATGCAAACATTCTCACCTGCCCCTCACTTTTTCAGTGTGCTTCCCTTCCCTAAAAATGTATTTGGCTTGAGAAGGAGTGCACTTTTAACTTTACCACCAGCAAAAGCAATTGCGGGTTTATGAGCAGACAAAATTTATGGGTGTAGAAAAATGTGTGACATACTGCAAATCGGAGTAACTGAGCCTTAGGAAAATACTTACAGTCCCTCCCTTGGGGAATCTATTTTCAACCACTTTCAGCAGCAATAGAAAATAAAATCAGTTCCTTATTTTGCACCTTGCTGTAAATGCTGCTACTTTTACCACTTTTCCAGCTGGGACAAAGCATCTTGTTCCCTTCTCCAGGAAAATAGTGCTTGAGCAGAATTTCACTTAAATATAAAGAAGCTGTCTCACAAATCACAATGGATGTATTAATCATACTTTTTGCAAAAGATTCAGATAAACAAACATGAAAAAATTCTGTAGGAACATCTTTGTGAAAATTGAAGAATCATATTCCCGGGCCCTGTCAAAAAATGTTCCTAAACATTTTGCATCACGATCAGATACACTGAGCAAGGAATTAAGCTTTCCAGATTGCATGAAGTCAAAGAAGCTGATGTGTTCTGTAAAGGCTACCAGTAGGAAGTAATGTTTGATTCAAAACACTTTACCTTCGTTTTTAGGTGATTCTACCCTACTGACTACCCCTTGGGTTTATCCACCAGAATTTTTTGTTCCTTGCTCAGATTTGTTCACATCAAGTCCTGCAGAGATACGGAATCAGCACAAAGATTCAACTTTGGCATGTAAAGACCTGCAGCTGAGGTAAGATAATGATGGTATTCTCCCATAAACCTTGCAAGATCTGATCAAATATACCCACGTGAGTCAAGAGGGTGAAAATATAAAGCAAGAGGGTGAAAATATAAAGCATCAAACCCAACACAAAGCAGAAGCCCAGTGGCTCACTCTAATACAGAGAGAAAATGAGGCAACATCCAAAGCAGATGAAGGCCCAAGCTCTCTACTGTTACAGGAAATAAAATTATGCTGCCTCTATCCACTTCTAATGCCCCTCACATATGCTATCCATATCTCATGACTGAGCACTGAGAAAGACGAAAAACACAGATAACTCTTTCTGCTATTAAGCCCCTTCCTCTGAGAATCCTCAAGGGGTGTTTGTGGTGGGATCAGAATTAGTGGATATGCAAATTCCTACTGAAGATAAAACACACTAAAACAAGAGAAGAGAAAATCAGAAGAGGAAACAATCTTCATTTATGTATTTTAAGAACTTGCTTAAACAGATCATTGTGCATCATTTTGTGACCAACAAGGATTTGGAGAGACCTGGGCATAATGTTTGCCATGTTGTGACACAGAAAATTAAACCCATTTTTTTCCTCTAATTCTCCACAAATATCTTACTCAGGAGAGAGTAGTTTGCTGACAGAAGCAGCAATTGCAGTAGCTCAGAGGTGCCGAATTTTAAGTGTGATAGCTCTAACCATGTAGTCTCAGTCCCGGCCTTGTTAGGACCAACTGAAAGGGGTTTCCTAGTTGCATGAACAACTGGAAGGAAATGACAAGCGACAGATAGAGGACAGTGCTGTCCACACAGGGGTCAGGAGCCCCATACCTGATTTATCATTCGGGGAGGTTTGCTGCTTGTGTGTACCTTTTGTTGAGAATGTTGTGCAGAGGCTGCCAAGGCTTTTCTGCCTTCCTACTATGCAGTGCTGCCTTTCCACCCGTGTACCAAAGACACCACCAAGGGCAAGTTGAGAATTATCAAATGTAACTAGTAGGCTAGAGGGGAGCTGCTGAAGAGTGTGGACCCCCAGGTGGTTTTCTCCACTGTGCCCAAAGAGGACTCAGCAGAAACTGTGCATGAACCACTGTTTACAGAGCTGCTGCTCATAGCAGACTTCTGAGTCCCACAACCACAGCAGCCATGGCGAGAATCTGAAGAACATAACCAGGTTCTAGGGAGAGGGAAAGCTGGCAGAGGAAAACAGGTAATGTTGAGGTAGGTAAGTAGATACCTGCTGTACCCCAGATTAGGGAGGAGCAGGTTAAGGCACACTTCAACATCCTGTATGTAGACAGGTTTGTGGAGCCAGATGGGTTTGACCCAAGTGTGCTGAGGCAGGTGAAGGCCAGTGGCATTGCAAGGCCACTCCCGGTGTTCTCTGAAAGGTGGAGGTGAGTGGGAAAAGTTGCATTACTCTCAGCCCTGCCTTCTAACCATGTAAGGAAGAAGATGAATGAACTACAGCATCATGCAATTCTCTGGAAGATGCTGGAGAAAATCCTCTTGGAGAGCATTTCCAAAGGCATGAAGAATCAGAAGGTACTCGGGAGTAGACAGCCTGGATTTCTGAGCAGAAAACCAAAAACTGTTTACAAAACAAATCCAAAACTCTCCCTTAGCGAGCTGCAGGATGGGACAGCACAGGCTCAAGCAAGTTTAGAGAGCATGTAAAAGTGGAAGGAGTGGAAGGTGCAGCAGACAGCTGTGCTGCACTTCAGGGGAACCTCAGCAGGCGAAATGCAGAGCTGAACAGGGAGGAATGTAATAAAGCACAGCAAGAGCACTTGCATCATTCTGCAGGTAAGCAGGAGCAGCTCCACACACTGGCACGTGCTGGGGACTTGTGAAGCTGATAGGCAGCTTTGCAGAGAAGCTCTGTGAGGTCCTGCTGGACAGTAAGCTGAGTTTCAGCCAGCAGCACTGCCCTTCTGCAAAAATAACCAACACTATCCTCAGCTGTGTTTAGAAGTGCATTAAGAGCAGCCCAGGGGAATTTGTCCTTCCTGTGCCCTCAGCGCTGGTGAGGCCATGTGAGGAGTGCCAAGTCCAGTCCTGGACTCCCCAGCACAGACAAGTTCTGGACACACTGCAGTGTTCCAGCACAAGCTCAGAGATCTTGCTCTGAAATAGTGCTGCAGCATGTCCAAGAGGCAATTCCTGATACTGCAGCTTCACTTCAGTGCCCCCCTGCAGCCCACAGCCACCTCCTCCTGGGGAGGGATGCTATTCAGCCCAAAACAAGGGTGATCTGCTGCTTCCCACTGCAGGGCAAACAAGGGGGCATCATCTCCCTGCTCTCCTCTGCTTGCAGCTCCTTGAGCACACCAAGGGTACAGCCTTCCAAGACGAGAAATAAAAAGAGAATGACAACTACTGTCAAGGTTTTATTCTGCAGTTGACAGCTGGCCTGGAGTAGAGGGCAAAGATGTGAAGTGCTGTGTTTCTAAATCCAGCAGGCAAGCTAAGACTGCAGGGCTGTGTTTTACTCTGTCTTTGAGGTTAAGCAGCCATAACACCAGAGTTGCAAAGACGCTGCAGGCTCTTCCACACTAATCTGCCTGCTGCTGCCTTTTTCTAAGCTTTGGTGTGAGCAGTGAGACTGTATCAGCCCGAGGAGGGACACAGTGCCTGCCCAGGCACTCTCACCAGCACAAGGTTCCTTAGCAGACCAGGAGGTCACGGTGTCCTGATGACATGGCAGATGCACAAAGTTCCCAGCACAGTCCTCCTCCAGCAATTTCCACCATTGTTTCTCCTTACACTGGCCCAAAATATGCTACAAAAAAAAACATTTAAAATTACATCTCAAATGCAGCCATGAGCATTTCTATGCCCCAAGCTGTAACTGATCAACAAACTGCTGCATGAAAGACAGCTCCAAGGACACGAGCACAGGTGATGGTTCTTCATATTTTCATCAAAGCTCCCATGCCCATGGGAATCAGAGCACTGAACAAAAACAACAAAATGAGCTTCAAAAAGAGCTACATACTTGAGCTGGCTTCAGACCACACATTTGTTCCTGGTGACAGGGGATACCCAGCATCATGACAGTAAGTGTAATGGGAATTTTGCTTGAATTGTGACCTAGCTGGAGGTTGCAGCTGCCATCTTGTGCTTTGTCCATCCTGCTTCAGTCTGCTAAATCAAAATCCTGTCTTCAAATAGAAGGATTTGAAGACAGGATTTTTATTACCAAATTTGGTAATAACACATTAAACCCTCCTCATGTGGAATATCTAAAAGAGCCTGGTCAGAGTTGTACTGCACAAGAGGAGAGTTAGGACTGCAAGACAGCAGCAAACACCTCACAACACAGAATGCATCCCCAGCAGGACTGAGTTTACTCAAGGCAACTCATGCAGCAATTCAGAACTGAGTGCAATTGCCACCCCTTTGTGGCATCAAGGGCAACTGGGAACAATGTAAAAAGAAAGGGCCATCTGCATAACTCTGTGTACAACCCACCTACTAATGTAAGGCCACAGCTCAACGCAGGCAAAAGAGACAGTAGGTGACACTCCTTTCTGACCTTGATTGAGCTTAAGTTTCAGTCACTTCAAAAACACAATAATGAAACAACAACCTCGCATGTATCAAAATGCAAAACTCTAAATATATTTATTGTTCTGTTATATTTGCTTTTCATTGCACAGATTTGTTTTTTTTATCCCCATGTTCAACAGTATTTTACAAAGCTTTTAGGAGTTTTGAAACTGTTAGAATGATCACTCAATACTATTTAGGCACAGATCATGAACGCATAACTCCATTTCCTCAAGGTTTTTTCCAGTGAAAGATTAGTGGTTGCAGTTAAGCTCCAAATTTAAACACATTTCACAATCCACACTTTTACAGGCATACCGTCTAAAAAAGAAGTTTTGATTAAATAGTCTCACCAAAGCCTAAATAAAAGCACCTTCTTTTCCATGAATGCTGAAATCAACAAAACCCGAGGATAAGAACCATAGAGGCCAGCCATTTTCTATGCTAGTCAGTCACAGAATAACAAAGAAACAGTTCTCAAGAGGATGTAAAAATCCCCTGGAAAAATTACTTTGTAAATAATTTAAATCATTCATTTCATATTAAAATAGTAAGCAAAAAAAATGCAGTAAATAAAACACATCTGGTGACAAGGACGTGTCCTAGACATATCCCCTAGTTGATTCCATGATTTCTATGAGCCACAATGGAGGTGCACAGTTAAACAGTGTCTACTTGCTCTGCCTGGGTGTGAGACATCTCCAAAAGGTCCAGCACTGAGCCAGAGAGCTGGTGCTGAAGGGCACAGAGCAGTGTGGCCACAGGGCTGAGGAAGGCTGAGCAGCCTGGGAGGATGCAGGGGGCTGGACAATACAGCTGGCAAGAGGGAACCTGCAGCTGTAGACAGCTGCAGGAATGGGAGAAGGTGCTGGCAGCTGGGAGTGAAGAAAGCAGCAGCTGCAGGCATTAAGGACAAGTGATACTCCAGCAAGCCTGGAGGGCTGTTCATGACTGGCCACGGCCCTGTGATCTCACTGTGATTGACACAACACTTCTAGCACCATTGCTGAAACGCCTGCAGTGGGCTGGGGGCCCAACTCCCTGCTCATTCTTTTAAACCCTCTCCGCAAATTCCCCCACTGTCAACACTGTGCAGCTTTAAATGCTGCTCTCAATCTCTGCTGGCCCCCAGTGGACTGCAGCTGGTCTTTGGCAGAAGAAGGGAAAGAAGGCCACTAACTCACATGACACAGAGACTCTTCAGCTTCTCTGGCAAGAACTAGCCCACACCATGACAATTTTTCAAGCAAGACATCCAACACCAACTCTCCTCTTCCTACCACGAGAGTGCTGGCCCTTGGCACCCCCAGGATGGGACTATCCCCGGCACCAGGTCAGGGCAGCCAGGACCTTCCCGAACCACCTGGGGCTGGGCCAAGCTGTGAGGTGAGAGGAGGGGTGCATAAGGGTCACTTTGGAGCTAGAGGTGCCTCTGAAGCTCAGCAGAGTGGACTCCCTGAGCAAGGGGACAGCAGCCACAGGAGCCACATCACTGGGCCCCAGGGCAAGAGAAGAAGCTGGTAGCTGCCTTCAGTCTCCCAGTCTCCTGTCATGTGGAGGGGCAGCAAAACAGGTCATTCCTGGAGCTTAACATGTAACTTCTCCAGGAGCAGAGGAGCAAGGTTTTCCAAAGTCTCTCACTAGCATTAATACGCAAACTTCTGACACTGGTGAGCAGGCAAGCAAGGGGAGCCTGAAGAAGCGCAGCAGTCCATCAAAAACCGTCTGGTGATAATTTGGGAAATGTGACCACCACAAGCCAGGGAAGTCCATGCTGCCTGAAATATCAATTCTGCCCCCAATAAAAAACCTAGGAGGAGTTATCTGCAGGAAATGGAGTCTGCCCCTGTGTCCAGGGGTACAAACAGCTGTAGGCCAGCAATCCCATTAATCATCTGTGTGTGTGCAAAGATTTCTGAGCTCCAGCGACAGCTGCTTAATTTGGATATCTTTCTGGATTACCAACTCACGTAGTCGACGGATTTCTTCCTGTTGCCGGTAATACATCTGTAAAAGCTGTAAGAAAACACATATTTATTTACTTTACACTGAGAAAACATAGGTTTAACCTGACAATGCCACCCCTTCTGAGAGAAGAATCTGAGGAGGAGGCCTTCAACCAGCAGAGAACATCAGCAGTTCTCCTGTTGTCCACTAGACTGGGTTGTGACTGCATGTGTTTCATAGGAAGCATTTATTTATTTAGTATTTAGAGTCTAAATTCCTGGGCCTGGCACATCTCCTTCTCTGACCTTGGACAAGTCCTTTTTCTTCCTCCAGTTGGGACTAGCATTATCTTTCACTACGCGTGCAGCAGAGCACTCAGCTCTGCAAGGGCTGCTTCTGTAACCTTAAGGTGCCAGCCTAAAACATGTAGAAAAATATCCTTTTTCACACCACAGGGAAATTGAGATGTGGAAATTCCTGCCCTATCAAGGTGCAGATGCTAAATTCTTGCAGAGATGAAAGGTAGGGGAAGAAAATTATTCCGGGGTTTCTAAAAGCAAACAAACTGCATGTACTTGAAAATGTCCCTGAGCTGCCAACAGTGGGAGGCTGACAAATCACCACAGAGATGCACCACTGTGCCAGCTCTGGTTTCTATATTGTGAGGTGGCTTCTCATTATTAAAGAGAGATCGTGGAGCTGCCAGGATCTTTTCCAGCAGCCAATCTCAACAGCACTGCACTAGTAAGTTTTCCCTCAACAGTGAGCTGCAGGTGCAGATTCTTTCCCACGTCAGGGTCCACAGTACAGTCAGGCAGTTGAGACTACATGGATGCACCAGAGTACACCCACTCGTTTCACAGAAATCTCTGCTGCCTCACCAGGCTTGCTGACTGCAGTTCTCATCAAAGGGTTACCCTGCATAAACCCCAGAACCCTGAGGTCCCAAGAACCTCCTTGTGCCCAGCCAGTCACCAGGCAGGTCTGTGCCACAAGAATGCCTAGGAAGTGGGAATGCCGACTTCCCCCTCCTTTCCAGACCCCCTCAGCTGGGGTGCTGTTGGGCTGTATTTCTGCTTCCCTTGTGGCAGTCAGGGCAGGCAGAGTTTTAGCCACCACAGAGAACAAAGAGCTTGCACTGACTCAGGCCTGCAAAATAAACCCTCCCTGAATTACCACCGTGTGAATGGCATTCTTTCATCATCTGGCTTTGAGCTTAGGAAGTAGCCCCAACACTTCACCCCAGACATTCATACCTCACTTTCAGTTTTTGGTGGTGGACACTCAAACATGTCAAAGCCATTGGAGAGGCACGTTTGTTGATTTTCTGGCAGAATCTCATACACTTTCAGCCTTTTTCTGCTATGTTCAATCTCTCTTGGCTTCTGCTTGTCCTTCACTGACAACCTTCCTTGTGATTCCTGTTGCTGGCTCTGCTTGGTATCTTCAGTGAGGGACTCTTGGTCAGGCAACTGTGGTGGGGACATCACAGCTTCAGAGCGTGGTCTCAAGGATACCAAGAGAGGCTCTAGGGAGGGAGGAGACAAGTGAGCACTCCCAAACCACACTTAAAAATCAGCGCTAAGCAATTTATTCTAACAACCAACTCTAACTATTTCATTCAGAGATAAACATGGAGGCACCTGACCAGAGCAGCTTCCAGAATTTACAGCCAACAAATTATTTAAACTTTCAGCCATATTTACTATGTCTCTCCTTTTCCTTTTTTCCTCTTTCTCTGGCAGGTAATGGGCCAGAGAGCTGGCAGCAGCTTACCCAAGCCCTGAGGAGCATCACAAATGACACACAGACAGTCAGAAGGCTAACTGGCATAAGCACCTCCCATCTTTACTGAACTGCTTCTTTTCATACCCTGGTCAATACAGGTGGACCTGACTGGTCATTTAATATATTTCACCTGATTGGCTAATTAACAAGATGCTCATTTGTAAACAATCTTGTGAGAATAACAGGAAAACAGATACTAGAAAAACACCATCTGCAGGTTGTTTTTAATAATTGTCTATAATGGTTTATCTCCAGCTCCCTAAAGTCTCCCAGGCCAATCCTGGGAAAACTTATCTAGCTTTCTCAGTCTCTGACCAGGCTATCACGTCCACAGGAGAGCTGAAGGGCTGGGGAGCTCTCCATGTACTGACCTTTGTCAATCCCAGCGAGCCAGTCTGCTGCTGTCAGGGCCGGTTGGGCTGCTGCAGTCAGGGGGTAGATATCTTCCTGGTACGATTCCGACTGGAAGCAAACAAAAGTCCAGAGTAACTATGTCAGTGAGATTTTGGCTTAAAGAGGTCATACTGGATTGTGTTGGAGAAATGAATTTATTCCACTTCAGCACAGGGAGTATAATGAGCACTCATCGGCAGGGACATGAAATCTTTTCACCTGCTCTGGAACTCTCTGCTCCTCACCTGAACTCAGAAGATTTGTACCTGGAGGCCTAATTTAATTCATGCTGGTAAGGTCTTCTTCAGACTGGGGGAGGTTAACATAGGCTAATTCAACTCCCATGAAATCATGTTTCTGAGAATGAATACATGGATACAAAGGACAGACAAGTCCCAAAGTGTCAGCTGGTTATCAGCCGACAGAAACTGGCCAAGGAGATAAAGCTGGAGGAACATGCCTGGTTGGGAGTAGCAGTGAGCATTAGTTCTCCTGTGTCACTGAATTCACGGAACTTGTACCTTCTTTTTATAGTCTACTTTCTGGAAGTACGGTAGCACAGTACTGACATTTTCCGTGTACCTATGCCCACACAGTCACACAGGAGCTACCTTGGCTAGCTACAGATTCAAGGCCTGTTTCTTTCTCTAATGACACCAGCTCTGAAACTCACTCCTACATCACCCTCAGTGCAACGGGTCATGCCTCACATGCTGCAGAACAACTGTCTGTAACACAACTCCACCCAATGGGTAGAGACCCATGAATTCATAGTTTCTGTTTTACCAGGGCAATTCTTCTTTCTTCCACGAGGAGATTGTTATGCCACCCAACATCAGCTCCAACCCCTCCCCCTCTTTTGTTGTTATGTCACACAAATTCTATTGGAGAAGTTTACAGACAGCTAGCAGACCTGGCAGCATGTCTTGGAAAGTCAGATATTAAACAGAGTAAACTCCTGAGTTACTCTTGAGTTACCAGATAGGGTTTGTTGGCAGAGCTGCCCCAGAAACAGGCCAGCTTGACCCACGTGCCATGAGAGAGAAAATCTCTTGTTCTACCTACTCTTGTGCCCCCAAGAGTTGCAGAGAGGAGGCAATGCCCTCATCTTTTCACTGATATTTGCGTCAAATAAGAACATGATCTGAGGTCGACTTACCCGTCGAGGCACAATCATGGAGATGGGCTCAATCAGGCTTTTAGTTGGAATCAGTTTGTAGAAACGGAAAATTTCACAAGCTCCCACATCAAGACCTCTCTTTGGCATCATTCCTGGGGGAAGAGCATGAAATAAATGGAGTATAAATCTCCTTAGGAAAGTTAATATCATCAGCCATGTGAAAAGGATCAGCAAACAATTAAAGAAGCCATAGCATCAGCACCACATCATCATGGATTGAGGTCTGCATCCAAAACTGGCTCAGTGGCACAAATGACAAGACTAAATATTTTTTTTCTGTCAGATCATGTTGTTACATACATGCATGAGTTTCATGCTAAGCCTCCTGTTCCTTATTCATTCTATTTGGCTCCAAATAGAATGAGCAGAAGAGAGCAGAGCTGGCAGGTAATGCCACAGGATCTGAGTATCAGGATCACTAGGAAGGGATTTCAGGATGCCTAAACAGAAAAGCTCTACATGGCTGAAATACCTTCCAGGCAAGTATCCTCCCCCCAGTGCTGTCCCAAAACAGAAATGAGAATGAGAAGGGTGTGAACATCGATTCTGTCCATTTTTGTTTAGGGACTGGGTAAGCTACACATGGTCTCTAAGTTACCTCATAACCTCAGTGGGTTTCTCTCTCATTAGCTTGTAGAGTTCAAAGCTAATCTCTTAAAAAAAAAAGATTCCCTATGCTTGTAGACCTTGCTTTGTGGCACCCAAGCTTAATTTTCTACTAATACCCAGTGACTTCATTAAGCAGCAGATTCTACATGAAGGCCTGTTGCACTTTACATTATAAATTCATCTAAAAGTGAATCTAAACTCCATTCCTCCACACAGTTTTTTGTTTTGGTAATATGGAAAAGTAACATTTGTACAACAACCTTAGCAGTATGCTTGATCAGCTCAACAAAGCAAGTTAGGGAAGTAGACTTGATTCACCTTTTAAAAACACCTCTACATTTACTTTGCATGAAATGATTTTTAAGGAGACTGTGACAATGAGGAATAAGGATGTTGTACTGGAAGGATTATAAAAACTGAATAACAAGGAGATGCTTACAGCAAAGTTTTAAATAATATCTTCCTTTTAATTTTTTTTAAGGCAACCTGCAGGCACAAAATTCAGTGCTGCCAAATATCCATACCAATGTTCTATATGAGCAGGAGTGTCCACAGATAGTGCGGAGGGGTGCTAATGATCCTAAAAACATGTACAGGAATATGACTCAGAGTAGACCAGACAAGGTTCAAGAAAGGGTTAACAATAAGGTCTGAGGGCTGAAAGCTGAATTCTGTGACATGAATTAGTTAAACAGTGGGGAGTACACAGACAGGTTAATAAGCAAGGGCCTCCAAGGGAGGAGAGGTGACTTAATCACATAAGATCTATTTCTAAATAGGAAATTTCATTAAAAAAGAAAGTAGACAGCAATAAAGTCTGAAGGCATTAAGCTGTGAAGCATCTGTTACCACAGAAATCACAGAGTGGGAATGATGGAAATAGAGCTCAAAGGCAAAAATCTTGAAACGGATTGACAAATGGCAAGGAGCATTCTCCCCTTTTAAATCCAGACTATCCTCCTTTCTACCTTGACTAGGTATGTGAGAGGAGGTGAGCAGTGACTGGTAACACTGCCCAGCCCATGCTGGTCAGAAGGGCTCTTTCCAAGCTCTAACCCTGTAACACCACCTGTCATATTTGGGGGAGCTACACCAAGCTGACTGTAAGTGCCTGTAAACCTGTGCGGAGGAACCTGACCCATTCTCTTTTCTGAACAGCATTTTGGATACTCCTAGACTCTGGCAGCCTCCAAAATGAAGAAACCACAATCCTCTTGTAGCATTAGACATTTTGCCACTCACCAATCCCCTTCTGTGGTAAGTGAGAATGATATTCCATCAGGTAGTTCAGGTATGGTTTCTCAGGATTTATCTCATAGTACCGTATGTTTCCATCACCCTAAAGGCAAAGAAAATCAACATCAGCCAGACTCTGCTGTTCAGCCTAACAATCTGAGAAGAATCCCTGGCCCCAAGAAACCATGCAGGATCAACAATGAAACAAATTCTTATCCTCAAATTCCTATATGGAAAGGCTAGGACCCAGTTGTGTACTTCTCCACAATAAACATGGTACATCTGTAAAGGAGGTAAATGTGGCCTGATGACAAAGCACCCTCTGGCCCTACCCCATCTGCTCATTTCCTTAGGTGAACATGCTTCAGGATCATCTTTGACCTCAGTCTGTCACAACACAGACTGAGAGCAGAATCAAACAGGCCAGCACTTCCTGGTGTGGAAAGCACTTACCTTTCCCACCACATAAAGCATGTGTGTGTCAGAGTCATAGACAGGAAACAGGAGTCCCGAGGAGCCATCCAGATCCTCCTCCAGTAAAGGCACAGAAAGGTCATTCTGGGCAGGACACAGGAAAAAGAGTCAGCTGCAATCACCAGCCAGTCACCCCTAGTGCGGGACACCTCACCTGAACCCCACCTGGCCGTGGCATGTGAGCACAGCTCTGTAGTGACCCACAGCCCTGAGCAGGGGGCCGTGCACAGACTGCTGCAAAGCTGTGCAGAGAAATGAGAAATGTGGGTGAGAAAAGGGGGCTCTGTCCCAGTGCTTGCCTGAAGTTCCTACCACTGTAACACCTCAGGTGTCTGATGGCATTTCAGGGTAAGAAACATTGCCTGCCTCTACGAGGGCCAGACCGCAGGAGATGAGGGGGCCTTCAGGGTACACCTGCACCACTGGTGTGAAATTCACACTGAATTTTACTCATGTTCTCTCATGTTTTCACGACAGTGCACCGCCCACAAGAGCAGTCTGCGTTAGCCAAGCAGTCTCAGCGCGGCACAGTGGGAAGGTGCCTGACGGAAGGACAGGACCTCCCGCTGGCCTCCTGCAGGTCTGCCATGCAGGAGGACACAGCACGCCGCTCCACATGCAAAGCTCTCATGTCTTGTACAAAGCTGTGTCTGCACTGCTGGAGGGAGTGATTTTGGGAGGACTGGCAAAGCAGACTCTGGTGTCCTATGGCTGTCCATAAACACGTATTTAGCATAGGGTTAACACACATTTTCTCCTGCAGAACTGACCAGCTGCAGGCTGCAGTAAGCCAGAGTTTAGATGCAAAGACAAGTGTGGGCATGAGAAAGAGACCTGCTGGGAAGACTCTGTGCCAATCCTAGCTCCTAAAGAGGCTTTACATACCTCGCTCCACAGATCTTTCCACTGTGTTCTTAAACCAAGCACCTAGAACCCAGACATGACACCCGTGAAGTGTCACAGCACTGCTTAGCCTTGTGGAAAGCCTTCAGACAGCAGCATAGAGCTTTGTCTCTCACGTGAGCAAAGAAGCCATGTCCAAACATAGCCAAAACACAGCAAATTGTAGGCCTGGTCTACCAGCTTTGTGTGGCAACAAAGCGTGACAACACTACAAAGAGACAAAAGATTGTGCTGCATGGTAGTTGATGCACAGGGACATATTTTGATGCTGACAAAGTAAAAATATTTCACTGCACATGAAAGGGTAGATAAAAGCAGCTGTCCTGGCAGGAGATCAGATACCTTGGAAGTGCCCAGTTAATCACCACCTGAGTGCTCTACCATCAGGAATCATCAGAAATCAAAAACACCCAACACACTTTTCTTCTTTGAGGGCTTCATCTGAGTATGCTGTGTCTAAAGCTCATTTCTCTTTCCAGGACCAGTTTGCCAGTAAGACCAGTAAGAGCCAGGTTAAGTCAGAGCTACAGTCACCACAAGGTCCTTTGAACAATTTCTTGTAGTGGGCTGTTGTGTTTTAACTCAGTCAGCAACTAAGTACCATGTGGCCATTGGCTCACTTCCCCTTGATGGGATGGGGAAGAGAATCAGAAAAAGGCAAACCCATGGCTGAGACACAAACAGTTCAGTAATTGGAAAAAAAAGCAAAATATAGAACAGTTACAATTGTAATGAAAAGAAATGGGAGAGAGAGGGATAAAACTCAAGAAAAATCAGTGATGGACAACACAACCACTCACCACTCACTGACCAATGCCCAGCCAGTCCCTGAGTAGCAATCCATGGCTCCTGACCAAGTCCCCCCAGTTCAGCATGATATTCTATGGTATGGAATATCCCTTTGGCCAGCTCAGATCAGCTGTCCTGGGTATCCTCCCTCCCGGTTTCTCGTGCACCTGCACACTGGCAGAGCGTGAGACACTGAAAAGTCTTTGACTCAGGGTAAGCACTGCTTAGTAACACCCCAAAATGTCAGTGTGCTTTCAACACTAAATCCAAACCACAGCCTTGTGCCAACTACTGAGAAAATTATTTCTAACCCAGCCAAAACCATGACATGGGCACAACATTCACTTTGTTCTCTTAGGGTCCTATGTTGAAAACTTCTCCAGAAACTCAGTTATGTCTCACACCAGTAAGGCCTACCACCCTTCAGGGATCTGACAGATCACTTCTGAATTCCTGTTATAAATCAATTCTTGTTTATGTGGCAGGTGGAAAGTAAAAGTGACAGCAAAAGAGAGAAAACAGAAGCTGGTATGGTTAAGATTTTTGGTCCAACTCACTTGATCCCATAATGCAATTTGCCTATTATTCCACCGAGATGTTCCAGTAGAAAACAGCATTTTCATGTTTCCAAGGAATAAGACTTTATTGACTCTGTGAGACTTGTAGCTTCCTTCCTGTAGAAGAGAAAGGACACTGCATGAGTACAACAACATCTGCTGCATAGCGACATTTCATGTTACCTGACAACTTGCCTTCACCCACATCTGAAAGATCTGCTCAGCACAGCTGAACAACGGTGAGCAGGATTTCACAGGCATCTGAAAATAGTGGCCTAAACTCTTCAGGATCATCCCCAAAATGTCAACAACACATCATAGAATATTCTGACTTGAAAGGAACACACAAAGGTCATCAAGTCCAACTCTAAAGCAAATGGTCCACAGAAGGACTGAATCCACAATCCTAATGTTATCAACACCCTGCTCTGATCAGCTGAGCCAATCTCACCTCTCTAACTATTCATTCACATATTTGCAAGACAGCAGTCTTTAGCAGTTCCAGGCAGGGCTTTCTGTGTACACAAACCTCTGCAAATAGCTACAAAACACAACCAGCTGCACCTAGCCAATAAAATCCAGGCAACAAGAACAACCACGCAGACACTTATCATTGGGACAAACGTACACTTGCATCCACCTGTCCACCTGATCTCTACATTCCCTCCCATGATGTCCCTCAAAGGACTGCAGGAGGTACCTATGAAAACAATACAATCCAAGTAAGGTTTCAAGGAGCAAGGAACATGGTATCAAGATACAAAATCCCTGTTTTCAACAATGACAGCAAGCTTTCCATGGAAAATAGAAGGGAACAGCACCAAATAGTGCCTTGGGCAATGCAGATGCATTGTCTTTTATGGCAATGAAGCTACCCAGGAGAGGAAACCCTCCAAGAGGTGAGATCAGATGGACTGTAAACCTCTGAACCCAACCTACCTGTAGGACTGTTCCAGCACGAGGGTCTATCACACGTATCTTTCTGTCCCTGCAAGCAGTGGCAAGGAGACTGCCATTTGTGTTGAATGACATGGAGAGGACCACATCTTTGTGAGCATCAAGGATCTTCACTGGCTTTGAAAGAACTGTGCCCAGGACACTGAGGTTCCAGATCATTATCTGCAGGAAAAAAAAATTTAAAAATCAGTCCTTTGCTGCCTCACACCAGAGACTTTGTGTACTTTATTCACATCTTCGTCTTTTCTCTACATGTAGAGGTCTTACCATCATAAGGGATTGTTCTCCAGCACTTAAAATAATTCCTCATACTAACAGCAATGTATCATGCATCAGCTAAGAATGTCCAATATTTTAATTTCCTTTGAAAACACATTTTGTGCATAAAAATAGACAACATCAGTGCATATACATGCAGTAGCACAAAGAAAAGTGGATGGCATTGCATGCTGTATGCAGTTCAGTATATGAGAAGTGCAGAGTAAACTGAAGTTCATCAGAAGGCTGGAAAATTAGACAGTCCTTTTGGCCTTACAGCAATATCCTTTTGACATGTTGGTCACCATGGAATTTCCCGCTGAAGAAAGCTTCCAAGCTCTTCAGTACCATCTTAGAGCTTGAAATTAAAACAAATTTCGAAACACCAAGTCAAACAGGCTATCCTAGGAGCACAGACCCACCTTGTAGTCATAGCCAGAGCTGAAGAGGATGTCATCAGCCGTGGGATGCCATTCAATCAGACCGACTCTTCGACTATGCCCAACAAGCTCTTTCTTCGGAGTGGTAATGTTTCTTTTTAGCAACTGATTGGGGATGTCCCAGATTTTAACCTGAATGGCACAGCATAGGTCTTTGTGAGATTCCTGAGAAGGAGCTAATTCGGAATTTACCAATAGCTGTTAACTGCCTTGAAGTTACTATTCCCTTTCTAGTGAGTAGGAATGCAACTGGCTTTTCTGAGCGTCTGTCCTTGTCATTTGTGTCTTTACTATTCTGTGGACCTGAAGACCCCTCTTTATGTTCTGTCATCAGACAGCAGTCCTACCAGGGTTTCTTTAAATTTGGCAATCCAACCTTTAGACCTGTCAGCACAATTATGAAAAGTTATTCCCAAGGGGAAAAAATAAACCACTAATGTTGCAGACCTTGCCTCTTAACTGTACTGAAGCCACTCAGCACTGGAAACATGCTGTCTTGTAACTGGCCCACCTACAGCTCTGGTTCCTTCCAGAAGGATGCTGCATGAAGACAAAAATGCTCCGTCCTCCTGAGGTAGAAGAAAACAATAGCAGAAACCAGCAAGAGGGGCTGAACCTACATGGGTATAAAAGGAGTCTTTCTCATGCTAACCCTAGAAACACAAATATTTAGGATGCTAACAGATGATTAATACTTTGCCTCAATGAAAATTACTACATTTGTGTCATAATTTTTCTATTTCTTAGCCTGAAGCAAAAGCGAAATGCTCTTTGGAACATAGTTTGTGGAAATCAGCCACAGCTGCCCAAGTGTCTCTCCTACTGTTTGGTTGATGAGGATCACTCCTTTCTAAGACAAATAAGAAGCAGACCCAAATTCTGGGATCTGGAAAACATCATAATCACCCTCCTCAGCAGTGTTTATCCCAATAAGGAATCAAGCCCACCAGAAATGTAATGGCTGTAGAGTCCAGCAGTATCTACATGAACTTCTACAGTAGTTAGAGAAAACGTCACACTTTACAATCAGACTGACTGACTCCTTACAGTTTCAACAGCTGTCACTAAAGAAATGGGGCTGAGAGACTAGAAAAGGGGAAAATAGGTTGTGTTCATGCTGACAAGAACTGCCTAGAATGAACCACCCACTCCCCGTGCAGTGAAATGGCTGGTGATAAAAGCAGAGAAAAGCACCTGGCTGGAATCTCAGGTTGCATTAAATGGCAGAAATTGCGAGTTCTTTACTGTGCAGAATAAGCAGGTCTTGGACTCAGGCCTGCAGGGCAAGCAGGGACAATCCAAGCTTGAACAAGCTGTCTACCCTTCTACCTCTTGAAGAAAGCCTGATAAAATCAAGTAAAAGGCAGAGAGTTGCCCCTCTAACCAGAGGGCAGCAGAACTTCAACAAGTTGAACTCTTCGTGCCTGGTGATTTGACGTGAAGAACAGAAGGGGTAAGAGGATAAGCTCAAACTCTCAGCTGCTAGGCATCTGCATAGGGCTCAGCCCTAAGCCCACCTGAAACCGCAGTGAGAACTGGAACTCGCTGTTCACAGAGCACATACAATCCTTCTCACACCCAAAAGTACCATTCCACATAGCTCCAGCCCTACACCACAAAAGATAGCTGTAGTGCTGTCAGATAAAAAATTGTCTGCACCTGGCAGGCTAACACAATGCCTATTCTTCAAAAACCACTGGCCTGTGGAACTGCACGATGCCCATTCCGTAAGAAGAAGAACTGGAAAACAACCAGCCCAGTAGTGCCAACTTTTACCACTTGAGTGGGAGGTCAAATATGACTTTAAGAGTCACTGACCATCAGGGAGGACCAAAGAGATACCCAGGACAGAAGAACACATGTGTAAAAGAGAGAGAAAATATGTTGCTGATTTGAGGGAAATTATAATTATATGTATGCTTATTCAGGGAAGAATCAGTGACTATGTACATAAAATATAGTACCTAAGCAGGAGTTTCTTCTGTAGTCAGCATGCATGATATTTCAGAGGAGATATCCCCTCATACACCCAGCTAAATAAAGAATGTCTGCTCTTTAATGCTAAATTAGTGTTAAGAAGCTTTTATTTTTACCGATTTTTGGTTTTAGTGCAAAGCAAGCTGCAGAAAGGCTGGTTAGCAGTCAAGAAACCTCTGAGAAATGTGGGAGAAGTGAAATTTCCATTTTCTACTCAGAAGCTTGTAGCCTTCCTCAAAGGGAGGCTCAGCCCAGTAAGAACTTAGATGCATCCTTGCATACAAGTCTTACCTGCACAATGGCTTACTGATGCTCAGAAATAGAGGAGAGTACCAGGCTTTTAACAACAGACTGTAAGGAAGGCCCAGTGTCCAGCCCAGTGGAAGTGGTGGACACCTCTGTGACCCCCAAAAAACCTTTCCCAAACTTCTCTTAAAAGAGAGGAAATATTGCTCTGAAGATGTCTCAACAGTATGTCCAATCCGAGCTCTCCAGAACAGGAAGGTTAAGTACGATGCTGGCCCCACAGAACGAGTCCAACAGCAGACAAGAGATGAGAAGGAAGCAGTAACACAGCAAATCTGAGGAGAGCTCGAAAGAAAATATTTTGTTCAGTCTCTGGCTGCCCTTCAACTACATAGCATGAAGGCACGGAGAAGATGGAGCCAAACTCTTTGAAGGTACAAAAGGACAGCATCAAAGGCAATGGATGAATATGGCAAGATGGCAATGCCTGGAGATCAGAGACATCCGTTTTCCCTAGAAGGATACTCAACACCTGGAAGAAGGACCTACTGAGGCCACAGGATCTGTAGCCTTAGAGATCTTCACAGCTCATCTGAACAATGCTTGGAGCAACCCAATTATTTCAGTAGGGCATGGACGAAGTGATGTCCAAGGTCCAGCTATGAGGCATCAGGACAGACAGTCACACCAAGAAACACAGTCTGCTGTCCTTGCTACTTAAGCAGGCAGGGAGGAGATATCTCTACACCATGTCACAGTGCAGAGGATCCCTAAGATACCCTTTCCTGGTTCTAGGATGAGGATGGGAGAGTAGTAAAAAGAGAGTACAGTCACAGACAGACTTCTTGGAACAACTTTTGGTACTGAGACCTGTGACATGCTCTGTGTTTCCATTCTTTAGTCTGAGGAATGATTCAGGGTCAAGTTTCTGGAGAAAACTGGCAAGGAAAGATGGGAATAGTGCATCCAGTTTTGCACCCCTCAGTGCAAGAAAGATGCTGGAGGCCCACCAGGATGCCCAGGAGACTGCAGCTCTTTGCCCTGTTGGTAAAAGCTGGGGTAGACGGGCCTGCTCAGCCTGGAGAAGAGACAGCTTCCAGGCAAATTGATAAAAGCTTTCAATACTTACAAGACTACTGAGAAAATAGAGCCAGGCTCTGTCTTGAAATGCACAGTAGGAGGACAGGATACAGCAGTCATTAACTGCACAGGAAGGGAAAAAATTCCCCATGGGAGGAGTGAAGAACAGGAACAGGTGCTCTGCCTAGAGAGGTGGTGAAAGAAACCTCCCTTTCAACATAAATACTTCTGTGATTCTCTAACTGCAGTGGGATGTTTTGAAGATTGTGTTCATTTCTCATATGAGGCTCAAAAGAGTGGCCAAGGTGGTGCCCTCTGCCACAAGTCATACCCTGCCATACCTCCTGAGATAGCATGAAAGCCTGGCATACAGGTTGGAAGATACAATAAAATCTTCACCATCAGTTCAGAAACTGACAGAAGCCTTAAAAAAAAAAAAAAAAAAGCCAGAGGAGTAGACAAACAAGCAAAGGCAAGTCACTAAACAAGAAGGACAATCAAAAAAGCTTATAATGAAGAGTGACTTTTTGGCAGAATGAAAACAGCAGAGCATGTGAACCAAGCCAGGTCTGGAGAAAAGAACAGGAGAAACCTCCCTGATGCTATGGGGCAGAGTGAGAATAAACCCAGTGGGATCTCTCGTGGGATCTCTGGAAAAAAGCATGGCAGTTAGTCAGACACCCTCACTATCAAAGACGTCAACTTCACACTTTTTACAAGACCTTTTGACAGTGACCTTCCAGCAGGGAGTTAGGAGCTGAACTGTCACTTACAAACATGACTCGAATCTTTCAATTGCCACAGTGTCTGCATCTTAACCACACTAACTTCAGCCAAAGCACCCACTGCAGAACTGTATGATGCATATTCCTCACCACAACTGATTCAGCATGACTTTACAGACCAGCTGTCAAGTGCAGGAACAAGCTCAAACTTGCTCTGCGGGGAGTTAATCTGAAAGAGCTGGTCCAGATAATGTTGTGTTAAAGCTTTTTTTAAAGTAAGACAGAGTTTCAAAGAGATTAAATTTAATAGCCATTCCGTTTTAAAGTCATACTTTGTTTTCATCATACAAACACACCAAAAAAAGGCACAAGCCCCCACAAAATATATCTTCCTCATTACACTGATTTGGTATATCATCTGGAAGGCTTCACACAGGTCTGAACTCAGGAGAAAGAAAGGAATCTTACTTTTTCCTGACTTCTTAAATAAGTGTATGCATGCTTTCACATCTCACATCATTTCACATTCATGAGCTTTTGGTTTCTTTCAACTTCATTCTCCAAAAAGCACATTAGCCAGGTACTAACACACAGTACAAGGTGGTAAACTTACTGTGGTGTCTTCTGAACACGAAGCTATTACAAAGTCATTGAATGGGTTCCACTTGATGTCCAGAACATTTCCTTTGTGTCCACACACTCTGGGATAATGTGGGTCAAGCTTGCCTGTCTGGAAAAAAATAAATATAACCAAACTGAAGGTGAGCCATGGAATTACAGGATATTTTCAAGGCATCTCCAGAAAGAAACTTCTTTCTGCTTGTTGTCCTCCAAATGCCCTGGGTGCTCTCTGTCTGTTAAGGATGGGCTTTTGCTGTCCCTGCTAGTCAAGTCTTGATGATACCACCATAAAGGAAAGAAAGACTGACAGGCCTTCCTAAGAACATGCTGCTGTGAAAAATTTCCATGCATGCCTACACATTTGGAAGATAGTAATAGGTTCAGACACCAAAGAGTAATTTGGAGAAGAAATATCTATAAGTGAGATAAATCTTTCCTTGACATTTTTTAAAGATCTTTTGATGGGGGGACAAAAACAGCAAACTCCCCTTCAGAAGACATTTCCTACAAGCAGCAAAAAAAAAATTATCCAAGTTTTGGGTTTAGCAAAGAGGTATTTGTGACACATATTACAAATTGCAGTTTTTCTTTAGGCAAGCCATCTAAATCTCTCTGATGGTATTCAAATCCAGCCACTCACCAAATTCAATCAGCATTCTGGACTCTCAAAAAAACCCCAAAACCGTGCCATGATTAGGTGTCATTGGCACGGGGACAAATCCCACCCTGAGCATCCTAAGGTGTATTGGGAGCCTTGTGCCAGATGGGGGCTGTATTGCATTGAATAAACCCACACTGCCGGCACGGTCTCTGCTGTGAAGTCGTCTGAATATTTAAATTGTAGAAAGGGTGGTGGTGATTTTATTAACATTGAAGTAATGCTTGCTTCCCTCGGTAAGAAGCAGGAAAAGTGTGGGGAGCCCCCTGACCCACCCCAGACAACAGCTAAAGAGCAAAAGTCAGTCCCTGAAGAAGGGAGACATTACAACAAGCTGGTGGTGCTCACCAGCTTACTGCTTCCTACCTGGAAGAACTGCAGACCAAAATTATTGCAAATGTGAGGTGCTCTCCTAGAAAGAGGACACTTCTGTAGGTGCACTACTCCCTACACCTCTCCAGAGGTGGCCCTTAGGAGAGCAGAGCTGAGGGGAATCACTGCTGCCCCTAAACAGGCTGTGGATAGGATACAATTTTCCCAGCTTTTAAATTTTTGGGGGTTTTGCAATTTTGAATACAGAACAGGACACCAGTGTGTAACTATGCAATTTTGAATACAGAACAGGACACCAGTGTGTAACTATTCTGGCTTCACTGGAAAGTTTGTTGCATAAACTGGGACTAACCTGCTTTAAACTGAACATCCAAAGGGCTTTGAAATGTAAAAGACTGTGGTTTTTAAAACTACAGTCTAAACCAATTCCCTTTTATAACAGAGACAATGCAAAGAGATTTGGGAAGGCAGAAGAGAGATAAAAGGCCTTTAATAAGAAGCAATCCTCCACCCACAGTGTCCTTTTGTAGGCTTCAGAGCTTGGTTTCAAGATGACAACTAAAAGGGGTGGACAGCTGGATGGACAGGGATCCCTTGATCCTTAAGGGAACTCTGTCCCCTCCCAGAGCTAGCTGTCTGTCTGCTCCCCACTCATTTTAGGAGACTCCCAGGCTGTCCTAAGCCCAGTTTGCCTGACCCATCCTTCAGAGGTCTCTTACCCCACTCCCACTTCCCCAAACTTTTCCAAGACTTTGGAAAAGGAGCCCTTGTTCTCCCAGCTGCCAGTCTCACCTGCCCCACTGCAAGCTCTGGGACAAGATCAGGACTCACCACATTTGAACCCCCCTAGAGCCAACAAACATACATGACACAAAGCTACAGCTGCTGGTCTCAGATGCACATCTGGATGTGGAAGGGAAGATCTTCATTGCTGGAGGAAATTTCATTCCACAGATCAAAAACTACTTCAGTAACTAGATGTGTTGTCATTCCATGAAGTGGTACCTGACTTCCACAGCTGCCTGCAGAGCTTGAAAATGAGCAGTTTTTTAACCACTCCCTTTATAAAGTTCCAGCATTACTGAAAAGCTTGGAGCTCACTGACAAAAATCACTTCTAGTGGAACATGTGTCAAAACTCTCCCAGCAGATTTGTGTGGGGTAGATTACTGCAAGGTCAGTCAGCCCCACCTCTGCCCCTGAAGGGCACCAGCACAGCACTCAAATACATGTCAGTTCTGCAAGGCCAGTTCATCATCACGTTTGTTTTACAGCCCACAATCCCAGAGAGAAGGGAGGGGAGTTTGTGTCTATGAAGTCTGCACAGCCACAGATATCCTCCCTTTCACACCTGGTGCTGACACATTGTAAGACTGGAGATTGCAGACCTGGCCATAAATAATCTCCTGTCTCTTGGGACCTTCTTCTCACTTTTTTTTTTTTTGCTGCAGAGGAAGAGACAGATGTGGTCTCAACAGAGTCTGGTCGTCGGGAAAGGAAAAAGGCAGGACTTCATCTCTCAAAGGAAGGCCACAAAATTTCTCTCCCAGTCAAGATCTTTCCTTGGCATGCTGTGCATGCACTTCTCCCGCACATCTACACCCAGGCCACGCTGTGGGAAAGCAGCTGATCTCTCATTTACAGTCACTGAGCTCATGTCTCCTTGAACTTGTAAGATTTACAGTCAGCCTGTTCTGGGCACCAGGCAACCCCTGTGGCTGCAGCCCCTTCCCTCTCTGTTGAGGTGTGCTGCCCTTCCACCCAGCTGGTTTCAGTGGCACCAACTCACCAGGGTGTCACTGACAGGCCCTGTAACAGACCATTTCCAAAGTGATGGCAAATATTCAACTAATTTCTTATAAGGCTGAACGCAAAGGCCTGCTCTAGGGATGGTATCTAGGGCAAAGAACTCATTCTTTACATAACCTCCACTGTCCCTAGCCCTACCCCAGCCCCAGGCTGTCAGAGAAGAAGACTGGTGCAGAAGGAAAGAAGTGGTATTTATTCAAGGAGAGATGAGAGACCTTGGTGTCTGTGACTCAGCAGGAGAGGAGTACAACAAACAAGCAAGGAGGTGCAGTTAAACAGAGCGAAGCTGAGGCTTCATTCAATGACATCCTTAGATAGGCAGCCCCCCTAGCAGCAACACATGAAGAATGAACTAAAAAAACATTGGAGGGAGGGACAAGAACAGCTCCCTGAACAGGTTGTTTAACCTCTTCAGCAACTGTAGCCCTCCCTGTCCTGGCTACTATCTCTTGCTTTGACCAAATGTCGTCCTGGCTCTTGTCTCTTGGGCTCTTCCTCCACACTCTGTCCCACTTGGGAGGTGTCTGCTTCCCGTGAATCCGGTGAAAAATAACCACAGTCAGCTGTCCACTGTGAGAGGGCAATACTGTCCCAGAGACGTCTCCAGAACAAGCTGCCTTTGTGCCCAGGCAGCCAAGGCCACAAGCCAAGTGTCCAGCACGCTGTCTGCCATGGCTCACCTTCACAGCAAGTGATGGCCGTCACAAAAAGCCACCACCAAAAGCACAAGTCAAAAGTTTCTGCTTTGCACCAGATGGTACCACTTTGGAAGTGTATCAGACAAAACAAAGTAGCTGGTATGGCAGGTCCTGACTCAGGGAATCCCTTTTTTTGGGAGGCTGAGGCTGCTTTACCCCCCAACATAGGTAGGGAACTGGTATTCAGAGAACAGCTGTGTAAAGCACCTAATTTCTCTGATCCACAACCAAAGATTAATCCTTAAGGGATTAAGGGGATCCTTAAGGGACCCCTGTCCATTGCTCCATTTTGAAGCCATTAATTCTTCCAGACTCATCAGCACCCAGAACAGTGAGCCCCACCTCTGAACTGCAGCAGCATTTACATCTGCTCCTAACAGTCTGCTCCCTGGTCTCCAGAATCCCCTTCACCAAAAAAATCAAAAAGAGTTGCTCCTTAAACTTCTCCTCACAGCTTTATACATCTTGTCTTTTTTCCCAGACTGACTGAGGCCTGACCTGCAAAGTATGAAAGTACTTTTACATTTTCATTGACATACTTTAATTATCCTTTTCTGTATCTTTTTTAGTTCTACCATGCCTTTGATTTCTGCATGCAATATTTCAAAACTGGGTGGAGTATCTGAGCAGGTAAAAAGGAAAAATTACTACAAAGCCTAGCCAAGCTGAGAAGAGGTGAGAAGACAGAAAAATTAATAGTAATCAGTACAAGCATCTTCAGCTACTTTTGCCAGCACTTTGAGAGCTTGGTCCCACACGACATCCCACAGTCAACAGCTGTCTGCCTACAGATGCAGTTCTGTGATAAAGACAAGTTGCTGAGCCTCAACAGACCATCATTGCGGGGGCAGAAGTGAATCAGTCAGGAAAAACAGGGTAGTGGTTAATTTTAGAAGGACAGTCTCTAAACAGCACCAGCATTGAAGGAATGAATTAACAAAGTCCAGAAGGGCCAGAAACGGTGCTAGGCTTTTCAAGCACAACCAGTTCACTTTCATCCTTAGCAAATATATATTGAAAAAGTGGCATTACAATAACACCATCAATTAACTTTTAATTAAAGGCTGAACTTTTGCCTTTCATCTGTTCTGTCCTGATTCCAGAGAGATCATAATCCCATACTGAAGTTAATCCAGTGCATGCCTAATTTTACTGAAGCAATAAACATCAGACAGCCAGCTTCTCCCTCTCACCAGATACTAAATCACGAAAACTCATATCCATGGGATTTGTTTCTGAAAGGGAAGTCTTCACAACATCACTGCTTGAAGTTTAAGAGCTTCATTGCCTGATAACTTCACAAAGGAGAACTTCACTTCCATTCTTTCACAAAGGAGACAGTAGAACAAAACACACAATATTCTCCTTTGGTCACAGATGAATCCATGTCACTAAAGCATCTTTCTGGTTTTGCCCCCTTTATCCACTAAATACTCTTTAATTTGCAGTTTCTCTCAAGAGACAAACATCTGAACAGCACATTCTGCTGACTATACAAGAAAGGCAAATGAGTTGTAAAATGAAGCAAGGTGTTAAAAATCTGAAAGCAGCAATGCAAGACATAAAAATACACACATGCCAGGAGTCACCTGCTAGGGCAACTGGAGCCTCTTCCATCATTTTGCAATTTGGGCAACAGCATTAAGTGACTATCCTCTGCAACCTAGCTCCCTAGAAAGCCTGTCCCTCCTCCAGCCTCTTGATGGGTTCTGGAAAGCCAGCTCGCCCTAGGAGCTCACCTGCTTGATGGGAATGACGAGGAAGGCACCGCCGCCCACGCACTCGGTCACCACGGCGATGAAGCTGGGGTTCACGGCACAGAAGTAGTTGTCGTTGATGTTGTGGGTGATGGGCACACAGTCGTAGCACTTATCCTTGCTGGCAGCCTTGCCATACACGTGGCGGAACTTGGAGCTGCGGTACTGCGGGTGCCACGACATCTGCAAGGAGAGAAACACAACGTCCCAAGGCATAAGGACAGGCTGTCCTGGCAAGGCTTGCAGAACCCCACTCCCCTCTCCCCACCACAGGCTCACCCTCCCCACTTGGGCTGCTCACACCAACCCTCTGCCAGCAAGCTGCAGACACAGATTTTTCTGGTGTTCATCTCTTTGCCATAACCCTGTGGCATATCTCTGATGGAGAAAGGAGAATACAGGGAAGTGAAGCTCTGAGCACCACCAGCCAGCTGGGCTGCGCATGTGCCAGCAGTCCCTATCAGTGGGGAAGGCCCACATGGCAGCAAGTTCAAGAGGAGATGAATTCTGGTACAATAGAGCTCAGAGAGTATGAAAAATACAACATCTTGCACATGGAAAGCATGAAAGCTGGTGAGTGAACAAGCCAGTCGGGATGCATGCTTTGTTTAGCCCTCAGGTGGTTTAGGACCAAAACTTATGCTAAATTTTGCTCACATGAACAGAAAAAAGAAATTTGACAGATCATAGGAATAGCTGCAGTCACCTGTTGATGTTTGTTCCACAGACAATTATGTTCGCCTGTCTGGTTTATAACTGCACTGAAGCCCTCTGACAGACTGCATTTTAAATGGTGCTTAAATGACACATAAAGCATGCTAAACACAAGGACCCCTTCTCACAGAGAGCAGTGAGGCTTAATGGAACTGATTTAATGGATCTCACAAAATCATAGAGTCAGAGTCATAGAATGGTTTGGGTTGGAAAGGACCTTGAAGACCACCTAGCTCCAACCCCCCTGACATGAGCAGGGACACTTCCCACTAGACCAGGTTGCCCAAGGCCTTATCCAAACCAGCCTCAAACACTGTCAGGGATGGGACATCCACAGCTTTTCTGAGAAACATGTTCCAGTATCTCACCACCCTCACAGTTAAGAATTTCTTCCTAATATTTAATCTAAGTTTCCTCTCTTTCAGTTTGTATGCATTAGTCCTTGTCCTGCCACTACACTTCCTGGTGAAGACACATTCTCCACCTTCCCTGTAGAACCCTTCAGATACTGGAAGATTGCTGTTGAGGTTCCCATGCAGTCTTCTTTTCTCCAGGCTGAACAGCCCCAATTTTCTCAGCCTGTCCTCACTGGGGAGGTGCTCCAGGGCTTTTAGCAATTTCACAGCCCTCCTCCGAACTTGCTCCAGCAGTGCCATGTCATTATTGTGTGGGGGGCACCAAAACTGTATGCACTGTTCCAGGTAAGGTCTCATGAGAGCAGAGGAGTAGAATCCTGTCCTTCAACTGGCTATTTTCACATAGGAAACTATTAGTGCTGGTCAGAGAAGGTAATTAAGATATTAAATCCAGACCCCACAAGATTTAGAGAGCAAAAGGCCTACAATGAATGTAGGGAGAAGATTCTACTGCCCAAATGAAAAGAAATGCAGAAATGAAAAGAAAGGCAGGAAGGTTATGGGTGAAAGAGCACCTCACACAACAGCTGGGAATACAGGCAAATACTGTCAGAAGGCATGGTTTTGCCCCATATTGACCTCTTTAATGTGCATTTGATGAACAGTATTATCAGTGATGCTGGATCAACTATACTCCAATTTGGCAAGGGAACCCAGCCAAGCAGCTTTTGAGCAAGGCTTAGAGAGCTCACTCACATGGTTGAAGGGTTAAGGGAAGCATGCATGCAGTCAATGGCAGGAAGCAAAGTGCATCATCACCTGACAAGTAGAGGTCTAAGCAATTTTAAACCAAAATGTCCATGCTGCTGGCATGGTGCTGCATGCTCTTGGGATGCCTGTCAAAGGCTAAGGAACCATATGGCTCGATACTGGGCTGTCAAACTGGAGCTTTACAAGCTCTCATCAATTCAAAGTTCCACAAAGTTTACATACTGTGTCACACTGGAAGATTTGGGCTGTGAACAGTACTAGGACACAAATTCTGTCCTATTTCCTGCCTCCTCCCAGTTCTACGGACACGGCTCAGAGCCAACCGCACCTTGGACAAATACACATGACTGTAACAGTCCTGGCAGATCACCAGTAACTTTCATAGTCATCTTTGTTGCTCTCTTTTAGCTTAGCTTGTTTTACCTATGCTAACCCTGACTCATCCATATTTTTAGCTGAAAAAACCTCTTCCACAGAAAACATTAGGTGCAAAAGGCCTTTTGTACAGTGAGAGCTACCCGTGTCAAACAAAAACAGGGAAATGCAAGTTATTTGAAAAAGAAAGAAGCAATCCTGAAAGCTGATCTTGGAAAAGGAGGATGTTCACAGGCAGAAAGCAAGCTGAGCTTACACGCAGCTGGCTACCTCCCCAAAGAGCCCCAGAGATGCAGTGTTCTCAAACAATTTCATACTCCTTACAGTTTTAGTGGTTAGGTTTACACACACCAGGAGCAGAGGGAGGAATTGCTCTATTGCCCAGTTGCAGCAGGATGCAGCAGTGGCTTCTTACAGCAGGACTATTATCTTTCCAAAATGAACTAAACTGCCTGGCTGCAAAGTAATTCTAGCTACACTGCTTTCGAGCTGGGAGAGAGAGTGTGGTCCGAAGTTTCAAGCCTCTTCTGGAGAAAGGAGTGACCAAGCACAGAGGAGCAATTATTGAGAAAGCCAGGACTCTTCAGCTAGAGAAGCTCAGAAGGATCTTATCAATGCATACCAATACCTCAGTATTAGAGCAGTGGTAAAGAAGGCAGAAGCAGACTCTCCTCAGCAGTGCCCAGCAAATGGACAAGAAGCAATGGGTACAAACTGAAACTCAGAAAACTCCATTTATATGCAATGAAACACTTTTTCTCCGTGAGAGTTGTCCAACACTGGCACCTATTGCCCAAAACATTCTGGAGTCTCCATCCTTGGAGGCATGGTCCTGGGCAACTTTTCCAGTTGATCCTGCTTTGAGAAGAAGGATTGGACTAGATGATCTCAAGGGATCACTTCCAATCTCTACTTTTCTGTGATCCTGTGATTTTAGGGCCTCTGGATCTCAGCCATGTGTATCTTGTACTGCCCTAAAAATGCCACTGCCAACATTCCAAGATGCACACCCCATACAAGGCAGACTTTCAACCCAATAAACTTGAAGTGTGCCTTGCAGGCTCAGCTTTCTCACCTGTTCCTCTGGCAGGATGACAACACATTTCTTCCTTGTTAATAAAAACTGCTGTTTGGACAGGCAACCATTTTCAAAAAAGTGCAAAGAGCAACTTTTGGTATAAGGAATGGGGGGAGGGGGGAGAAAGTGACAAAAAATACACCAATATTTTGTCAGTAAGACAGGACTGGTTTTGCATTGCAAGAACAGGCACTATTATCTCCAAATAATTAAAAGGCATTATTTGAGCATTTTAAAACATCTGAAAATTAAATGTTTTGCCCAGTCCCTTAACAATATGCTTTCCTTCAATGCTTTTTGGACTAAGAAGTTACAGCATTACCTTTCTCCCTGCACTGGAGGGTCAGCCTAAGTGCAGAGGGTCTCTCCTTGCAGAGACATGTCTGAGCTGTGTGAGCCCATATGGGCAGAGCCCAGGGACCTGAAAATCCCCTGTGTAAGGCCTGAAGCCAGAGCTGAGGGATCCCCAGCTCACCTCACTGCTTATGGCACAGCAAGGTGCCAGGGTGCCCACAGCAGGGGCATGCAGACCACCCAGGAACATTGGGCAGCAGGCATGGACAGCAGATTTTGAGAGGCTGCTGGAACTGAGGTCTGGGTCCTCTTTCTGGTCAAAGAGGTGGAAGACCTCCCTCACTTGCTGCTCAGGCCTCTGGTGCCAGCACACAGACTGATCCAGGCCTGACAAAAGGGTAAAAGTGACTGATAAAGGGATCACTGACCTCTGCCAGGGTAGCGCAGAGCCCTTTGCCTCCTGGAGAAAGAAGGAAGGCAGCACAGCTTTTGTAATCCAGGAATCGGCCTCATGCCTTCCCTTCTCATCATCCGTGTCCTAATTCCCAATATTGATAGCCTCCCTGTAGAAGGGAGGAGAACCGGGATGGAGTGAGACAGTGCAGATTTTAGCCCTGTTCATGTATTTCTAACCATACAGCTGATGTAAAGACTGTGCTTAGCAATGTCCTCTCACTCAGCTCTCAGGGAACACATCCTGGGACTTCGTGGACTTTTCATTACCACCTCTCCCAGCAAAGAACATTAAGTAGATCTTTTTCTGAAGCTGCCAAGAATTCCTGGAGAAGGATAGAAGATCCCTACAAGCGCTTCTCAGATCCCTGCTTACCAGGTCGGATACAGCTTTTCCAGGCTGGACAGTGTTTCCAGACACCTTCTGCCTATTGAGATGTGCAACCCTAGCACATCATCTAAAACCTGATGCCTCAGGTTTTAGCTTTTATATTTTTCAGATTTTTTTCTGCTTAATGTGTAAGTCTAGGCTTCATATTATGGGATAGCAAGCTCTCTTCACAGAATAGGTAGACAAAATTCCTTCTCTAGCGGGGGACCCAAGGACAGCTGATCCAGATCTCAGGCCCAAGAGCATAAACAACAGTGGACTGAAGAGAGAAAACAAGAAGGATGGGACTTCATGGGCTGGGGCTGTAATTGGACAATTAGCTCCAATATGCTAATGGACCAGATAAAAAAATGCTAATGGATCAGATAAAAAAGTGAGAGATCCTGTGACCAGTCACCCATTTTTGTGGCCATTCTGGGTTGGCTGCCCAAAGTGGATCTATTGAGGACTCTTAGCAAATACCTACTTTATTCTTTACTTCTGTCTAGTGTCTGTTCTAGGTCAGCCTTCACAAGGCATCACTAGCACTGGAAACACTATCTCATGAAAGAATATGTTGTACTTCACACAAAATAGAGTCAAATACACCCATTTGCTTCAGAATTCCTCACTGCTGGCATGAAGAGAGGAAGTAGTTCATTGTCTCTGCGAGCAGGGCAATGCAACTATAAGAGATATAGCAAAGACACACACTTTAAAATTGTTTCTGTAGCCTCTCACTGTAGGCATTCCTGGATCTTCACTCCAACCAAGAATACTACTCCGAGAGGCAGATCTGATTGTGAGGAGAGTCCCAACTACAGAGCGGAGGAAACTTCATGAAAGCTTGATGCAGCAAGTGCAGTCAGCAAAAAGTCATGGAAGGAAGTGCAGAAGGGAATCAACCAAGAATCTGTTGCTTGGTTATCTCTTCTTCTCTCTTTTTTTTTTTTTTTTTTCTTTTTTTTTTAAGACAGAGCTCCACGGTTATGTCTGAAAATACGAGATAAAAAAGCAAAGCCATAAAAAATGTCAGCCCAGTACTCAGAACAGGTCTGAATTTTCTTTCTGGCACCTGAAAGGGTGCCTAGAAAACCAATGAGGTATCAAGCACAGCCTACTCAGCTCTTTGGGGCTTACCAAACATGACCATCAAAATGGTTGTGTGACCTCTAGAGAGCAGGCAGTTAAGACAGACTCCAGTTCCACCACCTGTCTTCAGAAATACAATGCAGTACCACTGAAGGGACTTAGCTCTGCTTTAGCTCTCATTCTTTTACATGGCTGTTTATAAAATGCTAGCTTTTCATGACTCACCTGTAAAACATAACTGCTTATGTCTCAGCCCCTGCCAAAGGAGGGAGCTCCTAGAAGGGTGGTGAAGCCTAGGGATGTCTGCAGCACTCCAGTACATTCTTATGAGAGCCATGCTGTGGCATATTAACTACACCTGAGGAAATGTCAGACCAACCAAACAGGCATATGCCTGTACAAATGAACTGAACACGATTCACCATCAGCCAGCAAGTCCCCAGTTTTCCTATTGCATCCCACTTACCCTAGGATTACAGATTTGCCTGCATCATTGTATTGGTTTTGTATGGCTTGGTTTTGGTAACAAAGGGTCAGAGGTGTGACTTCCATGAGAATTTGCTGGAAGCTTCTTCTATGCCCAATAGAACCAATCCCTGGTGGCTCCAAAGATGCACATGCCACTGGCCAAGGCTGGGCCAATTAGAAATGATGGTAACCCCTCTGTGATAACATGCTTAAGAAGAGTTGTAAACAAAAAGAAGTTGGAGAGCTGTAATTGCAACCAGAGAAGAGCAGAGAGAGAACATGTGAGAAGAACAACTCTGCAGACACCAAGGTCAGTGAAGAAGGAGGGGCAGGAGCTGCTCCAGGCACCGGAGCTGAGATTCCTCTGCAGGCTGTGGTGCAGCCCATGGTGATGCAGCTGTGCCCCTGCAGCCCATGGGGATCCATGGGGGATGCAGAGATCCACCCACAGCCCATGGAGGGGCCCATGCTGGAGCAGGTGGATGGCTGGAGGAGGCTGTGATCTTTTGGGAGACCTGTGTAGAGAGGGGCCCTGCCCCCAGGCTGGAGCAGCCTGTCCTTGGAGCACTGCACCCTGTGGGAAGAGTGACCCACACTGCAGCAGTTTGAGGGGCACTGGCGCCCATGAGCTGGAGCCACGTCAGAGAAGCTCATGGAGAACCGTCTCCCATGGGAGGGACCCCAGGTGCAGCAGGAGAACAGCCTCGGCTGATGAACTGACCAAAACCCCTATTCCCTGTTTCTTGCACTGCTGTGGTAGGAGGTAGAGCTGGAAGGAGGGAGGGGTGTGAGGAGGGTGTTTTTAAGAGTTTGTTTTACTTGTCATTATCCTGCCCTGAGTTTCTCAATAATAAATTCAATTAATATCTCTAAGTCAAGCCTGTTTTGCCCGTGATGCTATTTGATGAATGACCACTTCCCGTTCCTTAATCTCAACCCAGGAACCCTTCATTAAATTTTCTTTCCTCTGTCCAGTTGCAGAGAGGAGTGAGTAAGCAGCTTTTGTGAGTGCCTGGCATCTGCCCTGGGTCAACCCATTACAATCATGCATGACATTTGTGAATTCTGGATTAATTTATCTTGGTCCTGGAGAGAATAACCACATGGAAAAAGTGAAATGTGTTGAGGAAACCCAGATATATGGTAGCTTAATCCAGATCAAACTGAGAGCACCCTCTACTCTGGCACCACAGTGTTTTGTGAAAGACTCACAGCGGCAGAGTCAGCCCCAGTACTGTAAAAACTCAAAACTTTGTCAATGCTTTATTCTACCATTTCTCATCTTTGATAACCTTAGCAGTTTTGATATCCCTGGCAGGGCTGGGAGCAGACCAGAAATTATTTTCCTTACATCCTGGGAAAGGCCTGAAAGAAGATTGATGGGCACCTTATCTCCTACAAATACCAGTTCTTGGGTGCGGCCTCACACCCTGCTAGGAGGTGACCTCTCCAGCACACAGTCCTGGACTGCTCGTGGTCTGGCACCTTCAGCCCCATCCACAAGCTGATTTCTCTTACTCTGAGCAGAAAATTAATGTGTGGAAGGATGGGAATTATGAAAACACAAGCAAACAAACAAGCAAAAGACCACCACAACAACCAATCGCAAAACCAATCCAAAAACCAGAATGAGGCACTTGAGCAGAATCAGATCATAGACAGTATCTGATGTGGGTTAAAAAGAGCACAAATGATAGGGGTCACATCACATCTGGAAGGAGGGGAACTGGAGTGCTTTGGCAGCAATGAGATCTCTCACTCTGCTCACCCAGGGAACCACAGCCAGGCAGTGTGACCGTGACACCCCAGGGAAGAATTATCTACAAAGCAGAGCTCTTCTCATTACCCTGTGAATAGACATGCATATCTCCAGCTATGATGGCACCAGAAAAGTTGGGAGCCAGGACTTCCATGCTGCCGACTGCCAAGAAGGTGACTCATTTTCTACTTCCCAGATGCCCAGAGCAGGACTATCAGGTACCAGGCCCCCACCTGCTAAACTAACCCCAAGGGCTCAGCATCGTGACTCTCTTGGAGCCAAGAGTGTCTGCTGCCACCCATCCCAATTCAACAATGAGCTTAGTGTTGGTGATAATTTCTGTTGGCGACTTTATACAAGGGAAAAGGCTGAACAACCCCACCATTCACCAACCTGGATGTTCTCCATGTACTTTCTTTCCTTACAGGCATATTCCCTATTCTGAAAAAAAAAGCAAGAAATGAGGTACACTGGCTTTGTGTTGAAGTACCAAGTCACGGCATGAGTTGTCTGTATTTTCAGGAGAGAAATTACATGAAAGAAGTGTGCACACAAGAGGATGCTGTATACTGCGTGCTCACACCCCATTCCACTGGACTGCACTGGGATTTCTGTTCAGCTTGTGCTTCCATCACCAGCAACATGAACGCTAGACAAAAAAAAAAACTCAGCTCTGGGCACTGCTCTTGAGGACATGCCAGAGAGTTAGAGGAGAATTCAGGGCAGAGCTGTATGGACCAGTGATCAGAGGTGTGAGATCTGCTAAGAAATCCTAAAAACATTGGGGTGGAGATGAAGGAGGGAAGCCATGACAGTACGCTTCAAACACAGAACAAGTTGGTACAGGGAGGATATAAATCATCTGCTTTCAAAGTCTAGGGGAGACATGAGAGTCAAAAGACATGTGTTTTAACTGCATCAAAGAAGTTTCCAATTAGGGAGCAGCAAAACTTTTATCAGTCATAGGAGTGGGAGAGAGAATGGCATTAATCTCCCCTGGCATTTCCCAGGCAGATTCAATAAAAGCCTAGCAATGATTACAGAGCTACAGCTGCTCCTGATTTGGACAGAAAACAGACTCACAGAGATTGGCGAGAAATCAGATAATAATTTTAATTTCATGTGCAATAAGTCTGCTATGTCCGGAGTGTGGCAGGGCTATGCACCCACTCATCCTGGCTGCACTAACCCACTCAGAAGTGCACCTGCTACCTCCATTTTAAGCAATTTTCAGTTGCAGTACTTAATGCCAAAATTTCCATTTTTAACATCCAGGGACAAAGCAGCTGAATCAGATATAGCTACTTCAGAACAACCTGCTTCATTATGGCACCAAGAGCTGAGTAGCAATTAAAACTGTTTATCAATGACCATTATTCCAAACACTAACTGGCCAGAGTAGCTCCTTCCAAATACATCACTCTTCAGGGTTACTGTTAAGAGGGGTGTAATGGTAGATGAAAGGCAAAAGTTTAATTTCAGTTTGTTTGTTTGATGCAGAGTTTGACCTGAAACCTTTTCTGCCGCATTGTAAAAACAAGTGGGCCCTATTTCCTTGAGGTTAATCTCAGGAGCTCTGTGAGACTGCAAAAAAGACTTGTAGAGGGACAAGACCACCCCATCCAGACACAGACCTGAAGATACTGGTGAGCAAAAGGGGTGGCAGCACTTTCAAAAGCAGAGATCACATGATATCACTGCAAAAGAAGTAAATGGATACATAAAAGCATTAAAGCAGTACAAAATGCCACCTGGAGAATTCACAGGAGCTGAACAAGTCCAGTAGACACAAGAAATTTCTGCTCTTGGCAAGGCCACATAAAGCTCCTTCAGGAAGGTGTCTGAGGTCTCTGGCACCAGAAAATTTTTCAAGATAACCAGGCTGGAAATCACCTTCCTGTTTGCAGAGAGTTGTTCTCGGTGCCCAGAGCTACCCATGGCCCATCCCAACACCCATCTCCTGAGGGACCTGGCTCTGGACAGGAGCTACACCCTCTGCATACGTCCTGCACAGCAGGGTCCTGGCTGCACCCAGAATCCACCCAACACGCCTCTGTCCAGGCACAAACCCTCCACTGCTTGTGTTCCCCACTCCAACACTGTCACTGTTGCACTGATTCAAGGCAGTGAAGGGAGGAGGCTCACAGCTGACTCCAGTGACACACACAGGCATTCTACTCCATCACCTGTAAGATATTAGAAACCTTTTTTACGAGTTTTGTACAAACTATGCCTGTGCAAACACGAGATCACTGCCTGTAGAGCATCACATTAGAGTAGTCTTGTGAGTCTCTCACAAGACTGTATTACAGTCTTAGCATGGAAGCAGTGCACAAAAAGGCTGTGTGGACTGCAGAAGCAGCACTCAATTAAGCCAATTTAGACAGGCAGTATTTTTATTCCAAATAACAGTTTGTAAATTCTAACAGGTAAGAAACAGAGGCACAGATTGCCAGTCTCTGTTCTTGATCTCTGGATCATACAGGCCATTCACTGAAGAGCTGGGTTTGGTGACCCTTTTGGGTGCCTTGCAACTCAAAATATTCTGTGAAATCTGTGAAACCCTGTTGCAGCAATCAGAGAACAGACAGAGCTCTCCAAGAGACCACAGTGTGGCACAGCATCTCCTGAAGAGACAAACTTGTACCCTTCCCCATCCATCCCACAATGACACACTCACTCTCCTCAGGACACCTGGGCTCAGAGCCCTGCAGTTCACAGAGCACGATGGTTCCATTGCACAGGTCCATCGTGCACATGGCACATGCCCCATGCCGAATGATTGCTTTAAGTTCTCTTGTGCTGCCCACCTCTGAGCAGAGTAGAAACACATTAATTACAATGAATTAATAATGGTTATGTCTGCTTCATGCTACCCCAGCTTTGTGCAAGAAGTCCCCCTTCTCCTTGAGACCTGTTCTCCACACAGCCTGTGCAGTATTCCTGCATGAAAGCTGCAGGAAGACGCAATCTGAAATCCAGCCAAACCTCTGGAGACCTAGTCCCAGTGCAGTCCCAAAGAAACCACATAACATGACAGTCTACCAAAAAAAAAAAAAAAAGTTTAAGTACTGTTTCCTACTGTTCACAGACAGTTTTCCAAACTCTGCCTATACCTCTTACTTGCCACTCTGAAAAGCACTTTAGATGTTCAAATGATCCAGCCTGATAAGTTGGACTCTCTTTCTCCTGTGTCTCCTTACTCCCAGGGAATCAAGAGAATTTGATCAAATCAAAACCCTTTCCAGAAGTCTCAACCCCTCAAAAGTTAGAGGTAATTTGAAAAGCAGAGAGACCAACAGAGAAAAAATATACTGTCCTCATTCTTTTTCTTGTATGCAGGGTCAAAAGAGATAAAAAGGGGAGAAAAGAAGGAATACAAATGCTAGAAGGGGTATTTTGAAAGTTACAATGAACACTTCAGTCTCAAATGCCATCAAAATTTCATTTCCCTTTTACCTTCTCGTTTGGAATGCTAAACTTGCATTGCATTAGTAATGCCTCTTCCCTTTCAGCCTAACAATTTTTAAGTGATGTTTCCATGGCCAAAAAACCCACAGGGGCAGCCTTACAACTCTTGAGAGAACTGTTTGCAATCACCCAAGGAGAAGCCGCAAGAGATTCAAACTTCCAACCTCATGCAAAAAAAGCAGATGGAAAGTGGCACAAGGATATACAGCCAGAAAACTCCCGAGAAGACACACATCCTCTTCTCAGTTCTGTACTACCAGTCCATACAATAAAATCTCTACCTGCATGCAGCTCCAAGTAATAAAATCAAACAGAAATAAAAATCATTGTCATTTCCAGAATCTTCCTAGATCCATTATTTTCTCTGGTGCCTTCCCTCCTTCTTTTTTGAAATCGTCCATCATTTTCATCCATCTTATCCTTCTCCTATTCTGCTAAAATCTCTCTCCTCCCCTCCACTTTTCTTCCACACCACTTATTCTCTCAAAATTCATTCCTCCCCATCCAAAAATGAATAAGTTAACTCGATGCCTAAAGGTAAGAAGAGTCACTCTGGGAGACTCAAAAAGCCCTTTCAGCTATCTCGTCTCTGCCAACGACAATGAGACAATGCTTGCATCCCAATGACAAGAAAAAGATGTACATGAAGTCGGCTTCAGCACTGCCTCATGCTGAACACCCAGCTATGTATTTGAACTAGGGGATACATTCCCATTCCCAGTACCCCTGGACTTGTAGAAAGGAAACAGTTAACCACATGGTTTTAAATAAGGCAATTAATATATCATGAAACACTGCTGGTTTTCTGCCTGAGAGCCAGCTACATGCACTGTAAATTTCATGACATGGCTCCATACAGAGCAAACTGTACAAGAGAGCTCCATAAAAATTATGGAGCTCTCTTGTACAGAGTGAGGAGAGCCCCCTCCTCACTCTGCTGTCCCCACAACACATTTATGTTGAAGCAGGAAGACATGTGCTACCTGCTCCCAAAGCAGGCTTCTGCATTCTTAACACAGGCACAGGGGCCTGGTTTCAGTGTCTCTCTGCTTTAAGCAGACTATTGCCCCCTCTCCTGATCAGAGAGGTGTGATTCTTGCTGCATCTTGTTTCCTGATGAGTCTCGGCAGAGGAACATCTGCTAAGCAGGCTGCTCTAAAACTTTCTGCTTTAACTAGCAGAGAGCCAGCATCAGGGCACAGGGCACAGCCCTGATCAGGGAAGCAGTGCAGTGCAGTACATACCTCCTGCCAGCAAGGTTAACGAGTCTCACACAGCCTGCAGAAGGCATCTGTCACCTCTGTGAGACGCACTAGCAAGACTCATGCACAAGCACCTTCACTGGGATACAGCTGCTTTTAGCAGCTAACTAATCAACTAAGACACCTAAGTCCCAGGTCCACACAGCTGGACTGGGACAGTTTTGGCAAACACAAACACATCACATAATTATATTTACTCTGAATTATGCTATTAATGCTTCTTTCACAGGGCGAAGATCTCTCTCCTCAGGATCTGGTACTGCAGCCCTGCCCCTGCGGTTATGCAAGAGAATTCAAGGAGACAGGCATTGAAAAAACAGTGTGCAGATACTTCTCACTTCCAGACAGCTTTAACATCTTCAACCTCACATGGCTCCAGATGCATTCCTCACCCTTTCTTCTTGCCTTATGCAGAGAAAGGGCTGCTGGCTGCAACGCTGATAGGAGCACAGTGATCACAAAGCAAGCAAGCAATGAGAAAGGTGTCTGTTTGTTATGCTAGTCTGCAGGTGTCACTTTTTAGTAAAAGCAATCCATGCAATTTCCCATTCCGTGTGTCCTCATTTGCCACCAGCTATCATGGATATGAAAAGGGCTTCATTAGAAACAGGAGAGTGGGGAAACATATTGCTCTTGCTAAATCAAGTAATGTAGTAAGGTGTATTTTTCTTCCAGTAGCATGCACTCATCCCAAAAAGGTTTTGGAAGAGAGGACAGACCTGTGCAAACACAGACCATGCTCAGGCATGAGCAGTCAGCCCACTGGAGAACAGTCCAGTCATCATTTATTCACCCCCACACCAGTACTAGTCCCAGGCAGACCTAATTCTGATCCCATTCTCCTCTTTTCCCTTTCATCTGAAGCAGCAGTAAGGGACAGCTTTATCACATGTGGAAGTTAACTTTCTGGCTAAAAGAAAGGCTGTCCTCAGTGACATGCCAGTATGGCTCCAGCTGTCTCCAGCTGCACCTTGCAAACTCCCTGAAGGGAGACTCCTTCACTCTCCTGGTGCCTTGCACCACCTTCCTTAGGCTGACCTACCCTCACAGACTTCTGCCCACGCTCTCCATGCACGACCTGGAGAACCAGCAGAGCAGGGAGTACCTTCAGGAGCACCTGCCTCTTGCTTCCAGAGAGGACTCACCAGCAGCCAGAGAGAAGCCAGTGGGGTTGGGCTTGTACTCTCTTAATCACTAATTACATGAGTGTTCTCCAAAATACCAAATCCTATGCACCACCAGGCAGGTGGGGAGGCAATCCCTGGTTCAGCCTGCAAAGAAACTAGAGGAGACCCCTCAAAATACCAAGGGAGTTACTGCACTGCCAAGCTGGTAGAAGAGTGGGCGGAGGCTTTGACAAGACATCCTTTTGCTTCATTGGGCTGAGACAAACCCTCATCCTAACCTACCAGCAGCTCTTGCTCCCCGAGAGGAAGGTCTTTATAATAAAGGCAAATGCTCCTCTCTCCTGTCCTCTCCTGCTCAGTGATAACTTGTATATAACAAGATCTTCCCATGAGAATGTACATCAACAAATCAAGGCCAAGCCCTCAATACAGCCATCCAAACTTTGTGTTGAAAGGGTCATGCTGTCCCTTCTCATTTTAAGCATTCCTTTTCTTGGGTTGTGAAAGCTTTTGGGTAAGGCTGTGTGAAATACACTGCTGTCCCTATGGAGAAAATACTGCTAAGAACTGATCTTGGATACAAGCATTTAACAAATTATCTGCTAAATTACCTGTTCCAACAACTGGCAATGGTACTCCATGTATCACCTTCCAGTCTTCTGGTACTGAGAAGAACTAGTACACACTCACTGGTGTACTAGGAAGATGCAGGTGTCAGAATAGAGCTCCAGCTTTTCAGCTTCTTTCTTAAAGGAAATGTGAAACTTTTATTTTGCCCTGAGAAGGCAGAAAGTATAAAGACTAACTGTAACTCTGTTCTGTCTCACGAAGTAGCTCCAAGCACAAATGAGGAAGTTTGTTGCAAAGGATGTTTTTCTACTGCTAGAAAAAGCAGCAATGACACTGAAAATAGTGAGGCAGTGAATGCCTTCTCCACCTCAGCCTTTACTGCTAAGATCAGCCTTCAGGCACCCTGGAGCCCTGAGAGATCCGGAAAATCCAAAGCAAGAAAGACTGACTCTTGTTGGAGGGAGATCAGGTCAGGGAACATTTAAAGACTGGAAATGGCCAAGGGCCTGATGGAATGGACCTGCAGGAGCTGAGGAAGCTGGCCCTTGCTCCTGCAGGCTCATTCCTGGTTTTCTTTGAAAGTTCATGGCAATGGGGTATCGTCCCTGAGGACTGGAAGAAGTAGGTGTCACCCTTACCTTCAAAAGGAAAAGAGAGAGGATCTGGGGAACCACAGGCTGTTCAGCCTGAGCTTGACCAGGGAGTTAAACGTAAAAAGGAACTCTTAGACTCTGAGTGTGATCACTTACTCTGCCTGTCTGAGACATGGGTTGCTGAGAGAGGCTGTGGAGCCTCAGAGATACTCAAAACCCAACTAGACAATGCCCTGAACGTGCTCTGAGATGGCAGCTGGACTAGGTGAAGTCCAGAGGTACCTCCACCCTCAACCATGCTGCAATCCTCTGAAATCTGCACTGATCTCTTGGGTAAGGATCCTGAACAGGGACAGTGAAAGTAGATCAGAACTTTCTGTGTGCATTCAGTGTGAAAAGGATGGAAGATACCCCTGTTACACAACACTGCCTGCGAGGGACTTGTCATGTGGGCCATGCTAAGGGGAAAGAAAACAAGCCACAGCTCAAACAGATGACATAAAGCAACAAAAATAGCTGGACCACAGTGCAAACTCTCTCAATCAAAACCAACTAGATGAGGAACAGGCAGGTGAGAAGGCAGGTTCCTGGAGAGGCTGGGAAAAGGAGAATAACATCAAAGTAGTAAAAGTGGAACTTAGTAGATTCACAGATAAGAGTGAGAAAGATGGAGAGTCAGCCCAGCTTTTGTAAACTTTTGCCAGAGTTCACAAGCCAAATTGCATTAAGAAAACCCAAAATCACCATGACATGGGATATTCAGATTCCAGTGCTATGATACTTCCTCACCACAGTATGAGGTTAGCAAGAAGGTCCTTAAATGGGAAGCATAAATTCATGGAACAAAAGCAGATCATCACAGGTCTTGTGAGTCCATCTTTTTCCTGTCGTTCTCATTCATTTTTCTACATCCGCCCCTAAGAACTTCTTCCCCAAAATTCTCAGGTAATGGGGAGACCATTAGCATCCCACTAAACTTAGACAGCTGCCTTTTCAATTATGCAGCTTTCCTCCACTGTCAAAATTCAATCTCCTTTTGTACCATCACTGTCCCTTGCTTCTTATTTTATTTAGTCAGATCCCGGGCAAAAGATTCTAACCCTTCTTAGTGCAGCAAGCTTTCCTTCACAGCTGACACACAGCTTCCCAGTCTTCCCAGTTTTTACCTCATTCTCCTTCTGTCAGACATGTTTCTGAACAGCTGATGAATTTGTCCTCCTTGCTTCCACTCTCTTTGGCTCATCTGCATTGTACCAGAGCAGCTGCACCTAAAACTGTCAGAATGCATCTGTTCCACTAATATGCATGGACAGAACCATCCAAGGCTCCCTTTTAAATTTAACAGATATTCTCCAGTTCATATTTATCATTTTCTTTCTACAGCATGTCACTGGGTCATGTTGGAATTAAATGCAGCCTTTGGATGCTTTTCTGCAGAACTGCACTGATGATCCTGCATTATCTGGAGACCACAACCTCTCTCTGCTGAACCATTTCGTAATTTTCCTATGCCATTACTTCAGGTCATCAAGGCAGTTTAACCAGAGCCCTGTCATTCTGCAAGCTTCCTGCTCCTCCTGGTTTCCTGTTCTTAATTCCTTTGTCCTAATTGCTAATAAAAATACAAAAAGCATTAGATGTCAGGAAGAACCCTACAAATTCTTCTCAATAAATCCTTACATTCCAAGCTGTCATGTAAGCTCTCCTCTACAATTCTCTCACCAAATTTACATATACCTGACCACAGATAGATGTATATAGCACATATTCCCTTATGTGCTATCGGCTAACATTTTTCTGAAGTCAAGATAAATGACCCCACATCCACTGGGCTTACCACCCTCTGGAAGATGAAATCAGAGTGCTGACATGATTGGTTTCGCCATGCTCATGCTGCCTTTTTCATCTCATTATTTCTCTCATCTGTTACACTTTTTCTTGTGTCTAGAGTTCAGGAACCTCCTCCATCCTCTGTACAGTACTCAAAGACAACATGTTAATTGCTCTGAGTTAATTTCAGGCAGCTCCTCATGTGTGCTGAAGCCCCACTGACTGGGGTCTCCACACATCTGCCATGAGCACTGTCCAACATCACCCGCCCCACTGCAGTCTGAAGTACCACTCATCCCTTCTTGCTGTCACAGGGGAATTTAGCCAGGCTTGGGGAGGGCTCTGCATTTGTCCCTAGAAGAATCCAGTGTGGCTGGAAGCCGTGATCCCTACCAGACTGGACTGTGCTGCTGAGCTGATCAAATCCCTTAGGCAGCAACTCCCTGGCTAAGCAGCCAGCATTCCAAGAACCCGCTGGGATCCCCAAACTGGGCTGCATGCAGGACAATAAGGTGCTTGTTGTTCACATGCTACCAAGGGTGCAATTCCTCAGAATCTCCAACTTCTCTTCTCCTGGGGCTCTGGGAACAGGTTTTTCCAACACACAAGACTAAGCTCCTTGCCCAGCACAGCAAGCATCTGTATCATTAGCAGATCACTCACAGAAAGCCTTATCTGCAGCAGGAGAAGGCCCCCTGTCTCATCTGCACCTGGACATCTGGAGCAACACCCAGGAGCCCAGATTCAGAATCAGTGGGCCAGAGAACACCTCCTGTCACAGGCTGCCTTCTTGGCCTGCACAAAGTCTTGCTGCTTCTACTATGGAAAGTCAGGCCAGCAGCACTGTGCAACCTGGCAGCTCTCTGCAGGACAGGCAGCCTCACACTTCTGCCCACACTGGGTTTTACTCTGCATGCCAACAAATGAACTTGTGCAGACATGGCTCTCTAAAGGCAAGATAGGGATGAAAGCATCTTCTCCTTTACCCCTGTAAGAAGTACCTCTTTTGGATTAGTTTATGCATGCCAAGGAGGACCAGCAATACTGGTGCGATTGTATTAATATAATTACAGGCTTTAGCTTCTGCTGAAAATGTATTCCCACATAAACAGGCCTGGAAAGCCCAGTGGTAGTAACAGGATAATCAAAGGTGTCTGTCCTTTGCAGTACATGAAAAGCAACAGCTCTAGAAATCCAGAGAGCAACTATAGCTCACACTTTACTGCTCAGCAGATAACATTATCATTGCCATTTTTGTTTCTTCTTCCTATAGCTCTTTAATTTCAAAATAGGAATTGTCTTTTCCTGCCCTGGAAAGGGGTGGGGAATTGCTCCCTGAGAACACTCTTCAAAACATTTATGCATTATCTTTGCAAGTAATCAGCCATACACCTCCTAAGTCCAGCATGTCTGAGTGCTGTCCTTTGACAGTGACTTCCCTGTGCCCCGCAGCACAATCAGAGCACAGCCACAAGCACACAGAAGCCACGCCATACGATGGCCATCCACTTGCCCAGGTGTGTCCATTTGCCACACCCATGTTTTTGCTGGCTCCCATCCTCAGCCAGGCAACATTTTTAATCTAACTTAATTGTCTCAGGTTTACATTTTTGAGTTTGCCTTTTTTTTTTTTTTTCCCAAAAATCCACCCACACGTTTCCATCTTCAAAGACAGAATACAAATGCACCCTTAAAAAGGCAACCCTGAAGGCAAACAGAGGAATTTCAAACAGAGGAATTGTTATCTACAATTTGTAAGAAACGCACATGAGAAACAGTTTCCTGGTTTATCACTGTATGTGTTGAGTTGCTGCTTCAAGACAAAATCAGAGCCCTCAGAATTTCATCACCAGATACCAGCCCTCTGGTTCAGATGCCAAATAAGACCAGATCATTTCATTTCTGGACTTGCTTTCCACAAACCTTTCACACCAAATGGTTAGTGAACCTCTCAGCTTAAGCTGGGTTCCCCTCAAAGCCATGGACACTCTCCTAGCCATATCTGCAATACAGCAGGTGACACACCCTAGACCTCGCCATCCAAATTCCACTTCTGTGCTATAACACCATCAAGGGGAAATTACCAGTCATAAATTCCTTTGGAACCAAAGTCAACCAGACCATATGATTATAAAGCAACCCAGAGCTTTAAATACCATCTGCACATGTCATCTCAAGCAACACTACAAGCTCAGGAGCTACAAGTTTATTGTTACTGTTATTGTTAAGAGAAATAAACAACACTGATATGGTGGCTTTCACCTCTTGGTTCATGACTTGTTTGCACCCAGTGCAGGGCAGGTGGAGTCTGCATTGAGGCCATGTCTCTTCCACAACTGTGGTCTGAGAAACAAAATCCTTGGGAAGAAAACATTGCCTTGGAGGTGAGGTTTATCAGTTCAGAATCCCCAGATGGAGGACTTAACCATCACAGCATGTTCTTGACCATGTCATTTGACAGCCAGCTGATAACAGTCAGCACAGAGAGCTACAGAAAAACACATGTTCTCAGGCCAGCTTCTGTGCATTCAGTCCCCAGAACAGGATCCCAGGCAGTCCAGTCACAAGCACACACACTGCAGTTTTGCCCCCACGCGCTGCAGTTTTGCCTCTCCACACAAAAACGGGGCCCATGTACCACAGCAGTGCATCACAGCAGTGCATGCTGAACCCTGTGTGAGGCCTTCCACTGCAGCCAGCGTGCAGAAAGACAGCGCCTGTGTGTGTCCCATAGCCCTGCTGCTGCCGGCTGCCCCAGCATCTGTGTACAGCAGCAGGAACCTAAAGGGTAAGGCTGCTGATTATGCATTAACAGAGAATTCCAAGTGGGACACTTACTGCAGACACTCCAGCCAGGATAGGGAAGCAGTTTAAGATGGTGCCACAAGAAAACTGAGTTACTGGTGAAGTCTTGCAAACAGGGAAACAGGGCCAGCCTAGCAAGCAGTTTTGTATGAATAATGCATTAAAAAAAAAAATAAAAAGAAGAAAGCTTCGAATAGTTTTTGTAAACAAGAAAGGAGGTGGAGAACCATTAACTAAGCATCTCACATTCCTCGATTTGCTTTATCAATCTCAGTATTCAAAAAAAAAGCTTAAGAGCAGTCCAGGCTCTCTAGTGAATCAACAAAACCACACAAAGGACCATACCATTCCTCACAGCCTCCAGGCTGTACATTAGCTTTTAGCAACGGTATCTGCCACATGAATAATGCAGCGCGTCTTCCAGAGCATCTGTACTCCAATCAATCCACAGTAGCAAATAAAAACCTTTCAGCACGCCTTTCTATCAGGCAGCAGGACCTTTTTTACAGCTGCTCAGAGGCCTATCCTTGGAAAAACAAGCCTATCTGAGAGCAAAGCTGGAAGCTTTTAAATCGGCCAGCTGGGAACCAGCCTTTTAAATCAGCCATCCTTCGATGGGCCTCGATTTTATCAATTGCCTTTCTTTGTCTTTTGTTCCATAAGGATCCACACCCACCGTTCCCGGGGCTCAGATTAAGGCAGCTCAGACTAAGGTTTCAGTCGGCTTTCAGAAATAGACACGTGTCTCTTCCCAAAAGCAGCTCATAGCCTGCAGCCGGCCCTTCCCAAGAGGAACATGCTGGACTCACCAGACACACAGCATACACACCTCATCCTTCTCCTGCACTACAGAGCAGCCTCATAATGAAGCATGGGCAAAGAGCCTTCACCAAAACAAGCATCAGTCAGATGCTCCAATCTGTGTTTTCAGAAGCAGAACAGGTGATGGAAAGAGATGCTTTGTCCATGTCCATCACCAGTGCTGGTCTGAGCATTGCTCCTCTCCAGAAGCACAAAGGTCCCTTCTCCTGGGAAGCACACCAGGAGATGTGGGAAAACTGCTTCTGTCACCCCATGCAGCAGCACATCATGCAGGCTACCTGAGGAAGGGCATGCCACCAGTGCCAATGGACCAGGGTCCACAGAAATGGTGGGGGACAAAATCACAGCAGCAAGCAAGACCTCAAAGAACAATATATTCTAGAGATGCTGTCTCTTATCAGAAAACCCAGCTCTAAATAACATTCAAAAATATTTGCACCTCTCCAGCATGGCACAGGTACTTAAATATGGTGCCCCAGCAAGCTGGCTGTGGAAAACAAACAGCTCTAGAATAAACATTGCACAAGTAGAGAGGACATGAAGTAGGAAGGTGAAGGAGTCACTCAAAACTGAAATAATGGATTGATATCCTCCACAAAACAGGAATTTCTCTGAGATTGCAGAGCAGCCCCTCTTGCCCCTTATTTTTGGTGCACACTGGCTGGGGCAGGACTCGAGGTCTCATGTGAGTCCTTGCAGGAGACGTGTCAGCCCTTCCCTCCTGCTGGCAGTAGTGCCACATGGACACAGCCTCAGGAGATGTGAGACAGTGGCTCCACCCCACAATCATCATCACCAGCTGGTACAGGATTTTTTGTCTCAGAGCATCTTTCTAATGATGGAACCCAAGGCTGCCCAGCTAGACCCAAATTCATGCCAAGGTCCCAAGCTTGGCAAAATGCACATCGTGCAAATTTTTCTACTTTAGAAGATACACCAAGTGTTGTGACCCTCAAAATAATTTTAAGCACATATATCCAGGGGCAGGAAGGGCTGCCAGGAGTGAGTGAAACAAGACCACTCTTCACAAGACAAGGTTGAGACAGCAAAAATCCCGTGGCCTTCCTTGATGAGTTTTCTAGCCTCACTTGTGCTCAGTCACAGGTTTAAACCACAGAGCACTCCCCAAGGCAGGCAGCCACACCAAATGGCATCCCGCTTAATAACACCCTCATGGTGACACCTGTCCATGTTATTGCCACATCCCCACTGCCTGGTACTTCTGTGCTCTTCTGCTATGCTGGCAAAGCAGGGAGATGGACAAGGGAATACATGTGCCTTATATAAATAGCTCAGCCAGGTTATTTTTAACTCAACTTAGCACAGTCAGCAATGATGGTGAAGAGCAGCAAAGAGAGCAAAAAGAAAAAGTGGCAGAGACCATAGCCTCAGGCAGCTCTGAAGAGGCTCAAGCTCTCCTGTCACCTCATCTGGTGAGGACTCCAAGACTATATTTTGGGTAGAACCCCCCAAAACACTTTGAAGTGCACATCATGAAGTATTGGCTCAATTGTCACCTGTTCTTTATTTTATTGCTGTGCTTGACACCAAATGCTTACTTGAGCCCCCCTGGGACAGGGGAGAGAAGCAAAGAGAAATTACAACACTAAGTCACAGAACCACATGAAAACCTCAGGCCAGAAGGCACTTCTGGAGGTCCTGAGTCAGTCCTGTCCTCAGCCCACAGCAAAGTTCACTAAAAAGGGAGGTCAGGTTGCTGAGACTGTACAGCTGAGTTTGAAAGACTGATGAGGATGGACATCCCATTGGCCTCCTTGGGAAATGTGCCTCTCTGGAATCTTGTGGAGAAGCTCAGGCTGCAGTTGCCCTCCAGAGTTACCCAGATGACTCTGGTCAAACTTGCTGCCCACCAGGACCCTCACAGCCTTCACAAGAGCTGCTCCTTTCACTGCAGGGAGAGGCTGCACATCAGGGGCAGAAGTTGACTTTTATCTTTATTAAATTTCATGGGGGGCTGGTTTTACCTTTGTTATAGGCATAAAGCAGTCGGGAGCCTCCAGCCTGCTTAGAAAGCCCAGGAGTGGGAAGAGCCCATGGAGGGTCTGTTGCCAGATGCTGGGCTTCCCTGCAGTGGCCTGACAAGCATCATTGTCCATAACCAACCAAAGTGGTTCACCCTGGAGCAAGGGAGCCTGGGGCACCATCATTCTTACTCCTCTGCCAACAGCACCTGGAGCTCTACTTGTTGAAGGTTCACACCACTCGCTCACGAATCACCCCCAGTCACAGCAGAAGTTTCTTTATTAATATTTTTCAGCCAACGTCAGCTATAAATCAAGCTGAAGCATACAGACCACCCTTCAGTGTGTGTGAAGACACTTGTGCTCAGTGAGTGCAAAGTCAGTTTATACATCCCAGGAGGCACAGGAGAACACTCCAGGGATGATTCCACACTCAGTGGTAATACCTTTTTTTGGCAGCTCAGCCTGTCCCTTCTGCCTCGTGTGGTGCCATATTCTGCAAGTTCTGACAGAAAGAAACATGGTGAGTTGAGGACATAAGTGCCTTCAGTCAACATGGCCTTTACAAGACACCATACTGGATCAGGGGAGTATGGAAATTAGCAAAACCCAAAACAACCCCAAACCTCAGCTCAGTTTCATTAGGCTTATCAGAGCTCTCAGGAAGGGCAGGAGGCAGTATTAGTGAAGCAGAGGATGGGGCAATGCCATCCTCTTTGGAGGGTAAGCCTCACCTTCCTCTGATTCACCTCTAGCCTTCCAAGATAGCCTGTGTACAGAAAGATAAAGCTAACTTGCCTGCATTCTCCAGAGACAATGCCCTCATTCACTTTGCTGGTTACCTGGGCAGCAAAGAAAATATTATTGCTTATCAACTTCCTTGTGAGTACTAATGTGCTTCTGAATTCAACAAGAGGGCAAATTCCACCTTAGAGACCTTTTATATGCTGGCAAGATCCTGCTTCATTACAAAACTAAAGCAAATAAAACAATCCTGGTTCAAAGAGCAATAAAAACTGGAAGCCTCTTCTGTCCCCCCCCCCCACCTCCAAAAACTCAGCTTAAAAAGGAACTTTCAGGGACATTGCCACATTTCTCGTCAGAAAGGCAACCTTGAAAAACTCATCATCAGACACTCTGCAAAGCTCAGCAGTTTCTCCTGAAACCAGAACGCCAGGCTTTCCCTCTCCTGTTTCTCAAAAAGAAGTTTCCTGCTATTCAAGGCCAAGCTGGCTTCTGGGTTTCAGAAACCAAAGTTCAGCTCCCCATCAAAATGATGCAGCTGGGTGTCAGAAACCTGCTATGTTCTTTGGGAAGGACACTTGGTCCTCCTGCCTTTACTGTGAGGCCTGCAGACATCTGGCAGAGTGGGTGTCTTTGCTAAAGGCTACTGTACAGAAGGCTTTCCTTGCAGCACAGGTTTTCCTTCAGCATCACTGGTTCAAGGGTTCAAGATTGTTAACCTCCAGGGAATCCCAATATCTTGGTTATTTGCCCACAGGAGTCCAAGTGGAATCCATTGGGATAGCCAGATTTCCCCTCAAACCTCTTCTGCCTACCTGAGCAGTTGTGGCTGCCACCAGAACACAGATACATGAGAAAACCTAAAGTGCCCAGCAGGATGGTGAGACAATGGAAATACACCCAGTGCAGATGTTTCTCCTGAGTACTGTCAAGGTTTGGAGGTTACACACCTCACTCGAATGTTTGGATATACAGCCCTTCCCTCTAAAGTGACGCTGTGTCACTGCACTCCCCCGTGGCTGGAGCTGTGCACACAGGCTCGAATGTGATGAGATCCTGGCCTGTGACACCAAGTCTGTATCTCACCTCTGAAACTGCCTGGGGAAATTAAAACTGCTAAGGAGCTGGGGGGCACTAACCAGGCTCCTATTTGTCTGGGAAGGAAAGCACAACCATACAAGGGCACAGTGTAGGAGACTCCACCTCTCTTATCTCCAGTTAAGCCTCACAGTCAACCTACCCATAGTTCTAACTCAGGACAGATGTGGAGCCTTCAAAATCCCTAAGGATTATGGCCTCTACCTGCCTGGTCCCACTGCCCTCCTGGGGATGAAGTTTTCTCTAATGTCTGACCTACTTCTCTCCAGCTGCAGCTTGCATTCTTGGTCTCCTTATTACATTGTCAGTGCCAGGGAGAGCCTGGCCCTCTAACTGCCCTCCCAGAAGCTGTTTCTTTCTCTTAGCAAATGGGTTTGGCAGCAAAGGACACAGATACCTACTACTATAGACCAGAGAAGAACCAGCTGAAAGTTTCCCAGATGTGAGCCAGAATTAGTGGGAAATGGTTCCTGTCCTTCTGAGGGCAATGACAGCAGGACTTTTTTCCTTGAAAGGCAGCAGGCAGCATCAGAGGTATTCTCTGAAACCCATTGCTGCAGAATTCTTTCACCGCCCTTACAGCATCATCTGCATACAAAAAATAGTGAGGGGCCCACACAGAAGAGAAGTGTGGGAAACTCTCCTACACCCATGCAGAGCCTGTGGAATTATGATTCAAGTTGAGGCCTTTCTCTTTGAGTGGCTGATTAAGTCAGAATTGACATCTGTCTGTTCTCCATAAAACTCCTAACACACTTTTGAGCTCTTTAACAGCAGGTGCCGCTTATATGAAGCATGACAAGCCAGCAAGAGAGCAGCAAAGGCAGGTCTCACAGGCACAACAGCCAATGCTTTCTTCCACCACATCACAGAAGCATAGAATATGCTGAGTCGGAAGGGACCCATCCAGATTATTGAAATTCAACTCCTGTCCCTGCACAGGATATTCCCAAGAGTCACTCCATGTGAGAGAGTTGTCCAAACTCTCCCGTGCTGTGTCGGAACCCAGGATATGGGGAATATTTTCCTGCCTGTCCTGACAAGTCCCGATTCCCAGGAAAACACTGCTTTTAACCTTTGTCCACGGAGAGGGTTTCCGAGACTTTGGGATGAATTGGAATCTGCAAGTGTGTGAAATAGATAATAGTATATTAGAGTGAAAAATTTAGAGTTTTGGGTTTTTAGCATGGAGGTAGATAGAAGACAAAATGGAGGATCTGGGGCATTGTCTGGTCTTCTTCTTCTTTATCTACTCCATTTTCTGCTGTGTTGGTGGCACAGGGTGATTGGCTGGGGAGAGTCGCAACACAGATGCCACATAGCAGACAAATAATTAGTTATTGATAGATAAATAGAAATAAAGTACATTTTAAGGGTTTATTGGATAAAACAGCTTTAAAAGGCCTTGAAACTGTACATCTTGTGACCTTTTTTGCTGTCTTCTCTGTGTGCACTGAGTCTGGTGTAGACGGCACGCAGAACTTCTGATAAGATAAAAATAAACAGCAACCTGAAGACTGAAAAAGTCCCATTTGTCTCTTACTCCTGGCATAGAATTTTTTATTAGGAGTCTCCCACACAGGGGGCCCCAAGGGGTCTTGCACAGTGCTGTAACCACTTATCTGAGGAGCCTGTTCCAGTGCCCAACCACCCTCAGGGTGAAGAACCTTTTCCTGATATCCAACGTAAACCTTCCCTAAATCTGTTTCAGGCCTTTTCCTCAAGTTCTGTCACTGGTCATGAGAGTGTAGGTATCAGTGTCTGCCCCTCCTCTTCCCCTCATAAAGAAGTTATAACTGCAATGAAGTCTCTCCTCAGTCTCCTTCAGCCTGAACAGACCAAGTGACCTCAGCTGCTCCTCATCCAGCTTCACCTAAAGGCCCTTCACCACCTTCATTGCCCTCCTCTGGACACTCTCTAACAGCTCAATGTCTTTTTCCCATTGTGTGACCCAGAACTGCCCCCAGCACTGGAGGTGAGGCTGCCCCAGTGCAGAGCAGAGCAGGACAATCCCCTCCCTTGCCCAGCTGTGATTCTGTGCCTGATGCACCCCAGGACACAGGTGGCCCTCCTGGCTGCCAGGGCACTGCTGGCTCATGTTCAGCTTGACACCAACCAGGACCCCCAGGTCATTTTCCATGGAGCTGCTCTCCAGTCTCTTGTTCCCCAATCTATACACACATCCAGGGTTGCCCTACCCCAAGTGCACAATCCAGCACTTCCCCTTGTTAAACTTCATACTGTTAGTGGTTGCCCAGCCCTCTATTTTATTAGAGTTTCTCCACAGGGCCTCTCTGTCCTCAAGGGAGTCAACAGTTCCTGCAATTTAGTGTCATGGCAAACTTGCTTAGTATCCCTTTTAGTCCTGCACCCAAGTTGTTAATGAAAGTGTTAAAGAGCCAAGGGCCAAGGATGGAGCCCTGTGGAAGCCCACTAAGGACAGGTCTCCAGTTTGATGTCACCCCATTGTGAGTATGGTACCCTATACATCATCAATTTTACAATTCATCACTTAGAGCATCAGTAGCAGGTTGAGTTTTGCTCTTTGGTTTTTAGTCTGGCTATGATTGATGCCGACTAAGTAGGAAGACTACCCATTCTTTCCCGGCCAGGGAAAAGAGATTCTGTGCCAATTCATTCACCTCCTGGGCTTGGCAAATATACGGTTTCTGGAAACCACGCCATCACTCTGAAACTATTCCATCAGTGCAAGTCCAAAAGTATTGTTTGGTTCAGACTTGGACCATGGGTTTGGGGCCAATCTCTTTATTGCTGCCATTCACTGCACTCCAGTTTGCATTGCAAAGCCATCTTGGAACATGCAGACAGGATTCCCTCCAGCTGAAATTAAATCATTCCAGGATCAGGTCCCAGTATCCTCTATCTGCTATGGAACCAGCTGAGTCAAATTAAAACATCCAAAATGCCTGTGGATATAAAAATCCTGATATCACCTCTTTCACTCTCCAGATCTGCTTTTCTTGAACTATAGATGCTACAGTTAGCATAGAGGTGAGTCACTGCACATAGACATCCCTCTCTGATTGACCTTCAGCCTTACCTGTCTTCATATAGACTATTTGCTTTACCTCCTCTCCTCCAAGTACTGCACTCTTATATTTCTTTTAGGTGCTCCTCAATCTCTGATCGTTTGATTCAGCACCACTGCTCTCCTCCAGTCTCGTTCTTCGCACCTCTCCATCTTCACACCTCCCAGCAATGAAGATCAGCCTCTCCTCCCACATTGTAGTAGTTTGATTACTGTATACTTCATTCCTGCCAGCCCTTTCACGTACCTCCGCCAGTATGAGTTTTGATCATCTTCCAGCTTTGTCCCAATGCACCAGCCTTCTCTTCAGCCCTTCCAGGCAGGAGCACCTCTGGAAGTGCCTCCACATCCCTGCAGACCTCCCTGCTACAGGCTCTCTCTCCTTCTACCACTGCTGCTTTCTATGCCAGCCTATTTCCCCAGCACAGCTGATATCCACGCCAACAAACTGATCTTTTCTATGCCTTTGAGTCAGCTCTGGGCATCTGTGCCTCACTGACTTTTTGAGCCAAAGGCTTATCTGTCTGTTTAGCCAGCCCTAATGGATTTTCCGCCTGCAGATTCATCTAATGGCTTTTCTTGAACCACATCCCCAACATCCTATGTCAATGCGTTCCACTGTTTATCTGTATCCTGTAGTTCCTGGGCAATGATAAACAGAGGAACAATCACTCCCTATCTGAACTCTCCATCCCATCATACTACCATATGTGAAAAGCTGTATGTCATATCCCTTTTCAGACATACCTTTTCCAAGCTAAACAGTTGTCCTCCTCAGCATTCCCTTCTGCATTACCAGGTCCTCAGTGAGCTGCAGGAAGCTAGTCTGGCATGAGGCATGGAAGACCCAGTTGCATTATAGATGTATCCAGATAGTTCTGGCTTTTTTTTTTTTTAAATCAGTAGGAAAAAGAAAAAAAAAATTAAAGAAAACCCAAAAAGGTAACACAGTCCTTAAAATTTGGCTGCGAATTAAAACAGAATTCTGAATTCCTGACATAATGCAGGCCAGGCAGCTTGGGATGCTATTTCCATGCCTTAGGCAGCAAAAACAAAGACCGTCTGTGTGAAGAAGAGTGAGAAATAACGCACTGGGTAGGACACACTGGGCCTCACTGCAGCTATCTGAATATGCAGTCTTCTGTGGCTATCTTATATGCATTCATGAAACTACATTAGTGTCTAGGGCTTTCCAGTACCCGATAGCCTTCAGGCTCCAGGAAACTTCTGAAGACTGGTCAGAGCCAGTGGAGAGTCAGCACTGTGCTCCTAGCCTAGCCAGAGATGACAGCAAGTTGGACGAGTCCCACGGAGGGCTCCCTGAGCAGGCTCAAGTTCTGCAGGTGAGTGCTACACCTGCCCTGGATGACACTGTCATGACAGGGAACTCCAGGCATAGGTAAAAAAAAATTAACAGCAGGTAATGATACAGGTTGGTATGAAAGTTAAAAAAGGGTTAGTTTGGAAATAACTCAAAATAAAAATCTGGATTTCCTGGGGATGTCTGGTTTTTCTGCAGGAGTCAAAGACGCTTGCAGATTTCCACACTAAGAGACTAAAACCACTGTGTGATCATCTGCCTGTACTGGTAGTGGCCAGTGGCACCAGTGGAAGCAGAACCCCACAACAGCAAAAGGTGCGTGAAACACTTCTAGTGCCATTAATCTTCCAAACTCACACAACTGAGTTTGACTTCAAGACAGGCAGAAACAAGAGTACAAATGCTGCTTTTTTTTTTCAATATCTGTAAGGTAAGCTGTCATGAAGTCATAGAGAAGTTCATGTTGCAAGTCATGTCAGGGAAGGAAGTATGGGTAGGACATTTTAAAACTCTTCAGAAATATGCAAAACCATGCATAAAATAATGACTAGTTTCTCAAAATTGAAAGAAAGAGAAGGTAGAGAAATTGTCACTTCAGTTCCCTCTTTACACATTAAATGCATTTTCTCTATTAGGCTGAAGAAGCCCTGTTCTAGTAACAGCCCACAGACAACTGGACACCAAATCAAAAGTCTCAAAACAAAGAGATTCCCCAAAGCTAAGAGCAAGATAAGCTTTAGTGAAATAGGGGTTTTTCAAACCTCTAGGATGACCAAAATGTTCTTAAGGATATCCTTTGATATTTTTTCTCAATTCAGCGCACCAACCTATAAAGCAGATATGTGTGCTGCAGAGAAAGTTAGGCATTCTTAACCACTTATCCGAGTTCAACATGCATCATGAAGATTGGAAAAGAAGCATGGGACACAAGGACCAAGACAGACTTTCTAGGTGGATTTTAGCTGTGGGTTTCCTTGCTTTAACTTAGCGAAACCTCCGCTTCTAATATCATCACCAGGATTTTGCTTCTAGTATCATGACCAAATCACAGGCAAATTTAGGCTGGGAGGGACCTCGGATGGTCCACAGCACAAACTTCCAGTCAAAACATGGCCAGGCTTTTCACAGCCTCATTCATGTGAATTCTGAAAATCTCCAGAGGTGGAGGTACTAAAGGCAAGAAAACCATCCTGCTAAGCCCCTGTCTGGATAATTGTGAACTCAGTAGGTCATTACACACCAATCACAAAAGCAGGTACTGGTCCTACCCAGTGCTCTGCCTCCATGAGGATGAGTTACCTACCCTACCCTCTCCAGACCTCAAGTCAACACAGGCAATGAAGTCCTTCTCCACTTACAGTCAATGTTCAAACTGGCTCAGAGGACTCCTGCCTTCAAATTGTCATCCCTCCAGCGACCATAAAACATAACTCAGGAGAGAAAGTCAGCTGTTGTGTTAGGGAACCAGAACACCACCTTGGGACCCTAAAGGCAAAGCCCAGCAGAACATGCTGGGAGCTTGGAGAGGGGACATGTATCTGTGAGATGAGATGAGATGCTCTAAGGGTGACAAGCTGAGAATAGAAATTTCTGCAGGAGGCCAGGTAGCTGCTGTTTGGCTAATGGCAGACTGAGAGATGTCACCTACTTCCAGAGAACACTGCTATCTGCACTGAGTGACATTATTTAGGTGATCATCCTGTTCAAGTTTCTAGCTATGTATCATCCTGGGAAGCTCTTCCCACGATTCCTCCTCTTTGCTGCTAAAAACCCAACTGCCTTATTATTTTGCCAAGTAGTAACTTCTGCTTCCAGCTACTGGTTCTCATTGTGGTTTGTCAGCCCAATTGAAGAATCCATTATCTATAAAGACAAAAGCAATTTTTGATCTTTTCAATTCCACAGAAACCAAGAGTTTACCAAAATACAACCTGGAGACCAAAAAAGACAAAAGCATCAACTTTCCACTTGAGCTTTTACCTACAAAATCTTATAGAAGGGTTGGGTTTTTCTGCTCCAAGACTTGTGTTGGCACATCCTGGCAGGATTCATCACAGCCAGAACTACTGCACAAGAAGATTAATGTATGACAGGAACATGAGCTTCAAGTAGATGCAAGGGGCTGTGAAGTCAAACACTTCAATCCCTATTAACCCTTTAAATAAATGCCATGATTTTTAAAACTGTGAGACACTGAATTCCAATTGATTTCTATGGAACATGTCAGATGCCAGGCTATCATTGGTAAAGTCAATCTTTTCAATTAAGACTTGAGCATCAGTTACTGACATAAGGACCTTTTGCAAATTCAAAGTGAAACAGCCATGACCACAGGCAGGAGGGGTCAGAAGACAGATCCTGTCTGACTGGAAGGAAAAGAGCTCTCATGTAGAAGAAGCTGAACATTACAAGAGCAGGAACTTGGAGCAATGCCATTCTGATTTTGTTTTTGTTCCTCTACATGTGTATTTTGGTATTCAAATTAAATTAGAGAAAATGGCAGAGAAAAATAATATGAACTAATTACATTTAAGTAGATGTTAGCAAGACAATCTTTGACTACTTCCACTTGTCTCTTGCAATTAAAGAGTTGTCTGGATTCTCTGTACCTATTACCCTGCAATTTTGTTGCCAGCACAGGCTCCTTTTAAGGAGCAGATAGAATAGAAGAAACCAAGGGTGACAAGGAAGATTGGTCCTTCCTGGCATCATTCACTTTACAGGTGGTGTTCCTAAAAACATCAGTGTTAGGCTTCCTAGAAACAAGCACTGCAACTGTGCCAGCAATTCAGGCAAAATGGTAGCTATGCTTTTCTAAGGCAATATGGTTTACATTTTTCAAGATTTGTGTATTCTTGCTTAGGGAAAACACTGTGAAACACTGTTTTAAATAACTGGTTTGAAATAACCTTGATGTAACCATATGAAAGGTGGCTGAGAGCTGAACAGCACTGGCAGAGTCAAGTTTGCTGCAGCCCAGAAAGCAAAATTGCACAGACACCCAACAGGGTAGCTGTGGTGCTACAGGACTCAGCACAGATCAGTGGTGTGACACTGGGGGCCATTCAGGGGCAGCACTTCAGGGGTCCTTTTGGCAGACTGGCAAATGTCCTACATGCTAACACTCCATAGCAAAACAAGATCCAGGTGGGGCTGGAGTAGGACAGACAGTACGGACAGAGATCTGCTGCTCCCAGACCTGTGCTTGTAAGTGTTCCTGTTCACCTGCTGTTTCAGTCCATATCCCAGCCCACAGAGTGAGCCATGCCCGAGAAAAAGGCACCTGCCCACCAAGTACTTCTCATGCACCTTACCATTGATTCCCAGAAAACCTGGGGTGGGATCCAGAGATTCCAGACTCTCCCAAGGAGGAATTCAGCCCTTTTAACATATGCTCTGGAAGGCAACTTTAAATCATGGTATTTGGAGAGCAAGGACTGATTAATTTTGGCTCTTGGGAGTAAACCCAGTATTTGCCTTGGCCCCTCCACGCACTTTTTTGTCCCTGCTCAACTTTATGTATAAGCTCAGGTCACGAGGATCACATTTCCTGTATTAATGCAACCCTGACATGGACAGCCTTGCCCAGTCACTTTTTTCTGGGAGGAGTTCTTACCCAGCATTGCTTCCTCTCCTGTTTAAGCACAGCTCCCAGAACTGCAGGATGAAGAACAAGATGGAGTTTGTCCTCTGCTGCTTTCCTGGAAGCTATCTTATCAGCTTTCATGAACTTTGTCTTAATCTCAGCTATAAAAACACCATAGCTGCTGGGATTTACTTCTGCTCTGTCTTCCTTATCATTTTCTTAGGTGACTCTGTCCCACAGAGGGAGAGAGGCAGTGCAGACTCATCAGTTGCAACCTCCTCTCTGCAGGCAGGTCCATGTTTCTTGGCACAGAGATGAAGAGCAGGCTATTCACCAGACTGGAAGGAAACTCTTCAATAAACCAGGGCCCTGAAGGATGCCCAGGAGAAAGAGCAAGAGAGGCACCAAACTTTGGGCACTGCACTGGAAAATTTGAAACTGTGAAGCAGAGCAGGGAACAGGTCAACAAGGGAAGAGGGAACAGGGCTTGGAGCTGCACACTGTCATTGGTCCTACTCTTGGCAGCAGCATGTCTCCAAGCTTTAGAAAGGATTTTGCTTGGCTGAGGGTCAGAAAGTCCTATTTGTGAACTTCAAAGTGCTTTAGAAATAGTAAGCATCAGCATTACACTAATAGAGCCCTGCAGGGTGTATTTTCAAAATGGGGAATTGCTGGCAAGCCTGTAATACCACAGAGGGGAAATCCCTGGAAATACTAGGCCAGTCTAGCTTCTACTTACAAGCCAGTATAACCCTGTGAGTATCAAAATCTCTCAGCCAATACAACCTTCTGGATGATGTAAAGGTCTTTCCTGTTTCTCCTGAGGAGAAGCAGGAGGCGCGTCAGCATAATTGCAGTGTGCTGCAGGCTGCTTGCCTCAGTCAGCTCCGCAGCCGGAGCAGCTCCACAGCCTGTGCTTACGGGAAGCCACGTAATGACTGGCTTCACCTCACCACACCATCGCTCCGCTGCCTTCTTGCCACGGGAGCAAGAGACCAGACCGACTGTGCTCCTGCTGTGCATCAAGAGGTGGCCAGACACAGCTCTTTCAAAGCACAGCTACTGTCCAGCCTCACCAGGGATGCTCTTGCCTCCGAGCAGCAGTTTAGTAGCAACCACCAGCAGCCACCCAGACAGCCCACTGGCCAGCTGTAAGATCACTGGTGTTTATAATTGGGAGTCAGGAACATTCAGATAAGGTGCTGGCATTTTGTGGGGCTTTTTTGTTGAAGCAAACACTTCAAACAAACTTTTCCTAAGAGAGTGGAGAACAGGGTGTGGCTGTTAAGGACCGGCTGAGTCCCCTTGAATCAGCCAAGAGTGGATGGTGGGGAAATGATCTCTGGGACAGTTTCCCTCCACACTGTTTCTTTACAGAGTCTCTGTCACAGCCCATTCCCCAACAGTTTTCCCAAAAAATTGTCAAAATCCCTGCTGGGGAAATCTGGACCTAACAAGGTAGCATGAAGACTTCATGCTATGCAGCCACTGTGGATCAAGGAATACAAAAAAGTCAGAGGCAGCAAACTGACCACAAATTATGAGGAGCCTGCAAGGTCAGGCATCAAATACAGCTTAGCCTGCCCCAAGGGAACCGTCTAACACTCAAAGCATCACCTTTTTTTTCTGGGATATGCCAAAGCTTTCAGTTGTCTCCCTAAACCTCTGTAACTGTGAGCGCTTGGACACCTGAAGCTTACAGCACAGGGACCTGCTCTGTACTCAACTATTCATCCCCAAAACACAGCTCACACCACATTTAGGCATCTGGCAGTCCAGACAGCCCACAGGCAAGAGAGAACTCCCCCTTGCAGAAGCACCATAAATCTGTTCCAGAGACAGCAGCCTGCCCGGTGCCAACGCACCTAGAAAGAAACACAAAGACTTAGGCAACTGAAAATCCGCTCATTATCCAGCTACTAACAAATGTAGCGGACACAGAAACGTGAAAGTATTTTCCATTGCTGACATTTGCAGAGTGGGAAATTTGCTCAGAGGGGACAAACCAGCACACTTGAAAGACAGACAGTAATTACCCAGGCAGAAAAGGAGAATGAGAAGCACACAACATCTGGAGATACCCTGACCTGCCACCAGGAAATCCACCTGCTGCACAGATACAACCAGCAGCCAGCTGGATGCATGGGATGGAGGTGATCAGTGCTGCTGGTCAGACAGGAGACAGTGGTCTCCCTCACCCCTGGCCTTGCAAAAACAGGCACACTCATGCTTAGGTGCTTTGACTCAGAGGAAGAGGGGCCAGGAGGAGCTTAGGGCAGGGTTGGGATGCAGGCAGCAGAATTGTGTGGCTCTTTGTCCAAACATCATCAGTCCCTGGGTCTCACGTTTCCTAAGGCAGCTCTACTGAGATAATGGGCAGTGATTTGTTGCTGCAGAGTAACAGATTGTATGAATTTGAAATGCAGCTCATCAAAGCTATAATAATAGATGTCATAATGCTAATTCACCAAATAACAGCAGCACAGATGAAAACAGGCCTTTTTTTTCCTGTCTCTTAGAAGCAACCAGCTCTCCCCTGTTCTGCCTCCCAATGCTCTAGAGTTTCCTGAAATGCTCACAACCAAAACATGAACTCCCTCGTGTCTCCATCAGTCACTCCCTATCTCTGATCAAACCAGGAGAGATCAGAGCTCTCCAAAGAGGGCACAGCCAGAGGAAGAACAAAGGGAACAGCAGGGCTACACAGGCTGCTCCTTTGTTAACCCACTGGGTAGCCTGCACTGGAGAAGCTTAAAGGCAACTATCAGTCAACCTTCTCCCAAACGTTCCCTGAATCCTCTGCAGAAATCACTCCTCTTGAGCACCCAAGGGGCCAAAAGCTAAGCCTGTCCAGGTGAACACCCTTCAAAAGGACTGCAGTACAGTGTCTTCTTAGAAAGTATAAATAAAAAGGGCTAGGGCTGGGGCAGGGCGGAATGGGAATCAGGAACAGACAGGATGCTCCAGAGCACGACAAGGAGGGCACCACTCCCTGCAAAGTGAGCAATATGTTCAGACTCTGCACATAGCTGGGCTCACCGGGCCATCAGTCTGCAAAGTGCTGTCTTCCTTTGCAACAGCCTGTCTTGGCCTTTGACAGAGCTGCAGCATCAAAGCTGTGCTGCCTGAAAATAAGTCCCCTTCAAGGTGCCTGTTCCCCCATCAGGGAAAAGGGGGACCAGGGGATCCCGGTGGCAGAAAGTTATTGATGTGGCTCTCGTCACGCTCTGTGCAAGATGTGACCTACCCTGACATCAAGCACCCGAATTCCCCACAACTCGCAGGAAAGAGGCGAAATTTAACCCATCGCACACACAGCCATAGGTGAGGCTTCTGTATAAATAATAAGCAAAGTTATACAGATGCCAGACCGTGCCACAGGCGGCAGGGCTGGCAGGAGGCGCAGCGTTCCCGACCAGGCTGATGAGCCATCCTGCTAGGATGGCTCGAGTCGGCAAGAAGCCCTGTTGCTCCGCGCACCGCTGCCCGCAGACCCCCGGGTCGGAGGGCTCCCGCCGTGGGCCGGCTGCCAGTCCGCCACACCCCGCGCACAAAACCCGGCCGGCAGATCCCTGCAGGAATAGCCCTGGCGCTGCTGCCTAGCGAAGAATCTTACCCGCCGAGGGCGCGACCAACACCGGCTGCCCCGACCGCGGCCGGCGGGAACGCCCTGCTTCGCCGCACGCACGGAGGGATGCCCGAGGCGCCGGGCGGCCGAGGCATCCCCCGGCCGTCGGTGCGCCCGCGGCTGCGGGAGGCTGCCCCGGCTCCTCACAAAGCGGGGTGGGGCCGGAGGGAGCTGCGGCACCCCCGGCGCAAGGCGGGCAGAGCGGGCGTCCCCTCCCGCTCCCCGGGACCGCCGGGCTCCGCAGGCCCCGGGCTGCGGCAGGTGCCAGAGCCGGCCCTGCCCGCGCATGTCCCGGCCCCACGCCCCGCACCACCACCCGCGCTCTCGTACCTTGCCGCTGGCGATGGGGTCTGGAAGTGCGCACGGGAGCCGCGCCGCGCCAGCCCGGCCCGGCCCGCCCGCGGTCCCCGCCCCGGCCCGCCCCCGCGCCGCGCCCCGCAGCCGGGAGGTGCCGGCGGCACCGGGGGCTGCCGCTGGCCCCGTGGAGCTCCGAAGAGCCTGCCCGGGGAGATCAGGTCCCCGGTCATGACCGGTTCCTGGGTGCAACCCCCCCGTCGCCAGCGAGGGTTTGTCCTGGTGCCGTGGCGGGGAGAGCCCCTCCGCAACCACAGCAAGGTGCTCGAGTGCCTCTCCGCTACCCTGGGTTTGGGAGCCATCCCACCCGGGCCGACGTGCGCCATCACCGTCACTCCGCCGCTGCAGGTGGGTCTCCGACTCTGCCCGGAGGCACATGGGCGATTTCGTGATTTTCATTACGAGATCGACCTGACTGCATCAGGACTTTGCCGTCATTTGCAGTGAGAGTACCACAGGCCTTGCATTAGCTCAGAGAGCTTCTGAGTACTCTGTGCCTTATCCTCAGAGTGCCCACCAGGTACCGCACATCCTGAACACTGCACACACCCCTGCAACAGTTTTAATGTGCCAGCCTTAGCTGGCAGCCTCTGGCTCTCTCAGCAGTCCCTGGCAGATGGAGAGAGACTGGCCTAAAGCTGCGGGCCCTTTACTAATGGCATATGGCTTTAGAAAGCTTCTCACAGAGCTCACAATCAGACTTTGGGGTCAGTTGGTACCTTGGCAGCCCTGCAAACCTCCTCAGTGCCCTGAACGAGGAACTTGGTAAGTAGATAGCAGCGCCCAAGATCAAATAGCCAAGGAGGTTTCTTTGGCCAGGTCACCACCTCAGCTAACACCGCTCCGGTCCTGTCTGATCAATCAGAGTCTGAGACAGATAGCTCATCTACATACCTTAGTCCCATCACACACTGGGTAGCAGAGGCAGCTCTGGGCTGAGCTAGCAGCTGTGACAAGACTGTGAGACTCAGTGTCTTTCAAAAGTGAGATGCTGCAGATCAGTGTAAGGGAACAAACAGAAAAGCCTATATGCCCAAACGATAGCATGGATGCTGTTACCAATTATTAACTCCTCAAGGCAAAGTACTATTTATCAAGAAGTTGTATATCAACCTTAGCAGATGTAGACAAAGACAGAAGGGGTAGAGGCCTTGTAAATCCTTCAAAAAAAATGTCTCAAACACTCTCAACCAAAGCAACAACAGGCAACATAGCAGGATTGAAATCACTGGAACAGTAAGAACTGCTGACAGTGCCAAGAGAGGGAGGCAGAAAGTGTGTCCTTAGCTCAAAGGTAATTCCATCAAGGCAAGATCACAACCACCAACCCAGCAACCACTTCCTCACTACAGACCCCAACTCTAGTAAAAGAGGAGACTGCGTGTGTGATGTTGTCATTAGCACGTCTGCCAGGACACCTCAAGTCCTTTTTCTTCTTTGGAGAAGAAAAATGTGGCCTGTGAAAAGATAAGATCCATTGAATTTTTCAAGGGTGTTGAGCAGAATTTCAGAACCAACCAGCAACCACTAAGAGTGATCTTCATCCTTTGCCACCAGGTGCCAGACCAGGACATCCCAAGAGACTGAGGCACTTCAGCAGATACACCGCCAGACAACTGTTGAGAATATCCATGGATGGAGCACAGGAAGGAATTCCTGTGGACACAAATTGTGGATGCTAGTGCAGCAGCTGTCCTGGGCCTGCCATGCCTACAGGAATTGAGATGACTTCTGGTAGTCCTCAGGATCCTTGCAGTGTGTGTGCACACATGAGTGATTTGTGTCTGGCCCAACTGCCATTTTGTGACCTGAGTTCAGTGCTTTTCAGTACCACTGAAGTTTATGAAGCAGAAGGAAAGTAGATGAGAGCCCCTGAGGATATGTGAGATTGGCTCCAAGATGCAGGTCTTTATAGGCCTTGCAGGTATTCCTGCATTCACCACAGTTTAATAAAGAATGACCACAAGTGATTAGTTATCAATATGACCAGAGAAGATGTCCTCAGCAAATACATGTGGACCAAAACCAAGAGCTGAGGAAGACACAAAAGAAAAGAAACTTATAAACAACCCTCACATGTCTTTCCCTTCCAATTTAATTTAAAAATTATTTTCAGAATCCCCCATCAGGATCAATACCTTGATCCTTATGTCTACATCAGAAGAGTTTATGTATCACATGGACCAATGTTTATTATATACTGTAGACATATGTCAGGCTGTGGTTTAGTCTAATAATACAAGTTGCAAATGTCTTTATTATTAAACATAAGGGCAAGGCAGGAGGAAAGATTTTTAAGCTTTTTTGCAGGAAGCTCTAGGAAACAAAATTGTAAGTAACTTCTAATTTTCATGGTCTTGCTTTACAAGGTGTCTGTAACAACAGCAAAATTCTGTGTGCACTTGTGAACATAAGAGTACAAATAAATTAGATTAGCAATATCGTCTGTGAAGAAAAACCTTCTGCCTTTTAGACTTCCCTATCTAGGTGGCATATTTTTAAAATGAGCTCATTTTTTTTGAGATACTGTAGTAGGCTTTCAGTAACATTTTCTTCTCATCCCACGCTTTTAATGTGTGCAGCTCTCGGTGACCTTCAGGGGATCTATGCACTCTTCCCAAAACTTCACTTCCACTTTGATTACTTCTCTGGTGTAGTTGGCCTCCACAGCTCTCTCCCATCTCAGTCTTCTATAATGCATTGAAACTGGCTGACTTGTCCAGTGAGGCAGACACTGTCTCAGGTGAATAGGTAACGTTTCCCCTAGAGTCTGTCATCTTGGCTACAGCCCACGGGGCTGAGAACACTGTAGGCTATGAATTCCTCCCTTTCCTTCCTCTACAAGGACTGACAACTTGAAGGGTTGGGTTTTTAAGCACTAGATATTTAAAGAAGGCATAAGCCACTTGGGTTCAAGGTCATTCTAAAAACACAGAGCCCCTTTGCAGCAGGGTCTGCTGCATGCTGTCAGTGCTGTCACTGCAGGCACACTTGAAGTAATACACCACTCAGCAGGAAAGCGGGGCAGCAGGATCTGGCATTGTGTTAAGGAAAAGAAGTTGTGTTTATCTAAATACTCAACTCATCCTGGGTCTGTGGAGGGCTGAGCTGCAGGTATCTAGCCCAGGGGATGGGTGAGCCTGGGAGGCAGGGCATAAGGCTATCAGATCCCATTCCCAGAGGCAGATAGGGCTTCTCTGTGTGCTAGACCTATGGAGGTCAGCTCCTTGGTTCAGGGGACATTAATATTTTTTCTAAAAAATATCAAGTCATCTTTTGTGACCTTGTTTCCAGGGTTTTAAGGTTCACTACCAGTCATGGACAAAACACCTTCAGTATCATAAGCTCCTACAGAAAAGCCGTTGTCACTCCCATAATGAATGGAAGTCAGAGACAGGGAAATCAATGTAAAAATCCAGCGCAGGAAGACTGTAATTGTGGGGCAGAGAGATGCCCAGGAGTGAGGTTATCAGAAAATCCAGGTGTCCCCAGTAAAAGTCCACATAACACTAGGCCCTGCCTGCAAGAAGTCTTGTTTCATACAGAGATTAGAGTTCCTCCATGGAGCAAACTCACCAGCATAGAGTGATGCCAGGGCCTAAAAGCTAAAAATGAGGAGAGAAAGCTCACAACATTTCGCAGCCAAGCAGGACACACACCTTGTGTTCCCAAGAACTTTCTACAGGAACCAAACTGGAGAAGCAACTCTACTCTCCCACAATCTGTTTCCTTGTCCCAGCCTGCATCCCATGGGATGATGTCCTCCAGCTTTCAGAGCCTTCACAGACCTAACACTCACCTGGAGACAGTGTCTTGATCAGTAACAATGTTAAAAACACACTCTCCTGGCAGGCTAGACACTGAAGGCACCATGCTGAAAAGAGAAATTTTTTTCCTGACCAATTCAGAAGCTTTAGGTAATGAGGGAATGTTCTTGGTTCATTATGTCTGGAGATTTTACTTGTAGGTAAAGATCTCATTCAAACCTCCATCAGAAAATGCATAAAACCCCTGCTAGGTCTTTTGCATCATGTCAGTTCCTGTCATGACACCACAACTGATATTTCTTCTGCATCCCCAGCTGTAATCCTGAACTGCACAGGATGGGATGGGCTAAATGGGGAGAAATACAGAAGAGGATTAAACTCCTCTGACACCTTCCATTCCATTAGAAATCTGACTCCAAATGGTCCCATAACTACAGCCTTGCTTATTGGGGCAGATGAACTCCTGAGACCACACTTCCCCCTCTGATCCATTTCTTACTGACAGTTAATACTGATGACCTTCTGCAATACGGGAGGGAAATAATGACGAACTCTCTTTTTGTTAGCTCTCTTCTTCCTCTTCACTAACAACCTCCTCCAGGTCCTGAGGTCCCTGCTCTGCTCTCTCTTTCACATAGGCTGCCTTGATCTGTTCAAGTTCACACAGCTCTGCCTCCAGCTCTTCTCTGTGCATTGACCGACGGTTCCTCAGCAGTTTCATGGGGAAGGGGTTTAAGTCATTGAAGGCAATGTTCATCAGCTTCCTACGATAGAAAGGACAGCTGTGGTCAACTTATTTACTGGTAAACAAGTAGCACACATGGTAGCAGATACACCAAGAGCATTCCAGGGTATTAAAGAGTAGAGTCACAGACTTTCGCTCTCTGAGCTAAGAAGTCACCAAACAGCTGAGTCTTAAAGGAATTTTTTCCTACACAAACACCAACCCAAGCAGTACTTCACACACACATCCACCATCCCGTCTTTTAAGGTACAAGTGTGCAGCCATCATTTAGGAGACAATGGATCAGATGCCAATTCTGATGGCCTGTCAGGGAGGAATGTTCCTGATGTAGAGCTTTTCTGATCACAGAAATCTTCATCTCAAAGACACGTTGCCATTCAAGGTCATGGGTTGTGCTGTGTTCCCAAACACCCCAACTACAGCTGAGAGAAATCAGCTGCTACAAGAAGACTGACCCAGACTTTGTGGCTTGCTCTGCTGTAGCATGCCTTTGCTTGAGCCAAAAAGATTTTAAGTAATGCCATGAAGGGAAACACAAAAAGAGATAAACAGATCCATGTCCCACAGACCTATCAATGCACTTGTGTCTGTCTTAATAAACTAGTCACAACTCCTGTTAAGCTGACCCAACAGGCAAGCAAGTGCAAATACAGAATGGAAGCTTGTCTGCAACTCAGTCCTACCTGCCATCTGTGATCATCCTCGTGAAAAAGCGTAGGTACTGGTAGATCTCCACACTGTCATGAATTCTTAGGATTTCCTCCTCATTGTATTTAAAAATTGCAAGAGCATAGCGGAAAATGACCTGGAAGGTTAAAAGGTATTTGAGTGGATAAAGTTTTAAGTAACTTTAGGTCCAGGCCATCCTGGTATGAAAGATGGTGTTGAGCACATAGCACTGCAGTACAGACTAGATCCAGGGTTACTCCTGCTCTCAATAGTATGTACTAGGGCTGGCCTAAAGGAGTACAGAGCTAATCTCAAGAGAATGACCATCTGTTAGCTAAATTGCAGCCCCAGAGAATACCAGGCTCCACAAAAGTACCCAACAGGGATTTCACAAGTGTCCTGCAGTTCTCCCTATGCACAGGGACAATGCAAGACTCACATTTTCAGATACTGTCTATCTTATGCTCCCTTTATTTGTAATATTCTTCCTTGTGTCACAGAGTAGGAGACAGTATGGCCTAACAAAGTGATGTTTTGCAGCACAACTATCTCTAAAAAGTACCAAGTGCACAGAATCAGAGACTAGGTCTGCCTACTAGCAGAGTAGAAGTACATAGAAAACGGGCTTGGAGACATCAAGGCATGCCACCAAACAGGCAGGATAGTCCAAGCAGTTTCAACCTCATGTATTTTTGATATATGTGTATGCCCATCATCCTGTCACTAAGCCACAGAGGTGGTACAGATGGGAGGAAGGCCTAGACTGAGAGTTGCACCTTAGTTCCCTCATACAAGAAGGCATCCCACACTCGCAGGAGGATGTCGCTGACCAAGCTGTCCACAAAGGCCACCAGAAACCAGTTGAAGGTGATGAGTGAGACATCAATCCGATACTGTTCAAAATGAGCCATGAGGCGAGGCAGCTTCTCAGACAGGAAGTCTTTGAAGACTCTCTGATCTACCTAAAATTGACAAAAGAATAAAACAATGAAGTCCTAGTCAAGAGCAATCCTGCTGTTAGAGAAGAGGAGCGGCGCAAGAGGTCAATGGCCCTTGTGTGTAAGGGTCATCACTGGTGCTGCCTTCTAGTGAACCACACCTAGGAGGAGCAGAGCATCCTTTGTCTCCCAACCCTTCAAACTCACTGAGCAGTGTACTTGTATGCGGCATCCAGAGCAAGGCATGGAGCTGAAACAAGGCCAAGATATAAGCAGAGAAATATACATTCTTCTCACACAAAGAATCATATTCCTTCCCAATCTCAAAGTCAAGAGGGAAAATCTGACACATCTTCCTGCATTGGTCTTTCTGGGATTTTTTGTGATACCATGAGCATCCGATTGAATGACAGGCATTAAAACCTACCAAGGTCTGAATGACTCTACATGGCCCAACAGACTGAACACCTTGAATACTTCTGACTTTGCAAGAGGAACCTGATCATCTCACTTAAGCTTCCCTTTGTAGTCTGAGTACTGTCTGTGCTTTGCTTCTGGTTGCATGAGCCAAAACACAGAAATGCAGTCAGTGAGATCCTTGATCCAGGTTTGTAAAGGTTTCGTGTCAGCAGAGCCATGCTTTCTGGAGGGCATGTGCTAAAGAGTAGGATCATGTTCATGGCTTCCCTCTGCCATATCATATTAATGCCCCATCTGTATCAGCCCACTTAGCTGTGCCAAAAGGGTACAAACCATACAGGTAATATGCTTTGTCTTCAAAATTTGCAATTTTAAGTTTTCCAGCCAAGTCACTTTATCAAGCCAACCCACAAAGCATCACCTTAGATGTTTCTCTTTACATGGGTCTTGGCTAGACTTTCAGATACCAACCATGAGGTCAGAAATTCTTTCTAAAGAAGACTTTCAGCTGACAGTGTTTTCTCACCAAATGTAGGCGAGCCTCTTCAGTCTGTCATATTTTCCCTGTCAGTGTCTACTTATGCAGTATTGAGTGCTCTCTATTAAATCCCACGGCTAAAACAACCTCCTCTGGAGAGACATTTTGCTATCTTCAAAGTGATATAACTTTGAAGGCCAGTCTGTCAGTTGGCCTCTCCACCACCACACCACTGACCCAGTAAATGTTAGCCAACAAATTCAGTGGTATCAGTGACTCTCAGCTACTGACTCTTGAAGCCTCCTCTATTGTGGGCCCATAGATAAAAACAAACCTTTTTTTCTCTGAAAGAATCACACACAACAGAGACACCAAGTAAGGCTTACCAGACCAGGCACTGATGTGTGTGGGTGGTATGGGCACACAATTACAATTCCATTGAATTACATTAGAGTTAGCTTATCTCTGTCTGCCTGGGAGGACATAGTATATCTGACGCAAGACACTGAAAACCTTGAAATTCAGGGATTTTAAATCAGGTGGGTAAGCTATCTGCAGCACAATTGATATCAAAAGGCCAGAATCTTTTCTGATGTGCAGAGCCCCATAGTGAGAACTAACACCATACTTGATTATGAACTGAGGCAAATACAGTGAATATAAAAATCTCAGCATTTTCATCCATATGTACATGGCACTCCAAAGATAGAGTGCAGCTTTAAAAACGGAAGGGCTGCAAAATGGTGTCTTCTCATATTCAGGCTATGCATACCAGAATTTGCTGCTTCACCTCTATTAAAATTTCTTTAAAATAAGTAACTGTGCAGTCAGTGGGGCACTTTCCTTCTGCCTAAATTGATTTCATTTTATTACTCAGGAGTGGTACCTCATTTCCTAGAGCTGGTGACCAGTTTTGCTGCTCTGTGTGAGTGTAACAATTTTGTACTATCAAGTCTCCAATACCTCTCCAATGGAAGAAATTGTAAGGTGGTATCACTATCCTGTGAGAAATCAAATATACAGCAGGTCGACTACTCACTTTTAAATCTTTACTTCATATCACTGTATGAGAGTCCAAGCAGATGTGAGGGTGCTCAGCTCACCTGTGATGTTATTAGTGTTTCACTGTAGTAGTCTGCTGGCATTAGATTCTCCACAATATAAACTAGACACCAGAAAGCACTTTCCTCATCTTCTAGGACCAGAAGAGCAACAGCTGCCAATCTGTGATGGACAAGACATGGTAAGAGAATTCAGTACTGCAGGAAGAGTCATCAACACAGGAATTGAAGAATACAAGAGGTCTTTTTGCATGTTTCTAGCTCCATTGGCATCCAAAATATCAAATGTGGCAGGAAAGCCAGACAGAGGCAAGTGATCTGTTTCTGAAGGAACAAGAGGGATGTGATCTTCTTTCCCATGTGGCTCTGTCAGAACATATGGAACTGATGTGACAAAGCCAGGTTTCCCAGCTAATGGAATGTTCTGTAGATCTGCTGAAGTTAGTAGTGTGCTGATTTGGGCTATTTCAATACAAGAAAGAGGTCACACAGAGGTACTTCATATTATGCGATATACTTCATCTCTCCATACATTCTTTTACAGCCCTGACCTCCTTCAGCTGTGACTTACTGCCTTTTAGACAGACTAGAAAGATGATACCTTATATTAAGGGCTCTCTGGAGGAAAGCTTCCATCCTCTTTCTGAAGACCATCCAAAGATTTATTAGGAATAAACAGCTTACACAGACCTCCCTCATGTGAAAAGTCCAACTAGAAATTCCCTTCTTACAACTAATGCCTACTGCCTTTTCTACTTGGCAGCACAATTCTACAAAATTTAGGTTCATCTTTCCTATAGCCTTCTTTTGGAAGTGAAAGAAACTTTTATATTCTCTGAATCTTCTCTTTTCCAGACAGAACAACCATGGTTTCCTCAGTCCTTCTTAGTGTCATTTGCTGCGACTCTCTTGTATGTTAACACTTCCCAACATTTCCTCCAACTGTTCCCAGCAAAAAAGGGAATCACCATGGTGGTGTTCTGCTTTACTACTTTACATTACTACTTAAAAATTCAGCCCCAGCCTTGATGTGTTATTCTGGGACTGCTTCACTCTTCCTCCTATAGCTGTTCTTTCCCTTTCTGTAACTATAGAGATGCCATGCAAGTGCATCCTGCTGCTTTTTGGATCCCAGTATCAACACTGAATGAAAAATAAGTCACCAAATGCAGAATTCTGCAATTAAATACCTACAGCTAGCACAGAACTGTAGAGAGGCAAGAGCCTGAGGCTGCTTGAATCTAGACTAGAGTATGTGTCTATACCTTTTCAGTGCCATCTCATGAAGAAGCAGCATACCTGTTCAATCCCTGACAGTATCCAATGGCAGGATTGTGCCAAGAGAAAGCCAGTAACACCCTCCGGAGCCTGGGGATGAGCTGGGAGGTGGGAGAGGAGAAATGCTTGTTGTTGGTCAGCGTGCGGGGCAGGTCAAGCTCAATCTGCCGGCAGGCCGGGTGCTTGGTGCTCCTGCTCTGCTCCAGCAGCCGCTGGTAGTGGCCAGGCACTGGGTTGCAGTGCCGGCCGACCATCCACCTCCACACCCGCTGCCGATGCTCCACGGGGATGCCACTTCGGATCAGACTCTTCAGCTCTGCAGAGGGGTTCAGCTCTCCAATGCTGTTCCATCTGTCACGGAGGGGCTTCTCCACTATTTCCTGGCTCCGCAGTTTGTTGGACTTTATCTCAAGGGCTTGAATTTTGGCCAGGAGTTTCCAGTCCTCAATTTCATAGTCAGGTACAGTCATAAACCCATACTCATCATACTCACTGGAGGGACACAAGGCAGTGTTTAGTTCAAATGACAGTGCTGGTACCTGTGTCAAGGACACTTACTGTTTGGGATCATCACAGCTACAGCCTGATGCCAGGCTCACATCACCCATACCAGAGCACAAGTACTTGTGGGTGGACACCCCCTTCCCCCCTCCCTTTCCAGGCTGCAGTCAGATCTGAGAAATGCTCCTTGGGCCTCAACTTCACTTTGTTGTGCTGTCACTTAATATTAAATCTGAGTTTTTCTGATACCCTTGCTAGGGATTTTTTTAATGTGATCTCAAACACTCATTTGTAATAGTACTCGTTCACTTCTCTGCATATGACTGCCTACCTCAGAGCCTTAAAGACAAAGGAGAACCTGCAGCACTGGCATACATACACCAACTCAAGTGTAACTTTGCTCTGAGCTGCAGACCAGCCTCAGCAGACCCCTCACCAGTCCCCAAAGAAATATTGAGTTCACCCTGTATACCTTCTCCCTACCCCATCCCAGTGCAGAGACAGTTCTGTAGGAGAGATCTGGAAAGGCTTTGGGGCATGAGATCAAAGAACAGAGATCCACAGTCCCTTTGGATGTCTCCTTGTACACAATGCAAATCTCTTACTGATCAGAACACACCAAGAGAACAGAACACACCAATAGTACAGCTTGTCAGGGTTTGTGCACAATCTGTCCACAAGGTGGGAAACTTGTAAGGTATCATCATATTCTTGACAAAGAGACCCAGGGGGTCTCGTCCTGTGGATGCCAGCCTCGTCAAGGAGAGAGAAACAGCAATTGTTTCTCACAGTGGCTTGTGAGAATTTTAGGGAGTTGTAGGAATGTGGTAACTTGTTAGTATAAAAAGTCTGCAGGTGGTGTTTTTCCACTTTGTTTTCCTGTTCTTCTCAAGAACAGTGTGTGAGAAAAATGTTTTTTATTAACTAATTAATCAAGTAAAATGTATGGTATCAGTGTATATAAACTGAAAAATCCCTAGTAATAAAGCTTCTTTTTCTCCTCTTGCAATTGGGTCTCTCATTTGTTCTTGTGTCTTTCTTGGCTCAAGGGTGACATCATCTCCAAAGCTACACGGAGAACCTGTTAGACTGACCAAACAGATAAAATGGGAACTGCTACAGAACAGGGGTCCTCACTGCGCAGGAAGGCATAGATACAAATGTAGGCCCTGGTACTGAATGTTGTTAGATGTATCTTGCCTGCACACTTCCCTTTGCAGACAAACTTCTACAAAGCTGTGAATATCCCCATGCTCTCAACTCTTACCTTACAGGGTTCAAGTTAAAACCTTCTTCTGCTTCTTCCTTCACATCCCACTGGAGAGCTTCCTGGATGAGGTTCTTCACCAATTCAGCATGCGAGTTGGGCAGGCCAGGCACAGCCTCCTGCAGCTTTCTCAAGACTGTCAGGTATTTGCTCTCCATCTGGCAGTTTCTTGCTTGCAGGCAGGCACACTGATGGGGAATAAGAAGGAAAGAGCTCTCTTGGTAGTAGTCCTTCCTGTGTTGCCGCTGCTCTCCACTGGCCTGGTCTGCACATAACTGAAGACTTCTGCAGAGCAAAGCCCCAGGAAACACATATAGTAATTTTCCACAATCAGTGGAATTGCAGCCATGAATGAATCATCATGGTCTATGAACAAGCACAAGCTGCAGTAGCCAGCATGCAACAGAAGTTGCTTATTGAGTGGGAGACCTGCTACATCATCACCTACTTTAACTACTGCATTGCATCAGTACTAGTCAAAGAAGTCAAAGTAGTAGCCAGCTCTGCATCTGAGTTCTCTGCTGTCTTTTCCCCCTCATCCTCAGACAAGTTCTCTACACCACATTGAGCTGTATCCTGATAAAACATACCACTCCAGAGACTGAGCTGTGAATATAGCATTTTCAGGATACATGGTAGCACTACAGACTAGGTGACCATATGTCCCTCAGCATCCCCAGTCCCATGGCACTGGTACACATCATTTCTCATGCACAGGAAGCCAGACTGAGATCAAACAGCAGGACAGTACCTGGCCACCACCTTAGACCTGCTCACAGAAAGCAAAAAAAAAAAAGAATAAGGATTATTAATGCACTCCACAAGTAGGGAACTGAGGCCACACAGGTGAAAAGACTCACCCAGTGTCTCATTGGAAGCTCAGTGAAGACTCCTATTCAGTGGTATGCAGAAGTTGAAAACAAGAACAAAACAGAGAGAATTAGGTTGCATACAGACAGGACAGAAAGGAGCATGGTTTCTTTCATACCTTCTCACTACCACTTTAGTGAGCATTTTACCTCACAATGAGCATGCTGGGCTCATGTGATTACTTCCTTTTTGAAGGTTATGGCAGTGTCAGGATGAGAGGGCAGTAAGTTAGGAGGAAGGAAGGGTTTTAAAGAACTAGAAAGCAAACAGATGTAAGAATGGCAATAACAGTCCAGAAGCAGCTCTTTGCCCTGTCCCACAAGTCATGACTGTAAAGACATACCTGTAGTGGCGCACTCCCCCATCTACATCCTCCCACATTATGATCTCAGAAATGCTTGTTAGGCCTCAGTCTTGATGAACAGCACTTGGGCTAAGCTCTTGTCCTTCTCAGAAATATTATCTGCTCCCAGGAATTGGTGCTAACGAGTTTTGGTTTTTAACAAATACCATTGGAAGCTTATTTTTCTTGCAAACTCAAGTGGAGGAACATTTTGTCATCAAATTTTCAGAAGTTAGCAATTTGCAGGATGGCAAATTACTATGACTAAAGGCAATTCTCTTGTAAACCTACAAACAGTGGTCCCAAGAGAGACCCTTTGAACTCTCCTGGACCACAGGGGGCTGTGACCAGCAACCTCCCTCTGAGTGGGGCCTCTCAGAGTCAGAGAACTCTCAGATTTGCTGTACTTGGAGCACCACTGCCATCAATGATGACAAAGCCTGGGCCAATACCACCACTCCTTCAGGCTCAAGCCTTTGCCCACTGAGAAGAAGCAGGCATCTGACATGAGTACGTCACTGAGTTCGAGGGAGAATTTTCACAGGTACCTTGTACATACTCTAGGTCTGTGTGAATCTGCTACAGAAAATGTGCCTGGAATCTTAGAGTCTCAAGTATTTTAGGTTAGTAAGTAAGTTAGGCCTATTAGTGAGTTACTGCTGTGATTGCAGTAAATTCCATAGAATCTATTGTAAATTGTTTAAATTCATCCATTGTTTGAGTGCTGTTGAGAGCATTAAAATCTTTAGGCCCAAACTATTGTTCAGGTCCAGAGTTAAGTTTTGCACAGGAGTCCACATTGAATCATGTGGCCCGATGGGAGGGCCTCCCTTATTCCTTTTATGCTAAAGCTTTCCCATCCTTACCCTTTTTGATCCCCAGCTTCCACATAGATTTTTAATTGATTTTTAGTTTCAGATTGACTGATTATAGGTTAGTACTGTTTAATCTCTGTGTGCTTTAGCCATCTAGTAAGTAGTAGAGTGAACCTTGGGAATGAGCTTTCCCATGCTTTCACTTCAATATTGAACCTGCTGTGCCTACCCTTTGCCAGTGATTCTTTAAGCAACCTAAGACACTCAATCACAACAATACCAGGGAAGAAAATCCTAGGCAAACTCACAAAACAAATGCTGGCATACAGCTCTAGCTTTGAGAGTGGTTCAGGACCAGAAAATAGGATTAGACAAGTCTGAGAGTAACCAGGTTTTTCACACTTACACAGCCAGAAATAAAAATACAACTTAGGAAAACATAGGAACTCTGATCTAACGGCAGCACTTCAAGCATGCTGCCACCTAGCAGTGCTGCCAAGTCCAGCAAAGAAACCATGACTAGATGGAGCCAGGACTCAATCTGTCAGCTCTCAGGAAACTTTCCTGATTGCCTACACAGGGTTGCTTTTTTATTTGCATAGCTAAAATGCAGAAATTTGGGTAAAGTTTCAGCACCTTTAAGACTGATCTTCACAGGTATTTTACTTCTGATGAAGAATTAAAATTATCACGTCTAATTTGGGAACAACACAAAGCAATAAAGAGGTCACACTAAAAAAAAACACAACAAAGGTTATTCCTCGTGGATCACAACCTATTCTGGTGCCATGGAATAGAAACTTTGAAAATAAATTAGTAACAGTTTGAAACTTTGAAAATAAATTAGTGACAGTAACAAGGAAAAAAAAGGTCATTTGGCCTTACCTTCATCAGAAGAGCTTTTTCATTCTCAGCAACACTTGTCCAGAGTCGAGTAACCTGGTGGATCTCAGAATTGAGAAACTGGTTCTGGGTTTTGTATGCATCAATATCATCCTGCCATGAAGCAAAACAGTCACACAAGGAGAGATCTTGAGGGGCTTAAAATCCCTCACATTTCAGGGACATCAGATTAAGTTAATGATAATAAAATATCTCAAAAATTCTGTGTTCTGAGGAGCAGAGACCACTCCCCAGTACAAACATTACCTACAAAGGAAATCAAGGCACGATGTTGTCTTGCATCAACAAGATGCCTGAAAACGCCAAATATGTATATGTGTGTGTATATATATATATGTATGTATGTATGTATGTATATATATATTAAAAACACTGGAGAGATCCAGACCAGGGATCTCTCGGGAAAAGCCAGGGATTCACTTCGGATTAAGAATATATGTGTTTTGCTTGATTGATTGCTTTAATTTTGGTTGGTTTCTTTTTTTTTTTTAATATGAAACAAATCTCAGCGCCATGGCTGGCAGGAAAAATGAACTCTTCACAGAAAGTGGCTTTTTTGGCAATTCTCCACCTCACGCTAACCCATAATTACAGCTGTGCACATACAACAGCCGTCATCTGAAAGAACCAGGATGTATTGGGAAACTGGAGGACAGAAACATAGAGCAACAAAGTAAGTGAAGGCAGCAAGTCAGGCTGCAGCTGTGAAACAAAAGAAAGTGGCAGGTACTGAATGATGACAGGAAGTCAAACAAAACAGGCTTTAAACTGAAGCTGAGACTGACCCAGATGCTTTTTAGGACCCTATTGGCATCAGGCGAGCCCCTTCCATTATTCCTCTCATTTGGAGAGGGATGGAGCAACCAGCAGAAGTATACTCTGTGCTTACTGCAAAGAACATCTTCCCTCTGAACCTCAGGGCATAAAAATGGACCCAAAAGACCTGTGCCATCTCACACACCTTCAGATGTTCAATCTCCTCCTGCTGCTTATACAATGTCTCTACAGTGATAGTGTTGGCTTCTTGCAGGGGGTCAGAGAGCTCTCGAGCCATCTGTTCTGTCAAGGTCATGATGACTTCTTGTTTGGCATGGTTCTTCTCCATCAAAAGCTGCACATGTTCCTTGAGCTCCTGGATATGGCTGTCTCTCAAAGTCAGCATCTGCTCCAGTTCCTTCTTTTCTTGTTCAAGAGCTTCCAGTCGACTTGTCAGATCTGCAATGTGTCTCACTTTGTGGCGCACCAGCTCCAGCCTGTCCTTGTCTTCTGCTGCAGTGAGATACATGCTAGATACTCGCTTCTCCTGCTGGGCTGCCTCCAGAGCTTTGTGGAGAAGTTTGACCAGTTCCTGGAAAGGGAATGCAAAATCATTACATCACAGTGCTGTCTACGGCAATGGCATTATGGACAGCACAGAGCCAACAGTGAAATATCTTGAAATTGAGTCCTTTCAGAAGGAAAAAAATCCACAGTGACACCACTGAGAGATGTTCCGCTCTCAGAGCTGGGCCTGGAAGGTCCCTGTGGCAGTTCACAGATGACATGATAGGGATTGGTAGCAGAAAAGCTGCTGCCCACATTGTCTGAACTCTGGCTTTCCTACAGTCATTCTTGGAGGCCCAGCAGAGAACATGGAGATCTGGTCAGCAGTGAGGTAAAATGGGAGGGAAATAATGCAGTCTGCAACTACCTGTGCTACCAGAAGGCAACTGCAGTATCCATTTTAACCTTCCTTCTGACAGAGTCCTCCCTCACTCTATCCTGCAGGAAGGCATGAAACCTTGCTCCACAACACTCTGCTGATTCAGGCTCTCTCATCTCAGACATTTAAGAAAGCAAATCAAGCACACAACTGACTGCCCCAACATGGGACTTGGCTCTCCTGCCTCTTCTGCTGGAAGAGCTACCATCATCATTAGCAGAGAACCTGGCATTGCTCCATGCTTTGAAGAACAGTTTCATTCACGAGAGACAGCCCTTGCAGTGACCCATGCCCTGACTTCTTACAGTTAAATCACAGCATAAAGATGGGTCACTGTTCAAAAAGAATGACCTGCTGTTAACACCATGACTCCACCTGGCAGTTCTCACTAGTGTCACAGTACCTATTCAGGACTAAACTTAGTGAGCAACAGAGATGCAGAAGCAAGATAACAGCAGAATACACTTGGATTTGTTTTACCTCCCTCTTACATCTACTGCACTTCCTAGAAACAGCTGAAGGTCTTCTTTTGTGCTGGGCACACTTAGGCACACAAAGGGTGGTAACACTAGGAGCTTCTACTGGTTTCCAGTAACTGCTGAGCACTTCTCAGTGCTTCTACCACACCTAAGTGTAAGGGAGTCCTTGTGGCCAGCTTCAGGGCCCTGACCCTTAGAAACAGCAGTCTCCTCACTACACTCACCTTCTGTGACTTGACTTCCTCTGTGAGCGTCAGAATCTGTTGCTGAAGAACACTCACTTTATCCACTGAGTTCCTCTCCCTTGACAGTTCTTCAGAGCCTGGGAAGCCACTGTTCATCCACCTGGCCTTCCTAATCCAATTCAGCCTGGGCCCCATCCTCCCATCTTCCAGGGTCCCTTCCTTAACTGAGGGGAGATAGATTTAATTAGACAGAATTGCTTTTCTACTATGGACTCCCATGTCTTGCTATGGGGACTCAACAGTTCCGCAGAGATGGATGACATACAGTACATGGAAAACTGACCCACAGGATTGGAGCCAAAACAGACACTGATATGCCCACAATAAGCAAAGTTGTGATGGTTTATGGTACCTGTTAACCCACCTTGCACCATGGTTAACTGGTTAATCTGGCCTACAGCAAATGGAAGTTACCACCTTGGAAAGGTATGCATGCAGTAGAGCTGCCACACTTAGCTTATGACTGTGCAGCAATTATACTTTTACCTCAAAGAAATAAATCTGGTGGATTTTATTTGTTTGGGGGTTGGTTTTCTTTTGGTCTCTTTTTTTGGGCTTCTGCAGAAGGTTCCAGAGGTAGACAATAGAGACAGATGGAGTCTGAAGCAGAGCCAAAAGAGTCAGCCTTGTGGCAACAAGACAGGAAGAGACTTGAGGCAATGTAACAGAGTTTTCATATCCCTTGAAAACTTGCCGCCATCTCATTTCCATTCCTGCTAATCCCTGCTAGAAGGCATCCCAGTCAGCTCACACAGCTAAGTAACAATCACCTGCACCTTCTGCCTCTTGCTCCTCATCCACATTCTCAGGATGCTCTTGGAATTCATCAAAGCTAAAGACATTCCCATTGCTCCCCCAGAGCTGCTTGGTGCCACAAATATTGTGGACAGTGTTTCTGAAACAAGAAGAGATCAAGACAGCTTAGTGAACAGAAGCCATGAACACTGAAGCCAGCCAGTGCATATTCAAACTATTCAATTCCTTAACTCCCCTTACTTCTCATCCCTCCTCCCAAAACTTATCTCCTTCATGTGCTGAGAAAATTAACTCTTTATAGAATTGGTGGATTTGAGGAGAGCAAGGTTGTAACCAGTGTAAACCAGGAAGATGTCACAGAATCAGTACAGCACATCAATGTCAAATCACATAATCTTTCCCCATGTGCTTGAGCCCTATACATAAACACATCAGATCAAAGAGAGAATCAAAGGTAACAGTAAACAAACCACATCCTTCCCTTTCCCCTTCACTTCCTTCACCCATCCCAATCCTTAGTTCATTGCAGAAATCCCCAGGTGCCAAGAAAGGCTGCCAAAAGAAGCTCAGTTACCTACAACACAGCCAAAACTGGGACAAATGATCACATTTGAAGTAGTCACAGATCCTGTGCTCTGGAACATTTAATAAACAACCTTGCCAAAAGTTTTTTACAAAGTCATAAACTAAAATGTAGTAAAGAGTTGCAGGAACAAAACTGCAGTCAGACCCAGGAAGAGTTTGTTACAACTGCTGCTATCAGATATTGCCAGAAGCACTAAGAAATGTCTTGATAAAATTATGGGGAACTACAAAGGTAAACATAGTTTGTGCAAAACCTGTACTAGAAAGCATGCATACAAGTCTTTTTCTTCTCCTCCTGTGCTCTTTCAGCTAAAACAAAACACAAGTCTCTTGTTTTGAGATCTATAAAAGACTCAGTGTTTGCTGCTTTCCTAACTGTAAAAGAAGCTGCCATTTAGATACTATTATCCTTTTGCCTTGCTACTGTAAGGCTCTAGAGCAGAAGAGCAGACACTGCTGGCTTCGGTGTGCAAGACTAGCAGACCTCCAGTCCCTGTAGTCTGCAATTACTACACATTCAATGCAATTCTCCTACTTTTCCCTATCTAACGCTGCACTGTTTTCTTCATGAGTTTATAGCAGCTCAGGGATCCGCTCATGAAGACCCAGCCTGACAGTGATAGAGCCTGGAGAAACGTTTACTGAACAAGGGGAGCAATACAACTTGAAGATGGAAAGAGACAACTGTTACTCAAGCTCACACCTGAGTAAAAGCATGGCACAGGAGCAGGGGCCAAAGACATTTGTGTTATTTTTAATCAACATGAGTAGGAAAGAATGCATAGCCTGAAAAATAGAACAGCTGACTTTGAGGAACTACAAATGTAAAAGTAGTTTGTGTAAAACTATACCAGAAAGTATGCATACAGGTCTTTTCCTTCTCCTCCTGTGCTGTCCATCAGCTAAAAGAAAACAAGTATCTTGTTTTGAGATCTATGAAAGACTCAGTGTATGCTGCTTTCCTAACTGTAAATGAAGCTGCTAACATGGAACTCTGATCTTAGGGGGATCTTTCTTCATATAAGCATCAGATTGTAGTTGCAGCAGTGGTGGTAAAAAAACTACAGGCAACTTCCACACCAACAATATTTGCAGGTGCCGGGCCGCCTACCACACCTACAGCCACTTACTCATTTCTGATTATGTATAAATAAGTGACTAGGAAACACTTACAGAGATATTGATGAGGTTGTCTTTGTGAAACTGCAACTGCCCAAGACAGTAACTTTTAACCTGATGGGGCTCTCCATTGCAACAGCGGACAGAAACAGGCAGTAGGAATACTAACACCCTTGAAACTCAGCAAGCAAGAGCAAGTTGCGCAGTCAGGCCACGTGACAGCCTCAGGCTCCTTTTCCCTGGAGTTCCTGCTTTGGAGAATACACTACACTCAAGATCCTTTGAAACTACTGGAAAGAGCTAATGGGCTTTTATGACTACCTACTCTGTAGGTACATCTGAGTACAGCTGAACCTGATCATATGCTCTTCCAAGACTGCTGTGCGGATGCATCACACTAGGCATAGAAAGCACTGACTACACTGAAGAGAGCTTAACCAAGTCCTAGGTCTGCTACCAGGATCTTTGCTAAGAGAACTAGATTATGTGAAATGCATCAGAACAGCGGGATGTGAAAGACCCACCTGCAGGAACTTTACATTGGCCTGGACTAGCCTCCAAAAAGGTGCTTCATGGTTCTCCCACCTAGGCAAGAGTCCCATTTCACACAATACGTGACAGGCAAAGAAGGCACACAGTGGCAGGCCAGCACGTTAACTGCCCTGCAGTTCTCTTCATGCACTTACTGTATCTCTGTCCAAGGGTGCTTAAGGGAGATGTTCTGCAAAGCAGTAGATGTTTGGGGTGCAGGCAAAGATGCTGCCTTTAAACCAACTGCTTCTGTTGGTGTTTTCACGAGAGGCAGAAAGTCTTCATTATCAACTACATCTACAAATGTAAAAACAAAACAGGGCACAAAAGCAAATGAGCAAGACAGAACTCCATTGGACTTTGGGTCCTTCATGTAACCTGACAGCCACAACAGCTTCCTACAGGTATACATTACATGTTCAAGTGGTCAAGGACAGTGGGGTAGGCGTCCTTAATTTTAGGTTAAATTACATAAGTTTCCATGTACAAACAGAATGATCTACTCAGGGACAATCAAGTGATTTCAACCATATATATGAGCATGACTAACCTTAAACAATCAAACTTTAACTGCCCAAAGATACAAGGAAGGAGAATTTTGCTGTCCTCTTCCCACATTCCAAACCACATTTAACAATTTTAATGTGCAGATAACACTCTGCAAGCACAGTTTGTTACCAAATTTTTGCCTGCTCTAGCAAGATGCCAGAACCTTTCAGAGCAGACACTCACTAGGGAGGGGATTATTTGTTTTAAACAAAATGTGCATCTAGTCATTACTGGACAGGTGGATACCCTGGTTGTCGCCTCCCCTGATCCACTGACCTGCTACTACCACTTCTAGGAATGGACATCTTCAGCCCCCTGCTGGGAAAAAACCTTACTTGCTCTAATTTCAGAGGCCTTACAAGAGTGAATATATCAAATGTGTACTTTTCATATGTGCGAGGAAAATCAAGATGATCACAAGACACCTGAAAATCTCCAAACATATGCTGTGAATTAGGAGGCAGCTTTCTCACTTTTATACATAATAAGGCAGAAGTGTCAAATATTGGCCAAGTACTGATAGCTGGCACCCACATTTAAAAGCCTGGCCAAAACTTCTACCCACTTCCAGATGAGGAACACCATTCATTGCCAGGGGGCTGAAAGCAAAAGAAAGGCTAACGTGTGCAACACCTACTTGTTCTTCCAGCCAGAGGTTCATTCACAAGCTGGGAGCTGCCCACAGGAAATCTGCTCTGAGTGTTGCAAAATTCCCAACGTCTCATTTGCAGCTGCTGCAGCCAGTACATCATTGCCTGCTTGCTGATTGCCTAACAAAAGAGGAAAGGGAGGGGAATCATCTCATCAACACAAGACACAGCCTCAGGAGATGACCACCACTTTCCTGCACAAGCAAGCAGGAATAAAGGTCAGCTGTATCAAGCCTATGCTGTATCTGTATCCTCTGGTCCTAACACTAATTTGGGAGGACAGAGGAAATCTTTAGTATGGCCCTAAGGGGTAGAATCTCAGTGGACCACTGACCTGATTTTAAATGTGGTTTCGTTTATTATGTTCCAAGACAAAGCAGAAATGTGCCAATTGTTTTAGACAGGAAGCATCCCCAGAGCTTTTTAACAATTACTTACACAGAAATAAAAGTCTAGCAAAGAATCTTCCTGGAACAACCATTTTAGACAGAGGAGTCTGCTCTGTAAATTACATATGGATTGCAGGACTCATCAATTACTTTAATTTGGCACACAGTTCAGCTTTTATTCCTACTATTAAAGAACAGCCATCTCACAGGTAAGGAGTTGCCAAAACAATGCAAGTAATTTAGGTCCAAGTGGTAGCAATCCAAGCTATGAAGACTCAAATGAAACTCAAGCTAAAAGATACCTTAGTACAAATATGTCTGTCCTGACTGAGAATTTTTCATTACCTTCAAAGTAAAAGCTCTGCTTGGTGTTCTGATCTCAAAAACTCCCTCCCCATTCTCCATTTTGCAGTCAAAGCTGGCACTGGAGAGATCAATAGACCCTAAAGGATTAATGTCCTGGGCAGTTCTGTAGTATAGTAAACGACATTTGTTTTCATCGTAAAAGAACCAGCGAGACTTCCAGGTCTTGATTGGCCCCTTGACGCCCAGTTTATTTAAATAACCACAGAGTTTTTTCCTGGATGTTTCTGTGCTGATTTTCAGTGGTACATTTTCCAGTTCTCCAGGAGAAGGAAGCTTTTCTTTCTCTCTTGCTGAGGTTCCATTGCTGCTGTTAGTATCTGGATCTGACTCCACTAAATTGCCTGGAGCAGCAAGCATACATGCTCTGCTTTCTGGTCCTTTCTTCATCTCTTTAAGGAAGTAGATTGAAACAGGAAATTCTCTAGGTAAATAAGCCAATCCCAATTATATCATCACTGTAAAAAAAGAAGGAATAAGTTCAGATCTACCATATGACAAAAAAATACTTTCTAGCTTTCAAACTACCCAGCCAAGGTCTCCAACTCTACTTCTGGTCATTGATCTCTGCACTTCTCTGCTCAGATGCCCTCTAATACCTGTTTTCTCCCTTTTTCATTCCTAAATTAGGCTGGACTAGCACCCAGAAACAGTACCATAATCTCTTGTGGGAAAAATAAGTACAGCCTATGAGCATACCAAATCAATAGCAATAACCAGGGCATTCAGTACTTACTGTTAAGGAACAGCTGCAGAAAACATGGCAAGATAACAAGCTCTGCAGGTAGGCACATAGTCAGGTCAAGGAATGCAGGTAAGTGTGTCCTGGTATTTGCACTGAACGTTCAACTAGTATTTTAAACCATGGCATCTGGAGAAAATAAAGCATTATGCAGCATCCTTATGAATAATTTGTGTCAGCTGGCTATAGTTGGTATAATGCCTGCATGTTATGTGTTAGTTCTTCATCCAGTAGAACGGATTCATATGATGGATTATGCACCAGAGAAAGTAATTCAGCAGTCATTGCAAAAGAGACTTGGCCGCCTTAGTGAACAAAGTAACCACCTGAGTCCCAGAAGTGTAAAAGAAAAAGGTAAAACTCAGGCTGGAGAAGATCTTTCTAAATCTCAAGTTCAGCTTATCTCTCAGATATAAAAGCTGTAGCCAGCTACACAGGCCCACATTCCGGTAAATTTTTCTTTATGCAAGGATGGCAATTTTACCATGTCTCCAAGCACTTTTTCAATTGCTTAACAATATGACAGGTGTGATTTTTTGCTCAGAGTGGCAGATACCCACAGCTCCTGTATAAAGAAAGCTAACAACACTCCAGAAAAGTATCTATAAATAGGTTCTTGCATTTTTGAAACTTCAGTTCCAGACACTAACATAGCTGGAGCAAATATGTGAGCAAATAAATCACTGCAGTGTTAAATTAGTGTGAATCCAACTGCATCCAGCTGTATGGCAACATGTCAATGAGATAACACAATGGAACACACTGAGATGTTTCCCAAGCTGATCTTTTTCCTCTGCTCTTAGGAACAACTTGTCCTCATGATTGAAAGAAGGTTTATGCATTTGGGCTAAGCCCCAACGTGTTTATTGCTGCCCCCTCCTGTTCCCACCTTAGCTTTACAGACAACTATCAATAATGTTCGCTCTTTGTGAAAAGCTACTTAAATTCTTTTAATTTACTTCCATGACACTGTGGATCATGGTTATGAACACATTCACAAACACCAACAAGCACTCTTTGAGAAGGTGTTGTCTCAACTACACTTCTGAAACACAAAAAAACCCTTCATTTCCAAACTAATTTTGCTTGTCACAAAGGAAATATCATCAGGAGAAACAAACACTTTCAACTTTCCCAAAGAGACCCTGGGGCTTTTATGTCAATACCAGTATAAGTATCTTCTGTACCCTCTGCAGATTCCATCACACTTCTACTTCTTGCAGTGTGATGGTCCATGGATCCATACCATGAACAGGACCAAGCAAGCCTTTTAAGTAATTTAATTTAGGTTATTTAATAAGCATTACCTTATACGGAATCATGTCAGAGCTGCATTCAAAGACCTCTAGATAAGACCTCACCTCCTTAAGGGAAGTAATGAGGAGCTCCTGGAAATCATCGTCTCCTGGCATACAGCTATTGCTGCAAGCACCACCAAGCAGGTACCCACAGCCTCCAACAAATCCAACAGCAACAGAAAAGCAGAGTCTGTCTCAGATTTTCTTCGGTCCAGTTACTGCCGGGTGCTGTCTGAAAGATATATTTAGCCGAAAGCTACCCTGATACTGACTCACCAATGAAAACGGATCAGGGTGGACCCTGAAAAAACCTTTCCGGAGCTGCTGGTGCCATCAGCGTAAGGCAGCCCCCATCGCCACTCCCCGTGCCTCCCGCAGCGCCGCAGAAGCGCCTCCCAGCCCAGCTGCGCAGCGCGGGCTACGGGCGACGGCGGCCGGAGGCTGGCACGGGGCTGGCCTGAGCTTGGCACCGCTTGTACCAGTGCCCGGCTGGGGCGGGGGGGGCATCCAGCCGCTCGCCGCTCGGGGATTTTGGGAGGGGGGCGGAGTGGCGGCGCCGCAACCCGCAGCCTCCGCCGCGAATACCTGCGGTGGCCGCCGCCCCGCGCTTCCTGCCGGGCCGGTCTGCGGCGGTGCCGGCGGGGCGGGGCCCCGGCGGTCCCGGGACAGCGGCGGGGACGCGATGGCGGAGCTGGAGAGCAGCGGGGCGGGGGACGTCAGCTGCAGCTGCGGGAAAAATAACAGCGACAATATTGGGCATTTCAGACGGGTTTCGGGAAGAAAGTGATTCATCAGGATAATGCGACCTACGGCGAGCAAGCAGAGAGGGACAGCTCGTGGGCTAGACGGGACCAGAAGTGCTGTCTGCCATGGGGGCACTTCTCTCCAGAACTGCAAAACCACCGGGTGGTGGATGCAGACGCTGCGAAAGGCACAGCTGTGCAGTCAGCTGGGGCAACTCAGCTCAGTTAAGCACATTTCACAGGGTAAGAACAGTGGTAAATTGGTGAGCTGGGACACTGGAGGCTGATAGTATCAAGCTGTGCCAAAGGAAAAAGCCTCAGGAAAAGACACTGGAAGGAATAGGGGTGTCAGACCACCCTAATGAAGCAGTGTAGGTCCTGCCAGCACAGAGGACGAGACACAGCACAGCCAGGCGCGTGTGCTCTCTGACAAACTGCCTTTCCTCCTCCCAGTGCAGCCAGGCACTGCTGGGCTTGGCAGGTGCTGTTCTGGCCTGGGAAAGCACTTCTTATCGTAAAAATAAGGAGTACTTTATCGTAAAAATAAGGAGTCTGGATGGCTTTAATTTTCCTCATGTGCAGTGGTAGCTGTGCCTTTTCTACTGGTCTCAAAAAAGCCCTCTCTGAGTTTAGAAAGTGTTACTGAGTTTTTTCACTGACTTTAGCCAAGTTTAGTACCAGAACAGCAAAAAGCAAACCTGTCCAGGTGTGGACCATCTTTCCACTGGCCTAAACTGCCAAACTGTAGAGCACATAAAGCTGATTACAGCATGCAAAATTTACAGATTGCCATAGACAAAAGCAGTTTGTCTCAAATTTGTCTTTTCTTGGTATTTGGCCAGTAGACTGGATTATAGAATCACACAGAATCACAAAATTGTTAGGGTTGGATTTCTGGAGACCATCTAGTCCAACCCTCCCTGCCAAGGCAGGATCACCTAGAGTTGAATGCATTGAGGTAGGATTTTAATATCTCTGGAGAGGGAAACTCTACAACCTCTCTTGGCAGCCTGTTCTGTGCTCTGTTGACTTCAACATAAAGCAGTTCTTACTTGTGCCAAGGTGAAAGTTTTTGTGTTTTAGTTTGTGGCCATTGCCCATCCTGTCACTGGGCACCACTGAAAAGAATCTGGCATCGTCTTCTTGTTACCTGCCTTTGAAATATTTGGATGCATTGATGAGATTCCCTCTCAGTCTTTTCTGGACTGAACAGGCCCAGACCCACAGTCTCTTGTCATAAGAGAGAAGCTCCAAGCCCCAAATCATGTTTGTCTCCACTGGACCTTCTCCAATAGTTCCATGTCTTTCTTAAACATCATCAAAACTGGCTGACTTAGTCTAGCTCCTCTGGGAAAAGGGGGAAGTGTGAAGGGTATAACTGATTGCATGAAGTCCTTCTTTCCCCTGAAGGTTGAACTACCTCTCCCCCTCAGCCAGGCCTGGAGGGAGGTGGCAGGGTGTGACAGAAGCAGTGGCATCAGGACAGCACTAACCTAAGTGAAGGCTGGCCTGTAAGTGCCTTGGAAGCCTCAGCTGGAGTGTTTCAGCTGGCTAGTGCTCACATGGCTCAAAAAGAATCTCACCCTGCTTCCACTGTCATTTTATACACTGGCACTGGTAAGGCTGCACTTCAAGTGCTAGGTCCAGTTCTTGGCTGCTCACTTTAAAAAGGACATTGATGTGTTGGAGCATGTTTGGGAAAAGGAACAAGGCTCACAAAAGGACCCGAAAACATGTCTTATGAGAACTAGCTGAGGGAACTAGCTGGGGTTGTTTAGTCTCCAGAAGAGGAGGCTCAGGGCTGACCCCATTGCTCTCTAAAACTCCCTGAAAGGAGGGTGTAGTGAGGTGGGGGTCAGTCTCCCCAGCTGTGCCTTCAGTGAGAGGACAAGAGAAAATGGCCTGTGAATTTACACGGGAGATTCAGATTAGATATTAGAAAAAAAATTATCACTGTCAGGGTGGTCAGGCATTGGAACAGGTTTCCCTGGGGAGGCGGTGGAGTCCCCCATCCCTTTTGTTTTAAGCATCTGGATCTGGAGATGTGGTTTAAGAGTTACAGTGGCAGTGCCGGGTAGATGGCTGGACTGGGTGACCTTAAAGCTCTCCTCCAGACTCGGTGATTCTGTTATTTCTGCAGGCTCACATGGAGCTGAGCTTCTGAGGACTCCCAGCGCGGCACTTGCCGCCTCAAACGCGGCGGCTCGCACCTCCAAGCCCGGCTGTCGGGGAAGGCCCGCGGAGGGAAGGAGAGGCCGCGCCCCGCCCTGCGAGAGCGACACCCGGGCACGGCGCCTGCGCCCGCCCGCCCGCGCTGCGCGACATGGCGGCGCCCTGAGGCGGCCCCGGTTCCTTGGCGTCCCTCGCTGCCCGGCCTCCATCGCTCGCTCCCTCCGCCATGAGGAACCTGCGGCTGCTGCGAGCCGGCGGGTGCCGCTCCGCCGCCGCCACGGGCACCCCGCAGTGCTTCTGCCTCGGCGCCGACCCCGGCGCGGTTGTCGTGGGCTCCCAGTACGGGCTGGTGGAGCTGCGCGCCGGCGGGGACTCGGTGAGAGCCGGGGCTGCGGGGCGGGGTTCTGGTGCTTGCCGGCGTGTTGGGGTCGACATTGCTTGCAAAGCCTCCGCCAGCGGGAGCTCGCCGGGAACTCGCTTGTCTCCTGATGCGGCTCCCCCTTGGCGGTGGTGTCTGCGCGATCTCGGACCCTCCCGCTGCTCCCCGCCGCCGCTTGCTGCTGTCTCACGGTGCCGTGGAAGCCGCTGCACCGTGACCTCCGTGGCTGAAGAGGCTCTCTGTGCTTCTAAAATACTAAAAATGCTTTTTTAAGAGCGTGGCTGTGTTAGACGCGTGTCTTAAGCACGACCTGGCGAACTGGTCACCCGGACAGGTCCGCATCCGGACAGGTTCACAAAACAGAGCCAAGCAGGCAAAGAGATGGTGAAGAGTATAAGAGGAAACTTTGGAAACTTTGCACTAGGGGTAAAACACGTCAAAATACCGCTAAAATAATAGAATGCTATTGAGTCATGAATTCCTGTTAGAGCTGTGTTGCTTCCTTCTCACTGTGCAACTCTGAGGCATCTGATTCCTTCAGTACATTCCATTCTGAAATTAACTGACAAAAAAACCTTTGGAGCTTTTCAGGGATTTAATTTTCAAAGATTCCTGTACCATAACCATCCAAATGATTTTCCTTAGAAATTATTTTTTATGCTTTGTCTAGTAGTCTTCATGTCCCCTTAAGGGGAGTGGGACCTTTTAGCAGCTACCCATGCACTTCATAATATTGATACTGTGGTGAAGCCTGAAAAGGGTGTAGAAAGATGATTAGCCAGGCAGATTGGAAGTTGTGTTTTTTTTGCTCCCGTGTATGGGTTTTCTCGTTTTCTTCTATCACTTTTACCGTAAGTGAAGATAAGTACTTGCAAGTTGGCTTTTTTTCTGGTGCCATTCACACACTCTCTTCTACTGTGTACTGCTTTGTGTAACTGCAGTAGGATGAAATATACCTATGTCTTTTACAAGTCATTTCTGCAAAAATCAGAGGTGATGTATAATTAGTAAGCCATTGGCCTTTCTGTATCAAGGTGTCAAGAGAAGTTTCCCTGACTGTGGATGGGTTCTTGCCTGAAGATGGAAGTGGCTGCATCGTGGGTGTTGAAGATCTTCCAGAGCAGGAGAGTGTGTGTGTTGCTACAGCAGCTGGAGACATCCTACTGTGCAATCTGAGCACGGAGCAGGTAACATGGCAGGAAAGACTCAACAGTATTGTGGAAATTCAGAGGAAAGAGTAACACTTAAAATTTCTTTAGTGGCCAGTTGTACACTCATACACAGCCATGAGCTGTGGCTAGCCTCCAGTCTCTGGGCAGACAAGCTGATTTTTGTGGTAGCCTTAGGAATGACTAAAGACAGAATATAGACTCTGTAAAAGAGCTTGAATTGAAATGATGGTTTGCCTGTCCACAGCCTGGGTCCTCTAAGTTTGCTCAGTGGGCTTCCAGCAGCAAAGGGTCTGCTGGAGAGTTACAGAACTAGGTAAAGAATAAAGTAATCTATTCATAATCCACTGTGTAGCTACCATTTTGTTATCAGTTGATACATGTTGACATGATTTAGGATATGGCAGAGACTGCGATACTTGCTTTCTCTTCCTTCCTTAGTGTCTTGTATCATCTTCAGCAAGACACCACAACAGCACCCTCTGAAATCTGAATCACCTCCCACAAAACCAGTCCAACAGTGCAGGTTTAAGTGACCATGAGATGATAGTGGTCTCTCTGGGTTAGCTGTAATATTGTGGTTATTTGCAGCTTGTCTGTTCTGGTTCATGTTTGCACTTGATTTACAGATACCACTTAAATGTGCAGTTAGCTGTATCTGAAAAATGAGTCCTGTATTGCAATTTACAATATATCATGAGGAAATAGAAATTAACAGAGCTTTTTTTTTTATTTCTTTCTTTTTTTTTGCAGTGATACTTTCATCAGAGAACAGGTTTAACTTCAGATTCTTTATTTTGTGGGGTTTTCGCTTATTTTTCTGGTTTTTTGCTTTACTTTCCAGTCTTCTTTCAGTGCAGTGTAGGCACCAAGAAGGCAGTCTGGAAGATTCTTCTGCTTGTTCTGAAACCCTCTCTATGTGAGTGATAGTTACACAGATAGGCACCCAGTCTCACTTTTCTTACCTGGAAAGATTGTGACACCCAAGCCTAATTTCTTGAATGGCATCATCTTGCTTTTTATCACAACAAGTGGTACATTTGTCGTTCTGTTCTATGCCTTTTACAAATCAAGGTAACCACGCGTAACAAAAGTTCTCTGCCTACTGCAATTACATGCTCATGAAGGCCCAGTAAAACTAGCCCAATTTTTCATAAACTTTTACATTGGTGCAGGTATATACAGTTGTCAAGTTCAGCATTCACAGGCTGGTCAGAGTTTACCTGTGTGTTGGAATTCTCTAGGTAAGAATCATTATGTCTGTGTTTTTTTACTGAAGAATATTTACCAATGTAATCACAAGCCCTATCAGGCCATATTAGTATTGACACTGTACGTGCTGACATAAGACTGAGAGTTGCAGAATAAAGCTCTTTCTAAAATGGTGTATGGTAGAAGGTGCTAGAGTCTACATTACCTGGGCTCTTATTCATAAACATTCTGGAGCCATTTTTAGTCAGAAATGTGTCTTTTGTTTTGTTCAACACAAAACGTGAAGTTAGACTTTAGATTTTTTTTAAGTAGAAGGCAATTTTCATTTCCCTTGGTGACTGTTTGCTTTTGTGCTGGGACAGTGCTGCACTCATATTCCTGTGATCTTATTTTGGTCTTGCAGGTGGAATGTGTTGGAAGTGTGGACAGCGGTCTGAGTGTAATGAGCTGGAGTCCTGACCAAGAACTTATTTTGCTTGCAACAGGTATCAACAACAGCCTGTAAGCTTTCTGCCTGTAGGAATGAAACTCTCTGTGGCCAAAGCACAAAACGTAACCAAGATTGAGAGAGAGGACAAAAAAGTTACGAGACTGGGACTAGGACTTAAAGTGGAAAAAACTCTACCAGATCCTATATATGAGATTTCATTTCATGGTTCATAAGGTGTTTCAGAGATTGAAGCAGGAATTTGTTAGGCCCAAAAAGTTGCTTCATGGAAGAGTTTTTAGTTGTTAAAATCTTCCCAGGGAGTACATTTGATCTTGCCTCAAAAACATAAAGACTTCTTTATATCCCCATTTGGCTTCTTCATAACAAAAACTTTCTTGGCCTTTGGTATGAAGTATATATGTCACAGGTCCTAATTAACTACAGGTGTGACTCATCTAGAAAATAAAATTAGCTTCAGACAAAACAGAATCATAGAGTGCTTGAGACTGAGAGGAAACTGTGGAGATTGCCTATTCCAACTACCTTGCTCAGTGTATGTTCCCTAGAGCAAGTTGTTTGGGGATTTTGCTGAGTTAGGTTTAAGACCCCCACAACCCTCTGGGCATCCTGTTTCTATCTGTTATTGCCCTCAGGGTAAGAAAAAAAACTTTTCCTAGATTTTAAGGGAATTTTCTGTATTTTAGTTTGTGCCCATTGCCTCTTGTGCTGTCCCTCAGCACTGCAGACAACATGGCTGTGTCTTCTTTACTGTACCCCTCCTCCCACATAGTATATTTACACATGCTGATGAGATTCTTACTTGGAAAGATTGTACCTGAAGCCTTCTCTCCAGGCCAGTCTGTCTTGTCTCAGCCTCCACTCATGTAACAGATTTTTCAAGCCCTTAATCATCATTTTGACACTTCGCAAGACTCACTCCAGTATGTCCTTGTCTGTCTTGCACTAGGACTCCAGAAATGGAGTCAGCCTTCCATGTGTCTCACCAGCACTGAGTAAAAGAGCAAGATCACCTCCCACAACCTGCTGGCAGCACTCCTAATGTAGCCAGGATGCTGTTCACCTGTGCAGCAGGGCATACTGCTAGCTAGTCAACTTGGTGCTTCAGGAAACATAGTTTACCATTTTTTGCCAAGTTGCACTCCTGCCACTTAATTCCTAGTCTCTCAGTTCCTGAGATAATTATTTTCCATATTCAGGACATTTTTTTCTTGTTGAGCTTTATGAAGTTCTGGGCAGCCCATCTTGCCTACATGACAGGGTCCCTGAGGACAGCAGCACAACCTTCTGCTGAACCTGCTGCTTTTCCCAGTTCTGTGTCATCTACAAACTTGCAAAGGGTCCCATTCTCTGGGTCATTAAGGGCAATGTTAATCATTGCCCTAGAGTCCAGGGACATGCCAGTGACTGACCTTGAGCTGCACTTACTGACATGCTAGCAAGCTTTTGGGCTTGGCAGTTCAGCTCGTTCTCATTGTCCTTTTATCTATGCTATACTTCATGGGTTTGTCTCTGATGATGTTGTGGCACACAGCATCAAAAGCCTCATTAGAGTCAAGAAAAATGAAATCCATTGCTCTCCCCATATCCACAACCTGGTCATTGTCTGATAGGGGGTTATCAGGATGGGATGATTTCCTCTTCATAAATCTATGGTGACTGTTCCCAGTAGCCTTCTTGTCCTTCATATCTCCAGAGAAAAGGAACCAGGTATTTTTTTGGAACGTGGAAAAACTTTTTAAGCCTATTTTTGAGGAGAAAAACTTGGAAGTGTTCTGTTCCAGTTTGAGGTTTCATGCTTTGAAGGATATGTTCTCTCTAGCACCACGCTTTCTGTATTCAGACCCATGACAGAGCAATAGAAGCACACAGGAGAACACTTGAGTTTTTATTTGCTGCAGATACCATTACCAATACTGTATTTAATATCCACCTTGCAGGTCAGCAGACACTCATCATGATGACAAGGGATTTTGAACCAATTTCTGAAAAGCAAATCCACCAAGATGAGTTTGGAGAAGGTGAGAGGTGCACTGAAATTATGTTGCCCTAGCTGATGTAATTGACATGTTGTAAGCACTTGGAAAGTAAGGAAATGGAGTTGAGCTCTCTCAGACCCCAGGAGACATTTTATTTAGATTGTAATGCTTCGGGACAGCTGAAGGGTAAAGTCAATATTGTTACTTGTCAGCATAAATTTAAGTAAGTTCCATGTACCAAAGCGCTTTCTAGACTACCTAACTTCCCAGCAGGTTTTTAGAATAAAATCTGGGAAGAAGGTGTGTCACCGTTGAGTCAGGAAAGGGAGTGAGGCAGCACATAAACTCTAATTCTCCTCAGCAGGCTAATATGAGATTTATTAGAAACCCATTTTTATGCACCGTTCCAATACAGGTGGACCTGACTGGTCATTTAATCAACACCCTGTTGCCATTGGCTAACTAAGAAGATGCCCTTTGGCAAACATATAATGGGAAAACAACTGTTCAAAACACCAGCTGCAAGATTATTTTAATTCTTTCTCTCAGCCTTCTCAAAACTCCTCAGAACAAATTCTTGGGAAAGTTTATTTGGCTTTCTCTCTCTGACCAAACTGTGGCATCCACAAAGGTGTGGGTTGCTTGAGGCTGTGGTTGTGTACATAATGCACAGTAGTTAAGGTATTATCTGTTAATCTTCCACTACAAGGATTATTTCTTCTCCAGGAAAATTTGTTGCTCTTGGGTGGGGTAAAAAGGAGACCCAGTTCCATGGATCAGAAGGGAAACAGGCAGCGCATCGCAAACAGACGGTATTATACTGGTTTTTTGTGTCAAGTCTATGCTCTCTCAGGGAAAACATGCATAGAGAGAGTTTCGGTTATTCCTGTGATGCTGATTTGCCACCACCTTTCTGGTAGTTCTTTTCATATACTGCTTCTGTTTGTTTCTGTGTTGTCTGAAATCATACATTTTTATCTTTCTTTGAATTCAAGCAAGCATCAGGGAATACTTATTTTCAAACAGAGCTCAAAGTAAGATTTGCAGCCATTTCAGCATCAATCTTGAGCAAATCTCAAATCACCATGTGTCCAGCTTCTGCACTGCTGTCTCTAAGTAGAGACCTCAGTGGATGGGAAGGATAGTGTGTGGAGTTCTAGAGTTTCCTAAAACAACATTTTGAATAGTGAGTTTTTAACTTAGTCGTTTTACACTTTTTAATAGATTAAATCTTAGTGGATTTAATGGATTAATCTTAGTGGATTTCATCCTAAGACTCTTGAAAAAGCAGTCTGTTTAGACAAAGACAGCAGTTGCCTTCCCAAGCTTTGATGCAACTTTATTTTGTGTGACTTCAGGAAGTATTACCAACATCAGCCTGGGATGATGGCAGGCCTCGGGTGACATGGAGAGGAGACGGGCAGTTTGTTGCAGTGAGTGCTGTCTGTCCAGAGACAGGTATGGCACCCCACTTATTTGAAATAACAGCTTGTATAAAAGGGCTTCTTAAGCAGAATCTAGGTAATGCAGGGACTGTTTGTGATCTGTTGACTACTTAAAGTGAGGGTGTGTTGAGCTCTTTAATCACCCTTTTTTCTGCTGTGATGTTCTCAGAGCCATTTTATACATATGATATTTTGATTACTTTCTGTGTGGTTTGGTTTTCAGTTCAGTGAGATGCCAGGAGGAAGTACTACTTTGCAGATACTATCTGAACTATTTCTTTCACCTGCTCAAGCTTTAAGCAATACCTCATAGGCTCTCAGTGCCAAATGGATGAATATGTTTGGGTTCATATACCCACTGTCCCTCATATTAGAGTTTTGCCTTGCACACTTTTTAAAGATACTGGTGATACTTTTCCCTTGGTTTTGCCCTGAAGTCAAAGAGGTGATGAGCATATGCATTACTTCTAAGACTGTAATTGATGTTTTCCATGATAAATACTACTTTCTGAGCAGTTTAAATGTATTGGTCAACATATTGAACTCATCAAACTACACTGCTCTTCCATTTATTTGGATTTTTACCTTCAATACTTCAGATTAGGGAGGATTGTATATTTATTGCATGATTTTAACTTTTCTGTGGTGAAAGCTGGAGCAGAAAATTATTACGACTGAACTACATTAGACTGAAATTCATAAAACAGTTTCTTTAGTTACGTAGTTACTGTGGGAGAACTGCCTGACAGAGAATAAATTCTTAGCCCTTAAGGTGTACAAGAGAAATCTCCTTTTTATGCATGTGCATCAAAATTTGCTCTTCTACCCTCATAAAATTTGGAAAGTCTCTTCCCAGTTTTCTTAGACTTTTGTCTCATTGCTTTCTCAACCTATAGGTGCTCGGAAGGTCCGGGTATGGAGCAGAGAGCTTGTGTTGCAGTCAACAAGTGAGCCTATCTCAGGATTAGAACAAGCACTGTCCTGGAAGTGAGTAGTACTACCGTCTGCATGCTGACAGCAGTGGTGCTTGTTACTCCCTGGTCACAGTCTTTGATCAGCATCATTTTAATTTCTTCAGCGTTTGGTTGATTTTTCCCAAAACTTGAAGAAAGTTGCCTTCTGATTCAGCATGAGAAAGAGTAGCCCTTCAAACCCTGAAAAATCCTAATGCTTGCATCAGAAGTGGGAAGAAGGGATAGAGTCTCTGCATAAAGTCAGTGTCAAGTGGGTTTGGGCTCAGCTGGATAAAAAGAAATATTACAGGTTCCTTTCCTAGTGCTGGCATTTATTTGGTCACCTGTGGCTATCATAAGCTCTGATCTGTACATAGATCTGTGCCAGATCTATGACTGTCTGAACAGTGCTGAGGAAAACACATCCTCTGCTGCCTTTTTCTTCATGTCACTGGAAAAAATGTGAGATGACTGGGGTTTAGAATGACCGTTAGTGATTGTGTGAACAATGAATTTTCATTTGGCTCTTTTTTAAGGCCCTCAGGAAACCTAATAGCATCTACACAAGAAAAACCCAACAGACATGATGTGGTTTTTTTGGAAAAGAATGGACTTCTTCATGGAGAGTTCACCCTCCCTTTCCAGAAAGGGCAGGTCAAAGTAAGTTCCTTGTCTGGGCTTCTTTGATGAGAGTGTAATGGAGAAGAGGACTAGATCTCTTCCAGATTCTAGGAAGAGGTTTTTAACATATTACTTTGTGCTTATCCTAATGGGAGAAGTGACCTGAAAGAGAACAATGAAGAAGCCTGTGTAGAAGATGCAAGCCCATAGTACAAAGACACGTAGTAAAGGATGATTGTAGCCCTGAGGTACTTCTGTGCTTTATATACTTTATACTAGGCAAATGAATCAAAAGTACTTTTCAGCATGTCAGCCATTGCAAGAGTGAGGTTTTTATACACATTATCCCAAATCTGTGCTTGGACGCTGAGAGGTCTTTTGGCAGATGCTTAACTCGGTGTCAAGGAAAGCAAAGAGAAGGCTGCTGTCATTTTTGTGGCCTCTTCATCTGTGGTCTTCTCAGGATGCCTTGTCAGGAGCTTTGCAATGCACGTGGGCTCTGTTTGTGTGTTAACCGATGTACCTTTTGTTGTTGGAGAACCTCCTGGTCTCGTAAACTTTCTGTGAGCAAGAATATCAGCAACAGCCATGTTTGTTTCTACAGGTTAATGAAATGCTTTGGAATGCAGATTCTACAATCCTGGCTATATGGCTGGAAGACCTGAAGGTGGAAAACTCCAACCCAAACACTTATGGTGAGAGCACTCCTTGGGGCTCTGGCTCTTAATGCTTGCCTGCAAATGTCGTTAGCAGCAGGTACTTACCTGCAGGGTAGGAGACACTGTGGAGGCTTGCAAGTGGCTTTGAGACCACTGTGCTGGTGTCATGGTTTAACCACAGACAGCAGACAAGCGCCGCAGAGTCACTTGGCCACTTCCCTACCAGCAATATCAGGGGGAGAATCAGCTGAAAAACTCATGGCTTGATTAACAGTTTACTATGAAAAAGGAAAAGCCATGCATGCCATAAAAAGCAAAGCAAGGAATTAATTCACCGCTTCCCCTGGGCAGGCAGGTGTTCAGCCATCTCCAGGACAGCAGGGCCTCATAACGTTTAATGGTTGCTTCTGTTACCATTGAAGAAAAATGCCATCAGTCCAAATATCCCACTCTTCTTCATTCTTCCTCTCACTTTATATATGAACATGATATCATGTGGTCTGAAATATCCCTTTAGTCAGCTGGGGTCACCTGTCCTGGCTGTGTGCCCTCCCGACCTCCTATGCATCCCCAGATTCCTTGCCAGCTTGGCAGTTTGGCAGTACAAAAACCAGAAAAGACCTTGGGTCTCTGTAAGCCCTACTCAGCAATAACTAAAACATCACTTATCCATGCTGTGTTCAGCACAAATCCAAAACACAGTCCCATACTTGATACTGTGAAGAAAATTAACTACCCCAGCCAAAACCAGCTCAGCTGGTGAGGAAGAACTGGTAGCTCAGCCTGATCTTGAAATATCTGCCAGGCTCCTGTAGCTGGAAGTGGTACAAACGAAATAGTAAAGGTGTGAGTCCTTCGTTAGACAAGGGTACTGTCTCAAAGGGTAGCTCAGTGAATTTTAGGATTGACTTTGGCAGTGTGTGGTTTTCTTGTGCTATGTGTTGTATGACATAGCTCATAGACTGAAGACTAGAACTGTTATTTTAATTGCACTTAACCTACCCGTTGGGTGGGGGTTAAGTGCAGTTAAGGGTGGTTGCAGGGGAGAGTTTGAGCTGGGTCTCAAATACTAATCTCTAGTAACTACTTGTTTTTCTGCAGTTCAGCTGTGGACCACCGGCAACTATCACTGGTACTTAAAGCAAAGTCTACACTTCGGTAGCTTGGAGGAAAATCAAGTGGTGTCACTGCAATGGGACCGAGAGAACCTGTATAGACTACATATACTCTGCCAGGGCTGGCATTACCTCTTCTATGACTGGCACTGGACCACAGACCATGGGCTGGGGGAGAATAGTCAGCATATGGCAAATGTGGCTGTTATAGATGGAGGTAAGCAGTGGGACAGCTTTCCAGCTCTAGGGTCAGAAAATGTGGGGTAGCCTTTTGTATTCAGTTCTTCTTTGAGTTGTTTCTACAACACTTTTAGGGGAGGGATCAGTGTAATTGATAGATGCTTCAGGGTTAGCTCAATGAAGATCACTAAAAGCACACCAACCATTTTCCTATTACATTATTTCTGCTTCCATTAAGGATCCAGGAAGAGCTTCACTAACATTTGGAATGGGGTTCATCTTGGATTTTCTTCTCTTTTCTTCCACAGATAAAGTGCTTGTCACAGCCTTCCAGCATGCTGTGGTGCCTCCACCCATGTGTACCTATGAGCTCCAGCTCCAACAGGCAGTTAATCAGGTTGCATTTCACACAGATCCCGAACGTAGTGGGGACATGGCTGTCCTGGATGCTGATAACAGGATCTCTGTGTACAGATATGGTGAGAGTATGTTGCAGCCTTGTTAAAAGAAACCATGTGTTCCTGAGAACAGTACCTTAGGAGACTAGTAAGGTGACAGTCACTTAAATCTTTACACAAGACATACTTGGTTTAAGTGTGAGTTCAAGCCCTGCTCTCATTTCCATTAGTTTGAATGACATAGAAGCATTTTGGTGGTACGTTGACTTTGTGAGAAGACAGTGTTTGGCACTTGACTGTGTCATTGTGCTGGTAATATTTCCCTGCCTAGCTTCAGCTTGAGTGCAGCACATGGTGTCTTGCATAAGCTGCTCTGATGGCATGATGATGACTGTCACTGGTAAGTGTCTGAGAACCTGTCTGGGGAACCTAGCACTTCCCAAAGCAATTCTATACACAATGTGCAGTGAGGAAACAGCTGTTTTGTTCTGCAATGTTGGAATATGACTGTCTTCCTCAAAGTGAGTCTTAATGAGAATTAGCATTCTGAGTCTAAAAGTAGGGATGGTATTTTCTGACTTTTTTAATACTTCCACATAGCATCTACTTTTTGCAAAGATTGAAGATGGAAGGAGCTCTGTTAGGTGGCTCTCTAAACTCTGCTTTGTTCTGCTTTGTGTTTGTTAGGACAGAGTACAGTGAGTGACCCTTCTGTTAAGTTTGGAGCTGTGGGAGGAAATGGCTTTAAAGCAGCTGTAGAAACACCATTCCTGGATAAAACCTACAGGTAATATAGCTGTAATAATACAGCTGGAGAGGGGAGAAGAGGGTTGTACCTGACTGGATGCTTTAGAGGTCACTGCTCTTACCACTTTTCTCAAGATTTTCAAGAGGCTATCAGATAACGTGGTTTCATTTTGTGGACACTGTGCCTGCAACTAGGATTTTGAAAAGCCCTACTGAGGTCTCAGTCTGGGAGAACCAGTGACTTTAAATGACAGCAGTGAGATATCTTCCTGTGCCTTCCTGTGCCTGGTACACAAAGGAATGATGGTGCAGTGCCCAGGACCATGATCATATCACACAAGCAAAGCTGCGTGCATGGACAGAGACAGTGATGGGGGTAAAAATCCCACCATGCTCCCTGTTTGTTCCTAGTTGGCATGGAAGCAGTACTACATAGGGAAAACAGATGGAGCTTCCTAGGTCTCATCCTTTATCTCCAGCTCAGCTTGTGGCAGGATTCATGCTTTGGGTATTGGTGTTTCTGCACTGGAGCCCTCCCAGCCATGTTGTATATTTAAAAAGCCAGGGTGTGCTTAGGAAGTCCTCTGCCTCTTTAGTGAGGTGGCCTATTGAAATCAGGTTCTATTTGTGTCCCAACCTCTCCTATTTTGTGACAGAGTTGATGTGAGCAGCAGCAGCAATGAAGTGATGAATCCTCTGGGTCTCCGATTTCTCACCTGGCTGCCAGATGACAGCTTCTTGGTTGTTGGTCAAGGTCAGCATGCTGCTCAGTCTGTCCTTCATCATCTGACTGCAGTGCCTCACGTGGCTGGAGCTGAAGAAGAGTGCCTAAATTTATGGTACTAGAGATGTGTCAGTTTTGTCTGAAATCTGAGAACGCTTGCTGTACAGTGCCTAGTCTCTCACTAGCCTGGAAGCCATGGGTTAAGGAATTTGGCTCTCTTCTGACAGGAGAACCAAACAGCTCATGAAGCTGCCTACTGGTCAGCACTTGTCTGTAGTTGTGATGCCTGCATCCAGCCTGGCAAGGGTGCATGCTAAACATGCTTGTATCAGTACAGGATAGCCCTGCTCCTCAGAATTCGGGGCCCTTGGGGGAGAGGGGATGGCACATGACACTGAATTCCTCCAATACTTTGCCCACCATTATCAAGGTCTAGGAGGGGACCAGTAGCCATCAAAATTGCTGTCCTCCTCCTTTTCCTCCTCCTCATCTGCTGGTCTTTGTGGGGTCAGTTGAGCTAAAACCAGACACAAAAAAAGGCCACCTGGGGTGCAGAAATACGGTTCCCAAAGAGATAGGGAGAGCTGCTTTTTGTGGCACTCACCCAGCAATGACAGAATGGTTTACATGTGAACTGTAGAACAGAAAAAGAGGGGTGTGTTTGCAGAGTGCTGCAGTGCAGACAGTGACCAGCACAGTTAGGCAGATGCCTGTTGGCTGGAGTTGCTAATGCTCTGCGGTGCCACTGTCAGCTGACATAGGTGTGAGAAGACTGCAGAAGTTCCTTACATGAACAAAATATGTCCATGCTGGAGATGTGCATCTTTTCATCTGGCTAAAAGAAAGGCAGGAACAAGGTATCTGCTCTTAAGTGTGTCTGCTGTGACTGACCTTCTGTATGTCCTCTGTCTTGCATCAGGTTGTCAGTGCCTGTAGATGGAGAAGTGATCAGCCTGTACTGCAGCCCAGTGACCAAAACTGTGGCTCTGCAGCTGACTGATAGGCGCATCCTAAAATACCTGTGGGGTAAGCTGGGCCCTCTTAAAGTACCTGTTCTTAGGGGTAGTTGTTACATATTTCTTAAAATGTTTACTGAGATGATTTGACTTCCAGGGACTTGAGTGACACTTGCTGTGTAGTTGGTGCTGCTTTTATATTTCCTCTCCTCCCAGAAAAGGGCAGAAATTAGTGATTTGTGTCAGAATTCAATTAAAGGTAACTTCATGTATATACACATGCATATGTTAACACAAATATGCACATACAAAGTTCAGTGCTGACTGACTGCCCCATTCATAGATCTCTCTCATTCCACAGTGGAATAAAGGCACTACTGAGCCCCTGGAAGTTACCACCTTTTTGTCCACTGTCATGGATTTCTGTGCCACCATTCCTCCCCTCTTTCAGATGGTGTAGCTTATTCCCGGTTCTGGTTTTCTTAAGATACATATCATGTGGTTTTAATGTCTGAGTTTTTGTTTGGCTGGAAAACAATGAGATCTTCTTTGCTCCTTAGAGGCTTCTACTCCAGTCCTTGAGCCCTGGCGGAGTAGCAGTAGCTCTAATGTTCAGTTCCCCTCCTGTTGTGTGCAGACTTCCATCACAAGGATCAGTGGTGAAGTAAGTAAGACTGCAAGCAGAATAAATTCCCTACTCAGTCATTCTCTGTGCCAGAAGTACACCATGGTCTTCTGCCCAGGGCCCAGTGATACTTGTTCATGATGTTCTTCATAAGGTCCTTTGCAAAGCTGAAAGCTTATCTTCCCTTGCCTTCTGGAGCATTTCTGGTAGATTGCAGTTAACATCCGTTCTACGAATACAACAAATAATTTAATTAGTAAGTGAGAAAATTCAGATTGAGAATTTCTAGCGTTTACTGCCACACTCTTTTTGAAAGGAATGTTTTGCTTCGTTTTATTTGAACTTAACCTATTAGCAAATACGGCTGCACTGAGTTACTGCAGATGTCCTGCTACTGCTTTTTTCTGTTGGAGATAGTTTCTTGATAGTTACAGCAGCTTAAAGAATGACTGGCTGTTTTGCTGGTATTTCAGGGGTGTCCTTCCTTCAGTGTGCATCCAGCTGTAGGAAGCTGCTTTGCTCAGCTCTGTAGTGGAGCTTTTCCTCTGGTATCCTAGACCAAGTGCTGCTGAATAGAAGAGCCTAGATTTCTAGCCTCACTTCTGCTTCCATTTTACGACTATGCAGTCACAGGGTAGGCCAAGGTGGATTCTCAGCCAGCAGTGTTTAAAGATGTTCAAGTTTAAGTCCTCCTGGAAGAGAGGTGGGATGACTTGCTGTCTGGCTTCTCTAAGTAATTTGCCTGAGGTATTTGTTACCTAATTGTAAGGTATCCAGTGCTTGTCAGTGTTGTGAAAGACTGGAGATTGTGATAGCTCATAGTTGTCATTATTTTAATTACAGGAAGTGATCTTGGGCCTCACGGATCGATGCCGTTTTTTTGTTAATAATATTGAGGTACAGAGCTTTTGCCCCTCATTTCCTGCCCTTTTCCTCTGCCAAAGGCAGCTTCCATATCCTGGTCTAAATTGTGATAAACTTCATTTTTTCACAGGTTGCTTCTAACATCACATCATTTGCAACATGCAGTGAGTTTTTGTTGGTGACAACCAACTCGCACACCTGTCAGTGCTTCTGTTTGAAGAACTTGTCAGTGAAGGGTAAATATCAGCACTGGCTGCCTGTTGCTAGCTTGTAGCATTTGTCTTGGAAACACAAGATGTGTACCCATTTTTCACATCCAAACCTGTTGTATTTGGGTTCCTCAAAGGAAGTGTTAAAGAGATGAGAGTAAGAGAGCTGCTTTCAGCAATCTACCAGAGAGCAAAGAGCTCAGGGAACTAACTGTATACCAGGTGTTTTTCACAGGGAAGAGAATTTGTGCTGTAATTGACTCTTACGCTGTTTCCAACAGCCTAGCCCTGCATTCTTCTTCCCTCCATGTTCAAAAGAAGTCTGTGTGCTATTTGAGGGTGTGTGGTAGGGAGGGGATCACTGTAGAAAGAGTTTCTGGTGGTGTCTGGCTTTGAGAAGTGTGATGACTTTGGTAAAGGCAGGACAACAATTTATTGGTCCTTTTACACCCTTCAGTGCTATTCTTATCTTGTCTGTTGAGCTTTGTCATCCTGTTGTGCAGAAAACACAGCTCTGCTTTGTGTACAGGTTCAGCAGAGATCAGCACTCTGCAAGGTCTCATCCTGTCAGGAATTGTTGAAGATTGCTTTTGTACTGGAGGCTTGGTTAGTCCAGTACAGCCTTGCCTGGCTCCTACAGTATAGGAGGTCCTAAATGGGGCACTGTGCTGCATGTGCCATGTATGCTGATAAATGTTGTCTTCAGCCCTCCAGGCTAGCCTGAGCAGTGCTGCTGCACCAAGCAGTGAGACCCTGCGGAAGGTGGAGCGAGGTTCACGTATTGTCACCGTCGTTCCCCAGGATACAAAGGTGGTGCTGCAGGTCAGTGCTCTGCCCATGTCTGCTGACATGTGCTATCAGGATGTGCAGGAGTCTGTCACAGTGGGCACCTTTTCAACCTTCAAACAGTGTGTGCAGTGCTACAAAGCTGATGCCCTGCAGTGCTGCAGCATAGCACCTCACACCTGCCTGGCTGGATGCAGATGGATTTTGAGCATGCCTTTGGGAATTAGGTTCAGTAGAGGCAGATAGGTATGTGCAGAACTGGGAAGGACTATTCAAGTTCCTAATGGCTGAGGTAGTGTAGTGCTACATATTGTGGCCTCTCACCGTGAATTTCAAGACTGACTTCCTAATATTTACTAGCAGCCCTCCATTAACCTTGGCACTTAGTTTTTTGCTGAGCTTACTCTTCATAACTGCCAGAGATTCACAGAATGGAGAAGGATGTAATTTGAGAGACACTTTTGGAGGTGTGGAGCTCAACACCCTCCTCAGAGCAGGACTAACATGAAAACTTGATCAGGTTGCTCTGGGTCATGCCTGGTTGGGTAGAGTCCAGCCTTCTGAGGAAGGAATGTTTCTGGACTGAGAGAGTGTTCCGGTATTTTTCTACAGTTTTTGAAATTGCATGTCCTCTGAAGTGAGCAACCAGGTCCATGCACTTGCAAGTAGCAGGCAGGCCTAAGAAACTGGCCAGTCCTTCCTTTCCCCATAAGGTAGGCAGAGTAAAGTAAGTATTTGTGTGGATCTTGTGTTATAGATGCCAAGAGGAAATCTGGAGACCATTCACCACCGTGCTCTGGTTCTTGCCCAGATTCGGAAGTGGCTAGACAGGTAAATGGTGCTGGTGTATTCTTGTCTTCCCTTCTCCAGTCTGAGCTGTTAGAGGCTGACTGACCTGGGAAAGAGAGGGACGCTAAACTCGGGAATTGACCTTGTAAGAGGGAGCAAAACTGTTTCTAGGGTGACCACCTAGAAGTCTAGCTTTCAGCCATGCCAGGTACTTCTCCCTTCACCACTGAAGGCTAAAAATTGTGTGGGTGGGAGAAATCTTCATCTACATGTGCTGAAATTGTGTGGGTGGGAGAAATCTTCGTTGCTCCATTCTCCAGACATCTCAATCACTTTAGGACTAAGCTGGCTGTTTTCCATTTTTTACCGAGTTAATTTACATTGAAATTTTCTGAAAAGAAAATTGATACAAAATATAACATTGTTTTAATCAAAATAAAAATAATCTAAGTTCTGTATTGCTTCATCAGCCTTGGGAGCTGGTGTGTCCCACTGCAAGGGTCAGCAATGAACTGTATTGACCTTGCACATTTTTCTGGAAGGCTGTCTACACAGCTTATTGTGTAGGCTGTTCTCATCCCACTGGTTCTGTTCTCTGCTCTAGTCAGTTGCCTTTGTTTGCATCTCATCCACTAAGTAAACTCTCCTGCTTGACTCATTCTTCCAGGCTTATGTTCAGGGAAGCTTTTCAGTGTATGAGGAAGCTGCGAATCAACCTCAATCTTCTCTACGACCACAATCCCAAGGCAAGTCTGCCCAGCTCTCTTGTGCTATTTGCCATACTAATCTAGCCTGGAATCCACTGAGCAGTGCTCAAAAGTGTAGATGGTACTGCTTTCATCAGTGATGGCTGTTCTGCACTGCAGCATCATCATACACACAGATCCAATTTAGCATTTCCTTCATCCTGTACTTCCAGACAAGGTCTCTGAATTTATTCTTATACTTGATGTACATGTTCTTACTGTTCAGAATATCAGTGATAATACTCTTGTTCATTTCAGGCATTTCTGGAAAACACAGAAACCTTTATCAGGCAAATAGATTCTGTGAACTATATCAACTTGTTTTTCACAGAACTGAAGTAAGTATAAGTCTGCAAATGGAAGTATGCATGTAATCGGTTGTGGTGCATTATTTTGTCAAAATATTGGCAACTCTTCAGTGTGGGTGCAAGGAATCAGAAATCTGGCATGTTGAGTCATAACGGCTTGAGTAGGCTCAGTAGTTTCAGGGATAGCATGTCTTGTTGGAAATTCCCATTTGCAGGCATCCATTAGATTTTTGTGGCAAGTAATTAGTACATTATCTGAGTGCTTTGACTTCTCTGCTGGTTCGCTGTAGAGCAGTAAATGAGAACAAAGAAAGTTTTGTTCTCTCATAAAGAGGAGCAAGGTGGCAGTGCATATCTAGTCTGAGGCCAAGATACTTGCTTGAATCCTCAAACCAAGTCCCCTGACTTCTTTCTTGAAGGCTCAGTGATGAGGCTTTACAGTGATGGTAGTTTCAGGACTTCTCAAGCTTGCTAAAGTCGATAATTGTGTAGAAACTGGGCTATCACTAGGTGTTTGGTTTGGTTTTCAGTCTTGACCTGACCAGAAATAATAGCAAATGGCTTACTTTTCTGAATTGTTCAGTGGATATATCCATAGTGGATTTAGTGAAAGACAGCTGTTATCTTTTAAATCTTGTCTTCTGGTTTTTTGGTGCTACTGAAGTAATTGTTTGACCAGTTTTAGGGGATTTCTTTTGATGCCTGTCTTGGCTGACAATCAGTTTGGACTGACAGAGATTTTTGGAGAACTTCCATTAGTGTGGCAGTTAATGAGTAGTTATGTTCTGCAAGCATTTGAGTTCCTCAACCTGATTGTCTTTGTTCTGGGCTATGTGGCAGACGGTGCTCCTATTAACATTACCTGTTTTTATGCAGAGATGAAGATTTCACCAAGAGCATGTACCCCTCTCTGAATGGTAGCAGTAACAGCCAGCCACACCAGCATCCTGATCAGAAAAAAGTAAACCTCATATGTGACGTGATGAGAGTTGCCATGGAACACATTGACCCTCAAAAGTGAGCACTTTCTTGCTGTAGGTGAAGGAGCCATTAGAGAGATTTCTAGTAAGTGATTGGCAGGAAGTAAAGCTGTCCTTGACATCAGTTATTTGGCCCTAGGTTCTCTGAGGTGACCTTGTGCTCCACAAAATCAACTATACCATGCCTTGGTTCTGCTGAGCATGCTGTCCTGGAAACATCTAATAATTCCACAGATAGCATGCCAACATTTTACTATTAAATAAAATAATATAATTAAAATAATAGATTCAGAATGTTTATAAAGGTTCAGGAGATACACTCAATTTAGGATCAGTCTGTGGGAATGGAGATATGAGCAAGATTTTCATCTTGGTGAGTTGCTGACTGTTTAAAGCAGCTGGCCCTTTGGAAAGATATCAGCTGTTCCATTTGACACTGAATTACTTTGTAAATTATCAGCTCCATTTTCCTGATTGATTACCTTTTTGGTAACCATCCTCCTTGGACAAATCAACACCAGACAAAGATAAAAACTGGGAAAATAGGATAATAACAGTGCCTGCTGAAATGGTGCTAAACTGTTGACAGTCTAATGTTAAACAGTGGAGAGGGGTGCGACCCGTGGTGTGCAGCTGCTGAGCCCTGAGAATTTAGACACTTTCTAGCAAACTGTTTCAGAAAACAAAGTGTTTGCTTGGCTGGAAAAGCTAGTTTGAAACAGAGCTTCAGTGAGATGTATGGAAATATAAATAACACCCTAGAAAGCTGTCCTTTTCTAGAGAGAGTTCCTTCATCATGCTTTCTGCCATGGTAAAGGAAGCTCATTCTACTCGAAACACACCTCCAGCTTCGTGACATGTTTGGGAAGACATGCTGAGTAGAAGAACCTTTCTGGTCTATTCTCTTCTTTTCCTATGTTTGCTGCCTTCCTCTAGGAGAATCAAAGCGCCTGAGCAGTTTTCATTTTTATTTTTTTTTACTAAGACTAAACTAGAACTTACACAAACTGTGCTAAAGAAGGGATAGGCTGTGTTTCTGCCTTCTCACTTTCTCATTCACTTCTTCCCTTTTCTTCAGATATTGCCTATCAATACTGACAGCACATGTGAAGAAAAGTCCTCCAGAACTGGAAATTGCTCTCCAGAAGGTTCATGATCTTCGAGGTTTTGTATCAGAAACTCAAAAGTTTTGAAAATGGGTGGTTTGCAGGAGCTTTATGTTATGGAAACTTCTCTGTCCAACCAAAACTGTTAAAGGGGAAACTTCCCCATCTGAGACCATCCCGGAGCCTGGCAGACTGGCAGTCACATTTGCTCTGCCTGAGCGCTGGGACCACCCCCTACAGCTACATCCCCCACACTCACATTCAGACCAGGATTCCTTACCAGCTCCACCTCAGGTTTCCCACAGCAGAGTCTCAGGTATCCTGATCCGTAATATAATTTAGTCTCAGTGCAATAACTAAGTAACAAAATAGCAGCTCCAACTAGTGCCTCTGAGGAGGGGCCCTGAGCAAAGGAACCCCTGGGCCTGTAAGAACTTTTTTACCTTCGCAGTCTATCCCTGCAAAAATCTGGCAGTCTTCAGCTCCTCTTGTGTCTCAGTGTCTCACAGGTCTCTGTCCCCTTTGTTAGGCAAGGGGTTGGCAGTTCAGACTGGAGCTCTCACCCCCCAGAGCTCAACCTGCAGCTCCCAGCACAGCTGTACCCTGAGATACTGCACTAGATGTTTTCCTCAACACTTAGATCATTAGCATGGTTCACTGAGAAAATTATTTTAAGGTTGCTGTTCATGGAGCAAGCAAAAAACCAGAAATGGAATTGAAACCAGTGTGTGTTAGGTACAGCAGCATATCAGCTAAGATAGGCTGCTGTACAGGCCCTCAGCTCACCCTTTTGACTAGGTCTGCTGGCACTTACCCCAGAGTTGGACCTGTTTTCACTTTCCAGTTGGAGCTCTAGTTCTCCCAGCATGGAATAGGAAGTTCCTATTCTGGATTCTGGTATCCCAAACTAGCAAACTTTGCCATTATTCTGTGCTGAACCTTTGAGTTCATCACAGTTGCACACTCACTGCTATGCTGGGGATGGCCCTTGAAGTTGCCCAGAAAAGGAAAGTAACTCTTCTGCAAGACAGAGCAAGCTGTTAGTCTGATGGCCCATCTCTGATGTCAAGGTTGTGCTTGATGATGCATCCTTTCCTCACAGCCGGGCTCCAGTGCTGGTGGTGTAACAGGTCATATGCTGCTTTATCTTGTTGCAGAAAGCATTACGCCAGATGTTCAAGCTGTGAGTGCAGAAGAAGCACTAAAGTACCTGCTTTTCCTTGTGGATGTCAATGAATTGTATGATTATTCCTTGGGGACGTATGATTTTGATTTGGTCGTCATGGTGGCAGAAAAGTCTCAAAAGGTCTTGGCTCATAGTTCCACCTAAGGAACTTATTTTTCTACTTTCTCAAAAGTTCTTTGTAGTCTGCTGATTAGCCTGCATATTTTCTTAGTAATGACTCTCTACCCAGGCAGGATTCCAGTTGCCCTGTGTGTGTTTGGGATGATGCTGGGTAAATGTCATGTCTCTGCATCCTTTGGTTCATGAGCACAGCTTTGGAAATTTGTGTTCAAGGTGAAACAGTGCTCTTCTAGAGCAGCAGAGCAAAGTAGCTCTGGGGAAGGGAGGGATTGAAGTTTTGTGACTGTATGCCTTTCATTCTCAGTTCTGCACTTTTTTTTCCTGCTTATTTAGTGGTTCCCATGATAATAGCATGTGTCTTCATGTAGGTTTAATGTGAAATCTCTGAACTGAAATGCCCATCTGCATCTTCAGAGTTTCCTAATATTACAACAAATTCTGCTGCCCATCAGTTAGGACACCCTATTCATGTTAACAGGTTTTATTACCTTTGGTGTGGGGAAGTTGATCAGCTTTATTGCTGCAAATTTATACATTATCATAGATAATAGAAAACAACATTTGATATGACACATAGGCTTGAATTTTAAATGTTGTCAGCCTTTAGATACTGCTGAAGTCCATGTGGGAGCCTGGTAATTCAAGTTAGTAATTTCTGGCAAGAGTATATGCACAAATTGATTAAGACAGCTTACATTTGGGGGAAAAAAAAAGCCTTTTTTAGTGTATTGTCACATTTTTTCAAATATGGAGCTGTCTGTTTGTGAAGATAAAATAAGGATTTTAGCAGATAACCTCAATTGCCATTTTTATTGTTCTTTGCAGGACCCAAAAGAATACTTGCCCTTCTTAAATACCCTCCGGAAGATGGAAACCAATTATCAGCGATATACAATAGACAGACACTTGAAGAGATACACAAAAGCTCTCGGCCACCTCAGCAAATGTGGTAGGTTTCCTAAGGAGGATTTCTGCAGTGTAACATGTCCATTTTGGAGATCCTTTGAGGGAAATAGCTAAAGAAAGAGAAGGATTGCATAAGATTATCTTCCTGTCTGTAATGGGTGGTGAACTTCTGCTACTTGCTTTTTGTGCTGTAGCTTGGTGCAGGAAGAAAGATATGTTTACTCCTCTGTGGTCATGAAGCACATGAAGTCTTGTGTTGTTCATGTTCAAGTGAATTGTGCCTGGTTAATATCTCTGGCAAAACCTCAAGGAAGTGTACGCTTTGATTTTACAGTAGTAGAATGGGTGATCTTCCACCCAGGCACCTCTGGGTTGATTCTTCATGTTGTGAACCCAGACTGTCTGGGAGCCAGGAGGACCATGTACTTCCTCTTTAATTTTTACCAAAAGTAAATTATTTCTGCAGGTCCTGAACACTTCTCTGAATTTCTGAACTTGGTGAAGGATCAGAATCTGTATTCGGAGGCCTTGAAGCTGTACCCCTCTAGCACTCAGGAGTACAAGGTGGGTAGGCTCGTGACAGTGCAGTGTCAAAGGTTTATATTCCCTTATGGATGTGTTTGGATCCTCAGCACCTTGCATGAAGGCAGGAATGAAACTGCAGCTGCATGTATTCAAGGTCTGTAGGTCATTGCTCTTCCAGTGTTGTCTGAGACCCTCTTCTGAGATAACAGCTGGAATGACTCTCAGCACTGTGCTTCTTGGTCATCAACCATTGTTGCTCCTTTGATCCTGTGACTCAGCACCTGGAAGTCCTGTTTCTTCTGCTGTACTATCTTGTAGTGTGCTGAATAACCTCATAACCTCAGGAAGACTTCTCCCTGTTTTGACCTCTATGTGGCTTGCAGATTGTGTGGGGATTTGTTATCCTTAAGTTACTCTGAAAAGTGCTGAAGAACTTGGACTTTTAGATGTGAACTTTTAGATGTGCTGTTTCCTAGTACACAGTGTCCCTTATTGGTTTCAGTGTTACTGAAGAACTTCATCTTGTCCAAGGCTGAGATAAAATGTAAATACATTTAATATAAGCTAATGTAGATACTGTAAATAAACAACACACAAGCCTTTGTACCAGGAGGAGTTCAGTCAGAGGGAAAATAGAGAAAATTGGTCTATTTGCAGCACAATGAAAGCAGAAAGGAGTCTTTATTCATGAGGGAGATCTGTTTCTGAATGACTCCTTGGGAGTAATTTATTATTCCCCCTGTATCCTTCCAGTGAAATCCACTTGCCCCTTTTTCATGGAGATAGTGAGTTTTGAGTAGACTGTGCCCTGTACTGCGCTTGCGTGTTCCCTTGTGCCAGTGTTTGTTTCCTAAAGTAGGTTGGTTCAGAGAGACATTCTAACAAAAACTGCTCATGTGGGTGGGGAGGAAGGGTCTGGTTTCCTGTAGTATCTAGTTTATCCAGCATTTTATTTGGAGAATCAGGTGCCTCCCTGTGTCACTTGCTGTAACTCTGTGAAGCGTCTCCATGTGCTGATCATCAGCCCTTGGCTTGATATAGTTTGAAACGAGGTAGAAACTTCATGCCTAGAAATTTCTTGAAGAAGCTGGGTAGGAGGCTTTTTGTTGGTGAGCCCTTAATTTTTACTAATGGAGGACTGACCTTTTTTTTTTTTTTTTGTCCCTGTTTTTCAGGATATCAGTGATGCATATGGGGAGTACTTGATTCAGAAGCAGCTCTATGAACAGGCTGCATTGATATTTGCTCGTGCTGGCATCTTTGCAAAAGCACTTGATGCTTTTCAGAGCAGTGGCAGCTGGCAACAAGCCCTGTGCATGGCATCACAGCTTGGTTACACAAAGGATAAGCTGTCCAGCCTGGCACAGAGCATGGCAGGTAGGCCTTGACGAGATGTAAATGTGCCGAGCAGAGTGGCTGCTGTTATTTATGGTTCACTTCAATTTTTCCTAAAATTCAATGAAAGCTTCATTATTCAGAAGCACTTTTCTTAAATGAGAACAAAGATCCCATGTTTCCCCAAGGTCTGTGCATTTGCACATGATCTTTGTTTCTCAAAGGAACCAAAAGATGCTGAAGCTGAATTGTTAGGCAACACAGGAGCTGCCAAGCAAACTGTGCCCTTGGCTGGCCAGTGCTGACTGCTTCTTGCATTGTTCCCTTGCAGCTGGTTGCCAGGCTGCTCTTCCAAATTGCCTCATTAGTTAACCCCAAGGAAAAGACATGCCCTGAAGTGTCTGAGGTAACTGAGGCCTCTAGACATTAACTGGTGCAAGTGCTGTGCCTGTTCACCAACCTGAAAGGCCATTGGATAATTTGGAGCTGCATCTTGTTTTCTCCTTGAAGCCAACTAGCAGCTAGGACCAGCTGGTACATAAAGCTGTGTCTTGTCCTAAGGGGAAGAAGGTAGCTGGTCACAGAATTTGTACTCACTAACACATGTCAGACATGAGGTGTGTTGTGCACCTGCTGGACCTATATTTCAGCAAGAGAATGAAGCATCATTACTCAGAAGCAGAGTTTTTGAAGGGCCACTTAACACAGAGGGAGTATGGCTTCTGGAAGTCTAGTCTTCCAGAGTCAGATACTCCAGTATTTGCTTTTTATGTCACTTAATGTGATTTAAACCCTTCATGCCTTTAATACTTTTTTTATGGTAATCTTTTTTAATTACATCTGTAATTTAGCAATTGAGTACATGTGTAAGCAGATAGAAAGTGTCTCAGTGAGTGTGATTTTTCCTCAGCTTTGTAGTTTTCTGGCACAAAATCTAGCTGTTTCTGAAAAGCTGAAACTCCACTTTTTCTTGTAGGAAAACTAGTTGAACAGAGAAAGTATGCAGAGGCAGCCATACTCCTGGAGCAGTACGCTCAGGTAATGTTATCACGCTCCTTCCTGTGGCCCAGTAATTCCCAGTATCTGTCAGTCAGATACACCATCTGTGCCATGATGAGGCCCCCTTGGGGAGCCTCATCAACTGATGCCTGGGTGATGCAATGAGCAGGGTGGGGATAAATGCTGTGTCCCTGAGTTTTTCCACTCATGAAGCCTCCCATGCTTTGGTACAAAAAATGTTTCAGCTCTCTTTTGTCTCAGAGAACTGGAAAAACATGACTGGAATAATGAGGACAGAGTTCCAGAGGGATTTCCCCTTAGTGTGGGAGAAGTAACATGGTTTTGCTGAGTTGGTTTGTGGGTTTTGTTTGCTTGTTTGGGTTTTTATGTCAACACCTTGAAGTCGTTGGCCTAGTAGTGTTTTCCTCTCTTGACTGTGATACTGCTGTGTAGAAATACCCATCTGAATAGCTTCTACTTGAGCATGTATTACTAACAGCAGCAGCAAACCCATGGTTGCTCTTTCCTCTAGGACTATGAAGAGGCTATTCTCCTGCTCTTAGAAGGGGCTCTTTGGGAAGAGGCTTTGAGACTGGTAAGACATTTCAAACCACAAGAACAGAAGTGGAAATAAACCTTTAGAGTGCAAAAACGGAGGGATGTGATGTGGGTTAGATCCTCGAATGATACCTTCTCTTTCCCTGATCCAGATTCACAAGTATAGTAGACTGGATATCTTGGAAACCAACTTGAAACCAGCCATTTTGGAAGGTGAGTCTGTGTAAGAATCTTAATATTTCTCTCTGCTATAGAGGCTAAAGAAGATTTTTGCTAAGTCTGTGGGAAGTCACGGCATTCCAATACTGGAAGGTGCACTGAGCACAGGACGGATACTTTGTTTCCACCTAATTGATGTTGCTCAGTTAGCTGCACTTGGCTATCCTCAGTGCATCTTGAAGCCCTGCAGTGTCATGGGATCTTTTTAGCTTAGTCAGGCTCCTTTGGAGCTTTTCTTAGACCTCACAGTCAAAAGCTGCAAAGGTCTCTCTGCATATCCATGAACAAGCAGAACAGTCCTTGTTCCAAAGCATGTGTGGCAGCACAGCTATGGACCAGGAAAATGGCTGTCTGTCCTGTAAGCTTTGATGGGTCGGTCTTTGAAATAAAAAATTATTTGATAGCTTTATTCTCCCTTCCACACAGGAAGAATGTTTTATTACTATTGCTTGTTCTTCCTTTTCATGCTTTATGAGTTGAGGGATTTTTTTCTGAGCTTGTTGAAGGACTGTGCTTGTGTAAAAAATGCTTTTCTGTTTCTCTTGCACAAATGCTTATGTTTGATTTTCTTAATGATCAGCTCAGAAAAGTCAGCTGATCTTCCTAGATTCCCAGAAAACAGCATTTCTTCGCCATAAGAGTCGCCTGCAAGTGGTGCAAGAGCTGAAGGAGAGGGCCTGTGAGAACCTGCAAGGTTGGTATTGAAGTACACGTGACTTTCTCCTGCATAAGTAACTGTGGTCATGTGGTTTCTGTTTGGTCTGATGGAGCTGTGCTCCCCTTTAGCTCCAATGGGACCTACAGCAGTAAAACCCTTCTCAACCCCTCCTCACTCCGTATTTGGAGTGTGGTTACTCTTGTATTTTCAGCTCTTCCTTGGGTCACAGCTTTCACGCAATGAAAATGCACCTCAAAGCTCTTCAAAATGACACAGCATTGTCTCCACAGTACCAACTTGACTGGGTGAGACAGTGCTGAGCATGTCCTTGGTGCCAAGTACCTATAGGTAAATTCACCTGCCAGCTGACAGAGGCTCAGGGAATTTCTCTGAAAGCAGAGTGCTGTGTCCTCGTCCAGATCTGCTGCACTGAGATTGTCATCCCTCTGATTGTGCTGTTCAATGTCACAATCCTCACAAGGGTGGAGGAGCAGTGTTGTTCTCACAATTACTGTTTCCTCTTGTGTGCTGGCTCAGTGAGTTTGGGAGCCATTAGGCTCCAGAACACCAGCAGGTAGAATGACTCTGCCCAGGAAGCTACACAGATCAGTCAGAAAGCTTGAAATAATTCTGACCTTTTTCCATACTGTTACGGTTGTTACCATGTTTTGCAGATTATGAAGTGCCAAATTGCCCAGAATTGGAGCTTTTCTCTGAAACCAGCAGTGTTGTGACATCCAGTGACATGAACAGCAAATATACACACAGCAATTCAAGAATATCAGCGTAGGTATCTGCCTTCAAATCAGGTAGTGACTGTTCTGGCATCAGCATTCAGGAGGTTAGCTTGCTCATGCTTGGCATGATCCTCCTTGCAGCTGTGCATGCCTTGTAGCTGCTTTAATTACAGGCATTTCATGGTTATTTTAACTCTCATTGGAAGGGAAAGAGCAGAAAAAGCCAAAAGCTACTAGTGCAACAGGGACAGCAGAGGAGCTGAGAGCACAGACTGTGGGTGGGTTCTGGCTCCCATGGATGTTGGGCTTGTGACCAGAATGGCTGGCTGTAGAAAGTTAAAACACAGAATACAGGCAGAACCTCTTAAACATTAACACTTGTGCACATGTCTTGTGTTCTTTGGCCCAGGTTTCACGCTTGGTGTGTGGTACTTGCTACTAAATCTCATACCAATGTCTTCCCACAGTGGTTTTGTACATTGTTTTTGAGTGCTCTCAAGAGTATGAGCTGCCGTGCGTGGTTGGGTGTGTAACAGGCTGGTGTAGTCTGTGGGACCACTTCCGAATTCCCTGGCTGAATTGTGGAAGTATACAGTTGTGGGGAAAATGGAGACTTTTCAGACACTTTTTTTTCTTGTGGAACAGATGTAAACAAGAAGGTGAATGCAGCTTTAGTATTCAGCATCAGAGTGTGTGGATCACTTAGGAACATTATGCATTAAGTAGGTCTGGTCTGTGAAATGAGTTGCTTTCCTGTGATCATGGTTAGGAGCTGAGCAGGCTCTGGAGATGGCAGAAATTAAAATGTTCACAGCCAAGCACAGAGCTCGGCCACCAGTGTTTTAGGTGGACCTCAATTTTGCCTGATAGTGACTACTGCTTTGTGCTTGGAACAGCTTCTGCTTTGTGCTGTAGATATGCTTTAACCTTGCTGGAACATGGAGCAATCCTTTTTGGAACAGAGAAACAGCCTGACTCCTGTCTTGTGTTTCAGACCACTAAGAATATTGGTTGAATAGTGCTGAAAACATTGCCAGAGCACCTAAGGTTACACACAGTCCTCTGTCACAGGAGAAGGCAAGGACTTGAGTGACAAGTTTCATGCAGGCTGTTGATGTTCCTTCAGATGTAACTCTGCTAACAGCTAAACTGTTGTGCACACTGTAACTGAACATGCTCTTTTCAGGCGATCCTCAAAGAACCGACGCAAGGCAGAGCGTAAGAGATACAGCCTGAAGGAGGGTAGTCCTTTTGAAGATATTGCCCTTCTGGAAGTCCTGGGAGAGAGTGTTCGTGCTGTTGAGACTGTGAAAGGTAGGACAATTGGTGATCTTAATCCATGCTGCAGCTTGTGCGGATGAGGACAGCTAAGGTAGTGTGCCTCCTCTTACTGTGTATGCCGGAGAGAAAAGCTGTCTGGTCCATACAGCTTTCTGCATTGAACCTTGGTTTAATTAATCTGCCTCTGTGCTCAGAATAACGTGAACTCTCTGCATTTGAAGTTGGGAGCACAGAAAAGAAGCCTTCTCAGTACCAATTCAGATATGTCTTGTTTTTGTTCTCAGACACTGTAGGAACTCAGTAGGAACAGAACAGGATCTGAGTTGCTGCTCCCCTTCCTGTGTGCTGATAGCAAATAAATGCAGCTGTTTATTTAGTATACCTGTGTTGATTGCTATTTTATTGCTTCTGTTCCCTCTTGCAGGAGAGATACACATCCTTCTGAAGCAGCTTGTGCTCTTTGGTTATGATGAGCAAGCTGGGGCACTGCAGCAAGTCCTGGAAGAGGTTTTGCAGTTGATGGAGACCTCAGTCCCAGAAATCTGGACTCCAGATCTGCAGCAGAGCTCTGTCAGCCTGGTCTGTGCTCATCCACAATACCTATCATTCTCACTAGACAGCATCAAGTGTTTAGCAGTATTTTGCATTCTCCAGCACAGAGCCTAGAATCCCTCCATAGCTTTCAAAATCTGGGGTTTTTTTCTGTTAGAGGTTCAGTAGATATTCTGGGTGGGACCTGCTGTGTCAGTACACTCTAGATGGGTACAACATATGTAGCCTTCTGTGACCCCTGCACTGTGTGCCACATTGGATGTGATGAGGTCTTCTGAGGCTTGTGTTGCCTTGTCCTAGTGGTGACTTGTTTTTGTAAGCTCCATCTTAAGCAATTTGTGGAATATGGGAGCACTCCCTCTTTTCTAGGCCTAATGGTAGAAGTGTACTGGAGTGGAGTAGGTCTTGTGAAGTGAAAAGCTACTGGATTGGTCAATTAAGTCTGAACCTTATATCATAAGGAGTAAGTTACATAAAGAAGGCTTATGTCAGGCTTCAAAGCTTCAGCTTAATGCAGAATAAGGAAATCACAAAGGCCTTAGTTAGTTCCCTTCCAGAGTAAAAAAGTCTTTATTTCTGATAAGTGGTTTCTGAGCATTTATGGCGAACACAAAATGTTCCCCAGTATCTTCTCCCCAACTGCTGATTAGCAGGACTCTTAAAGACAGACTAAAATTGTTCTGTGTGACAGGTAACAGAGACTCCCTGACGAACTTTAAGTATTGATGGTGCTGTAATGAAGTCAGTCCTGCTGAATCATGACATTTATGGTGCTGTGAAGAAGTAGGTGCTGGATAGGAGTTCTGTGTCCTGAAAAGCTGTGTGAAAGCAGTTCTCTCTTTCTGCCTCTGTGTTAGCTTTTCTCAGACATTACTGGGCTTTGATCACACCAATCACACTTTGATCCTGTTCACTTTGTACTGTGAGGTCTCCCGGGTTTGGACAATCATAGCAGAGTTTCCTTTGAGGACATGCCTGCGTCTGCCTTGCATTGTTCAGGTTGGAACATGGCTATTTCTTCTTACAGGTCTTGGGACCCAATTCAACTGCAAACAGCATTATGGCTGCTTATCAGCAAAAGAGGATGATGTCTCCTGTTGTACAAGGTTAGTTGAGGCTCTGAGATAAGTTTGGGTGTGAAATGTCAGGAAAGTTAGTGGGCTTGGAGGGCTCTCTTTTCTTTATGGGTGTACCATACTGCCTTGTGGCAGGTGAGTGGCTTTCTTAAAAAAGTTTATTTTGCTCTCAATTGGTATTCTAAAACTGTTTCAGCTTAAAACTGTCTCCGGTGCTAAAATATCTCAACTGCTCTTGGGTTACTGTGTGTGTAATGTCAGTCTGTTGTGAGGGAATTGAAAACCTGATTTCTTAAGGAACATGTTAGATAATTCTGCTTGTAACTTACTTGCTGAATTTTTCTCTCTGGCTTTGGCAGTCAGACCAGGCCCTTGACCATACCAGGCTACAATCTGTCATGTCACTTTACCATCTCAAAGTCCTTGCAGTGAATACAAAATTAAAGCTGAGAGACCTAGCAAAGGGTAGTCCCAACTCCTCAGTCTTCCATCTTTCCCCTTGTCCTACATCCTCTTTCCCTGCTAGTCCTGAAATTGCCTGGGGAGATCCTTTATTGAATCTATAGATACAACCTGTCTATTGCCACTTGCCAGGGCTGGCTTCAGAAAAAGCCTGGTGTCTCTTACTCACTCCAGAAGGAGCCAGCTCATTGTGGTGCATGATGGGCCAGTGACAGGTGAATGAATGGAGTTCTGCTTTGTGCCACTAGTGGTTTTGGCTTTGTGCCTGTGCCTCCTCATTCTGAACAGTAACACTTAACAACTGAGAGGGGACTTGGTGTGCCGAGATGTTTCCTGGTGAAAGCAGGTCTTCTGAGGACACTTTCCTGTGCAAGCTGGTGATCAGTCACTACAGGGAAATGATAGATGTCAAGAGATTTCTGAGCATCCTTTGATGTAAGAAAGTGAACAAAATAGTTGACAGCTCTTGAAGAAACTATATGCTGTTATCCCCTGTTCTGACACTTGTTCCATTTGTCTTTCAGATGTAGAAGTACTGACTCCACCAAAATTCAATAAAAATCTACAGTGGAAGCTGCATCTTCTCCAGTAACCAGAAGCCAAAAAAGCCCTGTGGACTCTGAACTCTAACTCTTCATATAATTTCATTATATCTTTGTAGAAGCCGTTGCTGTTCTGGTGTTTCTGATACACTGTTCTTAGGTCTGTGCAAGTGAAGGGTCCCTCCACCTGGTTCAGTTGTGACTGTGACCCGTATGGTGTCACACTTATGGGCACAGCCACTCATGTCTACTGCAGAGGTGGCATGTGAGGCTGGGGAGCAAAAGGATACGCAGCTCTGACAGCTCCTACCACTGTCCACCCCTCTGGATGAAGCAATCCCACCAGTGTTGGATGGGTTATCTTCACTGGATCCCTCCCTCCCAAAGTTGATACCTGCTATGATAACAGGCCACATTTTAAGCACTTCAGCCTGCTTTAGAGAACTCACCTGTAAGACTGTACCAATAGCAAATTATTGTAGTTGCCAAACAAATTTTGTGTCTTCTCTGCTGAAGCTGGATGTTGCTGATACCAGATTTTCATTATTGCTTTGTTTTATCAGAGTGAATCCTGCAGTGCCAACAGCCATGTATTGAAACTGGGCCTGTGATTGTCTAATAGCTATTGAGTAGGCAGGTATTTAGACATCAGGTAAGTGCAAACTTAGATATTTTGAAAATATCTTAGCTATACTGCTTGGCTAGAACTGGGTGTGCTAGCTCTGTGGATTCACCAGCCAGCACCTGTCTCTGCACAAGCATGAAATAAATGTGACCCTCTGTGTGGATTGGCTTCTTGCATACCAGGTTGAAAGAGCACACTTTTGGGAACAACTTTACGACAAAAACGTCTTTATTCTTTTCCAACAAGATCAACTTATAATTTTCCCCATTTGAGTGGGTACAGCAACCTGCTGCTGCATGGGGGAATGGAAGAAGAGGACACCCTCTTCCTAGAGAATGTGTTACTGTTAGGAGCAGCATTTTACTTGTATAACAAAAGCTCTGTGCACTCTTTTACTGAAAGCCATTTCACCCAGAGAAGCATCTTATCTAACTCAAAGTAAGGCTTAGGATGAAGCTGAACTGTACAAACCAGATATGGACTCAAGAGATTTTTATTAGTACTGTCCCGCTGCTTCTGGAAGTTCACATCTTGACAATACTCAAATGATTAGAGGCTCACTAAAATCCTGATTGGAGAAACAGTACAGGATTAAACCACAGAATTTCTATACCAACCACAAAATATGCAGACAGGCAACTGCAAACCTTGATAGTTTTATTTCTCTGGGAAGCAGTAATGTTGATCATTATGTACAACAAATGTATTACATAAAAAATGTTTAAATACGTCCTTGTACCCAAAAGAGATTTTTGCTCCACTTAGAGCCTGAGCAGTGGCTGTCCCCTAGCTGAGGGGCAGCTCAGCAGCACTGAACTGTCAGGCCTTTCAGTGAACTGGGGCTGATCAGCTGCTGCTCCTGCCTCTCCACTGACAGTACATTCTGTCAGCCACACCAGTGCCTGTAACATTAACACGTAGGAGGAACTTCAGAGGTAAGTAGAAAACATCAAGAGAAAGACCTCTAAATCATTGTTTCTTTCCTTTCTCAGTAGAAACCTAGATCTGGGTTCAGTTCAGCTTCTGAATTAAAATAAATCCTTTCATCCAAACAAAGCACTTCTCCCAGACTTCAGTTCACTTACAGATTAGTGTGGCTGTACCACAATAAAGCTGCAAGCAAAAAACTACAATTTCAGAAGTCACTTTATTTACATTTTTAGTAGGAAGGAAGAAGAGAGCTTGAGTTTTTGTTGAAGCTATTACTAAATTAGTACGCAGCTGTTTCCAGGCCACTTTTCCCCACATTACATTTGTCATTCTAGTTAATAAACATATACTTCTATTAACATTTTGTGGTCTTTGTGTTGGCTTGAAATCAGAAGACGGATTGAAAGATGATTTTTTGCAAAATCATTTTGGCCAATGTTTCCGAAGATGTTCCTTTAACTGTGGGATTGTGGACAGCTGTTGTTTACAGCGATGGCATCTGAGGGGAAGTTTGAGAAGTTCAGAGGTATGGTCTTTCACCACCACTTTTCCCTTGCTTCTCACCATCTCTATCACATCTGGGGATAAAAATGAAAAAGACCATAGGTATTGAGACCATGTAGCATCATGAAACACATGACACTGCAAATCTCTGTGCATTGTTTTGGACGCACAGAGTGTCATTGCTGCATTCTAATTTAAACCAGCCACAAAATTTGTTGACTTTTACTCAGTCAATATCTTTACCCCAATATCTTAAAATAAATAAAACCTTTCACTTACTGCAATAAAATGTATGACTTGCACATTTGTTTGGAAGAAAAGCCTGAAGCCAGAACCTGCAAGTGGGATTATATGTTATGAAATACTTTCTCTAATCATTACCTTGAGAATCTAAGAAGTAGTCTGTAGTAAAAGAATTCCAGTGCTTTTTGGTTTTCAGGGCTGGAGAATCAAAATCCTGGCTGATTACATGCAAATGTAGCTGACTGAAAAAAATATAACATAGATATGGAGAAGAAGGTAAATGCTCAAAACTGTTTTGCAGTTTTATCAGTTGCAAATATGATTAAGCAGGGTGCCAGCCTTGTGGGTCAGTCCTGACCCTGTGACAGAAGAAACACAGTCTGTTCTGGAAGCACTGTCTCTTGCCAAGCATGTCACTTATAAAGTCAGGGTCAGTAGTCTGCATATTCCATTGGTCCCTCACTGCATCTGTATTCCTGCTAGTTTCCAAAAAGGCGGAGACAGTATTAAAGGTTTAATAATAAACCAAAGTTTTTTTATTTGTAGAGTAATTTAATGGGATTTGATCAGTGCTCGAAAGCTTCATTCGAGAACTGGAGAACAACTGACTGAAGTATCAACAAACACTTGGACACTCTAAGGTCTGGACTTAGACACAAGACTCAAATCCTTGCTCAGTATTAGGCAGGACTTGACAGGTCTAGGAGTCAGGCTCAAATCTCATGCTGGTGCCCCGGGAGCAGGATGCCCTAGTAATGGCAGCAGCGCTCCTGTCACTGGGGCTGGACCACAGGATTCCCACAGCCCCAGGCACCAACCTCTGCTAGAGAAGCCCAACAGGCATTTCCCCCCCATGCCCAAGATGCCCATGCATCAGGATCTACACAGCAGTGTGGGGCAAAGGACTGCACACCAAGCTGTCTCTGGTGTTGAGGAAGACTGACTGTTCTTTAGCAATGCCAAATCTCCTCATGGATTTAGCCCCAAATCTGTGTAACTCGAAGAACAGCAGGTCCACCACAGACTCCTCTAGGTCTTACCTCATACTGGGGATAGCATGGTAGCCCAGTCTGAACTCCAGGCTCTCTCTGGCAGGGCACTGTTCGATCATTTTTTGCCCTACGGTATGCATATGTTCCAGGAGTTCAAGGTGGTCCCTGGTGACTGACTTCAGGCTTGAAATAGGGTCCCATGGTAAGATAAGCCAGTGGTAACGTGCTTTGGGATATTTATCCTTGATGACTACAGTCTTTTCATCTTTGTAAACCTTGCAAAAAATGAAATAACTAGATTACTTTCTGATTGGAAGTTAAATATATTATTCCTATAAGCACTATATTTACTGGAGAGATGCTATCCAGTGAAAACTTCTGCCAGAATCAAGCTGCTCCAGGGTAAACACTCTCTTCCATAACATATACCAGGCAGCTATGGAGAGGTGTTCCAGCATCCTTTTTTCATACACTTTATTATAAAAGGCAAAAGCTTTCTAATCTTACTTTGCCATAAGTTAACCATAACTTACCATATACCATAAGTTAACCATAACCCCCCTTATAAAGGGGTATGTGAACTCTTGAAAATCACCTGGACTGAGATACCAGTGAGGCCTAGGGAACTCTCCTTCCATCAGGCTACATCCAAGCTCTGCAGTCACAAACAACTGTGCTCAATACAGAGTATGTTGGAATGCACTAGGTTGCAGATTTCAAGAGTGAAGCACAAATCTCAGATGTGCTACCAGCAGTGTGCTGCAGACCTCCACCAGCATTATGAAGACAAAAATACTCAGGTCTGGGCTATATCATTTTGTCCTACCCAGTGTGCTGCTTTGGAAATCACTGACAAGAAGAACAGATTCCTGTCTATCATGTCCTTCTTCCTGTTTTCATTTTGTTTTGCCTTCTGCAACAACTCAGTGCAGCTAAGAAAGATAAATGGTTGGGAAGCTTGTAGACAACAGTGGGGAGAGCCCAGCAATAAAAAGGCATCAGGATGTGACACAGGAACTGTGTATGGTATCTCTGGTCTCTTAGCAGTGCACCAGCTGATGAGAGATGGATGATGTCTTTGTCACCTTTGCTAATTATTCTTGTATGTTTATATACAGATCAGTCTTACTCTACAGGAAAGAAGATTAAGAGTTCTATTGGTACACAAATCCTTCAGCAGCAAGATATTTTATACACACATACTAGTGTCTGCTCCTGCCACCAACAGGAACAGGATCACGTTCAACTCTTCTCAGAAAAAAGAAATATGGCCATATTTGATTAAAATATAAAATAAAATTGGCCATTTGATTAAAAAGAAAAGATAGGAGTTCTATTGTTTGTGTATTCAGATTGAAACTATAACTAATAAAGCTAACCCTCACTCATAAATAGTTATTTGTGTCTAACATTAAAAGAACACTTTTAAAAACCTGCTTACTTTTTGGGTCAAGAAAGCCCTGTTTTGTTAAGTATATAGAATTCTACTTCAGGGATAAAAATTAAGCTTCATGTTTAAAAAGTATGGAAGAATTTCTATGGTTCTATCATCCCCTATAGACAGACCCATTTGAAAGTGCTGGCAATTCTAGGACAATGGGCATCCAGTTCTCCTGTAAATCCATGCAGTTCAACACTTCACACTTGAATTAGAAGAAAAATCAATCAAGAAATAGGAGCCTTCTGTTTAGTTATCAGCTAAGCAAGGAACTGGCTCACAGGTCGGGCACAAAGGGTTAGTGAATGGGGTGACATCAGACTGGTGACCTGCCACTCGTGGGCTCCACAGGGCTCCACTCTCAGCCCTGTGCTCCTCAACAGCTTCAGAAATGACCTGGACACGGGACTGGAAAGAACAGAAAGCAAGTTTGCCAATGACACTAAATTGGGAGGAACTGTCAACTCCCTTGAAGGCAGGAAGGCCCTTCAGAGAGACCTGGACAAATTAGAGGGCTGGGCAGAGGTTTAACAAGGTGAAGTGCTCGATTCTGCACCTGGGACAGGGCAGCTCTGGACATAGAGAGAGACTGGGGAGCAAGAGACTGGAGAGCAGCTCCATGGAATGGGAGCTGGGGGTCCTGGTCAATGCAAGCTGAACATGAGCCAGCAGTGCCCTGGCAGCCAGGAGGGCCACCCGTGTCCTGGGGTGCATCAGGCACAGAATCACAGCCAGGCAAGGGAGGGGATTGTCCTGCTCTGCTCTGCTCTGGGGCAGCCTCACCTCCAGTGCTGGGGGCAGTTCTGGGTCACACAATAGAAGACATAAAGCTCTTAAAAATTGTCCAAAGCAGTGCTAAGAAGATGGTGAAGGGCCTTGAGGTGAAGCTATATGAGGAGCAGCTGAGGTCACTTGGTCTGTTCAGCCTGGAGGAGACTAAGGGGAGAACTCACTGCAGTTACAACTTCCTTTTGAGGGGACAAGAAGCAGCAGGCACTGATCTCTTCACTCTCATGACCAGTGACAGGACTTGAGGAAATGGCCTGAAGCTGAGTCAGGGGAGGTTTAGGTTGCATATCAGGAAAAGGTTCTTCATCCAGAGGGTGGCTGGGTACTGGAACAGGCTCCCCAAGGAAGCTGTCACGGCACCAGGTCCGTCAGAGTTCAAGAAGCACTTTCAGGTACATGATGTGATTTCGGGGATGTCCTGTGAAGGCTAAGAGCTGGATTCAATGATCCTGATGGGTCCTTTCCAACTCAACATACACTACGACTCTAAATTATCTTCAGCCTAATGGTGATCATCACCTGAAGGGATGACAGGATCCCACCAGGGGTCAGATCCTGTTGGCTGACATAAAGGTGTGAAAGTTACGAATTTGCTGGAGACCAGGAAACTGCAGTAAGAAACAACACAGCACTGACTGCTGGAGAATGGGAACCACTGTGGCTTGCTCAGCTTCAAATGATAACCCCATTTTAGTTGGTTTCCCTGAGGAAACAAAGCAACTTCGCCTGCTCTCCCATCAACCTTTTTGAAACCTGTTGGCCAAATCTCACAGAACAGAGCACAAAGATAATTAACACAATGAGAATCTGCAAAATCAGTACAGTAGAGACTCCCAAGTTAATGTTACTACAGAGAGATGCAAGTAAATTTCAGCCCTTATGCAGGACTCCACTGATTAACCAGACTGTTAAAGTTAATTGCAGAAGGAAGGAAGAACTCATTTAGCTTTACTAGACAGGATCTACTGTAAAGGACAAGTATACAGCTCTCACCTGCATTTTTGGATCTTGCATGGAGCTCTTTAGACCCTGACTCCAGTGTCCTAAATGTTCCTATAGCACAGAATGGGAAAAATAAATTGTAAGACAAATAAGCGTCCAATTCTATACTTCAAAGGATTCAGTTAAGAATATTCATTTGTATACAGCAGTACAATAACAGCAGAATGACAGCTCAATTATTTCCCTTCTATAAATGCCAACATACCTGCTCCAACTGTCTCCAAAAAGCTACTTTTGAAAATTTTTAACAAGATACTGTGAAGATGGAAAGTTCAATCTTCTAAACATTGGAAATTCAACAGCAGAGAGCTACAAATGTGTTTAAATTTAATAATTTGCCTGCACGTGTCATGGCAAAAGGCCCTCTACTTTAGGGATCAAAAGAACCAGAAAAAGAACAAAGATCTATATTAACTGTCCTATCCCATACTGCTCAGCACAGAAAAAAGTAGTTGCAGTGTGTGGCCTTATCCTTAGATGTATTGATTTTTTTATATTGTGCAGTGGCTTGTAGAGAAAACAATAAAGGCATGGGAAGATCAAGCCAACACAAGATATTTCTTAACTTTGCTACTGAACGTCTAATAGAAGGTGTCTCTTGAGTGCACCTTTTTCAAAACAGATGTTTTACCTATTCAGAGCAGTAATGATATTCATCACATATTCTAACAAAAGATGTTCAAACATTATTATGATTCTGTCAGGGAAACAGTGTGAGTTGTTATCTTCCTGCTCACTCCACCACAAATCTGGCCCTAATATAACTAGCCCAAGTCCACAGATGAAATAAGTAGTTAACTCACAGCAACCTGAGAATAAAATTTTGTCTTAGGGGATTTCATTTCTGCGCCATCTCCTCCAGCACTGCACTAGTTCCAAATGCATTAAGGTCTTTTATTTTGTCCATGTCACAGGGCTAAAAACTCCCTTTCAAGGATTCTGGCTGCTAACATTCACTAATGTAAACATGGTTCTGCCATATGGAATGAAGAAAGCAGGAGGAGAAAAAAAGCCTCATGCAATTACAAACAAATTTTAAAAAGAAAAGGCTCAGGTTGTTCTGTTCTCTGCGTGCTTGCTTTTAGATAACCACTCAAGAGCCAGGACAGTGTCCTTGGGTGACTGCAGCTAAATGGAGCTCACATGGACTGTTCTTCTAGCAGAAACTGCAGCTGAAATCAGAGATTAAACCCTCATTTGCTCATCCCCACACACACCTAACCCTCAAGTCAGGTTAGAATGGGTGCCAAATTACTTTCCCAGGGTCTGGGTGATGTCAGGAGCACATAATACCTCTCATGCTCTGTATACTTTGAGGATCTGTGCTCACCTGAGATGCCTGCCACCAGCAGAATCCACAAAAGCACAAGACCATGTCTCCTCATGAAGGAGACAACCTCAGGAGAAACAGCACAAGTATTAATACCAACACACTTGCCTTTTTGCTCGAAGTTCCTTCATGTGTAGATACACTGGTATTGCTTAGCTGTGCATTTGTAGAACTGCCTTGTGTATCCACCACCTCCAACTTAATTGTTTTTCTGGGCACAAGCTCTGTATCATCATTCTCACAGAAGCCTTCATGTGGCATCTCCTCTGCTTTTGGAACGGTTTTCCCAGACTCTTCAGCAAATTGCACCGTGTAGGGGTAAAGGTTATTTACAATATGCAGAACCTGGCCTGGCTTCATTTTCACCACTTCATCCTTGCCAATATTCACAAGATCAACACTAGTTGGGTTGACCCCTATCTTTGTAAGACAGAAAAAGGAAAAAATAGCAGAAAATTATGTTGTAAGTGGAATCACCAACTTCTGCTCAGTTCTCCTGGAATACCATTATCCTGGAAAGCAAATGCATTTTGTATTCACCACCCACCCTGCCCACATCAACCCGCCTTAGCAGACCAGGCAGTGTAGCACTGTGGACATCTGTTTCTGTCCCAGCCTAGCAGTCACAGCTGTCAGCACACAACCTCCCTATGACACCCAGAGCCTGCAGACCCAGGCTCCGGGTGTCATAGGGAGCCTGGGTCTGCAGCAGTTACACAGTTACAGCATCACTTGCGCTGCACTTCCCTCACAAATTAGCAACCTATTAAACAACTAGTAACAGCAGCAACTATTTCTGAGAAGTAACAGTAGTTTTAGCAAATTATTTTAGCACAATCGTCTTGTGGCGTAGGCAACCTACAGTGATTGCTTGATAGATGGATTTTGCATCATCATGTGGGTGACCCTAAAAAAATTAGGAGTCTTCAGCAAAATGCTTTTGGTTAATGTTTATGCAAAAAACGAGCTTCAGGAAATCAGCTATCTTCTGTGAGTGATAAACTCAGTCAGAGAGACTTTTTGTTAGCTTTGTCAATGCCATACCTGCGTGCTTCACAAGACAGTACTATACCTCTCACTTGGTATTCACTGCAATGAAGCACACACCTGATTCCAGCCAGGATCTCTAGTCCACAGCTCTGCAGTTTCACTCAGGTCAAGGATGCTTCCCATCAGTGAATAAAGTATCAAAGAATTGATCACTGGAACCTTGTGCCACACACCTCTCACCTGGGGAGCAACTCTTCAACAGGCAGAGAACATACTACATTCCACCACCAAAAAAGTATTCCCAGTTTTGAGATTCCAGTAACACAATATTCAAATCATGACTAGGGTTGATTTCTGAGAAGAACTGTCCTAGATATCTCTGCCAGATTCATCAGATGCCCCTGGGGTGCCCCTGCTTAGTGGGCTGTGGAGGCATTTTTGAGAGAAGATGCTGCCCCTCAGCAGTAGAACATGTTGTTGTACTGTCCACACAGGCTGATGCTGTGGGCACACACACACAAACACCAGCAGCAGAGACCTTTCCCTTCACATTATCTCAGACATACTGGGTTTCCTAAGTGTGAGGGAGCAAGCCTGCCTCCATCCATCTGGTAACAGGAGCATTCCAGCAGTTCTGTCTCACATCCTATCTCTTCCCATAAGTAACCACATCTCTGGCTCTTACCAGCTCACCTGCAAAAATCTTCTACAACTGAGTAGTCCCATTAACACAAGAACTTCAACCTTAAACAAAGGGCTGCCTCAGATTATGAAGTTTAAGCCTCTGGAGAAAGATAAACAAGTTTATTAGAGGAAGTCAAAGTCTCTCAAATGCAGCACCCAACAGAACTGATTGAGGACTCACTGATACTGCAAGTCTGACTCTCTTAGACTGGAACATATCTGGAAGGAACACTGCAGCCTTTCATTGAGGTGCACAAAGAAGAAAGTTCACTTCTGAGGGCCACTTGCTGTAACCTCCCTGGGTGATAAGAAAGTACCAGGTCCCTCAGACCCAGTGATCACTATCATCACTTGGAGCATCTGTGGAGTTAAGTACAACTGTCCCAGTAAGTACCCGAAATACTGCAGATCCATACATAAAAACATACCTGTTTAACTGTGACATAGCCCTTGTTACAATCTGCTTTTAACTGAACTGGAAAAGAAAGAACAAAGCGTCACAAAACCATGCAAATAAAAAGAACTCTGCTGAACCACCCCGTGCAGAAAACACTCCTCTTTTTGAAGAGCTGTTTCTTTCTGGAGCTGATCTTTGTGAATGCATGCCAAGACTATTTCTGCCTCATCTCTTCTTTCCAGGACCACAGGTAAAACAGAGCCAACCCATACACTGAGCCAAGGGTAGAATTACTTCATTCAGAACAAAGCTGGATTCTGTTGGTGTCTTATACATATTCTTGATATTCTTACCAGCCCTCTGGGACAAAAAGGCATAGAGCACAAGGACTGTGTCCAGAGGCGCAGAAGATAAAGCCAGGAAGATGTGCAGTATTGTATAGGTGATAGGAATTTTCACATATTCTCCAAGACCACATTATTTTATGTATAAAATAACTAGTCATGCTAAAAATCAGTTGGTGGAATACCAGGGAGAAGAAGTGCTGTTCACGAAGCAGGGATGCAGGCAGTGAAACACAGCTGTGGGCTTGGGAACTCACAAGATTCAAAGCTTTAGTTTATGGAGGTGGACATTCTGTCGTTGGGTGTCTCTGATTTTTTAGGCCCCAGAGATCTCCATAAGTGCTTATTAAAAAGGATTGATTACTTCAAGAACGAGGCAGTGTTGCCTGGTTCTTGAAGTCACACAGAGGAGAGAGGCAAGCTCAGTTGCTGCTGCACATGGAAAGCAGGATTTGAGCGAAATCACCTTACCTTGCTGCCGTGAACACTTCTTATCCGTTATCCCAGTCTCTGGGCCACGCCCAATTACCACAGCTTCCAAGTGTGGCAGTTTCACCCGCTGAGTGCATTTCTCTTTGCCCACGAGCCAGCACACGCGCATCGCTGAGCTATAGGGAAAAATAAACAGCGTGTTACCAACACCCCACTTCTTGAGGAGCCACCTTCCTGTGGAATAGAGTCCATGAATTCTGGTGCCAGCCCCTTCATTAGCTGAGCCAATTTTGCTAACTTGATTCAACCTTCTGAAATTCAACACAAAGCATGTCACCAGCAATTGCATAATCTAAGGGCAGGTTGCTGTTGAAAGGGCAAACCTGTTTCCCTTCCTACACTACCATACATTCTCACATCCATGAACCACATAAAGGAAAAATCAACTGGATTGACAGTTCCATCTGACAGAAGAGCCCAGCCACAGAAAAGCTAGGCTTTGTTTCCCACTAAATCAGAGTTCACCTGAGAGATTAACTTCACCACCAAAACAAGAGAGAGCAGCAGAAGACAAGAGATGACTAGAGAGTCAAGAAGCTTCATCCAGCGACAGTCAGCACACAGACCAGGCTATGAAACCTTCAAGTTTACATCAATTTGACGCTGGACGGCAAAGATCCTGCCCGGCGCTCGGCCCTGTTCCTCCCAGCTCTGCAGTGGAGAGCTCATGCCCGCGGAAAGCCAGGCTCCGCTCCCGGTGTAACACCGGCACTGTCGCACACCCATCCCTGCGGCACACCCATCCCCGTGAGCCCCGTTCCCATGGCAACGCCGGGACGGACCCCTCCTGCTTACCGCGGGGGCGACGTTCGCGCCGCCGCTGCCCCGCAGCCAATCAGCTGCTGTAGCGTGTTTCCCACGTGACCAGGTAGAGACTCCCGCCACGGCGCGTGGCCCGGCGCAGCCGCACTGGGCCCGCGCAACCGTGGGTGGGCACTGGGTCCTGGCAAAGGCGCAGTAGAGTGGACCGGGCTGGGCCGCTGGCCGGCCTGTGCGGCGCTGAGCCAGGCCCCTGTAGGGTGAGGGGAGGAAAGGCGTATAGCGGTGCCGGAAACGCGGCGGCCGGGCCGGCGTCTCGTACCCCGTGCAGCTCGGTGCCTCCGAGGGCGGGAACGTCCCGGCGCGCAGGCGCAAGGCGAAGCAGACGCTGGGCAGGGACGCCACCGCCCGCGCGGGACGGGGCGGGGTCCGCGCTCAATGCGGGCGGCGGAGGCGGGCGCTGATTGGCCAAGTGCCTTCCCCTCCCCATCAGCCATTGGTGGGCCACTCCAACTCCGGGCCCGGCGCTCAGAGGGGCAGGACTTCCGGGGTGGGGCCGGCTGTTAAGCGGCGGGGCTGCAGGACCGGCCCGAACTTTCCAGAAGAGTCGGGATCAGTGTATCGCGGAGTGGGTTCTGCGTTCTTGGGGGCCTGCTGCCGCCATTGCCACCGCTATGGTGAAGGAGACCACCTACTACGATGTGCTGGGCGTGAAGCCCAACGCGTCCGCCGAGGAGCTGAAGAAGGCCTACCGCAAGCTCGCGCTCAAGTACCACCCGGACAAGAACCCCAATGAGGGCGAGAAGGTCGGCGGGACGGGCCGGGCGGTGGGGCAGGGCGGGAGGGGGCCGGGCGGGAGTCCCGCCGGCGGTGCTGCAGGTGCCTGAGTGCCCGTGACTGTCCTTTCCGCAGTTCAAGCAGATCTCGCAAGCTTACGAAGTTCTGTCCGACCCGAAGAAGAGGGAGCTGTATGACAAAGGAGGCGAGCAAGCTATCAAGGAGGGCGGCTCTGGCGGCGGGTTCGGGTCACCCATGGACATATTCGATATGTTCTTCGGCGGCGGGGGGAGGATGCAGAGGGAGAGGCGAGGTAACGAATCGGCGGGGGTATCCGGTTCTCTGAGGAGAATGCCGTAGGTGTAGGAGTTTAAACAGAGTTTAACTGAAGTTACAGGCTTAATCTGAAAATTGGGGAAAACTGTTGTCCCTTAACCCCTGAAACCCCAAGGGAGGGCGTTTGGTTGTTGCGGTGGTAGTTTGGTCTCCTGTGCATTGTTCTCTGTTAATCGCTAACCAGGTGTGTTCTGAGTACCTTTAGCTGAGTGTAAGCCCAGCTGCTAGTAGACAAAATAGGAAATGGAAGGGTTAAAGTATTTTAAAATGGTTTATTAACTAAGCAACTGTAAGTGTAGCATCTAAAAGCAACTGTTGAAACAAAACATGAAGATCCAGCTCAGTCTGTGAAACCTTCCTGTGTTCTGCACTGTGCAGTGGTATTAAGTTGAAGCTGCAGTAAGATGCTACGCAGAAGTTAAGCTCCAGTTTAATCATGCTGGGAAAAACTTTAAACTTGTTAAGAGCAGTGCTGTCCCCATCGCCTCTTAGTGCAGATCTGGTGAGAAAGGGAAGAAAAATTTTGTATCAAAATGTTAAGAGTGTCAAAGTGCTTGTAACAGCCCAGATCTCAGCATCCTCTAGAAAACTAAGCCTACAGCAGCTGACATGCTGAGGAACTCCTGAGGGTAAAAATGTAGTCGGTCATTTCTGGTTCCAGAAGATCACGTGGTGAGAAGAGGAAAGTGCCAAAGTGGAGATTCCAGACAGAGTCTCTCACTTGTTTGTAGGAGATCTGTGTGGTGACTTTGTTGAAACCAGACTCTTGCATTATAAAACTTAAACATTTGAGGTCCTGTATGTTCTGCTTCTGTTACTGTTTGTACTTTTCCAGAAGGTTTCCTCTGACTTTACCAGACTCAAAGTCATAACAACTGTTACCTAATATTATAACAGCTGAGAAGGGGCTTTTGATTAATACCAACAAAACAAGACAAAGCTCTGTTGAAACAAGATGCTAAAGCCCAGAGACTTGGCTTATCATGGCTTGGCAGGGAGATGTGAAGACCAAGCTACTAAGCTTGAGTAAATATTTGTTCTTTTACAGGTAAAAACGTGGTCCACCAGTTGTCAGTAAGTTTGGAAGATATGTACAATGGTGCAATGAGGAAACTTGCACTGCAGAAAAATGTTATCTGTGACAAGTGTGAAGGTAATGTTGAAATTCTCTAATACTAAAGATGTTTCTAAAGCTTTTGGGGTTTTTTTTTCTGGTAGCACATAACCGCCTATCTCCAATTTTTGTTCTCAGGTCGTGGTGGTAAGAAAGGTGCAGTAGAATGCTGCCCTAATTGCAGGGGAACAGGCATGCAGATCAGAATTCACCAGATTGGGCCAGGAATGGTGCAGCAGATCCAGTCTGTGTGTATGGAGTGCCAGGGCCATGGGGAGCGTATCAGCCCCAAGGACCGGTGTAAGAGCTGCAATGGCAGAAAAATTGTTCGAGAGAAGAAGATCCTGGAAGTTCATATTGACAAAGGTGAGATGTCTTACTGAGGTGAAGTATTGAACTTGAATGTGCTGACTGACTTTGCTGCACTAAAACAGAAGCTTTAGCAAATATGTGGTGTTAATTTTGTAAGTAACCATGCTGAATACATAGGAAAATTGCTCACTGTTGTCTTACAAAAGGTAGAGTTGTTTTCTAGAGAAGGTTGACTGTGTTCACTTCTTAAGCCCGGCACATAACTGAGAGTGAATTCTGAAACCTGCGTTATTGTAAGCAGTGAATTAATTTTCAGGTCCCTCTAAGCTGAGTTTGTGATCTGGTAGCCTAATCAATTTTCACTGCCTGTAGCGAAACCCTGCAGCCTCCGATCACTTCTGCTGTGTTTCCGTGTGAAGGGGAACCAGGTCTGCTACAGTGACAGGGTGCAGAGACAGTGCTAAGCCTCTCATGCATAGAACGCTGTTGGCTGCACACCCCTGGCAGTGCTGCCCAGGGCAGGTACTACTTCCTTGCCTGGCAGAATGCAACTCAGTACACAAACCCTCAACGTGATGGGTGAACATAATGGTATTGAGTGACAAATGCATCTGTGCTGAGGGGGCTGCCCAAAAGCTGGTGGGAAAAGTCGCTGGAGTAGTGCAGCTTGTAAGACAGAGCAAGCTGACAAGTAAATGACTTTTACAGACTCGCTTGTGATTGTGACCTGCAGCTGTTAAATATGTAAGCAGAACTTATGCGGTGCCTGAATTTGTAGGGGAAATCCTACAGTAGTAGTAAATACGAGGACTAGAAGGGATACATTACTGATATTTTGAACAGGGAAGTCTTATGAGAAGGATATTTTTCTAGAAGGAAGGGAAAAGAGACGCATAGCATAAGCTAGTATTTTTGTTCAGTAGATTTCTTGTGTGGGTGAAACAAGTTTCTTACAGGAGGTTTTCGGTCCGTGGGGAATGCTTCTTCGACTTGGCAGGCTGAGATGATGCTTCATAAGGAGATGTGCCATGTATTTATGAATCTGAAGAAGCTGACTGGTCAATTGCTCTTAAAATAGAGTTTGTACACAATATTTCTGATTTCTTTTTTGTATTTGTGTGTATAATGAAAACTGTTTTGATGATATTTTCCTTCAGGACTTTATGTTGGTGGTTCTTTTGGCAGTACAGTTAAACTTGATGGTCTTGAGGCTGAATTCAGGTTAGCACCGCTAAGATCTGTTGAACAAGTGAGTGGATTAAAAGAAAAAAACAAATGTTTCAAGGGAAGATCCTGATGTTCTTGCTTAAAGATCCAGAGAGATATCTTTATAGCTGATCATGCCTATAAATGTGCTTGTTGGTGGTGCTTTTGTCTTAAAAATAAGAAAAATGTTTATTTGTTTTGTGTAATAGGAATGAAGGATGGTCAGAAAATAACATTCCATGGTGAAGGGGACCAAGAGCCAGGTCTGGAGCCAGGGGATATTATTATTGTCTTGGATCAGAAAGACCACTCTGTATTTACAAGGTAAAGATGCTTGAATTCTATTATGTTATCTCCTGTGATGTTTTTCCACATGCTTCCTTGGTTACCGCTCATCTTGTAGGTACTGGAGTGTCAGGAGATAGGATCACATGACTGTCACTCAGCCATGAGTTTGTCTGGGTGGTCAGAGGAGCTGAGGTGAGTTCTGGTGCAGCTAGTCTGGCCACTTGTGTTCTAATGGCATGAGATAATCTCCTGTGAGCTTTGGCAGCAGAAGGGGATAGAAGGCAAACAAAAGTAGTTACAGTTAAGAGTTTACAAATCTTTAATTTTAAGAACTCGTTGGAATAGTGAGATTTTTAGTAGTTTTGAATATTTGTGACTGTTTCCTTGCTTTCAGTGATTTAGCTCAGAAAATTGCCATTTAATGTAGTCCACTGTTGTCCACACAGAATGCTTGGAGTGTGTGCGCATGTGTGTGATCATGGATCTTACTTAGGACAAACTTAGTATAGTGTGCACCCTTGTGATCAAACGCGGTTTCCCGCACTTAATTTCCTGCCCAAGTGCTACGGGCAGGATAATTGGTCCTGTCTGGTTTTTGTTGTGAAAGCAAAAGTGACTCAAGCAGCGCTGACCACATCTCAACTATTTCGTGTTCCCAGGCAGTACTGCTCGGTGTTGCTGTTTGTGGAATTAGTCTGTCCAGTTAAAAGCGCCATTGATGATCTTGCAGAAGTGTGTTGCATTTGTTTTCTCACTGCTGCTGCTCAGAGCAATTACAAAGGAAGTGGCGGGTTTAGAGAAAGCACTTGCCACTGACCTTGTGCTTGTAAAAAGGAATAGTGAGCCAAAGGTTCTTGGGAAGCCTGCAGCTGGTCTGCCTGACTATCATGTATGGTGCTGAGCTCTTGAAGCTGGTGCGAGAATTCTGTGCCAGGGAACATTGAGCTTACAGGTTAAGAATCACTTCTGTTTGCTTTGGATGAGCTTACTCAGCTGATTTTTCTTAACTTTCAGTGAAACCAGACACTGATTCAGATATGCCAGACTGTTCTCATGGTTTCCTGGGACCTGAAGTCACAATTCTGCTAGAGTATTTTTGTCTGTCCTTCTGCCCAATATCTTTAGTACTAGTGTCCTTCTATAACCCTTGATATTACTGGTCTTGTGGGGTTATGCTGAGGTCATGCTCTCGCACAAGTGGGATGTTCCTCCTCTCCTGTCAGAGTCTAAAATTAGCTTTTTGTTCAAGCCTCCTGTCAGAGATGTTTTAAAAACAGGGTGAGTGCTCTATATTCTTTGAATAAGATGAAGGTTTTTGTAGCCTTTGAACATGTAGACAGTTACTAGTATTGCCATACTGACGTCAGAACACAGTTAAAAGTAATTAACACTATCTGTTCCAGATACTTTTTGGTACTTGTATCCTTACCCAGAGTGGCCATCACCTGTTCAGACTCAGCCTGGTAATAAATCTTCAGTGTAACAGATCACTATAGTGCAAGCTAGTGCAATTAAGATGGTATTTATCTATGCAAAGAAACTAATTATTTGTCCCAGTTTTAGTATTTATGAGGCTGAGAGATTTTTTTTTTTTTTAATTGAGAAGGAACAGTGAAGTGAAACCAGATGCAAGTGGGCCTTACTGTATTTATTTCTTCTCAGTAAACACTTGTAACACTTTAAGATAAATAGCTTTACACAATCATAATGACTCCCAGATTGGGTGTCATTCTCATAATTGATGAGTTTCATTTATATTTGGTATTCTTTGTTTAAATGCCTGGTTTTCTGTTATAATTACAGCTTATTGTAATTTCTAGATTTTAAGTATTTAAGTTGCATGTGATCCTTGTGCTGTTTCTCTCTCACTGTGACTGTTGTTGATTGGTTCTGCCTTAGACGAGATGAAGATCTACTTCTGTCTATGGATATTCAACTGGTTGAAGCACTATGTGGCTTTCAAAAGCCCATCACAACTCTGGATAACAGAACTATTATTATTACCTCCAATCCTGGTAAGAGTTGGTTTGCTTTCTGTTGGAAATTCTAGCATACAGTGAATGTAAGCTGGAAATCTAAAGGAACAGAAGCACCCGATCTTGATGTAAAAGGGATGTGTGCTAGTATCAAATTCTTTGCCCTAGTCTTTGCAGTACAAATCTTAAAATAAAAAAGGATTTTTGCATAGCAGTCAGCAGTAACTTTCTCTTTGCGTGACATAGTAACAGACCTTACCTCATGGACATACTTGCATCCTGAGGATATCTCATGAGAATTGAAGGCCGTGGGTCTCTGAAAACCACTTTTTCAGCCTTGGAAGCGATGGAGCACTTAATAAATTTGTAAGTATGCTTCCTTTGGGAAGCATAACAAGGTTTACAGGAATGTAATGTAGACATCAGTCTGCTTTCCTACTCATACATTACCTGGCAGTAAATTCCTATTAGACTACTACATGTTGGTGTTGCTGCCTAACCACAATGTAGAAAGCTACATAAATATTGAAGGGAATTATAACTAAAGCTACTTCTGTTGCTTGCATGGCTCCCTTCCTTTTTTGGTAATTTTTTGTTTGTTTTTTTTTTTAGGCAAGGTTGTTGAGCATGGGGCTATCAAGTGTGTGTTGAATGAAGGTATGCCAATTTATCGCAGACCATATGAAAAAGGACGTCTGATCATAGAATTCAGGGTAAGTGAATCAACTCACTTCCACAGCATTTCAGGACCGAACATCCATCCAAAATTCAACCAATATGCACTGCCTCAGTAAAGAAGAGATATCAATAATCAGATATCCTGTTTTGGTATTTGTTCTTTACAATGGTGGGAACATGGAACCCATCAAATTACAGTTTAGAACAGAGAAAACTTCAGAACACTGTGTGCTCAAAGCACATTAGGTACCAGAGGAGTTTCTTCAGCAACCTTGTGAATTTCCATTTGCTTGACATATTCTTCAGTTTCTATTGTCCTGTAGGAAGGATGCATGAGTAACTTCAACTTCTGCACTGAAGCAGAAGAGTAGGTTGGAAAATGCTGATTTGCTTCTCTGGGGAGAAGCTAATACTGGGAGCTATAGCAGTGGGCCCCGTCTGCTACAGCTTAGAATATATTTAACTATATATCTAATGTTGACATTTTGTTTTTATATATATATATTTTTTTTTGTGATATGTATATGTAGTTGTTTATGCTCTTACAAATATGTAGTATGCGCTATTGTATTATATTTCTACTTTGCTTTTGTGGTTGATTCTAGAGGGCAGCCTGAGACAGAAAAAAGGTGTTGATTGAGTTGCCAGAGTTAAAAGCTAACTTCGTGAGGCATTAAAAAACAGCTTAGTGATACTGATAAATTTTTTAAGCTCTGAATTTAAGTAACAACAAATCTGACTTTGGCAGATATTTGACCTAATGAAAAAACAGTTCAGATAGACTTGAGTAACCCTAGCTCTTGATTTCAGGTGATCTTTCCAGAGAGTGGCTTCCTCTCCTCAGATAAGCTGTCCTTACTCGAAAAACTGCTACCTACAAGGCAGGAGATAGAAGAAACTGAGGAAATGGAACAGGTGGAATTAGTGGACTTCGATCCATCTCAAAAGCGAAAACACCACTATAACGGAGAAGTGTATGAAGATGACGAGCATCAGCCTAGAGGTGGTGTTCAGTGCCAGACATCATAAATGGGCCAGTGAATAACTTGTGATGCTTGTTTTGTATGCAGTAGTGGATGAGTGAAGGACTACAAGCAGTTTACTCTCACCTGCTATTTGTTGTTCTATCCAGCCATAGTCATTTCTAAAAGCGTAAAGAAATAAACTAAGTAATTAAACTGACTTTGCGATTTGTATAAAGCTCCAGGATGCAAGCTGAAATGAAGTTGACTGCACTTCACCCCTGCCTCTTGGTCCAGAAAACTCCCTTACCTGCTTGTCTTTTATTCCAAACCTTGTAATTACTCTATGTGTGCAATTGCCCAGGCTTAAACTAAGATTCTGTGGTGTGCTTTTTAGGAATTCTAGATCTTATACTCTGTGAATAAAGTATGCACAAGTACTTAAAATCCATGGTAAGATGTAGTAAAGTTTTGTACCAATTAGGAGAATAATGTTTGGGCTTGTACTGGTGTTCATTAAACAGGGCCTGGCTGTAATGTACCCACATAGTAGATGAGGCTGACACAGATGTGGTCAGTCTTCACAGGCCCATTAATGTAATGAGATCCCCAAGTTCTCCAAGCTATTCCACATGAGGTCAGATAGTCCTTTCCTGTGCCAGCCCTGGTCCTGACCCCGGAGCTACATGTGGAGCTTGCTTTGTTTCATCGGTCACTCCTGTTTGGCTGCTGTCCTGCGCCGCACTGCCTGTGGAGCCAGTGGTTGCTTGGAGCTGCCTTGGCTACTGTGCATTAGTAGAATCCTCTAGGCTTTGTCAGCACGCAGGTGGATTGGAACATCAGACTACTGCTAGGTGAAGCTTGATTTCCACCCTGATTACTGAAATCAGATACCCTTGGTGTGTTGTGGAGAGTAGTACCAGTCCTTTTTGTGGGTATATGTGATGCTGCAGAGGAAAGAAGTCTAGGGAGTACAACCAACCACTGCGTCTAGGATGTTCTGAAATGAATGTATTGTGTGCATTATTTCAAGCTGACTCTTAAATTTCTGTATGAATGTTCTAATTATTGTAGATGAAGTGTTTCCGATATAATTACAAAATTGTTCATTGCCTCTTTTCTTAGACCAGATGTTGGTTTAAAAACACCACCCCCTTCTTTTTAGACAGCTATTCACAGAAAAATCTTTAAAACCTTCTTTCAGAAAATATGCTGAGAGGACAGGTCCAGATTTAACCTCTAGTGTGGTAGTTTAATCTTACTCAACCATCTGGCTCGGGACAGAGCTTATGCTTTTCATACTGCTCTGCAGCAAAAATGTCATGAGGAGAAGTCATCTAAGTAGCTGCTGCGTGGCAGTGCATGTGTTGTAACCTGAATATTTGGAAGCTCTTAGAAAAAAACATCTCTAGCTAATCTAAGCATTACAAGTTTCATTGTATAAAGACAGCTGGTATGCCATGGATTTTGTACCTCATATGTGGCCCCTTTCAGGTACCTACACAACTGTGATCTTTCACCTGCATGTTTCACCTACTTTTTTCTTTCTCAACAGAAATAAAATTCTGTAGGCCAAATGTTTTTCCAAATTCTACTTGAGTGAGCTCATCAGTGAGCTGAAAAATGTGACCTGCAGGTGCCTGTGCTCTATCAATAGGATGGTTTGAGTCAAGGGGAGAAACAGAAAGTAATCTTCCTCTGGTGGGAGCTCAATCCTGCACAGCTGGCTTGAGACTTAAACAGCAAATAAGCTACTTTTTTTCAGCTGAGGCACCCTTGGTTTTTTTGTTTGTTTTTTTTTTTTTTCCCCTTAACCACTAGATCAAAACAGCAAGGACAAACAACACTCCATTCACAGCCTTGAGTTTGACAGTGGGACATGATTTTGCTTCAGATGACAGTGTATTATATTTTTTTTAAAAAGCATTCCATAAACTTATTTCTCAGGAACACTGGTTTTCCTTTCACCACACCCACCCACAGCTGTATTGGCATAGTTGAGGTTCTGGAGGCCATGACAATTCTGCTGTGTACTTGATGGCTGCACAGCAGATGGGCAGGTTCCAGGAGGAGGGTGGCTGACCAGGAGCTGCCTCTAGAAGCTTTAGCAGAGCAGTCCAGGGAAGGATGCTCTGCTAGTGGAGGAAGGGCAGCAGGAACACCACCATATTAGTGTTCTGTTTTGAAATGAGCTGATAACAGATCTGTGCCCCAAACAAATACTGGCAGCAGAAGAATAAGGTTTTGGCAAAAAGCTCTGGATGCAAGCGCTGGTAGGACTTTGTTGTCCTGTGATACTCAGGATATCATCTGGTTAGAGGTAGGACTTTGTTGTCCCGTGATACTCAGGGTATCATCTGGTTAGAGAAAGCAGCTAGACGAGTTCTGTGCCACTGAAAAATGAAGTAACAATTTTTTCTGACTTGTTGCTTTATGTGGGATACAGCTTCTAGTTTGGGGAAATAAACAGAATAGACAGCTGTAAAAACTGAGGATATAGTAGCACAAAATAGCTGTTTCTATAACTACCAGTATAGTAACCTGACCTATTATAGTCTGAGTTTGCAACACAAACTAATTCATATGATCAAGCTTATATTTTAGTCTATTACAATTATTCTTTTCACTGTGCACCAGGCATTTAGGACTTCATATTTTTCCCATTAAAAACTAGGAGTTCCACTATTGCACAGGCTGTACACTCCCAGGGGTGTAAACTCAGTCATCCCAAATCTGCTCTGAATTTGCAGTGTGATGCAAGGTCAAGCAAGCAAGCAAGCAACTTGCCCTGTGATTTTTCATTAGCAGCTTGTCCTGGTTTAGGACAAATTAGGGGAAATCTCCAAAAGGGAGTCCCCTAAAAACAAACCTCCAACCACCCCTCCCCCAATACCGGGTTCGGGAAGGAATTCCTCGGAGGAGCAAAGTGGAAAATAAAACCTATTTAATAACAAGTAACAAAGGAACACTCCCCAACACAAGAAAAGGAAAAAAACCAGGCAGTGTTGTGGAGGGTGCTGAGCATCTCTCGCAGACTCCGGGGGGTCCTGGACGTCCCAGGTCAGGTCCGGAGCCGGTACGGTATCTTCAGGGGAGGGTAAGAAAGAGGGAAGAAAAAAAAAGTGCATAAAGCAAGAAAGCAAAAGCAGCAGCAGCCAGCAAGCTAAGCAGCAGCAGCCAGCCAGCTAAGCAGCAGCAGCCAGCCAGCAAAAGCCAAAGCCAAGGTGCCCGGTCACCCTCACCACCCCCCCTCCCCGCCCCGCCGCGGCAAGACGGCCGTGGGGAGGGGGGGGAAGAAAGGCGCACATGCCAGACATAACACACGATATTGGGATAAAGGCTGTCACCCCACGACACAGCTTCACCTGGGAAGACATGTTTGTGACTGATTCCTGCTAAGAGCATTAGAAAAGCACACTAAGAAAAGTAAGGTTTGATTTAAGCCAGTCTTTTCAAAAAAGCCCATAAGCAAATGCCAGGCTTAACTGTTTTCTTAGGGAGTAAAATGAGAACTGTTACAGTGCCCAAAGAATGGGACTTCCAACTATTCTGTCAATTGCTGTCAGGAAAACATAATAATAATAGTTAATAATAATAATAAAAGTAGATTCACATCTGAGATAAGTGCTAAGTGCTTTAGGTCTCTGCCATACTGGTGGGCATTTCTCAGCCAAAGCCAGTGTGTCTACTGAGAGAGCCTCTGAGAAGCCTGGTGCTTCCATGCAGACAGGACTGGTGAGGCAGGTGTCAGACAGGTGGTATGTTTCCATGGATGCCCAGATACTTCTGAAGAAAAGGCTGGTACCTGCACAAAGTGTGCACAGGTGGATGACCAGCTGCAGCAGGTGGCTAAATGACAGGAGAGTCACTTGGCTGTGCAGTATAAAGAGGGGCTGAAGCAGAGATAGCTAAGTGAGTTCAGAACCACACACCTGCAATGAACACCATTGAGCCTGAGACACCTTGCACCCTGGGACCCACAAAAGCAGGGCTCCAGTTCAATCTCCACCCTTCAACAGGCAGACCAGAAATACAGACCTGATGCTTTAAAGGGTTTAGATGTCCATGAGCAAGGCCAACAAAGAGAACCTCACCAGCAGTGCATCGTGATTACTGTAAAAAGAAACATCAAGTGGTTGTAGTGGGCACTGAGTTATCTATTTGCCAGCCTAATAGACAGTGAGGAGGGGCATCCTGCCCTCCAGGAACTGGGATGCATGGTGTTGCCAAGAGGGTACCCTGACCTGTCATAGACCACTTCACTACTTCATATGGGTACAATTGGCACCAAAGCCAAAAGTAGGGGGGATCAAGGAAGACTATAAAGCCCTGGCAAGGCAGGTGAAAAATATCACAAGAGGAAGAGGATCCCCCATAACAGGCTAAAAATCATAAAAACACAACCCACTGTTATAGAAAAAAACATACAACAGAATGTTATAGAAAAAAACATACAACAGAATGTTGTCTGATAAAACAGACAACAGAATCATTGGCAGCACTCTGGCCAGTCTAATGAGATGGGCTTTAAACTGAAGGACTTGGGAGGCAGGCTGCAAATGGCAATGATTGTGCCATTGCTTCCTCCTGGTGAGCAGGTCATAGCAACCACTGCAGAGTCAGATGTACCTTGGCTGCCCCTGGAGTTGAGGATCAAAGCACAAAACACATTGTGGGTGCTTATGGCTACGGTGAATCCTCTTACATCCCTTCTAGGAAACCCCATTCTTTGATTATCCATGAAGTGTCAGGATACAAAAAGATGCAGCATGAGGAATGAACAAGAACTATATATATATATATATATATATATATATATATATATATATATATATATATATGCATTCACAGGGCCATGATCTCACTGCAGTGCTGAGACATAGTGGGATAGCTCACATGACTGGAATATTGTCATGGATGGCTATGTCCTTTTTAGAAACAACAGAGAAATGTCAGAGAAGCAAGGTGGTGGAGTTTCTGTTTACATGAGAGAGGAACTGGAATGTATCAAGCTCTACCCAGGGACAAGTTAACAAGCTGAGAGTTTGTAGGTGAGAACTGTCCAGTGTGCCCTGGCAGCCAGGAGGATCAGTCCTGTCCTGGGGTGCATCAGGCACAGCATCACAGCTGGGCAAGGAAGAGGCTTGTCCTGCTCTGCTCTGCTCTGCACTGGGGTGGCCCCACCTCGTCTCGTGGGCAGTTTTGGGTGCCACAATGTAAGAAAGGCATTAGGCCAATACAGAGCATCCAAATGAAGGCAACTAAGATGATGAAGGGCCTTGAGGGGAAGCCATATGGGGAGTGGCTGAGGTCACCTCAACATGAGGAAGAACTTTTGAGGGTGGCAGAGTGCTGGAACAGGACATGGACTCCCCTGTCAGAGACATCTTTTATAAAATATCCTTTCCTTAGGATTTTTCCTCCCGAGAAGCTGAGAGGCCTCAGGAACAAACTGTAAACAATGATTATCTGCTGCTGCAGAATGCAACAGGTGGATCTGTGATTGGTCTCATGCAGTTATTTCTAATTAATGGCCAATCACAGTCAGCTGGCTCGGATTCTGTACGAGACACAAGCCTTTGTTATTATTCTTTCTTATTCTATTCTTAGCTAGCTTTCTGATGAAATCCTTTCTTCTATTCTTTTAGTATAGTTTTCATGTAATATATATAATAAAATAATAAATCAAGCCTTCTGAAACATGGGGTCAGATCCTCATCTCTTCCCTCATCCTTGGACCCCTGTGAACATGGTCACACTCACCCTCTGTGGAGATACTCAAAAGCCACCTGCTCTAAGTGACCCTGCCTTGGGAGGGGTTTCTATTAGATCTCCAGCAGTTCCTTCCAACTCTAACAATCCTGTGATAATCATTCCAGGAGGCTCATGGAGTGCATAAATGAGAATTTCCTGACCCAACTGATAGCAGAAACAACTAGGAGAGGTGCTCTACTGGATCTTGTACTCAAAACCAAAGAGCTTGTTGAGACTGTTGGGACTGTCAAAGGCAGCCTTGGCTGCAGTAACCACAAAATGGATACTGAGTGGAAAAACTAGGATGAAAAGCCAGTTCTCAACTCTGGACTTCAAAAAAGCAGACTAGTCTCTTCAAAGATCTGCTTAGAAGCACTCCAAAGAATAAGGCTCTGTCTGAAATGAAGAGCCCAAGAAAGTTAGTTAATATGCAAGTCTCACCTCCCCCAGACTTGAGAGCAGTCCATCCCAGTGAACAGCAAGCCAGACAAAAGTGACCAGGAGGTCTCTGGGGATGCACAAGGAACTCCTGGTGTCCTGGATTGCCAAGCAAATTGTATTCTATTACCATCTGTATGGCAGTTGTCTTTTGTCAAGTGGGCAATTTTCCTTATCTCTCTCCCTGAGTGATCACAATCACTCCTCTCTCAGCAGGGGACATCTGCTGATAACAGGCTATTGAATGTCACTGCATGGCTGATAAGAACTAGAACATCCCATTGTGAGATGCTCTGCCCAGAGGGAGGACCCAAGCATTCCTACCCAGATATAATCTGGAGATTCTGGAACACCAGCACGGCTTCTTCACTGGATTTCCCAGCTGCCTCTGCCACTGATTCTTCAGAGGAAGACTACACCCTTCTACAGGACCCCCTGCTCCAGCAGAACCACACCTGACACTCCAGCAGGACTGCAGCCACAATGCCAACTGGACTGCTACCAATCCCTGACCAAGAGGGTGTCAGGTCATATTCTGACTCTCTCAGTGTTGGTTTGGTTTACTGGATTGTTTGTTTTATCTTTTTATTTTCTTCCCTAATAAAGAGCTGTTAATTCCTGGTCCCATATTTTTTGCCTGAGAGCCCCTTAATTTAAAATTTGTAACATTTGGAGGGAGGGGGTTTACCTTTTCCATTTCAGGGGAGGCCTCTGCCTTCCTTAGCAGATATCTGTCTTTTGAGACCAAGACACCTGGCTAAACTAGAACACAAAAAGGAATTATCTGGAGGGTGTAACCAAGGCTGGATATATTGGAGGGAACACAGATGTGCTGTGCCACACAGATGTGGCATCCAGAGATGAAGTTATGGAAGCTAAAGCTTAACTGGATAACAAGGGCCTCTATAAGTACAAAAATAGGAAAGAGCAGGGAAAATGTAGGGCCATTAAGAATTAGATGGGACACCTGATCACACATGACATGGAAAACGTTGAGGTGCTGAGTACCTTCTTTGCCTCAGTCTTATTTAGTGACAACATAAGCTCTCAGAATTCCAGAGATCAAGGGGAAAGTCTGGAGCAAGGAGAATGGTGTAAGGATGATGAGGACAGAGAAAACTGAACACACACAGAACCATGGGCCCTAATAGGACACACCCATACATGCTCTGGGAACTGACAGATGTCATTGCAAGGCCCCTCTTGACGATCTTTGATCATGGTGACTGGGAAAAGTGCCCAAAAACTTGTGGAAATCTGTCTTTGAGAACGGAAAGATAGGGGGATCCAAAGAAATAGTCTGTCAACCTCACTTCAATCCCTGGGAAGGCAGTGGTGCATGCAGCTAAACAGAAACCATTTGCAAGCACATCAAGAGTAGGAAAACCATCTGAAGGGAGATTTTGTCAGGAGGGATTCACCAAAGGGAAGTCATGCTCAACCAACCTGATACACTTGACAACAGAGTGAGCACCTGGTGCATGACAGGAGAGAAGTGGGTATTGTATCCCTGGACTTCTGTAAGGTACTGTTTCCCATACAATCCATGCAGAGAAGGTGTTGAGGTATGGGAGGCAAAGGCAATTGAAGACTGGCTGAAGACCAGGCCCAGAGTGTGGTGATGAGTGCAACAAAGTCCACAGGGAGGGCAGTGTCCCAGGACCAGTATTGCCTCAGCAAGTTCGCAGATGGCACTGAAGAGGGAGAAGTAGCTGATAAAACTGAGATGCCATCCAGAGGGATGAGGTGACAACATCATGAAATTCAAGGGGAAGTGCAAAGTGCTGCACCTGGGGAAGAGCACCCCAATGCAACAGCACATACTGGGGGGCACTTAGCTGGAAAATAGCTAAGAAGGAAGCTGAGGGTCCTGGTGGACACCAAGCTCAATTTGAGCCATCTTTTTGGAAAGAAGGAAAATGGTGTACGGCTTGACAATAGATGGAGGCAATCCTTCCCAGCTGCTCAGCAAAAGTGAGGACACACCTAGAATGTTCCATCTGGTTTTGGTCTTCTCGTAAAAAAGGGACAGAGTTGTGCTAGAGAAAGACCAGTCAAGGGTCAAAGATCCTGAAGGAAGGGAGCATCTCTTCTATAAGGAAAGTACTACTAAAAATATTTTGTCAAGATTTTCCCCCTTAACAGAATTACTAACTGCCCAGGGAGCTTGCCAGATATCACTGACAGACACTTGTTTTTCAGGCAGAAAAAAATAATCACTTCTTGGCATCTAAAACCCCCCTCTGTTAGCATATCTACAGAAGTAAAAAACAACCTGAGAATTCAAAGATCAGAGCTCAGGAACTGAACACTACAGTTGTAGCAAAGCTGCTGTGTGAGAATTCCAGCTGAGCTTTTTCTACATTTCCCCACCCCACTAAAGACACAGACAAAACACTTAAAGTGGAACTAATTTATTAAGTTGAAGACAAGGTATTACTCTCTGAAAGATTACTGCAGTAGGAAAGCATTCTACTAGAGATGAGGACAGAACACAATATAGCAGATTCAAATCCACATGCATTTGATTCATCATTACAGGAAAAGCCTCATTTTTCTGCATCCTAGAAAAGACACAGTCAGACTTCAGAAGACTCTGGTGTACATTCAGAACAGTGTACATTAGTCAGAATCTCTCAACAAAAAAATCATGTGCTTCAAATTGAAGAGTCTGCAAGCATCTTTTATCATCTTGTGGGACCCCTAAGCATAATCTCAGCTAGGTCCACAGGCATATGAAATTTAAAAACAAAATCTTAAAAATACTTATTAAAAGCATTATTACAGCACTAGGAACTCAGCCTATGTAAACATGCAACTTTTGCATGTTTTAAAATATTGATCCCCTGGAGCCCAGTTTCAGTTATAGCTGGTCTGAAAACATCTTTCACTTATAGGAAAAGGGCCCCGGTAATAACTCCTTTTAGTCTGGAAGTAAAACAAAATTACAAACAAAATAAAACAAAAATCCCCAAAGAAAATCAACTGTATCTCACTGCCACATTAGGCAGCTTTACAGTCTATAGTAGCAAGCGCTGGCAGATGGGGAAGGACAGTTTCATTCTGAGGCAGCTGTGACACTACTTTCCAATATAACTGGAAAAATGATAGTGAAAATTGAACACACAAAGCCCAATGGCATAGAAATAACCCCATCTTCAAGCTGTGTTGCCCTGATTCTTTAAGATTTTCTAAGCCTTCTGATGCTTACATTGTTCTAATGAACTTTCTCACACACTTTCTGTAAATAACTCATTGTTTTATGGAGGAGGAGAAATTTGACGGACTGTTGGTTTGTCCAGTGTCATTGGAGAGGTGGCACTGTTGCCCTCCAATCCACTGACACTTTTGAAAAACTATAAATGTTGGGGTCAGAAAATAAAGGTTCCTATTTTTTCTTCACCTTGAGAGCAGCAGTGTGTGCTTGTGTTCTTTCCTGTCCTAAGCGACAAAGCTGATGATACTGTATCCTCATCTGCATTCCAGGAAACTCTTCCTGTTTCAGCAGTGGGGAAGAGACAACTTTCCATTCCACATTTAACGCAAAAAACAACAAAAAAAGGCATTTTACTGTATTCTAGTAAGTCAGCAACCACACATAAGCATGTACAGCTGCTGGCTCAATGAACTTTTACAAACATTGTAGAAGAGTACACACTTCAGGAGGCAGAAAAAGCATTCTCACTGAAGCTGCTTTAACTACTCTAGTAAAAAGTATATGAAATTAACTGATGCTATATTTATGCATCAATCCACTCCAGGCAGGTAAAAACGTAATTCTCTGGAAACCTGAACTGAAAATTGAGAAAGTATCACACTCTGCATATTTAGACCTTGTTAAAGCACAAACACTAGTAACCTGCAACTAACAGGCATGCTTCAGAGCTTGCTGCAAAATCAGCCTACGGCTTCCAGAGCTTGAGGAGGCCATCTTCACTGTAAGTGGCAATCAGGTTCTGGTGGGGGTGATGAGCAATGCCAATGACATCTTTTTCATGGACCTAGAGAGGAAGCAGAAAGATGCATTAAGAGTCTTTCTTCAGCAGATTCAAGACAAATATTCTCTTCAAAAAAACTAAAGGAAGGCTGGACTGAGGGTTAAGGGGCTTTGTGCATAGAGCAAAAGCAGGACTACACACACCAACATTCAATTCCAGTCACAACAGTTTCTGTCATGGCAGTTACTTTTTGCAGAGCAAGGGAAGGTTCAGTGAAGGTTTACATCCACTGAAATCATAAAGTGTTTCTTGTCAAATTTAGGCATTCAAGCTAGTATTCCTCTTTAAGTTCAATCTAAAGCAATTTTAAATCAAATAGCTTTAAATCTGATGGGCTTTTCAGATTCTCCACCAGCTAGAGCACAGGTCAAAATATGCTCTCATTTAAGGAAGTCTGAACCAATTCAGTCTTTGCTTGATTGGTAAATACTTCCCTAATTTCTACAATTAAATGGTTCTAAAAGCTACAAACACATTGTATGGCCAAATTCCTGAAATTCATTTGTTACCAATCATGTTTGCTAGAGATGAAAGCTTGCTTGGTCTGAGAATGGACTTCATAATTAACATTTACATCATCCCTGTGTTTAGAACTCTGGAAAAGATAAGAGCTGAAAACTTACAGTCAGAGTTCTCTCCAGCTTGCCCGTCACTGTGCTGAAGCAGTACAGCACAAAATCTTCACCAACACAGTAGATCCATTCACCACGAGGTGAAAGCGCACAGCAGACAAAGTCACCACCTTCTCTCTTACCAGAGCTAAAACTTCTTACAATCTGTAAAGAAAAGAGCAGGATTAAACAGCAGCATATCAATACCATGTTTAGGGCAAAAATATTTAAGAAGAACTAGGTCTGCTCAGCACACAGATCTTTCCATAGCTTCAAGAGCTTTCTGCATTCTATAAACTTGAGTTCAAAATAGTTTGTCATGCAAGCAAACCAGAGAAATCAAGTTTAACCCTGCTAGTAGGTTATTAACTAGGTTTTCAGCATTCTTGAAATGACAGAGTGACCCAGAGGGATACCAGTAAGACCACATACTTGTCCTTGCATATTCATGATGACAACTGTATTCGATCTGTTGCAAACAACAAAGTGTTCTGGGTTTTTAGGCAGCAGAATGACACTGTTCACAGTAATGTCTGTCCCTGCAGTGCTACCAAGAGACTTGAAGGTGTTGGAGCACTCTGTTGTCTTCACATTCCAAACCTAGTGTAAAAAATAAAATGAAACAAATTAGCTTCAAAAATAAAGAAGCAAGACCTGATATGCAATTATTTCAGATAAGGGAATCCCCACATCACAGGACAAGAGGTGTCACAGTCAGTTCAGAGTCTAGAATAAAGCACAACAGGCAGAAAGCACTGCACTTATGTTCCCATTTCATAAATCAGCAGAGACAGGCTCTGCAAGAGACTGAAAGTAGAGTAACAAACTTCATCGGTTCTCACACAAATCTACAGCAAAGTCACAAGCACACTCATCACTGCAGATAACTCCGAGTCCTTCTGCAATGACTGCAACAATTGTAACAAAGGAGCAAGAAGATAGCAAGAGTCTGAAAGTATTCTTTACAAAGGGTAAACGCCATCTTACCTTCACTGTGCCATCAGAGGATGCACTGATGATATAGTGGCCATCCTGAGTAAAAGTAGCTTCATTGACAAAGGAAGAATGACCACGGAATTCCTTTAGGGTTTTCCCAGATTTTAAACCATGAATCCTATCAGAAAACAGAGGTGGAAATGAGTAAGCAAATTCCACTCAGTAACCAAAGTAGGTGCAGGTCAGATTTTTGCATTACCCAAACAGTAATCAACACTTCCCAGATGCCAAGAACTGTAGGAAAAGGGGTTTGAGGATTCTCTTGCCTATTAAGATTAGAACAGTGTTTGAGTATTTTTCTGACTATATTGATTCTCACTTCTAATCTAACCTGCAATGATACTTGATACAAGATACTTGATACTTGAAAAAAAAACCAAAACACAACAACAAAAAAACAAAAAAAAAAAAAAAACAAACAAACAAAAAAAAAAAAACAAAACAAAACCAAAAAACTGGGGAAAGAGGAAAGGAGAAAGCAAGGTACGGTCACCTAAGTAACTTTAACACCTAAAAAATTTTAACTATTGAGCTAACATCATTACCCAACATGTCTTCAGAATTAATGAAATTTGACCCCTCAAAAGGTGTACAGCTGAAGTACAAAAGGCAAGGGATATAAAAAATTCCCACCCCACCAAAAAACCCCAACCAAACAAAAACAATCATACAAGCATAATCAAACCAACCCAAAAATCTCCTTCCCTATACCCAAACAGGATTTTCCCCAAGAGAGGCAGTGCCACCTTGAACCCTGGAGATTTTGAAAACACAGCTGGACAAGGCCCTGAACAGGCTGTCCGGACTGAAAGGCTGCCTGAAAGTGCTTTGAGAAGCTTAGCGTACGAGAGACCTCTACAGGCACCTTCTAGATTACACTAACTCACAGTTAAACTGCTTAATTAGAAAAATTGTTTTCTGTTCTCCCACACTGTAGCTGACACCTTCTCAGTTTATTTACCTGATTGTCTGATCAAACGAAGCACTGAGAATTTGACTGCTGTCTTTAGAGAAACTGAGACATGTAACACCTTTACTGTGAGCTCGTTCAAATCTTCTCAGACACTGACCACTTTGGATTTTCCACACCTGAAATGGAAATAGCAAATTAAGTGATTACTTTCTTATGAGTACATATGAGCTTCAACATCAGAGCCAATACATAAGTTGAATTCATGTTAAATTTCCTTTGAGTTTATGCAAAATGGGAACATTACTGCTACTGCAAACTGATCATTTTGGTCACCACCTCTCCCAACATACTGTACAAAAATATTTGTACCTTGATCTTTCCATCTTGTGCTCCAGTTGCTAGCATTTCTGTATCTCTACTAAAGCACATGCACAGCACTGCATCATCCATCATCATGAAATTATCTTGTGCCTGATACTTCAGATCCTAAACAAAAGAAGATTCATGAGTCACTTTAGTGAAATCAGTGCAGTATATTTTAAGGCAAAGTGCAAAAGCAGTAACAGTTTTAACTGCAGTTACATTTTATAACTTACGGTAAATCAGACTTCATAGCTTTGTAATACAGGGTACTACCACTGTCACCATTTTAACGGCAACAAGAGCTCAGTAAGATAAAGAAATTATCACAGAGAAAAATCTACGACAAACAAGACAACTACACCCACATAACTATTCCAGACAGATATTCCATCACCTAAACAGATAATCTTCTCAGGTTCACAGTCCCTAAGAAGTTAAAACAATCTCAAATAATAGATCCAGGCACTCTGGCACACCGAAGTCACTCTGTGTGAAATAAGGAGTAACTTACCTTCCTAATCTTTCCAGTAGTGAAGTTCCATACTTCAATGAAGCCATCAACTGACCCAGTAACCAGGTACTGTCCATCAGGAGAAAACCGAGCACACTCGACATGTGACTTCTGCCCAAACTGTTTAGAAAAGAATATAAGCAAAGCTTAATAAGCAATTTAAAAGACTCAGCTCATTAAAACAAAACTGTAGTGTCATTCTGATGGTAAAAATACAGTGTTTTCTAGAGGTATGTATACACACATTTAATGTTGAAGTACAAAAAAAAACCCTGTCAATACAGAGAGCTGTATTTTTAAAAAATGGCAAGACACTCCCCTTTTGGTCTGGTAATATCCAATGTTATAACAGACCCTGCATGGTTACATCAGGAGCTGAGTTGGTTTCTTTGTATTTTGTTTTTGCAATTAAATCTCTGTTAGCAAACGCCTTTTCAATTAACATTTATAGCAGTCAGACTTTAAAACTTAATTTCTGAAGTTGCTTCATTTGGAGTAATGTTACTCCAGAGTAATTTTTACAGAGAACGTTTTTTTTTTTTCCCCCAACGTCCAATGTTTTGATTTCTAAGTTTTTAAATGCAACTGGCCATGACAACCAGGTACAGAAAAAAAACTTCACTAGCCCAAACAAAAATACAAGATCAGCAAAGACAAAAAAAATCTAATAAAGCGTTTTTAGCAAGTTGTTACTGAAATCAAACTGATTTCACAGGCATGAAAGAACAGCAAAAACACACAAAAGCTAACATTACCTTAATATGCCTGCTCAGCTGCGTGGGGAACTTTTCTTCTTCTACGTCTTTCACAGCTGCTTTGCCCCTGAACAAGTCAATTGTCATCCCAGGAGGAAGCAGGCCCTGGTGCTGCTGCCACTTCAGTGCCTTTAGAGGAGATCAAAGCCACACCATTAGCTACCAATTAACGCAGATCTACCACTTAGAAACACTGCACAGAGTATTCTGAGCATCTGAAAGGGCTGAAAACAAGACAACTCACCTTGAAAACACATCACACAACGTCTGGTACAGATTGTTATTCTCGAAGTACACACTGTGCTGTATATTTATTTTACTAGAAGAAATCTACTGCTAGCATGATGACTTTCTACAGAAAATTCTTCCTACAGGGGATTTTTTTTTAGATTACACCACGTTTAAATTTAACTTATTATACTGCTGCAAACTCAACTATATCATAACTACTTTTAAGAAGCAACAATCTAAAGACATAGCTACTAGAACACCTTTCAAGACTTACCTGCCCCAACAGTGCCATCAGACGAGATGGAGGCACCACGCTGACCTCACCAGCCAAAGCCTGTGCAATTGCAGCTCTCCTCTTCTCTTTGCTACTTCCATCTGGGTATGCCTAGAGAAAAGTTATTTTCATGAGATTATCATTCTAAATAATTAATTTTTTTTCTTTTGCAAAAATAGCTCTGTGCTTCTGCAATTAAAACCCTCTCCTTATAAATTTTCTGTTAGGTCTCCAAAAGAACTCTTCTCTTTAATACCAACCTTAAAAACAAAAAATCATCAGGGTTGGCAAAGATCTCTAAAATCAGTCCCTTAACTAAGTTAGCCATTAACCTAACATAGTCTCAAAAACTTTCAGACTGATCTTACCAGTCAGAAAAAATGCCTTGCTTTTACTGTTATTGCATAGCACTACTTCTGTTCACACAACTCATGTTTTCTTCTGCTGCCTAGGTAACACTGAAAAGGCAAGCAGCAGATATCATCCTGAGGCAGCACACAGGGCCAAATCCCCAAACTCCCAACAGCAGCACAGGTTTCCTCCCTTGTGATTAAGCGTCATGCACTACTTCCCGAACACTTCACAGAAGGTGTAAAACCATCAAACCGTGAAACTGCACATTCCCACGCCCCCAAGCCAAGGACAAAAAAAAAAAAAAAACAAACAAACACACAAAGCCGTGAGCCATCAACAGCCTGCTATGGTGCTGAGGCTCCTGCAGGAAAGGCCTCTAAAGAAAGGATTAACAACGTACCTCACGAGGGTCAAAGTAAGATCTGGCCAGAAGGTTTTCGAGGTGGATGTAGCGCTCTGGCTGAGTTTGTTTCAGCATGATCATGGGATCCGTTTGCCTCAGCAGAGACCTCGCAGCACCCAGCTCTCGCAGCTCGATCAACTCCAGCACAACCTGCACCCAAAAACAAATGTCTCCATCAGCAAGGAGTTAGTGAAAAACACACACAGAGCTTTCCACATGGACCACAAGAGCCCGCAGGAACCCCGCATTTGCTCACCTGCTCATAGAGATCGATGAGGGTCTTGTCGGGCAGCTTCAGAGACTGTATGGCCTGCAGCACCGTGTCCCAGTGCCCACTGTTGATGTCCGCCACGAAGCTCTCGATGCTGTCCACTGTGTTGAGGGACACGGTGGTCTCCTCCTGCAGGGTGGCGAGAGCCCGGTGGAGGCTGTTTTCCTTCAGGTACTGCATGATGAGCCGGATCACGCTGCGGGTGAAACACAGCGCACGGTCACCGGAGCACCGGACACACGGGCCGCGCTCCCCGGGCACCGTCCGCAACTCTCGGCCCCCCCACGGCCCCGGGGCCGCCGAGACCGCCGGCTCTCGCCTCCATTTCCCTGCGCCGCTGGGGCCTACTTCATGGGCCCGGGCCGCCAAACCGCTCTCTCCCCGCTCCCCCGGGGCCGCGTGATCCTTCCCCACCGCCCCACGCCGCCAGTATACTTACTCAGAGGACTCGATTTCGATGGACATCTTGAGGTGCCGCTGCTGCTGGAGCCGCCGCTAGCAGTAGTAGCAGTGGCAGCAGTGGTGTCGCCGCCGCTGCCAGGCCTTCCGCCGGTCCTTCCGCTACAGTTCCGGACGCCACTTCCTCCCCTCGGCCCCCACCTCGCAATAAATAACGCATGCGCCCGCCCACGCCCCGCCCCTGGCACGGTGACGTCACTCACCGGGCGGGGCCGGCCTGCGGCGGGGCTGGAGCGCCCCCCGGCGGCGATGCGGCGGCAGCGCAGGGCCGGGCGGCATGCCAAGCGCGGGTGTCCCTGTCCCTGGAGGAGGTTAAGGAAAGACTGGACATGGCTCTTAGTGCTGTGGTCTGGTTGACGAGGTGATGTTTGCTGAAAGTTTGGACTCAGTGATCTCAGAGTTTTCTTCCAACCGAATTGATTTTGTGATTCCAGCCACTGTCGTTCCTTCATAGGGATCTCAGAAGATTCCCGGTGGTGACACAGGAGTGGTGGGCTGCAGGTCAGGCATTCTGGCAAAGACACGCAGCAGGTCCTTGGCCACTTGTTTCTTTGCAGGTGCAGGTGTGCAGGTGTTACTTGCAGTTTGCAAGCCTTAAAAAGCCATTGTGAGCTCTGCATCTCAAGAGTGTTGGTCATGTATGAAGGAATGACAGTGGACAAAGCAATATGAGCAGGAAAATTAATAGCATGTTTTGGTTGCTCTAATTATGGACTAAGGATTGAAAAAATTATGGTCTGCTGGGCAGAGCCCTTCAGTGGTGCCTGGATGATTAGACAACTCGCCTTGGAACACACTTAAGGTGACTCTGGCAGTCCATCCATCCTGCTTGGACTCTGACTGAGGTAGCCCTGGTTAGTGCTACAAGATGAGTAAGACTCACTGCGACCCTCCTAGCTGCACGTAAGCTTCTTTGTCAGGAAGAGAGGCTCTTTGTTCCCTGGGCAGCGCCAAGATCATGCGGCACATGGCTTTCTGGCGTGCAGCACTTCCCACCTGCACCCAGTGACCCAGTGATACCACCCAGCCTGATCTAGAGAGACTGCCAGAGCTAGACTGCCAGCACATGGGGGTGTGGAATCCACGGTATTGGCCCCTTCTTGGATGGACTTTTTCTTGCTGTTTTTTCAGGCGTGTGCATTTTGCTAGATGAGCCATGGAAAATACAGCGGTGTGTGAGAAACTTCCTCTCTCTGCCAAGGAAAGCTGTTCTTTGCTGTCTCTGTCCCCAGAGTACTCAAGAAAGTAATCCAATAGCATAAAGTTGAAAAAACAGTGAGCAAAGTACATGGCTAACATTCTGCATTCCGTTGTTTCCTCTCTGTGATCCCAGCTAATTTTTTTAAGTGCTTTTACAGAGGTGCAGGGATTACTTCCGGGAAGTGTTGTTAAATCGTTCCAGATTTATTGGTTTTCAATGACAGGTATATTTATGTTGTTTGAAGGTTGTTTTGAAAACAAGTCTGATCCAGACTCTAACAAAGAAAAGCCATAAAATCTAAAGATGGCAGCTATTTTTGTGCTGGCAGTACATGGAAATCTGGCTCAATTCCTCGGTAAATTCAGCTGGTGCTCTCCTGCTGCTCTCCCTCCAGTGTTAACAGCCTCTAGCAGGAAAAACCAATATGCAGGCTGCCTGGTCCTGATATGTCCCAGTCCTCAGGATGGCATTTTCTGAGAGGTGGCTCCAGCACAGGAACCTGTTAACTGACTGGACTGCGTGCTGGTTTACCTAGCCCTTCTGGCCCTCCTTCCCTGATAGATGCAGAGGTGGGCACCCCAGGTAAACCTTCTTGTGCTCTCCATCTGAGAAAAGGGTCCCAGTGCTCCAAGTGCTATGCAAGCACAGAAGAATCAGACTTAAACTTTGAGGCTAGACACAGCTATGGCCAATCTCATCTGGTGCTGGCAGCAGGCCAGTGTCTGGAACCCTCCAGAGATCCTTCCAGCCGACACTGACAGGATGCCAGCTCTGGCAGAGCATTACATGAGGGAAAGAGAGGTTTCCGTTATATATTTTGGCTTCACTGGGAAGTGGATGCAAAGGGATATACACAGTCTTGATGCAGTTAGGCAGCACAGTTATCTCTAGTACACTGGTGCTGACCCCAGTCCTCACTGGTGCCAGCCCCATTATTTAAATGGAAGGTGAGCAAGCACCTTGGAATGAAAATTTTTAAGGCGATATGTTTACCTTTCTTTTTGGCAGAAAATTTAGTAAAATATTTTTTTAATACCTCCTGATTCAAAAGTAGTCAGTTTCCTGCTTTCCTTCATGCATCCTGCTCTTTTGCTTCTCTGGGAGAGCAGCTCGAGCACCAGGAATGAGGTTTGCCTTTTACCAACCAGGTCACCAGTCCACACTGGCTGTGAAGCAGGATCTGTGAAGCGGATGGGATGCAGAATCACAGCCCACTCCACATCCATGAGGAGATCACATTCCCCACCAGTCAGACCTCTGACTTCACGTGCAGCTGTCTGCTGCCCCACAAGCTGCAAGGCTTGTTTCCTATGCCCCAGAGCTGTGCTATGGCACCAGGAGGCTGCATAAGCTTAGAGTGACAATGATGTCCTTTTCCTGCTCTCTGAATTACTCTGGTGATCTACAGTGAAGTTTGGCTTTTCTCAGCTTTCAGGCCACGAGGCCAGAAATTATTCCTTCTGTCAAAGTGCTTTTTCCATAGTCTCAAAATTAGATGCACACCTCTGAGGCCAGCCTCTTGAGAGAGGCTGTGCAGGGGAAGCAGCCTGTGTGGTTTCTGTTTCTCAGTTCTTGAGAATACTTTTTGTGGATGCCTCAAAAAAAAACCCACCCCAAGACCACAGTGTCTCACAGGGAGAGACTTGTGAATTGTAATTGATTTGTGGTTCCAGAGAGTTGTTAAACCTGCGTGCAAAACCAAGTTTTACTTGTCATTGCTGGTGAGGCAGACCACATGCTGGGCCACGTGAGGAGACACAGGTAAAAGAACATTGTCATCCCTTCTTCTGGGTGCCCAGCAAGGAAGGTTCATGGTCCACTGGCAGGAGCTGGGCTTGGCTTGCCTGGATGAGGTGAGGCAGGAGGGAGGTTTAATATGAGCCTATAATTGCTGGAAGGTGTTCCAGATTGCAAGGCAAGAAGTATTCTATTACCATCTGTATGGCAGTTGTCTTGTGTTGAATGGGCAATTTTGCTTATCTCTCTCTCTGAGTGATCCTAATCACTCCTCCCTCAGCAGGGGACATCTGCTGATAACAGGCTATTGAATGTCACTGCATGGCGGATAAGAACTAGAACATCCCATTGTGAGATGCTCTGCCAGAGGGAGGAGCCAAGCATTCCTACCCAGATGTGATCTAGGAGTTTTGGAAACCCTGCACAGCTTCTTCCCTGGATTTCCCAGAGAAACAGCTGCCTCTGAATCTTCAGAGGAAGACTACACCCTTTTCTACAGGACCCCCTGCAGAACCACACCTGACACTCCAGCAGGACTGCAGCCACAATGCCAACTAGACTGCTACCAACCCCCTGACCAAGAGGGTGTCAGGTCATATTCTGACTCTCTCAGTGTTGATTTGGTTTACTGCATTGTTTATTTTGTCTTTTTATTTTCTTCCCTAATGAAGAACTGTTATTTCCTGCTCCCATATTTTTTGCCTGAGAGCCCCTTAATTTAATATTTATAGCAATTTGAAGGGTGGGGAAGGTTTACCTTTTCCATTTCAGGGGAGGCTCCTGCCTCCTTTTGTAGACACATGTCTTTCCAAAAACCAAGACAAAGAGTAATTCCAAATGGCTGAATGCTCTTTGATAGGGGGCAAGAAGGGGCAGCAGCCACCTAGCTCTGGGGCTGTTAGTCAGCTGAAATAACCAGCAGCTCTAGAGCAAGCACCAGGGAGGTAGGGACCTTGCAGAGAGGGGGGTTTAGTCGTGGAGACATTCTCTGTCCTGAAGAAGAGATTTTTCTTGTGGCCACAGAAAGCCTGGAGGGGCTGGGAGAGCCTTGTGTCTGTGGGGTTTGAACTGAAACATTTCCCACTCCCCCAAGAGCTCTGGTGATGCTGGGGCCCTGCAAACTGTGGACCACACTCTGGCTTCATCTGACCCTCAGCAGCACAGCAGGGAAGATTGGTAATTTAGGCCAGTCTCTGAAAGATACCCAATGAAATGTATCTTGGACTAATTAGGCCTTAAGGCTCAGGAATTCAGTTCCAGTTGCCTGGCCTCTGTTTTGACCCCTCCTTCCTTTGAAGTTCATAGAGGAGAGGGGAAAGGAAATGAGAGGAGAGGCCCTGCTTTTCCTGCAAAATGCCTCATTCCTTATAAAATAGTTTGGCAAAAATCTCTTTCAGCTGGATAAGCTGAATACTTTAATACGTGCCTGCAGTAATTTTCCACCCTTCTCTCAATTCCCCTGGCTGCTTCGTCACTGTTCTGCATCAGTACAACTGTAGATGCACAGGCACAAATGCTTCTCAAAGAGGTAGCAGAGAAGATCTGCAAAGGCATGTTAGAGAGCTCTGAGCTGCAGCTTTGTGTTATTTCCTGGGCCAGCTATGCAGCACAGTGGTTCCTGCTCCAGCTCAGCTCTGGGTTTTGAGACCTTTCTTCCAGGACAGCCTGCTGGAACACAACTTCCAGCCTTTCCCAGGCTGTGAAGAAACCACACTGAAAATCCTGGCTTCCATGTTAGCACAAGGAGGAAAGCAGCCCAGGGATGGTGAGGGAGAGGCACATAGTCTCAGATATGTCCTAGGCTCTAGGGATGTGTCAGAGCAGGGGGGAACCCAAAGCTCCAAAGGAAGACAGCTGTATTCCATCTAATACAATATTTCCAGGAGGTTTTTGTAGGAAGGCATCTCTGGAAGTCTGCAGTTCAACTCCCCAGTCCAAAGCTAGATCAGGTTGTGTTCAGCCATGTTGAGTTCTGCATACCTCCGAAGACAGAGACCTGGTCTCTGAGTTGTACCACCCTCAGCGGAGGAACTATTTCATGCCCAGTTGGAATGTCCCATCCTGCAGCATGTTATCTGTTTCCCTGTGTCCTGTCCTTGTCTGCCTCTGGAAGAGTCTGTCCATGACCACCAGGTCATGGAAGTGGATGACCCCTGTGAGAGCTTCCCAGTTGTCTCTTCTCCAGGCTGGAGAAGCCCACTTCCCTCAATGTCTCTTCATGAACCCTTTGCTGCGGCCTCATCACCACTCCAGTGGTCACTGATGGATTCTTTCCAGTTTGTCAGTGTTCTCCTTGTGGGCCCAAACTGAAAGATGTTATAGTGAGATAAGTCTTCAGCAGCACAAAGTGGCGAGCAAGAATCACCTCTCCTGTGATTCTTGAATTGATGAGTCTGCTTCTGGCCCATTCCTCCACCTGCTGAGATCCCATCAGGTGACAGGCCTTCCTCCTGAAACACAGCGACCAATTGATATTAGTTATGGGCTTTTTCTTATCTCTCCTTGTGATGAGTTGAAATCCACCCGATGTCTGTGCAGTGGGTTGGCATGGGTCCTGATAACTGCCCAGAGTTTCTGTCTCCCTTGGCTAGGGATGCAGGAGAGAGCAGTAGGAACTGCTGTTTCCCTGGAAAGTGGCCTTGCTGCAAAAGGTGACTGGGGGAGAGTGTATTTAGAGCAGGAGTCATTCTTACTTCTCCTTTTGAGAGGTGAAAGGATGGCCCAAGTGTGGTCAGAGATTTCCTACATCTACATTTAGTGCCCACCTGCAATCCTCGGGCTGGGAGTTTTCATATCCTGTTTCATACCAAACCTCCCCCACAGCTGCAGGGAGGAGGAGGAGGGAATCCGGCCACAGCAGGGCTGAGCTCTGGTATGGGCAAACAGCTGGTGACAGAGAGGGAGACTCCAGCTTGCCCCTTGTTCTTCATGTTTGCCTGCATGGGGGTTTGCAGCAGCACGTGAAGGGCCCATGCTCAGCCTGCCCACTGGCTTCATGAGTTCATCTGCCCAGCTGACTCCTGCCTTGGGCATCTTGGAGGCACTGCCACCCTCCCCAGGCTGCCAGGGGTAGATGGCTGACCTGAGGCTGCTTAGGCAATGCTTAGTGCAGATTGGTTTCCTGCTGTTTGCAGCGGGGGGCATGGGGAGGCCCAGCACAGCGCACAGATGGTAGGCACTCCCTGGGGCTGCCAGAGAGGACAGCTTTCAGCTAGTGTTTCCACCTGCAATTAATAGAAAATGTCTGCAGAAGCCATGTATGCAGCTGCGCACCACTGCAGGGGCGTTGGATGCATTAAACCAATAGAGCCACGGGCGCCCCAGCACAGTTTTCACAGAGGTGGGTGCTATGTTTCTAATCTGTGTCGTTTTGAGGTCCTAAACCAGCTTGTGATGCGAGGACAGACAGGCACCGATTTGGGTGCATTCAGAGCACAGGGGGCCTCATGAAATCAAAATGTGGTATGGTGTACTTCAGCTGTATTGTCTTGGAGGGGGAGACCATGCTACAGACTTATGTATTTTCCAACACATTTGAGTGATTTTAATGGGTGAGTCACGTCAAAACTGCTTCAAGGTTAGAAGTGAAATTAAAAATTAGGCTGAAAAGCTGTTATTCACAGGCAAAAACTGATTCAAGGCATTTATCTTTCATTTTTATGGACTGTTCAAGAGAGAACTGTGAGAAGACTAATTTCTGTGTTACTGTAGACTAATCATGAGTAACGACACTCCCTGGTGACGTTTGACAGGATTGAGTATATTTAACTTGCAGGCTGTGTTACACTTCCAAGCTGTAATCTTGGGCAAGGCCCTTGGATGCTTATAAAAATGAGGCAAGAGGTAAAAAAACGAGCAGTAAAAGTAAGGAAGGGACAGGAAATTGTGTTTGTGGCTTGGCAGGCAACAGCTGTTCTTCAGGGCTAGCCCCAGCCCCAGTCCTTGCCTTGAGATATCAGCACCAGCAAGACACTCAGTGCTCTCCAGCAGCAGTGGTCTCACTGCTCTGTCCCCAGTGTGAAATGCTTTTTGCCTGTGATGGGGCTTGGCTTTGGAGAAAACCAGACTGTCTGGCAGCACGTGAGGCTGAATCTGGCCCCAGTTTGGAGAGCTGGGGTTTGATAGCACACACTGGCCACCACTCTGCCCTGTGCACCAGGGCAAGAAAGCTTCCAGGTAGCTGGAATTTCTTGTTCTTGGCAGAGTTCTCCCTTCAGGCTGTTCCTCCCTGGTACTCCAAACAAAAGCAGTCTCAGTGCCTCAAAATGTCCAAGCAGCTTGCCCTTCATTTGGCCACGTTTCCACCTCTGGGTGTTTCTTGTGGGGTTCAGTGGAGGAGACCAGCTGCTGTCCCTTAGGATGGGCAGTGTCCAGCTGGAGAAGGATACTTTCTCCCAGATTGAGGGTGTCCACAACCTCCACTGCTCCTCTCACCCATTTGTGCAGAAGCCTGGCAAGGGAGGAAACTTAGCAAGTTTTCTTTTCCCAGATGGCAAGAGAGGGATGGGCTGACAGGAGGGACTAGTGCCGGGACAGAGACACTCCAGCAGCCTGTACTGCTGCTTGGCTGTGGAGGCAGCATGGAAGCTGGTGTCCTTGTTGCTTTGTGCGTAGCCTGGCCATTACAAACCAGAGTGGACAAGGCACAGTTGGTTGACTAGCATAATCCTTCAACTACAAGTAGTTTATTTGGTTTTTAATCAATACCTGTAATATCATCATGCGGCAGGGTGGCTGGATGAGATCCCTGGCACTGGGAAGCACACACACACACAAACACAGACACACAGACACAGAGACACAGACACACAAAAGTTTGAGAGTCTTGGAAATATTTGCTGGCACTCTCCTCTTACTGTTTTCACAGTCAGAACCCCAAGGCGAGTAGTGGAAGCCGAGCTCGTCCTGAAAAAGGGAGGAAAGCCAGCCATTTGACTGCAGGAAAAAAACCCCAAACTGAGTTGCCTGCAGAATCCCTTCTAAACCAAGGTGGGAACACACAGCTGCCAGGATGGGTCAGTTTGCACTCATCTGAAAACAAAGACAAACTCTGCAGGCATTTGCACCTAGGTAGGATTTTCTTTTATCTGTGCAACTTGAGAAGCTGAAGGCAATACCTAGTGATTTAATCTCAATTGTCTGCCGCAGACCGTGTTTTACGCTTCATTGAGTAACTTCGCATAGCACCTTCACCGCTGCTTTTACGACCAATTTGTCTCACCTGACTGCTTCCAGACCCCCAGCAGTGCTCGTGGTGGTGGAGCCTCTGGAGTTCTCCAGTTCACACCCCTCCATTCAAGCCAGGGATGAGTAACCTGAAGCAGCTCGGCTCTGAGGTGACAGGGGCTGGAAATATCTCTGGGGTAGTAGAAGTGAGCACCCAGAGCAGCCCCTGGTGCACCCTTGCGTACACACAGTCCCTCCTGCTCTCACCTGCCCAGGATGGCCAGGGGCTGCAGCTGAGCCCAGGGTGACACGTGAGGTCGCATGGGACTCAGCAGCACAAAAACCAGCAGGGCCTTCTGAAGGTCTCTTTCCCAGAATGACGTCAGGATAGTTGTCGCTTTGTGCAGCCATGTCCAGGAGCTACTCCCCAGGGATGGAGACCTTCTCTCTCCCTGGTGCACTGTATCTTTTTGCCTGTCCAAGTTGTGGCAGCTGTGGTGGTGTATTCCTGTGCCTACAACAATGGCAATAAGCACACCCACAATGCCTGCCTGTGCTGAGGGTGTCTGAGGAGGCACGCCATGCAACGGGTGTTGGCTGTGAGCCTGATGTTTGCGCTGCAAGGAAAGATCTACTGGACACCTTTGAGACTTCCCAGCTTGGCTGTGCAAGCCTCTTGAAGGTTTCCTTGCTCTGAGTGCAGCTTTGGAGCTGGGCATCTCCAGAGGTTCCCTTCCAATCTAAATTTTCACATCATTCTGCTGTAATGGTAGGTGTACTTAGGTTTTATTTATTTTCCTCTAAACAAGAACTTATTGAGAACAAATTAGTCATAGCTGGACTACTGTTGGGGTGATGAGGTTGTACAGAGCCTTTTTTGTTAATTGCCACCCTGAAGAGCTTTACCCAAATGGCAAGTTGCCACCCAGTATCAGTCCTTTGATCACCTGGGGCTTTTTGTGCTTGTTGACCAAGTCACAGCACCACTCCAGCACACACAGGCCACGGTTTTGGCAGATGATCCAGTAAAGGTCCCAAATGATTACTGATATCTACAGGTATGAACCTCAAAAAAACTTTGGCTCCTATTTTGTACTCGTTTTGTTCCTTGAGTATTTTTATATTTATTACTTTTAGTGGAAGTATTTCTGTGCCAGGAAACATAAAACTCAGAAGTGCAACAGCACATGTCTGCAGAAAGCAGAAATGTTATTTCTCTCTCTCTCACCACACATACATATATATGCAGATATATACTTTCATATTCTTTTTCTGTTTTTTACAGTGCTGGAAATAATCATTATGAGGGAGAGGCTGACATAGTAAAAGACAGAACCATGGTCCAGAGAGGAGGTCTGGACTCTAAACGGGAGGACTGGACCACCAGGAGTTTTACACAGCTTGGGAAGCAGAAGCGTCAGTGGCATCTGATACACAGGGGTGAGGGAGGAATAATCCTAAGGATTGGTTCAGACTGAGAAGTGACTGGTGCATAAGACTTGGAGGTAACTGTGAAAAGAGCTTGAACATGGGCCAAAAGTAATTCTCATTATGTATAATGCTGTTCCAGATTGCAAGGCAAGAAATATTCTATTACCATCTGTATGGCAGTTGTTTGGTGTCAAGTGGGCAATTTCTCCTTATCTCTCTCTCTGTGTGATCACAATCACTCCTCCCTCAGCAGGGGACATCTGCTGATAACAGGTTATTGAATGTCACTGCATGGCTGATAAGAACTATAACATCCCATTGTGAGATGCTCTGCCCAGAGGGAGGACCCAAGCATTCCTACCCAGATATAATCTGGAGATTCTGATGCACCAGCACAGATTCTCCACTGGACTTCCCAGAGGAACAGCAGCTGTCGCTTCTTCCACTGGATCTTCGGAGGAAGAGTACATTCTTTTCTACAGGACCCCCCTGCTCCAACAGAACCACACCTGACACTCCAGGAGGACTGCAGCCACTTTTCCAACTGGACTGCTACCAACACCCTGACCCACAGGGTGTCAGGTTGGGTTCTGACTCTGTCAGTGTTGTTTTAGTGTACTGCATTGTTTTATTTTATCCTTTTATTTTTCTTCCCTAATGAAGAACTGTTATTTCCTGCTCCCATATTTTTTGCCTGAGAGGCCCTTAATTTAAAATTCATAGCAATACGGAGGGGTGGGGAGGGTTCACATTCTCCATTTCAGGGGAGGCTCCTGCCTTCCTTAGCAGACTCCTGTCTTTCCAAACCAAGACAAATGCAAACTGCTTACTGAGCTGTACAAGGAGGACCGCAGCCAGCCCAGTAGAGGTGTGTTGGAGACTCCGGCATAGCTGCAACTCCAGAAAGCTTTTCAAGATGATTCATTACAGTGAGGAGAAATGGATAATAATGCTGGCCAAGTTCAAGATACTTCTTCAGCCCTCTGCAAAACTGCTGAGGTTAAAGGTAGTCAGACCGGTGAAAATGGAAGTGTTTAAGCAGGGAGATTGAAGCGTGTAGGCATGCTGGCAGAAGACAGCAGGCAAAATGTCTTACATTAGGCCCTGGAATGAGCAGTACACAGCCTGCTGGCGTGCCCTAAATAACTCATTGCCTAGATGGGACAGCCATGTAAGCTGTGCCAGCATGCAGGGTACCAGCCACGCTGTCCTTTTTGCCTCTTCCCAGGGCTATCACTTCCAGTATGCTGGTGAGGTAAAGGCTAGGGTGAGTCTTGCAACATAGCCTGTTCTCAGTCAAAATGGCAGGTTTTTGGCACTGTCTACTGTACCTCAGCTTATTCTCATGTTTGGCTGCTGGTAGGTGGCATTTTCTCTGAAGGCCTGGGGTCCTTGACCACAATGTATTTCCAGGGTTGCTCTTTCCCATACCCCTGTGGTTCCTGCTGGGTGGGTTTCTTGCTGTCATGCCATCTCATATTGCCTGAAGCAGGGGTTGCTGAGATGGCCGAAACAGTCTCTGCCCTAAGCTGTTGGTGCTTGGTGTTAAACACTAGCAGAAGTTGCTTATTTCCCCTGAAAGAGGATCTTAATAGCTCTGCCCTGATTTTCTGTTGTAGTCCCAGAAATACTGTAACTCTGTAGGCAGGGGTTAGAAATTTGATTTGTTGAGACATTGCAATGGCATTATGTCTTGGGTTTTTTCAGAGTTTCCTGGATGTTACTGACACAGGATAATCACTTACTCATGTGCAACTAACGACCACATGGAAGCTGCTCACAAAAGAAGCAGCAGTTTCTTTGCTAACAAAGGAACTCCTTACTGCTTTATTTTTCCAACAAAAATTTTCAAAATGTAGTAATTAAATTTATCCCTTTGTTCCAGTTTTTGTGTTTATTCTCACAAGAGAGCACTGTGAGGAGATGGAAGACAGGGTTCCTTGGTTTTTTGTAATAGGAGCCCTGGTCTGAAGTTTTTTCTGTTGGTAATTATTCTTAGCTCAAAAATGCCAGAATGGTGAAGATTTTTCTTCTTTGGACTCTTTTGTCTAGTGTGTTCACATTACCGTAGATGGAATACTTTAGAGAAGCTATAAAATTTCAGTTTAATCATGTCCAGGCACAAATTTTGGACCAACAGCTAATACAGCAGAGCATCAGCAACATCTGTCTCCCCTCTGCACACAGATAGAAGGGGACTCAAGAGCTAACCAGGCATGACAGAAAGATTTGCTTATACAAGAACCACCCTCCCTTTTCTCCTCTTCAGTCTTCCTCTTGTTCTCCCAAATGCATATCGCTAACCAGGTTTGAAAAACATTTCTGTGTTTAAATGTGAGGACAGATGGGTGTTTGGTTTGGGGGATATTAGTCAACCAGGAATGCATAATCAGCATGGGTAATTAACTACAGTCAACAATTCCAAGGGCTTGGGCACCCCTGGGTGGGGATTCCTAGGACTGAGAGACCTAAGTAGTAGACCGCGGAGGAGTCAGCTTCCCAAGGGGAATGAAACTCTGGTGAGCTGGGCTAGAGCGGTTTGCCCAGGGGCATGGATGGAATTAAGGAGATGTGGCAGGAAGAAATGCTCGTGCAGAGAAACATTCCGTGGTAGCTAAGCAGGTCTGGAGGACGGTGGGAGTAGCTGGGTTGGGTCTCTGTCCCCACGTGGGTCTGGTGCATGAGCTGGACCTGTGGTGGGGAACAAGGGCAGAGAGTGCTGCCCAGGGATGGCTCAGCTTGGGTCACACCAGCAGGAGACACCCCAAAGTGAAGGACCAGACCGCTTTCCTCCGACCGTCCTTCTGGAAACGGAGCAGGAAAACGCGTGTGGGGCTTCACCCAAAGTCGCCTTTGCGCATCTCCTGAGTTTCCAGGCAGTACCTCCAGAAGCCAGCCGGAAGCAGAGAGAGTGGGGGCAGGTGGGGGCAGGTGCGGGGTAAATTCCATCTTCCCTAAAGGCTGTATCTGAGCTTAATTGTATTTGGGGAGTGTCCAGGTTACTTTTTCACAGCCTTAACCCTTGTAAGTGATGTTTATGTGTCCTTTTCTCTCTCTCTGCACCCTTACATTTGCAGATGATTCACCGGCCCCTTGCCAGAGGCAGTCAAGACTAAATCAATGAGGTGTTAATGATACACCTGCAGGCTGGACTTTTGCAGTGCTGTGAACTAATTCCCTTTCTTGGTCACATCCCCAAACAGTGAAACTATGTCATATGACATCAGCTGTTGTCCCTCCTTTGTCCTTCTGGGGAAGACACCAGGCTAAATCATGAGATCCTCTCTCCTGGTAGTTTTGCTGTGGCTAGTACCTTCAGCATCCCCCAGAGAACAGTAGGACTGTTAACCCTGCATCTTTGCAGTGTTAAAGTAGCACAAGCAATTTATCTCCCAAAATGCTGGGAGATAATGGATTCATGGAATGGTTTGGGTTGGAAGCAAACTGAAAGATAAGTCCTGCCGCGACTCCCCCCATCCTGGCCCCACCAAGGCAGGAACGTCTCCCTCTAGACCTCATTGGTCAGAGCTCCATGCAATCTGACACTGAGTACTTCCAGGGCTGGGGCATCCACAACCTCTGAGCAACCTGTTCCAATGCCTCACCACCCTCACAGTAAACAAATTCTTCCTGATATCTAGTCTGAATCTGCCTTCTTTCTGTTCAAAGCCATTTCCCCTTGTCTTATCACTATGTGCTCTTGTAAAAAGAGCAGCTCTCCCCAGCTCTCTTGTAGCCCCCTTAGATACTGGAATGCTGCTACAAGGTCACTTCAGAGCCTTCTGCTCTTCAGGCAGAGCACCCTAACTTGCTTGGACTGTCCTCATAGCAGAGATGTTCCATCCCTCTGATCGTCTTGGTGGCCTGCTCTGGAGTAAGTTCAACAGCGTTGTGGCCTCCCTGTGCTGGGACCCCAGAGCTGGATGCAGGGTTCCAGGTGGGCTCTGACCAGAGCATAGAGGCAGAATCCCCTCCCTCCCCTGCTGCCCACGCTGCTTTGGATGCAGCCCAGGACACGTTTGGCTTTCTGGGCTGGGAGTGCCCATGGCTGGGTCATGTCCAGCCTCTTGACAAAGCAGAACCACTAAGTCTTTTTCCTTAGCTTCAGTCATGGCAGAATGAGGAAGGATGCTGGGTCTTGTGCAAGTTACAGTTCTGAATTTAGGGAGTGGGGATCTTCCATGGAGCATGTCCTCCAGAAACGTAGACAACCAACCAGCTTATACTAGCAGGCAGACAGAATGAAAAACCAGAAGGGAGGACTGGAATGCTCTTAATACATCTCCTGCTCAAAGCAGGCTAACCCCAGTGTCAGGTCCAGTTGTTCTGAGCCTTATCAATTTATGTTTGTGGTATCTCCAAGACCAGAGACCCTACCAGCCCTCTGCTACTTGTCTGCATCTCTTCTGCAGGGACGCAGCTTTTTCCTGCATCCAAACAGCAGTTTCTCTGTGCCAAGCCTTTGCCCAAGTGATGGTAAAGTAAACACATGACTTTGCCAAACACATCCTCTTGCTTGGGCACACAGGGACAGCAGTGGGAAGTGAGGCCACAAGCACTGTCTGCCCATTGGGAAGGAGTCTTGGGGCAGGGAGGCCTCTGTGGCTCAGACTGCAGGGGGAAGTATCAAGGAATCTCAGTAACGTAGTCTGTAGTGGGGCTGAAACAGAAAAAGCACTTCCTGAAGTTGAGACCAGCCTCCTTTGCCCTTCTGCTGTGCCTGTCCACACAAGGCTGGTGGGAGAGATGGTGGCAAGGACAGGGTTTTCTCCCTGTCTCCCACGGGCAGCAGTGCCACAGTGAGTCTCTCCCTGCAGTTTCAGCAGCTGCCAGTGGGTTGGAGCTGTGCCTTCCAGGCAGGGGTTTGGCCCACAGCTGACTTTTAGGCTGGGTTTTAAGGGGTTCATTTGCAGAAGGAAGTATGATGGCATTTCAGGCATGATGACTATGGTGTCCATTGCAGCCTGAAGGCTGAGTCAGAGTCTCCCTGCTGCTGTGGCTGGAAAGATTTGTTCCAGGCATGGCACATGAAAACACAACACTGGAGCAGGCAAGGGTAGTGTGTATAAGGTTTAAGCTACCCTGAGGGCAGGAAATATACCAAAGAGAGGACCAAATCAGTTTTTCTCACGGCTAAATGTGGGAATTCCTTTTGAAGAATGGGGGCTGCCTGTGCCCACCTGCAGGGTGAGTGCTCTCTTTAGCATGAAGCTCCTTTCAGCTTCTTCCAAGCATATCTGCTTGTGCTCTCGCCATGTGCTGGCTGGGGCTGTGCAAGTGTGCGAAATGCTCTGTTCAGATATGCACTGGCTCAAACTTCTTGGATAGCAGGAGAGCTGAAGCATGGTTCTCATGGTTCTCTCTTATCCCTCTTATCTCAAACACAGAGATAACTGTGTTTGTCTTTGCAACTGCAATTTGAGAGCAGGAGTCACCAGTGTGAAGGACTAGCAAGAACCACTCTGAGCTCTTCGTAGCCCACTGCAGCTGAAGCCATTATTATCATTATCACCAGCAATTAAAATATAACAATTATCATTATCACCTGCAAATTATCATTACCACCAGCAGCGCAAACTCTGCCTTCTGCATCTATGGGAGTCAGAGGGCATAAAACTGTCAGGCAGTTCACCTCAAGCCCTGGCCTCTGAGCATCTGCTTTTAATGAGAATGGTCAAGAGAAAGTCTGTCTGGAAAGGCAAGACTTCATCCCTCATGCACCTATCCCTGTTAGGCCCCTAGCCAGGGTGTGCACCCGGTGAATATCCTCAGCACTCACTGTGCAGAGTTTGGGTGTAAGAAAAGATTCAGTGGCTCTGCTCAGGATGGACAAAAGCAAACCAATTAGAAATGGAGAGAGAATTCCCCCTCCCTGGACTGGGAAAAGACATAGCTAGTCATTTGAGCACTGTTAACCTTTTCTGGCATTCAAGATAAGCTTCAATCTTACATGAGCAGCAAAATATATTTTCTTGTGATGGGGCATTCTTCTAATGAATGTGTGAACAGATTCAAATTACCAGCTCACTGTGTCCCCCTGTACAGCAGTCCAGTGACAAATGGCACTGTAAGGATGTGGGAAAACCCCCCAGTGTTTTTTAAGTGCTCTATTTTGAGACCAGTAAGCGCTGAGTAAACACTGGTGTGCTGGGAGCAAGCTGTGCCTGAAACATGAAACTCCTCTGAGAAAGGTCATTTGCTTCCTCTGGGTGCATCACAGGATTGCTACCAGGAACCAGCTCCAATTAAGCACAATGTGAAAAAACCTGTCCCATGTCCATCCCTCAGGGCTCATGTCCACCCCCAGCCTCCTGCCACCCTTTTTGGCTGTGTGTTCCCTGTCCCTCCCTGCTGCAGAGAAGTTGTCACCTCCTCCTAACAGACCCCTGCCTGGTTTCACACCTCCTCCTGTCTGAAGGTGTGTCTGGATTTGGAGCTCCTGTAACCTGCAAGCAGTCTCCTTGCCCCATCTGCCACCGAGAATGTCTGTCCAAAGCAGTAACAGAACCTGCCCTTGGGTCCAGAAGAGCCCAAGCTCCTCTTCTCAATACAGCCACAGCTCCCAGGACTCATCAACTGCCTCACAATGTGTTTGCAAATCTCTGTGTGTGCAGTGAAGTGAATTAGCATTACTGAAGCTAATTTATTTCTTAAAAGTTGCCAAAACAACTGTTGCAGCTCAGGCTTTCTCTGCCATAGGACTTTGGTGGGCAGGATTGTGCTGGTTCTCTTCTATGTGTTGACTCACAGGACTAACACTCCTATAATGGGGTTTTGACGTCCAAAACTACCCAGATTTGCCTGGAGCTCTGGCACCTCCGTAGCCCAGCAGCCTCATTCTTTGTCCTGTGCTCCAGTGCAAGATGTCTCTGCTGCCTTTTTATATCCAAGGACCTTGCAGAGCCGGATGTATGAACAGAGACACCCACGGTCCTCAGGATGATATTTTGCCAGGTACAGCAAGCCCAGGGTAAAGATACACAGAGATGTTTCTCTGTAAGCAGTGTGGACCCACAGCACGATGCCGTGTTTGGGCAGGAGAGAGGGAGTGTGGGTATGGTCAAAGGTTTTCAGCTTCTGATCCAGCTCCCTGCTACCTGACTTTTTGGATGCACTGCAGGCTGTTTCCCATCTCTTTTTGCTCACCCATTTGGGTCAGTCTGCAGTTCAAAGAACTTACTCTCTTACTTTAAGGACCTTTCATGTGGATGAAGTGCCTTTTTTCTGGCTGAAGCAGAAGTCCAGTGCATGCTGGCAGCAGTGCAGCTTTGTAGCAGGCAGATTTTGGGAGTCCTGACAGCAGTGCCTCCAGGTGGTCTGGCCTGTCGACATCTGCATGGTCTTTGCTGGCATGAGGGGTGCACTCCCTGTATGTGCATAGTGACAGACCTGGGTTTTCCTCCTTCAGCCTGTCCAGGGTCTCACAGGTGGGGGGTGTGAGTGCTGCATCATGGCACTGTCCTGTGCATCAGCACATTCTGTGCCTTCTGCTCCCCAGAACCATGTCAGGTAAGACCCTGATCTGTGACACTGATCTCCTTCTAGTCATGCAAACTATTGCTGACATCAGGCTAAGGCTGAGAGCACATCTGCTCAGTTCAGTGCCAGCAGCCCTTTTTCCTACTGAGTCCTTTTTGGGTCAGGGTGTTCTCTGTGTGTTGGTTTGCAGTTGCCTCTTGAGGGGACCAACCAGCCGTCCAGGGCTGAAAAGCATACAACTATGCCACAGTCCCTTTCCCTCCCTTGATTTTTGACTTCCCAGAATGCTGTTTCCAGCCCAAAGACTACTCGTCCTGCCAGCATACTCCAACACAGGCCAGGAGGCCCCACCTACCCACGGAGCTGTTCTCTGAAACACCTGTGCTCACAGACTAACCTGTGACTGCATGTCTCCTCTCACCCAGTACAGATACGAATGTTTTACTGGGCAAAACATGAAATACCATATGGTGGCCACCAGAGAGAGCACAACATGCCAAATGGCTAGGCAGAACGACTACCAGACCCCTTCTGCTGAGCTGCACTACTTTGGCCATAGGAGGTAGTTTTCCTTTGGTTTGCACATCCCTGAAGCCAAGGCAGAGGTTGGGAGCTGGAGCAGCAGGTTTGGAAGGAATCAGTTGCTTTGCTGTGCCACCACTGCTGTGCAGCGAGGTGCTGAATCAGAGGCCCTGTAAGTGATGGGACAACAAAACCAAAAATGACATGCTCAGCAGATGCCAGACTGGGGCATTCCTTCCCCCAGGAACTCCCGTGGGTCCACATGGGCAGGGCAGCCTGTCACACAGATCCAGGGCAAGTACAGCTTCCCGCTTCCCGACACCAGACTGCTCCTGCATGCTCAAAGATTTCCAGCCTGAAACTGTTGGGGAGAGGAAGTTCCGAAACAAGTATTGCTATTCAAGGAATGCAGCAGGGGGAGGAAATAATCACAGCAGAGATAAGGAGAAGTTGGTTGATTTGACAACTGGGCAAGTTCCTCTGTCTCGTGGCTTGTTTAGGATGAAACTTCAGCCCTCTCCCCTGTGCCCCTGGTGACACAGAGCTGTCTTAACATCAGCTCTGCTGATGGGGCTGGGGAGGCAGCTCTGAGGCACTTGGAAGGGAAGATGAAATGCAGCTAGAGGGGTCAGGATGGTAGAGGGGCGTCTGTTCCCATTCCACTCTGAGAATGCGCCAACATAGCTCCTCTCCTTTGCAGCCATCCACTGGGCTTCCTCTGGCTTTTTGGTCACCAGACTCTTTCAGTAAGAGCACGTGCAGGTTTCAGGTGTTTCTGTAGAAAGCAAAGTAGCTGTACTGCACTGTCACAGGGATTTGGGGGCTTATCTGCTTTTCTCCCTGTCCTGGGCTGTGTTGCTCTCAACTGCCAAAATTCCCACCAGGGAAATCCCCTCAGGGTCCAGCTCTGTTTAACATCTATCTGGACATGTGGCACTCCTCTGGCCGACTGCTGAAGGCTTTGTATAAGTGTTCTGCTGGGAAACATCTGGGGTCCAGGGTCTTGTTCTCTCCTCCCAGGGATAAAGTTGCATTGCTCTTGGCTTGGAGTTCAGGAAGAATTTGTTTGCTAAAGGCAGATGTCTGCATCCACTTTTGCTGACTCCACACTGGGGCTTTTGCACCTGAGACTTGCAGAGGGGCTGTTCTCTCCCTTACAAGAAAGGGATTTGTCAGAGCCGAGGTCGATATCCCACCATTCTTGGTGGCAGATGGGACAAAGAGACTGTGCACATCTGCAGCTTGGAAAATAAGTGATTTGAAAAAATAAGCTCACTGGCTGGACAACCTGCAGAGGTAAAGATGGACAGACAGTGCTTGGGTAGGTGGATGCAAGGCATTCACCTGGCTGTCCCCAACACACCCAAGTGATGGGGCTCATACTGTGGACACAGAAACTAAGGAAATGCCCTGAGTATTGAGAAAATACCAGGAATTAATAATTTCAGCCCTTTAAGGTGACATTACCCACCCAAAGGAATGGCTTCAGATCTGCAGTTCCATCTTGGCAGAGGTATGCTCAGTTTTGCTTGTCCACTGTGTGCCATTTGAGAGTACTTCTTACACTGATCATTTTAACTCACTGCTTTTCTGAACTTGCCCAGCACTTTTATCTCTTATAAAACACTTGTGAGGATCTATAAAAGGCAGCTGGCATGGAGTCATTCTTCCTGAGTCCAGCCAGTGTCCAGCTCTGCAGCCTGAGCCCTGGCTTATAGTCTTGTTGCAGCATAGAGACACAGAAGTTTCCTTTAGAGTGGTCAATGCCTCCTCTCCAGAGATATACCCAGTGTGAGGGAGGAGCACAGCAGACACTTAATTGACCCGAGGCTAGAGGGGACTATTATAGCCTTCTCCCTTTTGCTGCACTGTACCTCTGAACAGGGCTCAGAGACACTCTTTCCCTCTTGGATGTGCAGCACAAGGGTAATTTTTGTAGCACTCCTTGCTAATTTCTGCACTTCTTTGAATATGCATGTGTCCTTCTTCCTCTGGAAAGACAGACAGCAATCAAGTACTTTGCCTACAAGGGCTGTGCACAGAAGCAAAAGCTGCCTGTTTCTAATGCTGTTACCTGCTTTCTAATGCTGTTACCCACTTTCTTACAGCTGGGGGTTGCATTACCCTCATCAACTGCAGCACAGAGAGCTCATGGTGTTACCGACATATACACTTCAGTCTCTCTGGAACACTGCTTTTCAAGGCAGATCTCACATCTGACATTCTTTCTGTAATTTATTAAAGTTTATTTCACCGAACTGTAATGACTTGGTTCGATCCAGAGCCTCCTGGAGCAGAGATGTCATTTGCCATGCCACCACGTTTCTGCCATCTGCAAACTTCTTAAAGGTTTTGTAACAGTTACTTTTTGAAAGGTCGCCAGACCATTTTTAAACTCTTGTTTCATTTGTATAAGGCATGGGTCTTACCGAAGCATCATGTGATGTTAGGTGAAAAAATGCTTTGAGGAAATCCAATTATATAACAGAAACGCCATTCCCTTTATTGGATTGAAGCAGTAATCCCGTACTCCTTGCTTTTTATTCTTTTGTGTTGTTTTTATTTTGTTTTGGTTTGGTTTTTGTTTTAAGAAAGAAAAATAGAAGAAAACAAGTTTATTTGACAGTCCTGTGCCTCATGGGTGACTGTGGTAGCGATCTTCAGCCTCTTTGTTGATCCTGAGTATCAAACCAACATTTGTATAAGCTGCTATCTGTTCCCTTACCCTTACGTCTTCTGTCTTCATGGATATCCTGTGCTGGTTGTGGTTGCTATTCTGCAAGGAAAACATTGACTGGATGGAGAGTACATGGGTGCAGGAGGACCTGCAGCAACACGTTGTAGGAGCAGCCACAGGGCAGGCAGTCATGGATGCTGTCTGCATTAGCTGACTACAGCTTCCAGTTGCTTTCCAGACCACTCCAACCCCCAGGATGGTCTCAAATATTTGACAGCCTAAAGCAGGATATACTGAAGCCATTAAAAACTGTGTTTAGAAGACAAGACGTAAAGCATCCTGATAAAGAGATAAAGAGCAGTGACTATTTCTTAGTGGTTCCCAGAAGAGGAGCAGGGATGAAGAAGATGGAGAGACAAGAGACCATAGTCACCATCAGCTCCTAACTGGTACCAAAAGTCAAGACTCAAAAGCAGCACACATTTCCTGAGGTAACAACACAGGAGCCATCATAAGGCCTCAGTAGTGAGTGTCCCTTTAACTTTGCATCAGCATTCACTGTCTCTGGACAGACTGCTTGCATTCTGGTGCTTTCATCCTGGGCAGACCACTCAGATGCTCTCAGCTTGAAAATCCTTGTGAGTAAGGGGCAACTGGCTTCGTTTCAAAATAAGTACTCCCTCTTCCCAACAAGTCCAACAGTGAGCTTAGCTGTGTTGCTGCAAGATGAGCTTTTGCTCTGAGATTTCGGATTTGCTTTTTTGCCATCTGCTACTGTCACCTGGGGCTGCAGGAGGAAGGACATTGCTGCTGCTGGTAACAGTCTCAGCCTTTACACCGAAACAGTGGATGCTCAGCATACCAAGACCCTGTTGTGGCCTGTTATACGTGCTGCCAGCTCCTCAGGAGTGCCTGGTGTGTGAACTGGCCTGTGGTGCCAGGTGTCTCTTGCTATTAATGTGTGAAGTAAGCAGATAGCAGCAGGGGCCTTGAGAGTTTTGGAACAGGCCAGAAGCAGAGGCCCCAGGACTATAAATAACTCACTGGCAGTGGGTTAGGTGTGCAGCCTCAAAAGCTGGGCAAAGCCTGTGTTAAGTATTCCAAAGAAAAGCAGCAGCAGCTGAGCAGTGAGAAACACATCTGAGCAACAGGGTCAGGCACCTGCTGCGGTCTGGGACAGCAGCACGGGCCAGTGAGCGCAGGAAAGGAGGTGCAGGACAAGGGCTAACAACTGTCTAGAAGCTCAGACAGCTTGAAGAAGTGCCAGGATGCTGAATGAGGTGGGATTCTGGGGGCTTCTGTGCCACAGCTGTGGGGCTGTGGACAGCTTTGCTCCACACATCTCTGCTCTCCTGGACCATGTGCAGCTGAGGTTGGAACGGAGCTTTGGAGATGATCTGGTCCAAGCCCCATGCTCCAGCAAGGCCACACAGAGCCAATCACCCAGGACATGTCCAGATGGCATTTGAACATCTCTGAGGATGGACAATCCCATTGTCTGCCAGGTGCAGAGCCCTTTTCAGCTGGCAGGAGCGGGTGCATGGTGCCATGAGTGTGTCTGAGCATAGCTTTTTGTGCCCGTCTCATGCTCCAGTTCTCGACGGGTTTAATCCATATGTGTCAATGTGGCTGACCATGATTTTGGGCAGTACTATAATTAGCACCTGTGGCACAGAGCACTCCCTAGCAAAATGCTTCAAAGGTGGGCCAGTGGCAGTGGTTAAGGCATGCTGATTTTCAAAGCAGCTGGTTTTGCAGAGAGCAGACTCTCAGGCAGAGAGTCACATCAGCCAGTCACAGCCTTGCTGCTTGCAGTGGCCAACACTGACCCTGATATGCATTTACATGTTAAAGGCCCTCACCACCTCTGCCATCAGATGTCATCTTGTCCACCAGAAACTGTCATGGCAGTGAGATCACAACTTGGAGGGCTGTTGAGTAGATATGAGAAATCCCAGTTTCCATTCCCGTTTCTGTATTGCCTGGGCAATCCTTGCTACATCAACAAGGTGTGCTGAGACCTTGTTTCTCCAGGATTCTTGCTAAGTACCACAATGTTCATGTAAGTTAGAGGTAATCAAAACACAGTCAATTGCTGACTCTGTAATTGTGTTTTCTAAGGGTGTGATGGTGGTTTAGAATGGTTACAGCAGGAAAGATCTCTTGAAGGCTCTTGCTCAATTCCTTTACTCAAACCTAGTGTAAATCTGAATTCATAATTTTATCTTCACTCAGGGGTTTGTCCAGTTGAAGTGAAAGATGTAGTCTTCATCCTCCTATTGCTTCAGAGACATCCAACTTGTCCCCTTAGCTTTGTGCTCCCTTGTAGAACTCCTGCTTAGACCTATGTTTGGAAAACCACCCAGGCCTGGTAAATATATGAGGCAAACTTCTAGCAACTGGGTGAGAAAGCAAATTTTAGAGACACAGGCAGAACGTCAGTGTTTTCCACCTGAAATGAGCAAGGCTTGGCCATTCTGAGAACATCAGATGTTATCTACCTGAACTTGTGCAAAGAGTTTGACACAGTCTCACTTGTGCGAGAGTTTGACATCTCTCAAAACCGGAGAAACATGGATGCCCCAGTCCTGGAAGTGCTCAGAGTCAGGTTGGATGGGGCTTTGAGCAATCTGCACTAGGGGAAGGTGTCCCTGCCCATGCCAGGGAAGTTAGAATTAGATGGTCTTTAAAGGTCCTTTTCAACCCCAGCCATTCTATGCTTCTGTGACATTCTGAGGCTGCCTCTGTGGACTCGTTTCAACAACACACCCCACCTCACCTGTGCCACTCATTCCTTACACAGCCTTTGCACTTCCTTGTGTCAAGCACATCCCCAGGCATTGAGGACTGATGAGTGGATGCATTAAATTCATGAAGACCCCAGTGCCAGGGCTGACCTCCTCTCAGGAACACATCAGCTCTGGTCATACTACAGTCAGAAAGACAAAGAAATTTGGACCACAAGCAGAAGAATGATCTCTTTTCCCTTCAATACAGATTTTTTCCCATCCTGTTTTCTTCTCTGGTACATCTCACTCTTCCTTGGGTGCATGTATCTCTGACAGTATTTCTGGAAAGGGGAAGAATAGTTATGCTGCAGAGACATCTTCTCCCACATTGCTGGAACACATGGTGCTCTGGAGTGCTGTGACCTCAGACCCCAGACCCCCTTCGTCAGTGGTGCTCTTTCCTGTGAAGACTTGTCTGCACATTTCCCTTAGAGGGGTCACTAAGTTCCATGGGAGAGAGATACAGTGGCTATGATTTTTTTTCCCATTAAGAAAAAAACCAAAAAAAAAACCAAAAAAAAAAACCAAACCCCTTTATGTTCTAGCTGTATTTTTGGAAAGAAAACGGAGGCATTTGCTAGGTGGGGTGTTGCTGGAGGGGTGACTTTTCAAACTCTGTTTCATATAGAAATCTACCAATGTTTTGCATTTTTTGACTAAGTTGTTTCTCTCCCTCTTGAGAGAAAGTTGGAGGATGTAAAAAAAAACCCGTGGTCAGTGAGCTCTTAATGTGATTTTCTACGTGCCAATAGTCAGCAGCACCTCCTCATGCGCCCAGATATGAGCTCAACAGGTTTGCCAGCTCTGGATGAGGACACAGCCTTGGAAAGTTTCACAGCTCCTCCCTTTCTCTCCTGCAGCACAGCAGATGGTCACAGTGTAAACACCTTGCCAAGTTCTGATTAGTAAAATATGGTGTAAAGCAGGTTTGGAAAGCACATGCAGCCATGCAACTCCCTGCTCTTTCCTTGGAAGGGCTCTGCAGACTTCTCCAGGCTTGTTGGCATTGTCCATGACCTTATTGCAGCAGTGTCCCTTCACACAGGGACTGCACTCCCGCTGCTCTGCTGGCTCTGGCTTGGAGCTCCCGAGGGGCTGGTTTATTGCAGCTTGGTTTGTTGCAGTTTGGTTTGTTGCAGTTGCTGGTTTATTACAGCCCACGGACCACTGATCAACCCTTGAAACCTGCCAAGCTGTCACCTCGGCATGCTGTCCCAGGACTGCATCACCCTCCTTGGGAAGGGTTTTTTCAGAGTGTTCATCCTTAATATCCCAAGGCTTCCCTTCTGCAGGAAATTTGGGAATTTCACTGGAAGTCCTGCTTGACTAAAAAGAGCACTTCTTGTAGCAAAATAATAAATAAAAAACAAACAAACCAACCAACCAACCAAACAAAATCAACAAAAAACCACCAACAAAACCAACAAAGCAGCATGTTAGAATGGGAAATATGATAGCAAAAGAATGTAGTAAACATTGCTTGCTTGGGTACTTAGAGGTGGTATTGAGCATGGCCAAGTTTCACCTACAACTCAGACTACAAAGGATCATTGAAGGTAGTGCAACAGGACACTACGGGTATTCTAGAAGTTGGGGGAGATGCACATCCACCGACAGATGAGGAAACACTGTGGTGCTGGACAATATGGAAGAAACCACAACCATCAATGGATTTTTGTAGCATCTTCAGAGGCAGAGCCGGCTCCCAGATCTCTGCATTCACCAGCTTGGTTTTGGAAGTAGGTGGGAAAACCAAACGTGAGGCTTAAGGACTGGTTAAAGAATAGAATAGATGACACTAACCCAGATGAGTTATCAGTTCATGTCAATGAAGCTGCTGTCAGCCATGGTGGAATATCATGGCAAATGGGAAAAGGCTGAATGAAAAACCTAACATGATGCCCACCTTTAGGGAGGGCAAGGAGGAAGATATGTGAAACAGCAGTAGTACCTCCATCCTTGTGTAGTAATTACAAAATGTAATTACAAAATTATTATGAGCAAAACTTCCATCCTTGGAAAAATCATGGAGCAAGAATTCTTGGAAATAATTTTCATGCATGTGAGAGGCAGGAAGGTAATCAGGAAAAAGTCCACTGTTCCAGCCTTTGAATTTAACCCAAATCCTTTATTTTCCCCACTTAGCTCATCACTGCAAAGTCTAGTGCAGACTTGGGAAGTCAAGTCACCATTGACTATACAGAGATTTTTGTGCAGTCCTCTTCACTGCTGGTAGTTATATTTAGAGCAGTGGATGGATAAGGCAAACAGGCTCCAGGAGTGAGGTTGCTGCCTTGGGCTGACAGAAAATAGAGGTGTCACAGGAGTGCATTGTCCCTGAGTATGTAGACATCCTGCGCATTGGATGTAGTCAAATAAGAACAGATCCATCAATCAGCAGTGCTGTGCTAAGACACAAAGCAAGAACAAAGGACAAACACACCTACTTCAGACTCCTTCCAACCAGGTGAAAAGGTTTAGCAAACTCCCGCTTAGAACTTTCCTTCCTTTTAACAGCAGCTCCTTTTTTGTTGTGGGTTTTTGGCTCTTTTTTCCCCCTGTGGGGTGGAGAACAGTAAAGTGTAGCAGGGTAATCATGTGGGATAAATGTAAGAAATCTTTGCTCCCTCACCCTGGCTCTTGGTAGGCAGGTAGAGCATGAGGTGGAGAAAGCTCTGCTAAAGCAGAAAGCAAGCTCTGGAGCTTTGGTCTCACAGCAGGAGTCATGGGATCCTTTACCAGCCACAAGCTGATCTGGTCCAGAGAAGCCTTGGTAACTAGTGGGGAGAAGGGCGAAATCCTGGTGACACTTCTCAGCTGCTGCTTTCAGCAACGGACAAAATTTCCACACATGGTTTCTTTCAGCCACTGAGCCTCACCCACTCAGGGTGTAGAGAGGAGGAATAGCTCAATACTCTGAGGGCAGAAGTATTCTGTCCACAGAATACGCCTACCATTTGCAGGAAGAAGTGGAAGGTTGCTCTTAGACTATTTTTCTGCCTGTGGATGCCAAACTTGGAAGCATGAAAAGGTAACACCCATGACTCCTTGCAACATTTCACGGCTGGAGAGTCAACAGAAGATGCAACAGGAACCACCAAGCCTGCTGCAGCACCGCAGTTTGCTGGCCAGTTTCCTTGTAGTGATGGTCCTGCATTGTCCCAAAGCCCTAGGAGGCAGTTGTGAAGGGACAAAACAAGCAGGGACACTGCTCTCTTCCAGATCCCTGACTCAATATGGTCTTCAGAGCATGCCTGCAAACAACTGCAGGAGCTTGGAGATGTCCTGCCCACTGTGCCAGCCTGGGCCCAGAGGCTGGTACTCAGTCTCAGCTGGAAACAAGCCCACCTTTCCCTGGAGAGCACTGGGAAGCTCATGCCTAGCCTTAGCCACAGTCTGGCCAGAAAGATCTCTTCCGCAGAAACTGTTTTTGTGAGAAATTGCCAAGGAACACAGGCAAATGTTTACTTCAGTTTCCCAGGAATTACTCCTCCATTTCCACACTCTAGCCAAACCCACAAACACTCAGGGAGCAAGCAGTGGCCTGTTCACCCAAGCAGTCACCGCCTGAGTGAGGGTTTGCATCCTCTGCCTGGTTTCAGGATGAAACATGCATGCTGTCCCCCTACCCAGATTTAGGAACCACCTTACAGTTTTCTGGTTTCACCTGGGGACTCTTAGGTCTCTAGGACTCCTAGGTGTCTCTAACAGGCAGAAATTTTGCAGCACAGAAAAATGAATTCAGGGAGTAGCCAGAGGGAGGAAAAGCTGGAGAAAGTTAGTGCAAGGAGATTAAGGCACAGGCTACTCCACCCCATGAGCTAGAAAACCACTAAGACAGAGGGGCAATCCAGAGCAGTGCTGTCAAACTTTGAAAATATTTTTATTTGACATTGATGGTAAAGAAGGCACATTGGATTACACATCCCTTGATATATAAATGATAAGAATGCAAAAGCAAAACCATCTACAGGAAACCCAAAGGCAGTCCAGTATACAAGTATCATCCTGGGGAAAAGCAGCATATCAGGACCTTCCCTCATGCTAACAAGCAGTCAGTCATCCCAAAGAATCCAAGCATTAGCGTTTCCTTTGAAGCTGTTTTTCTGGGTTTCAACCATTAGTTACAAACAGTATCACTTTGAGTGTTTTCACCCGCAGGGGAGAGGAAAAAAACACCACCCACCATAGGACACAGTCAGATTCGGCTTCGGTGCAACATGAGTGTTTGTAGATGTGGCCCCTGAAAATCCCCAGGAGAGAAATTTCATGGCCAGGTCTAGTCAAGAGCATTTAATGAGTTTGACTGATACAGAGTTTACACAGACCATGAGATCTAGAAATCACAGGTCAGCACCAAAGGGCAACACCAGCTACAAAAAGTGGCTTCAGTTCTTTACATGGCTTGTTGTTTCAGCAGTGGAAGAGAAACTACGCAGCAGCTTCTTGCACTGCTAGAATCTCCCTGCTGAAAAGGGTTTTCAGGTTTCCTGATTTTCCAGTTTCCATTTCTTCTTTCGTTCAAGGCACATGTTGTAGAAACCTTTGATCACTGCAGCCTAAAACAAGCGCTCATCCCACCTCCATGACATTGAATAATTTCAGCATACAGCCAAACAATGCGTTGTTGCACTAACTTTTTTCTAACCATCAAAGAATCTCACTGCAAGGAATGCTGCCAGCATCTCCCCCACCCACCTGATAGCAGATAGACATTACAGCTGAAGTCCCAACTTTTCAACTTACAAAAGGCTCAGCACAAAATTGAGGTGCTCTCTGCAAAGACATGGCATTTTCAAGTGCAGCCTTGATAAATATTTGGTTATCTGCTGCTACCTGTGGAAGTGGAGCTCTCCTTTTTAAGGTAGCTTTGAAAAAAAATTTAAAAACAATCCTCTCCTGTGTCTATATTAGGGCTACAAACTACACCCATGTCAAAGTTTTACAGGAAGACTTTTCACCTGATTTCTGTAAAACACGTCTCGTACTCCCTTGCATCTTTATGATCTGGAGCCTGATCTGCCATAAAGACTACTGTATTGTTTAGGGTTTTTTAAAATATTCAATAAGAACAAGGAATAAGCTCTCAACCACAAGCCTCCTTCCTTGCACTTTGCTCCTGCTCCATGCAAGGCCATCTTTCCACACCTCCCACCATGACTGGAGCAGCAAGTCTAGCCAGACAGAGCGTTGAACCAAAGGAAATGAAGAGTTCTCCAACGTGAGACTGAAAAGGCATCTAGTAATTAAAGTCCCTATGCATCCTGTGAGCCACTGCTGGCCTAAGAAGAAATGCACTGTTCCCTGATCCCTGCAGGATCCCACCCCTGCAGTGCAAGGGTTCAGCAAAACCTTCAGGTCTCAAAAAATGTAACAAAAAAACAAACTAAACCAAACAAAGGGAAAAAAAAAAAAAAAAAAAAAAGGCAGTGCTGAAGTTGATCCCCAATACAAGAAGCGTCCCTGATTTTAACAGCCTTCAGCACAGGCCAAGGAAGTGCAAATTGCTGTGGTCAGAGCTGGTGGCAAAGGACTCACCAGAAGGAATTCAGTTCTGAGTTCTGGCGAAGAGCTTTAAATCACTTAAACCAGCTCCCTGGGTGTCAGCGCTTGAGGCTTTCACACACGGCTGGGGGAGGAAAAGCAGGGTTGGTACAGGTGGTGCCCTGGTGCACTGACAGAAAACAGAACTGCAGAATGTGCATGCCCCTCAAGCCTGAGACAATCAGAAGGCAGGTTCCAGATAGAGGACACACATTGCAAACAGGCTTTAGGCAAAGAAAAATCATTTGGATGTCAGCCCTGCTGTGAAAATCTCAGCACCGCAGGAGATTTAATAGACAAATACACAGAGCAAACAAAATACATGGCTTATATATAATGACGCACATAAAAAGCCTACTAGTCTAAAGATAAAGGAGGCTTTGAATCACATCCTGTTACGCTGCACCCTACTTTAATCTGGTATTAAATATACTGCTGATGATACACAAATTACTTTTAAAAGTTATTAAAATGCTACAACAACAAAAGTAATAAAAGATTTCAAGTTTTATGCACAACCTTGCAAGAGAACATTTTGGTTTTAGCTTCAGACAATGCTTAAATGGCGTGGTAACTTCCTACCACTGCTAACAAGTGTTAGCAAATGTTAAGGCCATAATTTATTTGTGCAATTAAATTAATCTTTATTTCATGGGGGGAAAAAAAAAACCCAAAAGACAAATCCACACCACAAACCCCTCTCTGAACTCCTCCATCCCCCCCCCCAAAAATTCCCAGGTCGTGTTGTGCTGAAGCAAATAATCTCTATCATATCCAGAAGTAAGGTTATCTGAAGCCAGCAGTTTTAGAGAGGTCATCTCTATTGCTTCCCACCCTATGCAGGGAGCTTACCCACAAATTCTGGCAAACTGTCTCAACTCACTCAAAGCCTCCTTTGAGATTAAAAGAAATAATGACATTCATTGAATCCAGACTTGATTGTTCAACACCTGCTCTGTACATAGAGGAGATGTTTGTTTTGGTCACTCTGAGAAAAAAAGTTGTATTTTGCTGTCTCCATTAAAAAAAAAAAATCTAATGCAAAGCGTAAACTTGGACAATTTTAGCAGCATTTTACAGTCCTTCATAAAGTAAAATCAGGAATGAATGAAAAAGAATGCCTGCACACACCTCATTCAAAATACCAAATATCATGGGCAGTAACTGTTAATGTAGCACAGTCATAATCAGAAAAATTTGAGTCCAGCAATTAATTCAACACGGGGAGTACTGCAGCAAATAGATCAGATTCAACATTTTCTGGCAAAGTAACTATTTACAACTCGTATGTACACCTTCTGGACTTAGAAAACAACGGAGAGCTAGAAAGTTGTGTGAAGTCAAGTTTAAATTTTTATAATAAAAAAAATTTTAAAAAGCACTTGTCCAACTAATTTGGAGACACTTTGGCATGCCAAAAGAGGCCTTTGTTTGGTTTTTTTTTTTTTTTGGTTCACTGCAGCTTTTATAAAACCAGCACATATAATGCATCAGTGAGGCCAGATATCCTGGGCAATATAGGCAAGTCTTCGGCAAGTCTCTGTGGTGTCTCTGATGTTAGCTATTGGGAGAGCCAATATCCACTGTGATCTTTGTATACAGAGGGTACTTGTCAGTTCTTAAAACCTTGTAGGAGAGTGTATTTAAGCCATCAGAATTCATTGTCTCCCGTGTGTGAGCAATTCGGTCAAACCTGCAGGAGGGAAAGAAAAAAAAGTGGGGGAGAGGGTGGAGACAACAAGGAAAGAAAGGAAAAATGTTTAAAAGATCTGATCTTTGCATGCCTCTCAGGCAGCATCGCAGGTGTTTCAAGAAAAACCTGAGTGTCAGTGCCATAAACTCCCAGATTTGCCCAGCCTGAGCAATGGGCCAGTGCATCCCTATGGGGTCAAATTTTAGCTAGGAAGGAGCAGCCAAGCTTTTAAATCCCACAGGTCCTTTCCCAGCTCTGCAGAGCAGAAAAGAGGTTTACAGAGCAGAGGTTTATACCCCAAAGACAGGCTGGAAACAATTGCTCAGAATCTAATTTTCGGCATTTAAGAAATAAAAAAAAAGACGAGAGGCCTTCATGCCACAGTGCCATGTTGGGGAAAAGGTCTACAAACATAATAAACTGGCAAGGGGAAGGTCCTAGCTTACAGAGCAGGAGCAGAGAGCTCAGTCAGTGAGGACATGGCTGCAGCCTTTCCACACTGGACCTTTGTGCCCAGCAAAGAGAAAGACAAGCAGTCAGAGCAGCAGGGGCAGGAGGCACCCCTACACCTGCTGTGGGCAAGGGCGAGACACACCTCTCGGGGTTGGGCTCATTCTTCCTGTCCCGGGAATGCCGGATCATTCTGCACTTCCCAATGACCGCATCCGGACGGGATATCCCCATGCCTTTAAACACCAGCCTGTAGAAAGCGAGTACATTAAACACCCAAAGGATGTGGGATGCTTTGCCACACCTTCCACAAACAACCATTGGTTTTACCTACTTTGTTGGTTTTTTTTTTGAGGGGGGATGTTACTAAAGCACTTCCAAGCTTGCTGACAGAAGGAAGGAAAGCCAGTCCTTTCCCACAGACACTATCTATTGTGTGCAGGAGAGACCTCCCTCTGCCAACGCCAAGACAGCTCACCACACCCTCACTCACACCTCGTCTCCTCCAAACAACACCCAACACCCACATTGACCCTGGTCCAGGCTGTAGACTCGAATTCGAGTGGGAGTCATCTAGTTTTTAACGCATCTGGACGGGAGCCAGAGGAGCACTAATTTCTTGTGATGTGAAAGCTGCAGCGTTGGGGGAAACCGAGGTGAAAGGCGGTGAAACAGCATAAAGGAGACACATGGTCGGAGTCACAGTGGCCCCAGCTGGGACCTACTGCGTGAGGGGCAGCCCACCTTTGTTTGCATGCTCTCTACAAAGCACCTGCAGAGTTTTTTCATGGATATCAGTGCTGAAAAATACTTGATTTCTTGCTTGCCTCTCCCTTTTCACTTCTTTCTAGCATCTTCTGTTCCTCAAAACCCAAGTGCCCCAAAAAGAAAGGACTGCCACCTTGCTCTGAATGCCCTACTGGAAAGCTGTCCCTTTCTTCTTTTTTTAAAAAAAGTGCAAAACCTCAGGAAGGTACAATCTTTTTTTAAACACCTTTCCTGAAGCCTAGAAGAGCTCAGAAACCCCAGGGAAAAGATCACAGAGTGGTTTTGATACTGAGAAACATAAAGAAGGCCTCCAAATACAAGCCATTCATGATGATTTCTCTCAGTGAATGCTGAGATATGTGAAGCTGTAAGGTAGCATATTCATCCTCGCCCTGGTTTGCCCTTTGAGAACACCTTTGCCCCCTCCTGCACTTCTGAACCTTGCTCAGCTTACTTCCAGTCATGCTCAAATGGCTCACAGCATTATACAGACAGCTTGACAAATGGAACTCTCCTGGGAACAAAGGGATCTGCTACAAGGCTGCAGACCCAAATAAATCTTGCGTTGGGCAAGGTGGGTGAAGCTCTCATCCACCTTCAGCTGCATGTCCTGAATTCTCTTCTTTGAGCCAGTGCTGGGAGACCCAGAAGTACACCTCTTCAGCCAGTGCACTGCTGTGGATCCTGGTGAGGCTATAGGGAGCATGAACAACGGCAGGGGGAGGGGAGAGGGGTGTGACTTTTCCAACTAGAGCCCCTCCCCACTGCACCTTGAGAGCTGAGAAATGGGGTGCCAGCACCAGCAGGAACCTGCTCTCACTGAGCCAGTAGGCTGCCCACACATCACCTTCACCTCCTGCCTGGAGACACCCCATGTTCCCCCACACCCAGGTGAAACCAGCAGGTCTATGTTCATTCTCACCCTGGATGCACCCCAGGGTGCCAAGGAGGAAAAATTCTTTACCTGTTATAAATGTCATCATCTTCACCACCCCAGCCCCAGTAATTGTTTGGGAACCCATTGATCTTTGTGAACTGCTCTTTGCTCAGGGCAGACACACCTCCAAAGTACTGATTGTAAGGCAACCTGGAAGCAGAGAAAAGAGCACATTAGAGGAGAAGAGGTGTTAGCCAAGGGGCAGCCTGTCTGCCTGAGAAGGGCTTGCTGCTGCCCTTCACCCAGCCCACACACAGCTGACTCCCACTGCAAGGCACCTTCCCCCCACAGGCAGCAGCCACGTGCTGTGGTACTCTGGACTCAGCTGAAGGAGAGGGAACTGGTGGGCTCAGTCCCAAATATATCTGAGAAGTATTTGGCAACTGGAAGTAGCTGCAGCCTTTTGCTAAGCAGTACACTGTCCTCAAAGGACAGGCCAAAATGCATATCACCTCACCAAAGGTGACATGAATGCCACAGGAGTGGCAAGAGCTCAGACAGACATTGGATATGCCACAGAGCCTTCTCCTCCTGCAGCTCTACCGCTCACCTCCACACTCCTCAGCACCCCAAAAGGAAGCCTGCAGCCCAAAACAGAGCTGGCAGTGTGACCTTGCACACAGAAAGCCAACCCCATTTCAGCTCCCACCTGAAATGGGACAATTTACCAGGAGACTGGAGACAGATGAAATTCAGACCCAGAGCATAAGGAGAGGGTCCACACAGGGATCACCAGGACATAGTACAGACCTGTCTTTAACAAGCAGAGAAATCCCCAGGGCCACGCATTTCTGTTTTAAGTTTCACCTCCGTGCAAGAAAGAACTGCATCTGCTGCAGTGCCAGTGGCAGTCCTGCTTGGAGCAGGGCTTGGGTCTGGCGTGGAGACATGCAGAGACCCTGCCAACACCACCACTGCTGTAGCTTTAGCACTACTGGCCGCCACAGGGTCATGACCAGCCTTCACTTTATAGGTGAGTTTTAAATTCCTCCTTGGGGATTTGGGACAGGGGGAAAAACCCCCAAACCAACTAAAACTGAAAGGAAAAGCAAGATAGGTTTTTGTTCAGAACAGCTTGCTAAACCTAAATGTAAGCTGCAAGAAGTTTCTCTCTGTGCTGCTCTCATGTACCAGGTCAGGTCTCTCAGCAGCATAAAACCAAACAGGCAAAAAATTTTTTTCTTGCTCTTAAAATAGTGTCTGATGCAGTCTTGTTAAAGCTGCACATAATTCTCGCTGTGTGAGAGTGTCTCACTTTTCAGACTGGGTGGAAACACTAGCTGTCTTCCAGCTTCCAGGCTGAAACACAAGAAGGGATATGTGGGCATCTGCTAAACGAAGGCTGCTTGGCTCTTCCTCACCCTTCGTTTCACCTTCCAAAGCTGTGAATTTTAATAAACTGCTCAGCTGCATTTCTCCTCCTTCCTCCCCTGCAGCCACCCGCTCCCTGCAGGGCCGTGCACGTTAAGACAGGCTTTTGGGAGAGATGCTTTCCCATGCTTTCAGTGGTGGGCGGGGATGTGTAACACTGCGCCTGCCCTGCTAGGCTGGCAGTGCTATTAGGAAACAGATGCCAGTCCAAAAGGCCTCTCACCGAAATCCAAATTTATCCATGGATACAGAGAGGTGCCGTGGCTGGCTGTAACATTTGTAGGTGTTCCTGTCATCCATTGGGATGAGGTCCACATCGCTAAACACAAAGCAATCATAGTCATACTCCTTCAAGGCCTCTGCAAATCCAATATTCAGCAGTTTAGCACGGTTAAATTCTTCTTCTCCATCCTAATATGAAAAAAAATAAAAACAGTTAAGTGACTTGGATTTGACAGTTGACAGCAGCAGTTTTTTACCTGTTGCCAGAGGCCGGTGTTGCTGCAGAGGGCTGACATGCCCTGATGACAGACTGAGCTTGAGCCCAAACACTGCCCTTGAACACCCATGCCATGTTTGCAGCAGACCTCCAGTGACCCCAAATGCTGCCTGTGGGACAATGACACTTGGGACAGCTGCAAACCATGGGGGCAGGAAAAACAGCTGAGGAAAGGCTGGACTCAGCTCAGCTCCCATCTCTTGGTGGGAGTCCCCAGGAGGGCAGGTTTGATACGATGGTAAGCAGTCCCTATGTCCCGCTCCATGCACAGGCATTTAAGGACTGAATTTTCTTATACAGGGCAAGCAGGTGGGGCTTCCTGGAGCGGCAGAGAAAAGCAAAAAGAGGTGAGCTCCTCTGGAAGAAGGGACTCTTGCTACAAAGAGAAACATGGGCAGTGCTTTAACTTACAGCCATGACAAGGACCATGGACCAAAATCCTGCTGTGGCCAGGATGTCAGCACCCTCCTCCTAAGCCCTGCCACAACATGGCTGTGAGACTGTGGCACAGCCACTGCTGAGCAACACACCAGACCTGACATGCAAAGCACGAGATGGCACCAGGAGCCAAGGTCTGATGCTTTGCTGCTCACCTCTGACCCTCTGCCAAGCCATGAACAGGAGCAGGCTGTTCCCTGGGCCCTGGGCAGCAGGTTTGGCACATGGCTGTGACACACAGCCTTGGTTGTGGCATGGCAGGCCAGCACGAGCTGCTTCCTGAAAGGGCTGCAGCTCCAGAGGTGGATGCTGCCGCTGCTGCAGTGGCACATCCCTTTCTTTGGTGCTCTTCCACCACCGTTCATCTGACCTGGGGGCCTTGACAGATGGGGGAAAATGCAATCAGGAAGGCTCTCACCATGATGGGAAAAGAGCTGACACTACAGCAGGGCATATTGATCCCAGGGCAAGCACAGCTAATTAAGGGACTGGCAAAAAGCAGGGCAGGAAAATCTCTACTTTCCTCCCCAAGTAATGAAGCACCTGAGGAGAACCTGTTCGGCCTTTTTCAGGCAAAAACATTTCCAAAGCACATGTGGATTTGAGCACAAGTACATGCTTGCAAATTGCTGAGGACTCTACTTTTTAGCTAAAAGATCGTACCAAAACCCCAAGAATACTGGTGGTTTGAGAGTAAGGATTTCCAGTCGAAGACCCCACTCTGCAGCAGCAGCTTCAAACCCAAACCCTGCACAAGGGATAAGAGCAGGTAGAAAGAAATTCATAGGGCATCACTCAAAGAGACTGAAGGTTTTTGCCAGCATGGAAACCAAGACTGCCAAATCCATTCCACTCTAGGTCCTCCACACTCTCTGAGCAGTGTAAAAACAAAGGACACTGTGCCAGCTGCCCCCCCACCCTGCACTACCCACACCTAACATGGGATGCAAATCAAGGATGGATAAAATACTGTGCCCAAGGAGCAGCAGCTTGAAACACCATACTCTTTGTAACAACTTTATCTGGCTAATAAGCAATCATTTTGGTAACTATTTAATCCAGACTAATTAACAGATCTGCTGCTGAAGAGCCAATGGAGGTTCTTGAAACAGCCCCAAGTATATTCCAGATGAAGGTTTTAAAAGTGCAAGTGTCAAACCAGTTCTCAAAAGCATTCCTCACCTGCCTTGGGCATAAATGACTTCACAGGGAGGAGTAAGCTTTCATGGAAGAGGATCTGAGCAAATTCTCAGCATCCTCACCCAAAACAAAAGGGTTCACACAACAATAAGGTGGTGGGTGGATGATCATCATCATCATACATAAAGTGAGAGCAGTGAAAACTCAAGCACAGAAAATGAAGGCAAGTGGAACAAAGAGGCTGGGGAGAGGAAGCAGCTGAGATCATGAGACTGGAGGGTTTTCTTTCCCCAGCAAAGGCTGCTGCCCAGCCCTGGCTGCCCAGCACTCCTCAGGTCCCACAACACCAGACCCAGGCTTGGCTCCAAGGTTCTGAGGGGGACTCGTCCTAGTGCTGGTGCAAAGTGCAATGTGCTCACATGTCAAAGCAGCTGCTGAGGCCAGTCTAGGAGAGGGGCCTCATTTCATACCCTTTGGCTGCTCTTTTCCTAATGAAATTCAAGGCAAAGGGCACCAATTTTGTTGCCATCAGAGGCTTAGCTGTAATTAAACTGTGCCTTCGGGTAGCCTCTAACTCTTCTGGATGACACATGGGGATAACAGTGCTACAAGGAGCTGTGTTTTTAAACCTCTCCCCAAAAATTCTCAAAGCACAGAGAGTTTTGCATCAAGAGCATGCAGGACCCTTCCTGCCACCTCGCCCACGGGACCCTGGCAGAGCTCACACTGAAGCTCTGTGCATGGAGAGGGACAGGGCACAGGACAAACACTTCATGTCGGCATTGCCACTCTCCTCCCAAATGGCCACACAGCTTCGCATCCAAAAGACAAGGAAGAAGGGAATCACAGCCTATACAAGAAAACAAAGAACCCTCTCCAAGCCATTTTTTACTAACTTTACAGTGAGCATGTAGCTCATGCAGCAAACTTTGCAAGGCTGTTACCAACTGTGACTGCTTGGACTGCAGGAGGCCCGTTTTCTGTCCCAGAAGGTATGTGGAGATTAAACACAATACATTGGAACAAAAAAAAAGACTGACATGAGGTTTTGTTTTTTGCAGAAGATCTGTTTCTCTACCTAAGGCAATGTGAAAGCACTGGCATGCTTGTGGTATCTGAGATTCAAATATCTCTCAAAACTCACATGCATGCTGCAATCTTTGACTGATCCTTTGACATTTTGGAAAAACAACAAAACAGACCAGAGCTGTGAAAACTTCCTTCCAGGTCAGCACAGAGCACAGTACCTGCTGGTGACCCTTGAGAAAGCAGGTAAAGCACAGCTGAAAAAACCTCCATCTCTCACCTCTAGTAGCCTAGTAGCTTGTCATCCCATGAATGCTGCTGTTTGTCACAAAGAAATGGATTAGTTTGGACTTGTTTGGACAGAGGAGCATTATCCTGAAGAGTGAGGCAGCACACAGAGGATTGCTAGTTAGACAATGCAGTCAAGCTCTAGGCATAGCCTCCATGCTCTCCTAGGCTTTCAGACAGAAAACATGTAATCCAAGCACATTTTTGCTATTTTCTTCTTCCTGACAATTTTGTCTCAATGTTCTCTTGTCCTGAAACTTAACCCACATCTGAGTTCAGTGCTGGTGCCCAGCACCTGCTTCTGGCTCTTGAATTAACTCTCTCTGTCACTCCCAGAGAAATTGCCACCTCAGTCCTGCAAGGTCTAGACTGACTCCTGCTTGCACCTGGAGGTGAATGATCAGCCTGAGCAGAACAACATCTAGGCTTTTTTACTTCCCACCCCTTACCTCAGCTGAATCTGATTTGTTCTGCCAAAGGAGGCAGGGCTTATTTCTTTTTAAGTGCTAGACAGAAAAAATGGAGGTTTTTGGAATCATTACTCAAACTAAAGGAGTTGCAAACCAGCAAGAAGCCACATATCCTGACTTTGTTCTGCCTTCCATGTCTATGCAGGAGGCAGCTTTGTGATTCTTCCTGCAGACAGCACAGATGAAATGTGGCTGCATCTCTCTCACCTGAATCCTACGCTCATCAGGTATCATGGAGGTAATGGTGAGGACGTATGTTGTATGTTTCTGGCCAACAAGGAAAGCCATCACCTCCAGCAGGAGTTTCCTAGCTAAGTCAGGGATACACTGAGTTAGCCTGAACTACACATGCAATATCCATGGGGAAGTCCTTCCTCCAGTGGACTTGACCAGGTAGAAAAAAATTTCCAGAGCCGTAGAGAGATATCAGGAGACGCTTTGGCTTTTCTCTGTCACAGAGTGTTTTGAGGCCTCAGCACAATTACACTGGGCAGTGGGAGAGAGCAGCCAGTCGAAACCTGTCTCCCCTGCCACTGCAAGGGTGAGCAGAAGCTGAGCACAATTCCCTTTGCTCACATACCTGATACCCCCTGCAAAGTAACACGAGTAAGAGTGATGCCCCAGCACACACACCCACACACACACACACACACACACCCCCAACACACACACCTCTCTGGAAAACTGCTACCAAGACACAGCAAATAGCAGCAGGGGCCAGTGGAAAATGGTTGAACAACTGCCCAGTTCCCAGGGAACTGGCTAAGCTTCCCCTTTCCCAAACTTTAGTCTGGCTGCATGGGCATTTGCATGGGCTGAAATGCAGCGAGAAGATTAATTTCTAGACCTGAGCATCCGCATGGCAATGGCAGCAGCTGCAGGAGGACACATGGATAACAGTGGGAGTGAGCAAGGCTGAGGGAGACGCTGCAAATTTGTCACTTGTGGGGCATCTATGGGCCCTGGGCAGAGCGTGCCCAGCCATGTGTCCTCATCTCAGATTTACCTGAAAAATCCTCCAACGTGCAGGGTTTGGTTTTTCTAGGGGTGGAGTGTGCAAGGTGAAACATAATACATTATTTTCCACTGGCTCCCGTTACATATCGGACATTTTACAAACATCATCCCCCTGACTTCACCCAAGCCCTACTCAGAGGCATTCAAGCACACAAGAACAGCATGGTGGAGACACAATGGACTCATGACAGAAACACGTTGTGCTGAAAGGAAGAAGTTTGACATTACCAGTGCAGCAGTAGCAGGGCTCAGCGCTCCTCTTTCTTTCTATGAGATGCGGAGCACAGAAGAGCATGTAGGCAGCGTGTAAGAACCAGATCACACAGTAATTCTCCTTGCTTCAGTGATTGCTTTGTTATAGACAGGATTAACAAGTAAAGGTAATATTTCCCCACTAGAAGGGAAAAAAAACAAAAAAAAAAACAAAAAAAAACCAAAAAACAAACAAACAAAAAAAACACCAAAAAAAAAAAAAAGGAGGGCAGATGCAAAGGGAAGGACAGACAAGAAAAAGAGAAAAGCAATTGTCAAGACAGCAGAGAAATAAGACTGTTTTCCTACTGTACTTCTGGAAGAACTAATACATTTTCTGTATCTCTCTCTATTCAGTGTTCCCACTCACTCTTGGGAGATGCATCCAGCAGTTTTACTACCACTGACCACTCCACTTCTAGACATGGCTTATTAGAGGCATGCAGAAGGAGAACGCTTATTTTACAAATCAAGTAGTCTTACATCTACTGCATATGTACCCTGTGTACTGCATTTCACTCTCACTCAAACTATGCCAAAGGGATGCACCCGAGAAAAAACACTTGCTCCAGAAACTTCTGTGAGAGTTAACTGTAAAGGACACAGCCCTAGCACTGGAGAACAGGACCACAGAAGAGGAGTGCCAGCAACACAGGTCAATGCAAGCCAGCATGCACCAGCACAGCAGCAGCAGGGACTCCAACCAGGCTTCAGACACTGCCTGCCTTGAGGGGCACCACACTGTTTTCCTCACCCTGGAACCCCCCCGATGGGGAAGCACCACCCCCGGCTGCACTGCCAGCTCCTCGCAGCGGCGGCGGCTACTCTCCCAGAAGTGATGCCCCTGACCACGGGCAGGCAGCTCTCACAGCTGGCGGGTGCCTACACCTGCCTAGGAAAGCAGCAGCCCCCACCGCAGGACCACTGCTGGATGCCACACCACCCTCCTGCTTCCGAGCTGTGCTGAGAGCAGGGAGGCACCACCTGCACCCCTGACCTGCAGGGTGTATAGCTCAGCCAGCCCCGTGGCACCAGCAGGGCAATCGCTGCATGTGCCCGAAGCACGGAGGGCTGCGGCTGGCCCTGCGCGGCTGCACCGCAGCGGCACCAGCTCTCCTTGCTTTGCATGGGATGGGATTCCTTACAGGGCTCAGTTTTAGGCCACAGCACGCTAGTCCACAAGCTGCGGAAATGCCTTGTGTTCTCAGGCCACAATGCAGTCAGATGCAGACACCCAACCATCTTGGCTGCTGTGCTGGGGAACGAGTGCTAGTTCCCCAGGAATCTCTTTTGTCCTGATCTCTGGTACCCTGGAAATGAGCAAAGCAAGAGAAATTGTAGTAATGGAGTGTCAGTTTCTCTCTCGGGATAAGGCTCCCTGTACTTTCAAGTCTGTGACGAAATTCATCGCTTCGGTGACCATTTTAAATATTCATGGTGTTTGATATGCCCAAACACACCAGCTAATCCAAGCAGAAGTTTAAGGAGTTAACACTTAAAGAAACATGTTATTTCATCTCAGTTCTTACTGAGCTGAGAAAACAGGATGAAAATACATAACCAAAAGAGAAACTGCAGTGAAATTGTCCAGAAGGTGGTCTCTGCTGAGGCTCTCAGAATTGCATCTGCCCTTTCACCCTGCAGCCTGCACAAATGCCTGCACATTTTAAGCCTTTCCAAGGGTGAACAACACTCACTTATTTAAACACCATTATGCTATAAGTTAAGACAGCTTGTCTTGAGTGCATTTTTATGGCTTTCTTTTTTTAAAAGGCAAATTGAAGACCACCAGACAGCAAAAAAAAAAAAAAAAAAAAGCCCCAAAACCAAAAACTCCAATAACTTCATCATGATTGCTTGTTTCTTGTTTATTCCCCTGAAGACAACCACTTACCTGCCCCACTGCCACAGCTTTGTTTTCTCCATCCTGACTCTGTGTGCTAACATGAACAGAAAGTGCTTGATAAAGTGAAATCCTACACATTTACGGCACATATACTACCAAACTAGGCATTAATACCAACTTGTCACCTTAAAAATCTCTGCATGCCATTCCTGCAGCACTTGGGAAAAAAGGACATTTGGAAAGAGATAATTAATTGGCTTGGGCTATCAGGAATTCTTTCCTCCTCACCAAGTGGTTTCTTTAAGCAACTCTTTGACTGAATTGCACCTGAGCAGAAGCGGGGATCTCTGGTTTTCCACCAAAGGCATTGAAGCAAAAGTTTTCTTCCTTTTCTTTTTCTTTTTTTAAGCAACTTATTCCTGCCTGCCAGCCTATTGCTTTTCAAAGAAAAGCAACCATTCCTCTATTTTAAGGGGCACAGGCAGTGTTGTGACAGCTGTGTAAAAGCTTGAATCCAGCATCTTACCTGGTTGATAACATATACTCCATAATCTAGCTGCTGCCTTTGGAGAATTGGGTGCAGGTAATAGAGCCAGTACTTCAGGTGCTCCTCTCGGTTCCTGAACGGTATGATTATTGCTACTTTCTGAAGTGCTATACAGTCCTTCGGAGCAAAACGACCTCCTGCTTTGACCTGTGGGTTTATTCTTGCCACTTCTTCCAGGTTTACATGCTGGGAGAACTCCACACGTAGTGCACCAACTGGAAGAGAGTCATAACACAGAGCAAATTAACACACACAATCTCTTTCTCTGAGCATGCGTCCTTTACACACTTTGGGGTTTTGGTTGGGTTTGGTTTCTCAGAAACAGAGCTTTTGTTCCAAACACAATCCCATCAGTGCTTGGAGATATTGAAGCTTGAACCATCCATATCCAAAGCAACCTCACACTACTAAGTCAGAGCAGACCCACAAACAATGTGTCCTCTTGGTATCAGAGCCCAAAGGAGTCACTAACACTGAGACCCACACATCCTACAGTCTGTGTGGCCAACCAAGAGCTGTGTTCCCTGGCACATGCACCACAAAACCAGCCTGAAGTACTGCCCTCTGGGCTCTCACCTACCTCAGGCAGCCCAAGAGTCAAGTACTTCAAAAATAGTTCTGCTCTCCTACCAACAAAATCACCTAGGACAGTCACATGCAAAGTGAATAAAATCCCCCTCCTGTTTTTCTTTTCTTAGAGATATTTTCAGTGTTATGAAGACATGCCACTTATTTATTAGAAGTTCTGTAATAGAAATGATAAAAAAAACCCCATATCCAGATTTGCATACAGGCTGGCAATTCCTGTAGATGGTTTCAAAGTGGCAGGTTTTGAAACTGTTGAAACAATGTGTCAAACCCAGGTTAAAAGTGAGAAGTCCAGGTGGCACCAGAGAAGCCCTTTCAGAGGCTGGCCCTTCTATTTGCTTCCAGCTGCTCCAGCACCAATGGAATGACTCACCAAGGAAAGGGCCTCTCCTGCTGCCACGTCCTGCTTCCAGCACCAGCCAGTCAACAAACTGCACTTGGCACAAACTCCGCAATGGGGGGAGGGGTTGCTGAGGTCCCCTGGCATAAGGCATAAAGCATCAACCACAAATACCAGTCTGAGGATCACCCCTTAAGGATTTGGCTGCTGTACCCTCCTATTCACACAGCCTCCTCCGTCTGGGTGTGTTTGAGCATCACGAATGCTACCACCTCACATTTGTTGCAGAGACCCCCAGGCGGGGTACCCTGCCCTGGGGCAGCCCCTTGAGAAGGAGCACAAGTGACCTACGGAGCTCAGAAAGGCAGTGGTCATCACAACCAACCTTGTGCATTCCAAAGCATGTGACTACTGAAAAAAGCAGAAATACTTCTCCAGACCCATCTCTGAACCAAACCACAGTTGCTACTAAATAACCGTGGCTCATTCCCTGGTCATTTAGAAGAAGCGACTGCAGTTTGGTTGTGCTGCTGCACTAACCTGTGCTCACTCACACTGGAGAGGACAAGCAGGAGACTGGCCAAGCTGGCAGAGGTACTCGCTGTACATCCAGAGGCAGCAGGGAAGCTTTGCTGCATAGCACCTATGTCGTGGTGGATGCAAAGGGATCTCCTGATCTCTGCATTTTGCGCTGGTTAAATGGGCAAGTTTCCCTCTCATGCGAGGAGAAGGCAGTGATTTCTCAGACTCCAGGGGCACTGGGATCAGTCTGCCCATGCCCAGCATTCCAGCAATTCCCAGCTGCACCGCTGACACCTGTGCCTGGTTCTGCACCCTCTCTGCCCCATGGTACAAGCTGGACCCTGTGGATGCTGCCCTGCAGCTGCAGGGCCAGGACCAAATCCTCTCTGTTCTGAAATCTAAATGTGGCTTGCAGGGAGAGCTCAAAAGGTGCTCTGCAGCAGGAGGAAGAGGCAAAAAATTGGAGGAACTCGGGCAGGAAGGAACACGCAGTGGAATGACTGGGACTGGGGCTCAATGGTGACAGGATCGGGGCCAGGCACCGCCATCCTTGTGCCTGTGGGACAGGAATCTATCAATGAGGCCAGAGGTGGCAGGAGGGGGAGTACATTTCGTGTCTCTGCTGAAAGTGGGGGCTGCTTCCAAACCATGGTGGAAAGCATTTTTCCAGAACAGCCTCTGGCCCCAGCCCACTTCCCCCAGCCGTCCCTGTGCCCATGAGTGTCACCTCCATTAGGAGACTGGCACTCAGAGCTAGGATGCTAGTGCTAATGCTACACTTTAGTGATTTTAAAACAGCAGAGGGCATTGCACCGGGCATGGTTCACCTAACTGGTCAAGGCCAGCAAATGGGATTATGTTGGGCATCTATGCCCGGGGACTTTACTTTCCCATCCTTCTTGCACCTGGTTGCCAGCAGCAGGACCCGCTGGGATGCTGCAGGAAGCAAAGGGGCAGAAGCAACACATCCCCTCAGTGGGCCCTGCCAGCCTAGTCCATTGCCAGGCGCTGGGTGTGGCTGCTGTCCCATCAAACAAGCCTGTTCCTGTTGGGACAAGCTGGGCTCTGTGTTCCCAGTTACTGGACTCTTCTCCCAGATGCTGCTCCCAAGAAGTGACTGTGAGCCCCATCAGACTGGAGAATGCTTTCTGGTTTAACAAACAAAGGTTCTTTTAATGTCTCGAGCCCACTCAGAGTAAGGCAGGAGGAAATGAAAGTCTGCCATTTAGGTGAACTTAGAGAGGAAATCTCCCACTGGTGACTTGTGAGCTCCAGCTGGGCAAGGACAGCCACAAGCATTTGGAACTGCAAACAGCATTTTGCTGGCCAGCATCCAGCAGCCCCCCAAGGCGAAACATAGACCACTCATCCTGCCAGCACTCACTGTTGCTTGCCTTATGGAGACTGGAACATTGGCGAGGAAAAGATGGGAGCAGACAGCATATTCATTGTAAAAAACAGCTGCAGAAGGCAGATTTAACAGTTTCATAGTCTTGAAGGGCTTTGGTGAGAAATGATCTCTGCAGCTTCAGCCTCCTGCTTAATGAAGCAGTTTTAAGGGCAGCACACCTTCTAACAAATCCTGCCCTAAGGGATGCAGCCAACACCCAGGTCAGTGAGAAGACCCCAGGCACCAGTGCCATCCATGTGCAGCAAGGCAGGCACCTCTGAGACAGGCTGGACACAAATCACTCAGTTAATACCTTCACCAAATACAAAACCAGAAAAAAATCTGAACAGGCTGTTTTGAAATACAGAACGACTAAAACAAACTCCACTTCGTAAAGCCACACAAAGCAGCAGCAACATACCACCCACTGCAAATTGACACTTTCATTTCACTTCCCAAGCAGGACAAGGCTAAAGCCAAATCCACAAACACACAGGCTTTCCAACTGGTTAAGAGAGTCACAGTTCCAACTACTAATTTAAATCATTTTCACTGAAATTTGATTACCTGGATAGCAAGCATCCCTAGGGCTGTTGTTTCCCAAGGATGTTGACTCAGGATGCAATCTGCAATGCCAAGAAAATGTGCAAAGTCCACTGCAAGAGCTGTCCCACCTGTCATAACTGTGTCCCTTTCTATGTGTAATAGGTAATCTTCCCAGTTCGATTCGCTCCATGTGAATCTTTTCTGATGCTCTTCAAGCTGACTGCCTGACACAGGAGTCACTGTATACAGAGTCCCTTCTAAAAAGACAGGCATGACAGCGCTGTGCAGACTTGTAACTCTGGTTACCCATGCAGCCTGGCATCTGTAGGCAAATGCCTGTTGGGTCCAGCATCACAAAGCTCCAACACAGCAGCTTCACGAGCCTCCACTGTGTATTTTTTTGCAAAAGAAAACCTCAAAAACATAAATAAGCAACTGTAGGAAGCTTGCAAAAGAACACAAAAGCACAGCATCACATCAGAACATTTCAGAATTTGTAAAAGGAGGCTTTAGCTGGCAGTGGCAGGGTAAGAGAAAGATACACAAAAAAAAAAAGCCACCCCACTCCTGCCCCTCCCCTCTGACCCTCAGAACCATTTCTGCTCACAGGGAAGGTGCACAGGAAAAGCCAGGGGCCATCACAAACCGGAAGCAGCTTCTCGCACAAAGCAAAAAGTGAGGCAGCTTTTTGCACAAAACAAAAAGTGATGCAGCTTTTTGCACAAAACAAAAAGCAGAGGCAGGTCAGCGCTGGAGCCCCAGGAGCCTGTCCCAGAGTGCCAGCAATTTTCCCATCCCAACTTCCCCATGGCCATGCCTATCACAACACCTAAACCTCCTGCCATCAGAGGCTGCCAGCACACAGCCTTCCTGGTGCTCATCCTGCTGAGCCAAAATGAGAGGACCCTCACACAAGCAGCCCAGAATCCACTCAGCCTGATGTTATAATAAATCTAGAGACTGCTCTAGCCTCCCTAGACCAAAGGGAGTGATCTAGGGAGGCTCCAAGGAACACTTTCCCTATACTAGAAGTGTTGGGAGAACTCAGGAAGCAATGCCTCGCAGTGTACTCGTGCATCCCAACAGGGGCTGCAAACAGGATGACACCACACTCCATCCAAGAAGGTGGGAACAGGTGATACAAAACAGGGCTGCTGCCACAAAGGGCAGCCCTGGGGGACTCAGGCAGGAGAGACTGGGGGGAACCCTATTCTTCAGGAAGGCAGTGCAGCCCTGGGAGAAGGAAATAGAAGGGAGGGAAACTAGTCTCTTGGACAAGCTTGAAGAGTGATCCAGCCATCTGAATCACCCTCCCGAGGGCTACACTGGGAAAACGAGCAAAATCCACCTGCATGCTTTAAGCCAGGCATCAATCTGACATTTAGTTTAGTGAAAATGAAAGCAAAAACAGATAGCAGCAGCTGGAAAAAGGCTCTCCCCGAACAGAGCCAAAAAGAACATTTCCATCACCCTGGCTGAGAGCTGGGCATTGCTATCCATCCACTGAGCCACACTCAGACAATCTTCATGCGTAAGGAAAGCTGGAAAATAGAAGCAGAGCTCGCAAGAGAGAAAAAAAACAAACAACCCTCTCTTTGCAGGGGCCCAACAGAAAAGGGAAGGAAGGGCCCATCAGCCACACCAAGCCTGCCTTGGCTGGGAAAAACAATATCAGCTCCACCCCAAACAATGTGAGAGCAAGTTTCCCACCCCAGGCTGTGAAGCAGGGCTGGACCCCAGCCCCACATGGCAGCTCCAGGGCAGGCAGGCAGCTGCATCACACAGTTCGTCAAAGCAGTAATTTTCTCTTAAGGTAATTAAAATAATTTCCCATCAGCTAAACTTCAGACCTGTGCCAGCAGCTTTTCAGATGGCACCAGACAGACTCAAGTCATGGCTCAGGCCCACGGTGGGGGAACAGGGCAGCCCCCATGTCCCTTGCCCACCTGGGTCTCCCAAGCAGCCACATCTTGGCATGCAACTCACGGGTCAAAGTGGCCAACTGGCTGCCAGCCCCTGCCTCTTGCTGCCTGCAGCCATTGCTCCCCTAGGAATGTTTAAAGAAAAAACTCCTTCGGTCTTTCTAGAAATATCCTAGTCACACAAAAAAAAAAAAAAAACAACAAAACAAAACAACAACAACAAAAAAAAAACAAACAAACAAACAAACAAAAAAAAAACCCAAAACAAAAAAAAACCCAAAAAAAACCCCAAAAACCTGCCCTCCCAAAGGCTGGGATACATTTCATTTGGCTGATCTACACTTGTGAAGTTGCATACCCCCACAGATGTTAGCTACACCAAGGCAATGAAACATGGGCTCATCTCCTGTCCTGGGCAGGCTTGCACATGGTCTGGCATCTGCAACTGTGGACCCCAAAGGAAAACAGGCTGAAAAAAATGAGGATGCATCACATGTGCTGGCAACATTGGGTCTGCCTGATGAACTTGGCAACTACAGCCAGAGAAAAAAATTTCTTAACCCAATCCCCAGCACTGACAGTAGCATGCAGCATCTTTAGAACAAAATAAAGAAAAGGGTAGACGGTCTTGTTGCTGGAGGGTACTTCTGGGAGAGAAGCAAAGTCTTCCCTGGTGGCTCAAATCCAGTGCACGCTCACTGAGGTGGCTTTGAACTGTCTCCCTTTGAGCCAGGCAATCTGCATGTTATTAGCTCTTCCCACCAACCACAAAATTAAATTCCAGGCTCTCTTAACAGCAAACTACAAACAAACAAAGAAACATGGATCAGAAGAAGGCTGAGCAGCCATCAGCCACAAACACCCCACTATGCAGCAGGATAGGATGTGTGGACAGGAGCCTTCCCAGGTCGAGTGGCATCTCAGACACGTCTCTGCCAGTGGCAGCCCCAAGTCATCAGGCAATCTCTGCAGCCCCTCTCCCATGCCCCATCCCATCCTGCCCGTGGCATGTGCACCTGGATTCCAGCACTGCCCCAGGGCTGGGGTGCACTCCCCAGAGAGGTGGGGGAGCGCCAGGTGCCAGTGGGGTGGGTGGAGGTGTGTCTGTCTGGCTGAAACTCTGCAAGGGCTTGTGCACCCCAAAAGTATGGATTGCTGCTGGCATCAGGGAGCGCAGGAGGTGAAGACAGCAGGAGGGCATTGCATGCCTGGAGAGACGGCTGCTGCTTCGTGGGCTGCCCTGGAGCACAAAGGTTCGGGGAGCCCATCCCAAAAAGGCCTTTACAGGCCACTTCCAGATTCAGCAGGACAGGTTTGCAGGTAACTTGTCTCTTTGCCCTCAAAGCAAATCCAGTGACACCACAGCTGGGGGAGGTGACAAAAGCAAATCTCTTTCAGACAAACATATGCAAAAGCTTGAGGACTGCCCCAGCTCCCTGCAGTTCAGCAGCAGCTGGAAGCCTGCTGGAAAGGCTGTTTGCCATGCCTCTGGTCATGGCCACTCCTCAGTGAAATTAGCACCTGCACTGTAAATGCAGTCCACACCTGGCTCACCAGGCACCTGTCCTTGTAGGCAGGGGCTGCACAAAAACACCCACTGATCCAGTGGGGACAGGCTGAGCAACAAGACCTTCTCCAGCCCAGAGAAATAGGAGCAAGCTGAACATTGACACTGCTCCATCCACATGCCCCAACACACCAAACCTTTGGCCCCCTCACTGCAGTATTGCTGTGGACTGCCTGGGTTTGTCCCCAAAACCAAATCCCCCTTCTGCCCTGCATAGGAGGGTGTGCAGGAGGGAGTGGAGCAGTGTCTGGCTGGAGAGTAGAGTCCACTGATGAGGAAAGGAGGCGAGCTGTGGAGCCCTGCACCTCCTGCTTGTATGTGAGGCCATCAGACCTAGAGCACCTCCCTACTGAGGACTGTGCGCCTCCAGCACCCTGCCCTTTGGGGTGAGGATGGCCCTCAAGACAGGGACAATGTTCCTTATCTGCTGAATTAAATCAGAGTAAGATGCTCCATACCAGAGGAAGAAAGTGAAAGAGCTTAACTGAACTCTGCGTCCAAGTGCTGTTTTGGAAGCTGCAAGTTATCTGTCTCTTTCCAAACACAAACTTGGCCCAATCTCCAAAGAAACTAGCTATTGCTTCAGATCAATGCTGGCAGAGAAATAAGCACGTTATAAAACACTACATGCATGAGACAGAAAACTTTCCTTTTCTTCTCTGTTGTGCTTTGTCCCTGAAACAGCTGCTCTCCAGCACAGCACAGTACCTTTCCAAGTTACTTTGCGAGCCTAATTAACACTCCTTGACCTCCACTTTGACCAGATAAGAGGATGCTAATGATATTTTCCTCACAGAAGCTGCTCCCTGCCTGCCAAGGAAGCCTGTGCTTCAGAGGTATGATGTGCTACCAGCCACACAGATAGATAGCTGTGGAGTTGTCGGTGGTGTTGCCAGGATCACACATCTGCTCCCTGCCAAACATCTTAAGCATATTCTCTGGAGAAGTTTAACAGTTTCTCAAACCCTCTTTTGAAGCCAAGAAAGCTTAAATTTGAGCAAACCGACTCACATGTTATCTCCCCCCTCTCCCTGCTCTCTCCATGCTCTTCTCTGAGTTTCTGTTTTACTTTTTTAAAAGAAGGCAGTAGATGGACACAACACAACCCCAGCTTGTGCCTGTGAGAAAAGCAATGCCTCCAGCACCCAGGCAGGCAAGAAGGAGCAGGGACTTTCTATATAGAAAAGGTTAAAAAAGGCAGGTCCATGTGAGAAAGGAAAGGGAGATGCTACATGCAAAGCAAATGTTATCTCCACTGCCTGGTATTGCAAGTGACTCCAGAGATTCAGAGGCCTCCAATTCCTGGGGCAGAAACCCCCCACAGCAAGATGAGAACCTTTGACTGCAGGTAGGCAATGTGACAGGATGCCCAGACCCTAGGCAGGCCAAACCTACCAAATCCCTTCAGCACTGTCAGCACTAGAAGTCTTCCCAAAAGAAGAAGTGGTGAGTTTAGCATCTCTTAGGTTTTCACCCTCTTGCCCCTATTTTGTCCTGGATTCTGCCAGCAGTAAAACAGCTTCTACCTTTGCCCACAAAATGTCCACATGTACAGGGCCTCAAACTATATTATTTATGAATTCCATCTCAGGCAGCACATAACCTCTAAACACTTCTGTAATACAGACCATAAGCATCACTGCTGATTTTAAAGGCTACCTCAAAGCATCAGAAAACCCTTATCACTTACCTTCAGCACCAACAGTTTAGAGCACCTGCTTGTACTGACACACAGGCAACAGAAGCAGTGCAGTGAGCAAACAGCCTGTGTCCTCTCCTCCCTGTGTGACAGCTGTCCAAAGGAGTTTTTTTCTTTCAATCCTTGCTTTTTTAAAACATGCCTCACTAACATGGAAGTGGGAAGCACCAGTTTATATCCAGAACTCTTTGACATATTGGAGAAACAGTTCTTTTCCTTGTAAGCCCAAGTTCCCCAAGCACAAGGACTTAGGAGTGCTGGCTGACAAGAGGCTGGATATGACCCAGCCATGGGCACTCCTAGCCCAGAGAGCCAAATGTGTCCTGGGCTGCATCCAAAGCAGCATGGGCAGCAGGGGAGGGAGGGGATTCTGCCCCTCTGCTCTGCTCTGGTCAGAGCCCACCTGGAACCCTGCATCCAGCTCTGGGGTCCCAGCACAGGGAGGTCACAGAAGTGCTGGAGTGAGTCCAGATGATTAGAAGGGTGGAGCACTTTCCCTATGAAGACAGGCTGAGAGAGTTGGGATTGTTCAGCTGGAAAGGACAAGGCTCTAGGGAGAAAACAAAGCTGGAGAGGGACTTTTGACAAGATAGTGACAGGACAAGGGGCAATGGCTTTTAAGTGCAGCAGGTTTAGATCAGACGTTAGGAAAAAATTCTTTACTGTCAGAGTGGTGAGGTACTGGAACAGGTTGCCAAGGCAAGTTTTGGATGCCCCATTTCTGGAAGTGTTTGTCCGAGGCCAAGTTGGATGGGTCTCTGAATGACTTGGTGTAGGTAAAGGAGTGTATGCCCACACCAGGGAGTCAGGATTAAATGATCTTTAAGGTCCCTTCCAATCCAATCCAATCCAATCCAATCCAATCCAATCCAATCCAATCCAATCCAATCCAATCCAATCCAATCCAATCCAATCCAATCCATTCTATGGTATCCCAGGAAAAAGCTGTTTTTAAACCTTAGTGAAAATGAGTACCTCTCTAGTGGTTTGTCCTTTGGACAATTCACTGGTTCATACATTAACCTACCCTCTTGTTTTGTGAATATATGTTTATTACTAGTGTACAGAGTTATCAATTTTCTAATTTTATATCTGGGCATGAAAAGCTGTTAAGAAAGACATATGGCTGCAATATTTACCACACCCGGGTGAACACCTTCCCAGAAGATGCTCATGGCAAAAATGGCAAGAGCGCATCTTTTATGTTTGCCATCCCAGCCACACCTGGTGTCCAAATGGGGGTTAGAATTGGCTAAGGACACAGCTGTACTCTAAAATAACCTCCATAAATACACGCACTCACCTGGGCAGGACTTGAAAATTACATCCCTGAAACATAGATAAGCCTGTCTATGAAATTCTGCTTTACAGACTTCTACTGCATTACAATGAGCTCATTTGGAAAGGGATCTTTCAGCCGAAGAATTTGACCCCTTGTGCATACCCTCCTTAAACCAGGAGGCGTGTAACTACCCCAACACCAAAATACAAAAACCTCATGGAAATAGTAGAACACATTTGACTGGTTTGAAAGTGCTTAGGCCAACACTATTTCTAGAGAGCAAATTTTTATTAAAAAAAACCCAACCAAAACCAATACCACAATACTGTACTGCATCTCTTAAAGAATGCAACAATTTGGAGAATGGACACCTGCAGGAAAAACCAGGATTTACTTGCTTTTGGGCTTCTCAGAGAAACCAGAATTTCTCGGAATTCTTGAGATTTTACTGCAGCAAGCAGGTTCTGCTTCCTGATACCCCATTTAAGATACTCATTAGCATGCAGCTCTAAACTGGAGCATAACTCCAAAATGCTTATATTACCTTGCATTAGAGAATTGCATAGCCTTTAAGGACTTTCAGCTCGAAGCTGAATTATAGAATTACCCCAGTCCTGATTTATTCTTTTAAATTACAAATAATAGCAAGTGAACCATAAAAGCACATTTAAAATTTGGCAGCTTCTTATAAGAGATTAAATCTCATTCAGCTAATGTATTTGTTGCAGAGCCAGACAGCAGGGATTGTAAACTACTCTCTAAAGACTGCTAGGAAGAAAACTGTGGGCCTCTGAAATGAGTACCTGGCTATTTTACCATTCAAAAAGCCTGAGAGTTCAGTCACACATATCCTGTGTGAGTCATCACATGCTTCCCAACAACGATGGGGGAGGGGCAGGCAGGAAATTAAAAAACCCAGAATCATGTATGTTAAAATAAATTTTGGGTTGTTGAGGAAATGGAGCTTTTGGAGCTACCTGTTCCCCTCAGAGCACTTCCCCATGCTTTTAGGAATACAGGAATCACAGGATGATTCCTGCTTTTTATGTTCATATTGATAAGTGAGTTTTGAGCTCAAAAAGGACATTTCTGAGTTCTGGGTGGGAAAATTACATGTCAGAAGTGCCCACAAAGTGCATACCCTCTATTCCTCATGGTGGCCTTAGAGACATATGAGATGCTGATCAGGGCAGACTCAGCTCTGACCAACGTGAGAGGCACAATACAATTGTTTAACAAATCCTGTTTGCTACCAAAATCTGAAAAGAACAGAGGAAAAAAAAAAAAGAACAAACAGCTTCTCACCTACATGCTGGCTATATATCTTGACACCGTGATGGTGCCAGGCTGCATGTGACTGTACCACCCCAAAAATACTCTTCAGTATTTGTGGGGTGGTGCAGTCACATGTAGCCTGGCACCATCATGGTGTCAAGATTTATAGCACATCATGGCATCAAGATTTATAGTAACACAGCTAGAAAACATTTGCCTACTCTATCCTAAAGAGCTACCTCTTCTGTGGTCCTGTAGCTCTCTTGACCATCTGTAACCACTGCCAGTAGCTTCATTTGGCCTTTGGCAGATTTAGTGAACGGCACAGAAGATGTTACAAAGATGATTTGAAACATCTTAAATGATCCTTCAGCAACTAACTCCAATAACACTTTGAATCTTGGAGTCACTAAGCATTTCTCTAAATTCCAGGCATTTCCAAAGCACATGACTGACTCCTGACAGGATCAGACTAAGTGGAGACCATTCAAAGCAAAGCCATATTCATAAAGGGTTCCCACATCCACTCTCTGAGGACAGGCTTGCACGGCCACTTTCAACATAAGTGATGTAGGGAAAAAAGCAAAAGATACGAATCAAAAACAACAAAACAAAACACAGGACAGTTTCTTTTAGTGACCTCAAAACCACCTTCCTAAAATAACAAAACAGTCATTTGTAATTCAGATGCATTGATCCATAAAGAGCTGACCAGCAAGCACCAGGAGAAACCATGATTTTTTTTGTCCTTTCCGTAAAAGGAAAACCACAGGTAGCTTCTCTGAAGACTCTTCCCCTGATGCGATCTCTGGTAACAGAGGTACCTTATGCTGAAATGGCACACTTGGTGGATGAGGGAGATTACCCCCAGGCTCAAGGGCCCAAGGTGTGGCCAGGCCACTGTCATTTTGAGATGCCAGCAAGCCATGGTAACCTTCAGCACAAGAGTGTCTGTTCAAGGAGCAGCAGTTACAAGCAACAAGTTGGGTGGGAGAGCCTTTTAAAGGTACGAAAAAATCTGAAATTCCCTTTGTCCCCAACTCTTGTGACAAAGCCAGCAGATCAAAACACCTCCAGGTCATCACATTGTGAAAATGAGACCACCAGCAGGCTGCAAACCCGCCGAGATGCTGCCAGCATGCCAGCACCCAAGCGGTCGTGGAAAAAGCCTATGGGGAGCAAAGCTCCAGTGCAGATAAAACATACGCCAGGCTGCCACGTATCACGGTACTGCATCACAGGACCAAATATGTCCAGGGGAAAGCGCCGCTGGGATACATAACAACTGTACTCATGACCCTGCCTCACAGCTCGTTTTAAACCCGTGTCGCTCATTCAGCAGGTCCGCGGATAGAGAAAGGCTGCGAAAAGCCTCCACAGCGCAAAAACCCTCCTGACCTTGGCATTGCGCAAGAGCAGCAGTTTGGGTAGAGTTCCGAGAGGAAATTACCCAACTCCGACGACAGCCAGAAACAAACCTAGCCGGGCGGGGTGGGAGCGCTTCCCGAGAGCGAAGGGGCTCCGCTCGCCGCTGCCGTGCCTGCGGAAGCATCCGCGCCGCGCTCCCCTGCGCACCGGCTCCCCGGGGATTCTCCCACAATCCCCCTCCGCCGGCGGCACACTCGAGAGCGGCCCCGCCGCTGTCACACCGCGCCCGCTCCGCGGGGAGAGGTGCCCACGGGCGCACCGGGACCCGGCGGCGGCCGCCCGCGCCTCCTCCCCCGCGGCCCGGGCGGCGTCGGGCACCCCCGGGCGGCGGGACCCCTGCCCGTCCCCCCGAAACCTTGCCGGGACGGCACTCACCGAGCAGCGGGGAGGGCTCGGGGCAGGGGCCCGGCGGTAGCTCGGCGGGCGGGGATCGGACCCGGGCGGCGGGCGGCGACGGGCGGGAGAGCGGCAGCGAGAGGTTGGCGGGCGGCGGGCGGCGCGGCGGCGGCTCGGGGCTACCAGGCGGCCCCAGGGCGCTGCCCGCCAGGTAGTAGAGCAGCGTGGCCGAGAGGTGGAGGGCACAGAAGGCGACGAGGAGGCGGCAGGCCCGCTGCAGCGAGGTGCCGGGCAGCGACGGCTCCTTCATGCCGCTGCGCTGGCGGGGAGCGCCGCCCGCCCCGCGCCGCTCCGCCGACGGGGGACGGGGACGGGGCGGGGGCGGCGGCGGCTCCGCCCGCCGGGGGCGGCCTCGAGCCCCGCGCCCCGCCCGCCTCCGCCGGCAGTGCCGGCGAGACCCCCGGCGCTACCCGGCTTCGGCATCCCCCTCCCGTCCCTGGCCTCCCTCCCGCGTCCCCCGAGCCCGCGCCGCTCCGGCCGGCCCTTGTGAGCGCACCCCGCCTTGGCTGGCTGTCCTACACGGTGCCCGGTGGCAGCGTGCTGAAACGGTCGCTGTAGCAGCTCCCAGAAGCGCTCGCCCGTGGCAGAGGGTGTCAGCTGCAGCGAACTGCTGCGGGGCAGCGAGGGCTATGTTTGTATTCATGCCCCTTAGCTGCTACACGTTGTCTTCGCTTGGAGCAAATCTGCATAAACTGCACCTTTTCTGTCAGCTCGGTGGAGCTCATTTCCTGCATTTAAGTCATGACTAGCTTTTTGTTAAATATATCACAACAACCTAGCAGTGCCTGTGGCAGGGTCTTCTGGAGGTCTCCAGTCAAACATTCTGCTGGAAGTATGACTATTGCCAGCAACATGTGAAGTCAGCTGTGGTCTTGTCCCACTGAGTCTTGAAAGCTGACCAGCATGGCGACCTACACCTCTCTGGTGCTTTCTTTCAGAACTGATCCACTTTTCCGAGGAAAGATTTTCCTCATGTCCATCATCCAGTTGGTAGTAGCGCCTGTTCAAACTGTTCAAGCAGCTCTGGGCACCATCCAACATCCCTCAAAGTTAGTTACATGTGTTTCTTATAACTAGTGAGTCCTTGAGTCTGGAAAGAAACTGCCTTGGCTCTCCAGGAAGAAACCTATCCTGTCTCGGCCAGCAGAGAAGATGGTGTGGGTTTTACAGTGTTGCCCTGCTGCAGGAGCGAGCGACAGTCAGGGAGACAGTACTAACCTAGCTGTTCCCCTGGGCGCTGCAGGCATTTCACTCGCAGCTGACTGGAAAGCAATTAGTGGGACATTGGTGACTCACCGGGTGAGACTGACAGCTGGCCAGGCAAAATCCTGTTCGTGGTCTGGCAGGCTTGCATGCATCTGGGCTTCAGAGTGCATCATGTACACCGTGTGACACTTAAGTGGTTTTAAAGTGCAATAAATAACTCCTGCTAGCAGCCCTTAATGCCGCTGTTCATTTGCTCTCACGAAAGCAAAGTAACTGCAGGGAGAAAGTGAATCTTATTCTTCTCATTGGTAAAAACTACTTTGTAACACTCTCTCTCACACACACACACACACACACACACACACACACACACAGAGACACACAGCCCCATGCGCGCCTGCTCTGCTCCTACTGTCCTCAGCCCTCATGGATCTGCTGATTTCAGTGGCCTCTGGTGCTGCCTGGTGGGCTGCCAAAGTGACGAGAATGAGCTATCCTGCTGCCAAAGTGCATGACCAGAGACATCTGTTTCCTCTTTTCTGTTCACTTAGATGTTTCTCAGTTCTTCCCAAGACATACTGCAAGTTAGTCCAATAGTTGCCTCATGCTTTGTTTAAACTTGATATTGTGAGCAACATGATGGCAATGCCAGTGTCCATGATGCTACAATGACACCATCACTGATGGCACCGATATTCTCAGTCAACACTCAAACAAGCATCAGCTCAACAATTGCCTTCTTCAATGAGTAAACCTATCTTTCATCACATTCAGTCTCTTCAGACATCTTTTATGGATCAGTTGGTAAAAGGCAACCCACAATGCGAGCCAGCAGAAAATCCATTCTTCAGGACCAGCAGGTCAGTCCACAGTTTCCATGTTTCTCTACTGTCAGAAAATACCTGGACTTGTGCTACTGAAATCTGTCTTTCCCTTCTTTCAGTTTTTAACTGAGCACTTGTAGGGAAGTGGTGCATTGTGAACCAGACCTCAATTGTGACTCAAGGCAGAGTCAGTTTGATTTCCCATGACACTCTCATGTATGCCATCTCTCAAATTTGTCTAGCAACAGCAAGAGAAGTGACAGCACAGTGCTCAGTAAAAACATCAGAGTTAGGAAATGTCTAACACATTTTTTCATGGGTCCACTGTAGCTCCCCACCATGAATGACTGCTATGTTTCATGTGAATCCTATAAAAATATTGCAATTTTTTCCATGGGACCACTGTCTTGCTTGGTCTCAACACATCTCTGAAAGTAGCACAAGGCTTTGTGGTTAAAGAAGGCCCTGTTGCTGGCAGGGATCGTTCACACTCTGCACCACTCAAGTGTGCAATGATGTGTGAATGGTAAATACAGACTTACAGATCCAAGCAGGTAACTGCACAAGAGGCAAGGTGTCCTAATGAACCCAGGAGTGATGAAAGATAAATATAAGCCTCACAGGAGAAGTAAAAATGAGCATGTGTTTGTGCAAGGTCTGGCTGCCCACACTGCATGCCAGCCCTCCCCAGCTTTTCACCATTGCAGGCTACACTCCAGCCCAACCTGTAAGGAGTCCTTGGAGATCTCACTTTTCCAGTCACACCATAGTCCACTCCGACCTCATCATATTGTGATGTTCTTTTTTTGGCAAAGTTAATTTTAATTCTTTTTCTCCCTACAAAAATATTAGTGTTTGACTATAATACTTTTCTACACATGAATGTATCTGTCCATCCATCATGCCTAATGACTTGTAAGCCTGATTCTAATCAAACTTGGCAGTTGGAAGAAACTGTAAACATCTAGAATACCTGCTGAAACAAGCCATCAGATTGCAACAGAGTGAAAGTTCACTGGTAATGTGGTAGTTAGGTAGTTAGGCATTTGTAGTTAGGCATCAAAGTATGAGCACGTAGAAGGAAGTTATAAGCCTCAAATTCCTGGAAGAAAAGCGAAGTTCTCAAGGATCATGGCAGAACCCAGGAAAGGATGTGAATATTAATCAAATGGGAGATTCTCAGTCAGGCAGCTCATGTGCTGGGGTCAGCTTTTTCACCAGAGCAGTAGCACCATGTATTTCCACTGGGCAAGCACTCCTCAGCTGAAGAGCAGTGTGTGGTCACCAACAGCCCTGCAGGGATGTATCCACATGAAAATGCAGTGCCCCACAGCAAAACATGGCCCATCTAAGTGTGTGGAGTTGTGAAGGTGGCTGGGACAGTGGAGGTGCAGTAGCTCTTCTAGCCCTTCTGAGTCAAACCTCACAAGACCCTTTCTGGCCAGGGAGGGCACAGAGAAGCACTGCCCCACAGCAGCTCCCCTGTCTGCTTATTCCAAGCTCAGCATGCATCACGTCAGCTCCTCTGGGAAGAATGGAAGTTTGGGCTTGTGACTCTGCTCCTCAGGGTGGCTGGGGCAGCCCTGAGCATCTATGGGACAAGAGCAGGCCCCACATGTGTGAGCACACCTGGATTGTGCTAGACTGAAGCCCACAGCCCTGGTCACCCACAAGAACAAAAAATATGCAGTGCACATTCCCAGGGCATGAAAATGGTGCCTGGGATGAGCATGGCTTGGGCAAGAAGGAGGCAAGAGGAGAGGTCAGAAGATATTGCCAGGATGCCAGGATTTGGGGCCCAGCCCAATGGAGAGGGCTTTTGCAGAATGGTGGGTGGCAGCAGAGCTGTGCACCCTGAGTGTGTGGGGTCTGTGCCATAGTACCCTGGGTCGCAGGTGTCCTCTGCTGGCATTGTGCTCCCGGGCACTGGGCAGCTCCCCAGAAAATCCAGCCCAGCTCTCTCCATAGAAATGTCAGGGATGCCAGCAGGACAGAATCATGCTCCCTCTCCAGCAGTGTGGGCGTGGGGACAGACACCCTCTTTGATAGCTTTGTTTCTTGGATTTACAGGACCTGTTAAAGTGATCTGATAGCTTTCTATAAGGTATCACTATCCTTAGTATAAAACTACAGTAACCCAGATTAATGATACTGGCAATTTCTTCTGTCTTAATTTATTCCAGAGTGTGCTTACAGCCCAGAAAGACAATTGTATTCTGGGCAGCATAAAAAGAATTGTGGCCAACAGGTTGAAGGAGGTGTTTCTACTCTGCTCTGGTGAGGCCTCACCTGGAGTGCTGTGTCCAGCTCTGGGGTCCCCAGAAGAAAGATGTGGATCTGTTTAGAGTGTAGTCCCAAGGAGGCCATGGAGAAGAACAGAGTGCTGGAGCACCTCTCTCATGCTGGAGCATGCCTCAACAGGCTCAGAGTGTTGTGGTTGTTCATCCTGGAGAAGAGAAGGCTCTAGTGAGCAGTCTTTTGACAGTTAAAGGGGGCTTGACAAGAAAGATGGGTGCAGATTTTTTTTTTATCAGAGCCTGTAATAACAGGAGAAGGGACAAGGCTATCAAATTGAGTGTAGATTTAGACTGTTGGTGAGGAGATACTTTTTTTTTTTTTCAGTGAGGGTGAGGAGACACTGTAATAGGTTGCCCAGAGAAGATGTGGATGCCCCATTTATGAAAGTGCTCAAGGCCAGCTTGTATGGCACTTAGGGCAACCTGGTCAAGTGAAAGTTCTCACTCTTCATGCCGGGGGGTTGGATAGGTCCCTTTCAGCCCAAATCGTTCTATGCTTTTTCTTCTGTTGCTCTCTTCGAGCCCTGCTGAGGCTCAGGGCTGTGCCCAGTGCCTGCCCCTCGCTCGCTGACTCCGGGAAGCGCTGTGTGGATGGGCGGGCAGCATCCCCGCCGCGCACTGCGGGCCCCCGGCAGGAACATTCCTCCGGCTTTTTCCTAGCGCTGTCGTGGCAGCAGGGCAGAGCAGTGCACTTCCGCAGGGCAGGGCCCCGAGGCAAGGGCATGGCTCTGGGCTGCCTGCAGGTCACCCTGCTGCGGGGACATGAGCCCGAGTGTCACAGCACAGCCCCCTGCTTGCGGGATCCCGCACCACGGCGCCGCTGCTTGCTCCTGTGTGAGCTGAGGAGCTCCTCTGCGCGGGCACTGGTTTAGGGGCAGGACTGGGAAGGGCTGACTTCATCTGGAGGGACAGGTAGCAGCAAAGGAACAAGTGAAGAGAGGCAGAAAGCTCTGGAGATCCAGTTGCAACATCCAGATGCCTTTTGCTGAGAGCCCAGAGAAGTCAAATCAGGAGCAGCCGTGTCTCCATGGGAAAAACTTTCATGAGAAACCAGGCCACAAGCTTTGTGTACAATCTGCAATGATTGCTTCTTGAAATAAAGACTTGAAGACATGAACAAAGAAACTTGAATCATCTTACTAACCTGGAAGTATTTTCGCACAATTCTGCTACCAGCATTGAACTGTCTTTGTGGGGTGGTTTTGCACAGTGGTAAGGGTCCCAGGCAGCCCTGATACAGCGAATGTGGACACAGACCAGCTCCTAATCCTAATCCTCCTGTCATGGGCTGAGGGTGAGCATAGTTGTGACAGGAAACATGCATGAGCTGGTACCCCTTTACCCATTCATACCAGGCTTATTCCCCCCTTCCTCTCAGTTGTATCCAGTCCTGTAAGGTCTGCATCTTTTTAACCACATGGTGTTAAGCTGTGCCCCGTGTCTCAGGCCCCATTTTGTGTCCTTGCCTCAGAAGAGAAGCGACAGTAATCTTCTGCATGAGGCATAGAGTCAGGCCTGCCAGAGCAAAAGGAGGTGCCTGCAAAGCTTTGGCTGTGTGTAGGTTGACAAGAACAAGGGAAAAAATAGCTTCCTCTGCAGAGAAGCTCATCACCAGGCAAGAAGATATGTTCTGTACATGTTGCTGCATTCATCTAAGTGAAGAAAAACTTATACCACTTCTCAGTTACAGTCTTTGACAGCTTTTAATTTGAAAATAATAATTGTCTTTATCTGTTTTGGGGTGTTATACACAACTTTTTCTAGTCACTAGAATAAGGTTAAAGGTAATGGGCCTTGCCAAAACCTGTCTCCAAAGCCAGCTCAAATGTGGCTACTGCTGCCTATTCCCAGTTCCTTGCTCATCTTCTGTTGGTTTGAGTGGTTCCTGCTGAAGTGCCTAACATGCAGCCTGATTATTTGTGACAGCAATTTAATATACAAATCAGACAAATCCACTTGTTACAAGGGTACTCAATCTTTGCGTCTGAGTACCTTTCATTTCTTTTCTATGCACTGCTTTGCCTCCCTGGACAGACAGCAGCAAGAATAACATCTGTCCAGAGGTGCCAGGACCCAGCTGGACCCTTGGGCAGGGTATTTTCTGGAGAAGAATCTGGGATGGCAGTTATGCTCAAAGGTAGGGTTTTCCCCACTGTTGATCTGATTTTACCTGACAGTTCCCAAAGGAAAAGCTTTGCATTAGCATCTGGCTACTTAAGAGTAAGCTGCTTTCAGTACTTCTAGTTCTGCTCTGATCTGCCAGTGCACATCTAGATAATCGCAGTGTTGGAGTGAAAAACAGAGCTTCCATGAGTTAACAGAGGATATTGCTGTCTCAATGCAAATGAGGTATCTCAGAGACCACCAAGTTCTGTCTACAGCTTTTAAGGGAAATGAAAGCAAATGTTGCAGGAACATGTTCCAAGAAACAGGATGGGTTTCACTGAGGGTGACTGGTGCCCTTCTGTTCAGTGGTATTTGTTGTGGCTCCCTCCTGGTGCTAATTCATACATACCCAAGTAGTGAATAAGTCATTTGGAAAAAAATTACACCTGCACAATAGATGGGCTCTGAAGTCAGAAGTAGCAGGCAACATCAAGGACACATATTTCTGCTCTTAGTGTCAATGTGTAAACCTGCATCTTCCTTCTCTGGCAACTTAACTAATAGGGAAGTGCTGAGCAGTTTGTGTGCCTGCACATTCACTGGATAAACAGAACACTAGAGAGAGTGTTTTATTCCCTGTTTTTTCTTCAGAAGGATGCTGCATCTGCAGTTGTGTAGGAAAAAATGGAGACATACGAATGTTAACCAGTGGCAATGTAGAAACGTGGCCAGGCTTGTCTGGGTGACCCTGCTGCAGAAAATATATGCAAATCCAGCATCAAGAACAGTATCCCTTCAAAATCCAGAGAGAAAGACTTCCCCAATTCTCTTATACTCCTGCACCTTTATTACACCAATTCTCTCTGGGGTATCTTCAGGGACTTTAGCAATTGGCAGACTGGGACCACCAGGCCTCTCTTGCAGAAGCCAAGGGGCCTCCTTCACAGAAACTCACCAAGAGCAGCTGTCACTTTGATGGGGGGAGCTGGCATATGTACTACCCCTTTTTCTCCAGCATGGTGCTAAATGCAGACTGATGACAGCATTCAGTCCCACACAAAACGGAATTAGCAACACTGTTCTTAGAAGGCATAAAAAACTGGAGCCCAGTACAGATTTATTCTTTCAGAAACAAACTCTGGGGAAAAAAAAAAAAGAGAACTTTTTTTTTTTTTTTTTTTTTTTTAAGTTACAGTGGGTGTGAGTTCCCAGATAAACAAGACTGAACATCAGTGTGGAGGGGACAGCATACCTACTGCTGCTAGCAGCACCCAGGTTATCTGTGTCAGCTCAGAGCAGGAGGGGACAGCACTGCAGCAGCAAGGGAGTTCTGCCTAATCTGCCCAGTCACACAGCCTCATCCCATCCCTGACACCAGCACTGGGGCTTGGCATGCCTCGGGCCAAGAACTTACTGGGCAAGAAGTAAATCTGTGGTTTTCTGCTGTTTTATCTGCTGCATTTGGTACTTGGTCACTCAGCCCTCAAGTGCAAGCATGTGGAAAAATGCGGGCCAAGGCCATCCTTAAGCTGCCAAGTAGCTGCAGAGCATTGGCAGACTGCGGGTGCATTTAGAGCGTGTCTTGCAGAACAGAGGTCTGAACAAGCAGTGGCCAACACAAGGGAGAAGAGAACCAGGTGCCCATGGATCAGGGCGAGCATGGTGGGCTCTGGTTTGGGCTGCACAGCAGGGCAGTGCTCTCTCTCAGGGCACTGCAGTACTTGTGGGACCCCCTTGTGGGCACACCAAAGCCCTGGGAGGAGCGGCAGCCCAGGACTTAAAATATCAGTATGGGTGCAGAACGTGGGGAGGCTGAGAATAGCCACAAAATCCAGGAAAGACAAGAGATAAGAGCAAGGAAACGGTAGGTGCTGGGTGGAGTGGTGACGACACCAAGGCCACAGCAACGATAAGGCCATCAGGCAGACATGGGGCCAGAGCGACGTGACGCAATGCAGCCTGGCGGGCTGCCATCGGTTCCCACTCGGACGGACAGAATGCCTGCTGACAGAGCTGCAGTCCCTAGGAGGGCAGAGCCACCATAAGGGTCTAGGGGTGATGGGCAACCCCAGATGATGCGGGTACCACTGGTGGGGCACAAGCACAGAGGCAGGGGCAGTGCTGCAAGGGAGCTGGCCTAAGATTGGTTTCAGAACCAGAAGTCTCCTTGCTTGTTCCCACTGTCTCCAGCAGAGTTTGTGTGTCTTGCTGGTGGTGACACTGGGTCTCCAGCTCCTCAGGCAAACCCAGAGCCTTCACATCTCCCCATCCTATGTCTTGAAGCCTTCCACATCACCGTCTTGCTGGTGAAAGTACAGGGAGAAAATGCAGAGCCAGATGGAGCTCCACAGCCAAAGCGAGGGAAGTAGCTGCCAGAAAACCTTCTGCCTCACTTGAGGAAGAATTTCCCCATCTCTTCTCTGAGGGGTACAGTAGGCAGGACTTTCATTAGGAGCTGCGAGTTTGTGCTTGGCAGAAAAGCTTGAAAGCAGGACAAAAACAATTTGCAAGAGGTCATTTACCCTTTGTCATCTCTTAGCATATAATTTTAATCTGCTTTGTGAAGGCACTGCAATTTGAATATCACTGAGGAATGAGGTGGAGGAATATCAAGCCTTGCATCAGCCAACAGCTTTGCTACAGCACCTTGCTGCCTCCAGCACAGAAGGGAAGCAGACATTTCCTGCCACTCTTTCTCCTAGGGAGTGATCTGGAGTGCACAACCTGTCCCAGGAGCACAGCCCCAGCCGGCTGCTCCTGCGCTGCTGCTGCCATGACCAGAGAACCTGGCCATGCTTGGAATCAGAGGCAGTGGAGATGTCACCAGTGGCATTACAATCGGGATTTGGATGTTTTCCTTGGTAGTAAAAACTTTGGACAAGACTTTAAAGGCCCAAGATAGCCCTCATCTGGAGCTGTGAAGTGCCCTGTTGGGTGAGCAGTTTGCAGGAGGGGGCACTGTGTTGGTCATATTGTTGAGTGCTGGCTAGGACCAGACTTGCCAGATGTGAATCTAAGGACATACATCCATGTGTGCTGGAGACTGACAGCTGCTTGTCCCATGGACCCAACCTGCTGGTGGCAGGGTCCTTCAGGGCTCACCCAACAAATCTTGTGCACAGTGAGACTTAGTCAGGTACGTGTCCTGCTGAGATGGAAAGGTTTTGGGGTAAGGCTTCTTTCCTGACTCCTGACCTGATCATCTCAAAGCTGCAGTTTGTGACAATTGCTTTTTATTCTGTCATCTGGCACCACCAAAAAGAGATTGGCTCCATCAGCTTCCCCTCCAGCAGCTGTAGGCTGCTATCAGATCCCCCTTGGCCTCCCTGGTACTAGACTAAACAAGACTAACAGGACCCCATGTGCCTTGGGAACAACTGCTAATGCAGTTAAATATTTACTTTAGTTGAGGGATTTCCAAAGTGGAATAATAATGAAAGCCAAAGGTTGTTGAACTGTGTAAACTCTGTGAAGAGGGAATATAAAACATGTGTGCAGCTGCCTTGGCAGAGTGGAGGAACGACTCTGCGAGGGGAACCCTAAGCTTGTTACATTGCTGCTTCCCAAGTCCTGGTCACAGCCCTGCTGAGTTGCATGGACGGACGTCCAGAAGGATGCAAGCAGCCTCTGGCAGGGCCGATACCTCCCTGGCCACAAGGGATGCTCAAGCTGTCCCCTTCTGACTCAGACAGAGATACTCTGCATGTATCTTCCTCTGGGGAAAAACATCCTAAGCACAGTCATAGTCGGAACCTCAGAGAGTGCAAATGTGTGTGCTCCGTGCATCTGGAGCTCTCCCAGCCTGCTGGTGGTTTCTGTGGGGCACCTACCCCCTGCTCACCCCTTGAACACATGATATATCCCATCTGTTCCCATGGGGAAGGGGACTCTCTCTTCTTTCTGGCCCAGACCTCATTTCAGCAAGTCTGACCCGAAGGAGTTTTTAGTCAACATTGGTCTTGCACTGACTTTATGATCTGTGGTTCTCTTTTCCATCCTTCTCCCTTCATGAACTGATTTTTTTTCACCAAAGGAAAGTGGGGACAGATGTAGAAAATAAAGCTTCTGAGAAAGAACAGGTAAGAATGCTCATCCTGACATAAAGTGTCCAGTCTTGCAGGCAAAGCAGCTGAGACATTCTAGGGTCATGATTCTTCAGTGTTTCTTGCCTCTGAGGATCATCTCCAGCCCTCACTGTCTTCTCCCTGCTCTGTGTGTCACCTCTGTGTATTTAATCCGGGTATCCATGCACACTGCCCCCTTCCAACACACTGAATCTTGTGATAAAGATAATTTTGTTCCGGCAATTTTGGCTGCAGCCAAGGTGGTGAGTGGAGTAAGGTAAGATTTTAAACCATCTCTGACTATGTGGCTCCTCTGAGCATAGGCCGTGACTGCACCTGCAGTTCCTTGCCCCCAGGCAGCTGAATTTTGTACCCTCCAGACCCTCTGTGCCCCAGCCTGTCCCATCCCATCCCACCCAGTGACTGTGTGGCCTTGCTGCAGCACGGTGATGGGCCTCCCTTAGTGTTTGGGATCCTGTGCAGCCACCTGGCTGGGTCTCACCACTCTAATCAGCCTGGATTTCCTGGCTTTTCTAGGTCTAGGCTCGCAACTCAAGTGCAGATCCCTGTCATGTGTGAAGAACAGCAGCTGCAAGGCTAAAGGGATGATTGAGATACAATCAGAAGTAGCTGGCTGGGGTAAGCAGAGAAGAGCAGCATTGCCCAACCCTGGTGTGTTGGTTTTGCACAGGCTGGTTTTTGATAGTGGGGGACCATAGAGGTGGCTTCTGTGAGAAGCTGCTGGAAACTTCCATCATGTCCAGCAGAGCTAATCCCTGATGGCTCTGAGGATGAACATGCTTCTGGCCAAGGCTGGGCCAATTGGAGAGGTTGGTAACACCTCTGTGATAAGAGATTTAATAAGAAAATCAAACCAAAGTGTGGCATGCAGTGTTAATTCAGCCAGAGAAGAAGAGGAGGTGGGAATGTGTGAGGGAAACAACATGGAGACACCAGGGTCAGTGGAGAAGGAGGGGCAGGAGCTGCTCCAGACCCTGGAGCTGAGATTCCTCTGCAGGCTGTGGTGCAGCCCATGGTGATGCAGCTGTGCCCCTGCAGCCCATGGGGATCCATGGGGGATGCAGAGATCCACCCACAGCCCATGGAGGTGCCCATGCTGGAGCACGTGGATGCCTGGAGGAGGCTGTGATCCTTTGGGAGACCTGTGTAGAGAGGGGCCCTGCCCCCAGGCTGGAGCAGCCTGCCCTTGGAGCACTGCAGCCCATGGGATGAGAGCCACGTCAGAGCAGTTCTGGGAGCACAGCTTGTCTGTGGGAGGGACTCACCTTGCAGAAGTTTTGGGAAGGCTGCTGCTCATGAGATTGGAGACATGCTGGAAAAGTTCACAGAGATCTGTCTCCCATGGGAAGGGACCGCACGGTCTCACAGGGGATGAGCTCCTCTCACAGAGCAGCAGAAGAAGACTTTGGGTGATGAATTGACCAAAATCCCCGTGCCCTGTCTCTCGTGCTGTCAGTAGGAAGGAGGGAAGGATGGTGGAGGAAGAAAGGTGTTTTTAAGGGCTTATTTTACTTCTCGTTATCCTCCTCTGATTTTGTAAGTAATAAATTCACTTTGTACCTCAAAGCCGAGCCTCTTTTGCCCTTGAAGAGTTTTCTGCCAGTCCTTATTTCAACTCGTGAATCCTTCATGTAATTTTTCTCTCCTCTGCCCAGCTGCGGCAGGAGAGGGTGTGAGTGAGCGAGTGAGTGAGTGAGTGAGTGAGTGAGTGAGTGAGTGAGTGAGTGAGTGAGTGAGTGAGTGAGTGATTTCTGTGGTTGCCTGGCGTTCGGCCAGTGTCAAACCACAACACCTGACTACAGTGCAAAGGGATTGTAAAGCAGCCTCTGATGCTGCCACCCAAAGCTGACAAGTGGGAAGCTTCAGGGGAAAGCTCATCTTATGTGTGAGAGTGCCTAAGTGATCCCTTAGGGTGTACAGTCCAGCTGCTCCCAGCAGGAACAAAACACTGCTTTTCCCAGTGTTCCCTGAGATAAGGCTGTGCCCTCCTCTATAAAGGCAACCAGGAGCAGAGCGAGGTGCATGAGCAGGTCTGCCAGAACTGACCATGTCTGGGAGAGAGCTGCTGCTGCTGCTGCTGCTGGCGGCAGTGGCGACTCTGGTCACTGCCGGAGGTAAGTCTGCTCTGCTGCTGGAGGCCAGTTCATTGGTGGTGGGCTGGGAATGGCAGATGGATAATGGGATGGAGGGGAATGCATGATAGTGCAGAAAGACCCAGAAATTCTGGTTTGGAGAGGAGGTGAGGTTAGGGCAAACAAACAGTGGCAGCATGGTGAGGAAGAAGGATTGGAGCAAACACACCGTCCCTTCATTTCTAGCAGTTTGTGGCAAGGGTTACAGGCTGGTTCATCAAAAGTATTGCGCTTGGGAGTGACCTGGGAGAGTCCACAGGTGCTGCAGTTCCTGCCTCCATGCAAACTGCCAAGTCTTTGCAAGAACAGCATATGTGCTCAGCATATTTATGAGGGAAGCACCAGTTTATAGGCACTGGGAAGCCATTGCTACCTACGTGCAGGTAGTGGTGGTCCTGCAGCTGGCTGTGTGTGAGCCTTCATGCTCCCAGGACATTTGTGCACTGCACAGGTGGGCTCTGAGCTGTTGCTACTGCTCTGCTTGCCTGAGAAAAAGGAGCCCACCAAGTGCCGCTCTCCCTGGAGGCGGCAGCTGTCCAGCTGTGCAGTATCACTGAGCCTCATCCCTCTGAGGATACCCCATGCCACATCCTGCAGTGCATGGTTTCCCATTTCCTGAGGTGTCTTGGATGTTCCTTGGAGCTCCTGACCCAGAAACTGGGAGAGAGGGCTGTTGGGAGAGGGTTTGGGAGGTGGGAACAGCCATTCACAGCTTTGTCCCAACCAGCTCAGCTGTGGATGGAAGCTGCTGGGTGGGAATGGTGTACCGCGCTGCTGGGTGGGAGTGGCATGCACCAGCAAACTGATCCCACCTCATGAAACCCACAGAGCTGATTCAGTCCTGAATGGGCTCTGCACAGCCCTGCCTTCCCTTGGGTTTGGATGTGATCTCGTGCTTCTGCCACGCTCATGGGTCTCTGCTCTGTTTCAGGGGCACAGCTGAATGAAGGGGCTGGCCTGAGAAGGGTAAGAGGCTTCTGGTTTTCTTTGCTCATGGCTTGAGATGGGCATGCCTAATGTGCCTGGGAGAAAGACTGTTCCCAGAAATCATCCCCAGCCTCGTGGCAGCTGGTGTTTCAGCACCAAAGCCCAGGCCACAAGTTCCTCTGAGGGATGCAGCAGCCCCTGCTCCTCTGTGGGCACACACTACCCTGAGACAGAGGGAACAAGGTTGCCAGTGGCACTTGCTCCTGCCTCAGTGTTCTGGGGGGAAGAAATGGGTGCTGCTGACACTGAAATGTGTGCTGTGGTTTCTCCTTTCCAGCCGCTGTGTGAAGACCTGGCTCACCTGCAGGCCTGCCCCCTCCTGTACCTGCCCATCTGTGGGACCGATGGGAATACCTATGCCAATGAGTGCCAGCTCTGTGTGGAAAAAATGTAAGCTCATGCCCTTGGCAGGGACCTCCTAGGTCTAATTTTGGCTGTCTGAAACTGGGTGCTTGTGAAGTACATTCATTCGGGCTCCCCAGAGCCTGGGGAAAGCCATGGTAGGCTGCACTTGCATGGCAAATACCAAACCATGGCTGGGCTGCAGAAGGGGAAGGATGGCCAGCTCCGAAAGCGAAGCTGCAAGGAAGTGCAGGGCAGCTGTACCCAGCCAGGCTGAGGAAGGGGATGCCTAGGGGTATCCACCAGCAGTCTACAGTCACAGATGGGATGGAGCCTCAGTCGTCTTGGTGCAGGGAATACAGCATGGGGCAACAGCCGCAAACAGCAGCCCCAGGAGGCTGAAAATTTGGACAGGCACCAGGTCCAATTGGTGGTGCTCCACAGAGGTGTGAGTTGGGGGGTCTCTGTTCTGGGGATGGTGGCTGGGGCTCAGATAGAGCCATGGCCACCACAACCTCGTGCTAGGGATGGCCCTGCTGTGAGCAGGTGTGAGCAGGTTGAGCTGCAGATGTAGCACCAGTGCCACAGGCCCCGGAGGGCACATCCATGAGCCAGGATGTTGCCGTCACCTCAGCTCTTGAGACAGGAAAATGAGCAGGTCAGTTTTGTAATAGTCAGCTCCATTCCATTTGATGGAATGCAGCCAAGGGATGACTCATGGAATGGTGTTTTATTTTGTTCTTTTACTCTTTTTTCCTGTATTACTCTAGGAAAACCAGGCAAGACATCCGGATTTTGAAAGATGGGCAGTGTCAAGATACCTGAGCAGTGTCAAGATACCTGAGCTTTCTGATAGGTTTCCTGAGCCTAAAACCAAGTGATTAATTGATCCTGTGTGCTCTGTGCGAATTGCACACTTAAGCTAGCTATGGTGAATAATAAAATGACATGCACAACCTTATTTCAACAGCAATTTTTATGCATGGCTGGAGGAAAACAGCATAAGCCAGTCCCCACCAAGGGCTACTAAAAGTGCTCAGTCAAAACAGTAATTTCAAATCCACATAACAACCCGGGGTGCTCTGCACAGAGTATTATCTCACCCACACTCCTGCGAGAAAGGCCATGGGGGAGTAGCAAGAAAATCACCTGTCCTGATGAAGAAGATGCTGAACAAGCACAGTTTTTTCTCTGTAGGAGGCAATTTAGTGAAGGGAAAATAATGTTTCTCTGGCATGGGAGCAGATGACTCCATGGCTCCCTAGTAAACTCCTTCACTGGTTCTAGAGCTGATGAAAATTGAAAATAGTAACATCTGCACTTCTCTTATTAGATGTTATTCTGCTTTTTATCGAAGGCCTTTCACAGAGCAATCAGCTCAGACAACACAGGGGAGCATGGAAAGAGCCTGAGCGGAGATGGTGACCACCAGGGATCCCAGGTGTCTGCTCCAGCACTTGAGAAAAACCCCAAACTGAAGAATTTTCAGGTCTAAGTTGCTCCTGCTGTCAGGGCCATCTTTGATATTGTGGCAGGGCTCAGTCCCACGGAGGTGACAGTGTCAGCGTGCATCAGCAGGCCTTGGGGCTTCCCCTGCTCTTTCGTCTCCCACTTCTAGCACATGGACACACAAAACACCTGCAACAAGGCCATAAAACTTGGGCAGGCAAGGCGCCCCCTTTGCTCACGGTGGCAGAGATCAGAGTGCTGATGCAGGGCTTGCCTCCTTAGGTCATTTCAGGCCATCTTGTATTTGTACAGAATTAGAGATTTCTGATCAGTTTGGAAGAGTGCTTCAGGGTGATCATCCTTGGAGTCTGGGAGATGTGCCAGTGTCTACTATGACTATTGTGCTTGGTCAGCTGGAATTCACCCTCTCATCCAGTTCTGCACCTTGCTGGAGCCACCAGGTGGGACACACAAAGCGCCACAATCACCACAGAGCCATTGCTGACAGATTTAATGCTGCAGCTGGAAATAGTATTGAGGAGCATAAAACAGCTCTGCTCAGTCAGATGGATTTTATCCACTATTTTCATCAAAAACTTTATTCTCCTCAGAAAGTTCTCTCCCAGGCTGAAGAGTCCTGGCCTCACTAATTGCTCAGGGCTGTCCCAAGCTTTGATTTTCCCTGTTCTCCTTTCCTGAACCCTTTCTGCTTCTGCAGAGGAGGGGACAGCTGCCCATGGCTGTTGCTATTATCTGTTCATTTGACCCAAGGCTCTGCAAGGCTGTTTGTCCCCTTCCAGTGCACAAATAGCATGGAAGATGTGGCCAGGCTGTGTGCTACTCCCTGTGTTCCCAGTTCTTCTCTGCAGACTTTGTTGTCTCCCCTGCACCATAGGGAAAGGCTTTGGTAGGGCCAAAACCCATACCCAGTGAGCAGCAGAAATGTACTGCTCACTTCTGGCCTGAGGTTTTCTGCTCCTGCTGCTGCTGCCAACTCAGCCACAGGCAGGATTTATGTGGGCAGCTCTCTCCCAGTTTTCTGCCAGGGCTGAGGGGAAGGTTATGCCCAGCTTAGCATAGCTGGGGCTCATTCTCCCCTGGGGTGGGCAAGTGTCACCAGGATCTCAGCCCCACGCCGTGGCTCGAGCTGCATCAGCAGAGTGGCTGCAGCCCAAGAGTGTGTGTGCTGTGTGTGCCCTGAGAGCCGTGACTATTTATGTGCAGGCTAGGAAAAAACAACACAGACCATCCAGAAGCTCTTCTGAAGGGGGAAACCACATGCCTCCAGCACAAAGTGGAGTGTTTATTCAGAAATTGCGGAACTAAAGCACAGACTAATAGGCCAGACCTGCAAGGTCAGAGCATGGGCAGCCACAGGACAGGGTCAGTGTTGACTCTACACAGCAAATTCAGAGATACTCGTCCTCCACAGGGACTTGTGGATTTGGCTGTTTATTTCACATGGCTCAGAAGCAAGTGGCAGACCAAGGGAAGGGTGAAGGCAGTGATTGAACACCGCCACAGACCTCAGGGCCTGTGCAAGACCAGCCTGGTGCACAGAGCCTGATCTGTGCCTGCCAAGGTCAGGTGAGACTAAGGAAGCAGCTGGTGGACAGATGCTCTGCAAGCATCTGCAAGATGCTTGCAGAGCCCTGATCTGTGCCAGAGAGTATGCATATGAATTTGCACTTTTGCATACGCTTTTCCTGTTCAGTTTATCTGTCTGTTTCTCATCTTTTCATGCTTCAGTCAAGGCAGGGAAAGAAAGGGATTATCTGCTTTCACAGGCACCATAGTTTGTCACACAGAGCAATGAGTAGCACACAGTGCTCCCAGAGCAGCGTCTTGCAACCAGGCAAGTTTCCTCAAGTCAGTGAGTGGAGGACAAGCCTCCAAATTGCTTCTCTGCCATTGTCCTGTGAGACAAGACTGGAAAAAGTGCCCTGACACCCTGCAAGAGTGGCAGCAGCACAGCTCCCCCAGCTGCCCGTGTTTACCAGGGCTGCATCCACGGCTGCAGGGAGGGATATGTAGGTCTGTGGATAGTGCTCTACAGTAGCCTTGCCAGACAAGGGGAATACCCTTGAGGATCAGGAAGGGAATACCCTTGAGGGTCAGGAAGACCTTCAGCTTACACATAGATCCAAAGCCTGCCGTTGTGTCTACAGTGAAAGCAGGCCAGCCAATGGCAGGATCCACTCAAGTGGAGTGTTTGTCCCTTGGACAAAACTTTCCTAGGATATTTTTGTGTTGAAAGCTGTGTGGGGACATGGTGAGATGTACCCAAGGTTGGTGATGTTCCCCTACCAAGCTGCTCCAATGGCATTTGAGGAGTCTGTGACACTGGAGATGCCCCTGCTGCTGAACACTCAGTTGACATCTTCCAGGGCCTCAGGACCTGAGGGAGCTGGAGACATCAGTGAAAGTGGCCCAGGGCTAGCTGAACTGAAACGTGGGGAGAAAGGGGAGGGAAGCAGCACTTGGCACTCTGTAAATTGTCTGGCTACAACAGTTCATGTAGCCAAGACTGGCCATAAAATTTAACCCACTTGTGCAAGTTTCTCTACAGCAAAGGGGGTGCAGCTTTGGCCACATCTCAGCCCCTCTACTTCAGAGCACAGACAACTTGAAAGTAGGTGGTAGGGCCTGTAATTTCCCCATTGCTAACCATTACCAAAATTTTCTGTGGAATACTGAAATTGCTTCCTTGGCATTTAAAGCAGTTTACACTCAGGGGACAAGTGTCTTCTAGAGATTTCCTTCCTGAGAGGTGCAAGTGCCAGCTCTGTAAGATTTTGAAGTCCATCGATTCCATTAAACCTCTGAAGAACCTGGGGGCACAGTGACTCTTTCTTTCACAAATGCTCCCTTCAAGGTTGAAGGCAGATGAAATGGAGGAACAGTCACAGTACCAGACAGGCTCTGCACTGTCTTATGGCAAAGTTTTGCTGAGTCAGGAGTCACTTATCAGCCCTCACCAGGCTGTGGGGTGACTACGTAGATGGTTGGTGTGAGAAGCTGAGTTATCCACAGCCTGAGCATGCACCCAGTTCCTGTGGAGCACTGAAACACACTGGGATTACCCTTCCTTCCATGCTTCATAACACCTGGCTGCAAGCAGCCCAGAATATAGAATCAGAGAATCATTTAGGTTGAAGAAGACCATTAAGACCCTTAAAGACCCCATGGAATTCAACTGCCATGTCCTGCAGGAAACTGTGTCCCTAAACACTATGCCTACACATCTTTTAAATACCTCCAAGAACAGTGACTCTACCACTGCCCTGGGCAGCCTGACATCCAGCCTAAACCTACCCCAGAGAAATTTGAGGTAATTCCCTCTTGTCCTGTGGCTTTTTACCTGGGAGAAGAGATGGACCCCCACCATCCACAATCTACTATCAGGAACCTGTGCAGAACAATAATGTGTCCCTTCAGGTTCCTTTTCTTCAAGCTCAACCTCAGTCCCTCAGTCACTCCTCAGAGGACTTGTTTTCTAGACACTTTGCCAGTTTCTTTGCTCTTCTTTGAACATGCTTCAAGCACTTCAGTTTCTCCACCTGGGATGGGGCAGCCCTGGATGTGTGTATAGACTGGGGAATGAGAGGCTAGAGAGCAGCTCTGTGGAAAAGGTCCTGGTCAATGACAAGCTGAACATGAGCCAGCAGTGCCCTGGCAGCCAGGAGGGCCACCTGTGTCCTGGGGTGCATCAGGCACAGAAACACAGCCAGACAAGGGAGGGGATTGTCCTGCTCTGCTCTGCACTGGGGCAGCCTCACCTCCAGGGCTGGGGGCAGTTCTGGGTGCAGTTTAGGGTATAAGAAAGACATTGAGCCCTTAGAAAGTTTCAGAGGAGAGCAATGAAGATGGAAAAGGGCCTTGAGGTGAAGCCATATGAGGAGCAGCTGAGGTCACTCGGTCTGTTCAGCCTGGAGGAGACTGAGGAGAGACCTCACTCAGGTACAACTCCCTTGTGAGGGAATGAGGAGCAGCAGGCACTGATCTCTTCACTTTGTGGCCAATGACAGGACCTGAGGGAATGGCCTAAAACTGAGTCAGGGGAGGTTTAGGCTGGATATCAGGAAAAGGTTCTTCACCCAGAGGGTGTTTGGGCACTGAAATGGGCTCCCAAGGAAGTGCTCACAGCACCAAGTGTGTCAGAGTTCAAGAAACATTTAGACAATGCTCTCAGGTACACGGTGTGATTTTGTGGTGTTCTGAGCAGGAGCAAGAGTTGAACTCAATGATCCTGTTTTGTCCTTTCCAGCTTAGCATCTTATGTGGTTCTGTGATAATGTGTTTTTTGTGATGAGGGACACAAAAACAGAAGCAATGATCAAGGTCTGATATGTTTGTTCCTCCAAAAGCAATGCCTTTTTACAGTGAAGTATCCTGCCAGGATACAGTTCCCAGATGTCTGCATGACCAGGGTGTCTCTAATGCTTTGCATCATCACACAGGGCTGGAACATGGACACCCTCACCAGCTTGGCACACCTTGTCTTCATTTGTGACTGAACTACAAGAAACTATTCTGTGAATGACTCGGTAGCCCCACATCTCTTTATGCCATCCATGCTCCTGGCCCACCCTCCCATATCAGAGCCTTCCCATATCTGCTCTGCTGCCACCACCCTGTTGCTTCTTTTGGGGCTGTTAGACCTACCCCTCTCTGGAGGTACCATGTAATCTGCAGTGGACACAGGGCAGGAGCCCTAGAGTAAAGTGACAACTCAGGGGATAAGAAGAAAGGCAGCAGAGATGACCATGGACCTCCAAGTTTACGTCTTAGGAAATCTATATGCATGAAGTTTCAAGCTCTGGAGCTTCCAGAGACCTAGAGAGAGATCCTGCTGAGAGTACAGGATGTACACTCTGAATAAAAAAGACTGGCAAAGATTGGAGGCAGCCAGATCTGCTCATCCTGGGGAGCTGCTTTCTTCAGGGCAAGTCCTCAGAGTGTTTGGGGAGGTGGGATCATCCCTGCCATGAAAGGCAGTCGGGTCCCAGAGGACCTGGGGGTAGACGCATTATCGTTATTGAGTCCTTCTACCAACCTTTGAACCACTTCTGAATTCATGGTGGGCAGGGAGGGAAGGGATTAGGGGCACTAGCACCTAACTAGTGCACAAGTAGTGGAGTGTCTCATGGACAAAAGTGCTGATGGCAGCACTAGGAACTGGCTGCAGAGGTATCTCTGGTCCATCAGAGTTGTTACACACAATACAGGCTTGAGCTTTACTGTGCCATCCTGGCATAAGAAACTATGAAGGCAGTTTTCAGGAGAGGCCAAGATTGTCCCCTCATCTCACATGCACTGATCTAGGGGCCTGGCCATTTCCACAGAAAGGAACAGACTCAGCATTGAAGCCATTGTACCAGGCAGCAGCTTCCCCTTTGCAGCGATTCTGGCCCTGCAGATGTCCCTGCATGAACCTGCAGGCCAGGCAGGACTGGGGCTGAAAGGGGCTGCTAGCAGCTAGGAACAGCCACTTAGGAAATCATCCTATGGGGAAAAGGGAACAGCTGGGTCTTCCCACTGGTTTTACTGGGGCTGCCCATTGCCATCCTGCTTCATCAGTGAAGCGCTTTATTTATAGTCCTGATCCACCTGGGACTGGACCAAAGAATCATTAGGAAGTCCTCAACACACACAGCCAGGCTGGCATGGGTTTATTATTCTGTCTGGATCCCAGGAAGCTCGTGCAGCTCTTGGACAGGTAACATGACTGTGACAGCCTCCATCCTTAGGGGTTCCCAAAGAATACGACAACACAGCCATCCTGACCTTGTGAAGCAGCCAGTCCTGCCATGAGGGGAGCCAGAGGATGTCCCTTCCTACCAGCCTTGCTAGGATCCTGTGCAAACAACTTCAGACAGGATGTATCCCCTTTCAGACCTCTCAAGGGGTGCCCAAGGACCAACAACATGTCCCTGCATCTCACTCTGGAAAGCAGCAGTGAGGCAGTGCCACATTCTGCCCTGCCATGTCCACTACAAAGGAGAGCTTTTGAGTCACAGTTTAGCAGAAATGAGTGTAAATTTCCTACCTGAAGTGGAATAATTTGCAGTATAAAAGCACTAACATATTTTGCAACCCACACAGTAGATCCTGGACAGAGACTCACACACCTTTGCACTCTGATAAGGAGAATATTATTACCCTCCTAGTGGCCTGGCCAGATAAGAGGTTTGGGGCGGGCAGTCTGCATTTTTTTCAAGCTCTCATTATGCTGCACCAGTATCTCCAGATGCTGTTTCCAGGGAACTAAGCCGCTTTCTAATTAAAACTGCAAAGAGCAATGGAGAGTTTAGGCAAAGACCATGCTTCCTCGGACTCTTCCCTGCCACCCTCTGCAGCCTGTGAGGAGTATGCTGTGCCAGGTAATGATGACAACATTCCTAACTTGAGTTTTTGGAGAGAGAAGAGCATGATTTTTGTTACCAAGTGTTTCTCAGAAAGGAACTAATAATTATTAGTCTATGCTTGGGGGTAGAGGATGCACATTTAACTGTGAATGTGTTTTTACATGTTATGTTCCAGATCCCAAAGCACATGTAAAGGCTCTTCAACTAAAGTCCTTCAAAGAGCATCAGTAGATTGTCTCTTTGCAGACTGGCATTACTGCCTCATTGTTTTTATAGATTGATTTTCTTTTCTCTTTTGATTTAATTTCTGTTTCTTTGTGCCCTCTAGTAAATATATTTTCATCAGGATGCATATGTTTTGCTGTGGTCTTCCCTCCTTAGTGCTGGCAGGTGACAGCTTTGGAGCTGTTGTGGGAGTGCTTTCTTGGACCAGATGGAAGTGAATTAGGGGTGTTTTCTTAGAATGGACTGGGAAGGAGACTGATTTCAAGCAGCTAAAATTGCTTTTACAGCTCACAAGACATTTTGAAAGGAAAATAAAATTACCTTGGCTGCAAATGGGATGTGCAAGGGATTATGTACTTCAGTAGCTGAACCGAGGCCCTGTGCAGATCCTGCCACTGCAACCTGTAACCTCATCTTCCCAGGGAGTTTACTGCCTTTTTCTGTGTGAATGGCAGAGTCATCTCCTGCTGGCTGAGCTCTACTGTCTCTGTTACTTCCTCATGTCAGGGAACGACCTCCCACTTGTCCTGGAGTTATTCTCAGCTTCCCTGGACAGTGTTCTGGGAAGTCAGATGTAATTTTAAAGCTGATTCTGCTTTGATGAGGACATTGAAGCATAGACTAACATAAACACTCTCCAAGGTAAATTTCTGTGAGATTATTATTAATTGTCAGATGTGTTTTGTGTAGAAGTCTACTTTGGGCACAGACTGGCTCCTGCTGTCAGCTTTGCATTGTCCTGTCCTGGACTACAATTTTTCTTGCACTTAATACATACCTGGGATAAAAGACCTGTAATCCCTGCTCAGCCTCAGAAGTCCTTCTCACCTTGACACTTCTACCCTCTGATCAAGAGAATGACAAAATGACAAATTTTCACCGATTTCACTACTTTAGTGGGAGCCAAGGCTTTTTGTGAAAGGAGCTGGATCCGATTACATCTGTAAGGAGCAGGTCATAGTTTTGCTTTTCCACTTTGTGAGTTTTGGTGAAACTATGAAAATCAGTTCTTTTGTGATCTCTTCAGAGCACCTTTGGGAAGAATTCCTTCTCTCTCAAGGCTCCCTGTGTCTCCTGGATGCTGCTTGATTTAAGACAAGTTTTACTATCACAGCTTAGAATCTACACTAGATATCATCAGGGATTGCTGTCTTTTAGGACAAAGACATGGAGAAGTGAAGTTCAGACCATTTTTTAGGCTGGTCTTTGTCTCAGAAAGCCCTTTGGAGCCCTTTGCAACCAGTGAAATGGACACTGCTTACCTTGGCCAAGGAAGGCTGGTGCCTGGGATCTGGGGAATGCTCCTCTCTGCTGCTGGCTGTATGCAACCTGCACATCCTGCCCAAACAATAAAGCCAGCATTGGAGCTTTCTCACATCAGTTAATCTTTCTTAGGCCCTGCCATGGTCTTCCTCACAGCTGCAGACCAGCTTGGGGCTGTTTGTGTGGTGTTTGGCACCAATTTTCTCAACCCCAGCAGTGTGTACTAGCCCTGTCTTGGTCTCTGGTTGCATCACCATCTCCCCACGAGGTCTCAGCCCAATGCACATGAGCATCTGTGTGGGTAAGGCTGCGCCCTCTGGCTCATCCTTACTCCCACAGGGCTGCTCCTGTTTTGAAGGACTGTGTTCTGTGGGTCAAGGCTTTCTCCAGGTTTTTAGATAAAAATCCTAATTTCAGTGTGGCCAGTTCCAGCTGTCTGGGGAAAAGGGTAACAATGGAGAAAACAAGAAGAATTATCTTGCAGTTTGTACTGATGCCTGATCAAAGGCACCATGCCCCAGGTCCCTACAGTAAGGGGAGTAGGTTGGACATGGGTCACCCCAAGGAACTGCAACTGGAAATCTAGAGTAATTGTCAGGCTAGAAGCCTGGAAGTTTTGGGTGCTGTGTCATCAAATCCCACCCACTGAGGCTGTGCTGGAAGTACAGTGCTCAAGGAGTTTCCTATTAAGACTCCTTTGGGACAAAAAAAAAAAAAGCATGGCCTCTTGCATCAGTGCCCTAGTGCCAGGCAGGAGAGATCAGAATGTTATGTTAGCCCTCACTTTATCCCTGTAGATGTCATCATAACCCGTCGCTTGAGAGACCGGGAGTTGCTCAGGAAAAGAAAAGCAGAAGCCCTGGAGAAAGATTCAGCTCAGTGGGTTATGAGGTAAATCTTGCATTTTCTGTCAAGTTGTTTTTGTGGTGCACTTAACCTGAGCCCAGATATGGCCCAGCCCTTCCATCTTCACCCAAGGACAGAGCCATCAGTCTTCAGCGAGGAAAGGTGACCTGCAGCCAGTAGCTGCTCAAGGTCTACACAGGCATTGGGGGGAGAGATGGATGGGGGGGTAGCAAGCCAACCTCAGTCATAATGTGGGGTTGAGGAAAAATTTATTGCCCAAGCTCCTGCCCACTGGTGCAGCTGCAGAAGGCTGCTGTGCAGGGCTCAGGAGTGGGGCTGAAGAATTGCAGCTTCTGCCGGGATGAACTGGGTCACAACCTCAACAGAGGGACCCAGCAAAGCTGCCTTAGGGTAGAAGGGAAAGTCCTTTGTCCTATTCCCAAGTCATCATCCCTGTGAAATCCCCTGGCAGAGACTATAAGATCGAACAGCAAAGGAGAGCCAGAAGAGCCAAAAGAGGACGGGGCCGTCAGACAGTGGTCAAGGCTGTCCTGGAGTCAGAGCCAGCAGTGGACCCCCAGCCTGACCACCAGGAGAAGGCTGAGCCGGTGCCCTCTGAGCCAGCACTGCCTGAACCAGGCTACCAGCAGCAGCCACCACCTATGCTGACCCTCCAGAACATGGTCAGTGGGATGCAAGCAGTGGCAGTGGAAGGGGAGCTGGCAGACAGGAGCTTCGACCCTGCTGGTGAGTTGCCACAGAGCTGCTGGCCCCATGGTGGCCTGGGGGCAGTGCAGTGCGCCGCTTGAAGACTGTCACCCAAGGGTGCCCCTCTTATCAACAACAATCCCACAGCATCTCCAGGGCATGGCTCCCTGCCCCACAAAACTTGGGTAGCTGAGAAAGGGTGGGGGGATGGTGGGACTGCAGGGACAGACAGACTCTCTCTGAGTCCAGGGGAGTGATAACAAGTCCACTACTGTCAGTCATTGGGATGGGGCTGTGGACCTGGTCCTCTCTAACTCCTTGTCCTAAGAACGCTTCTGCAGCTCTGCCAAGAGCCATATTAGCACAGGGGGATATATCTCTGTGAAGATCTCTTCTCTGTGGAGACAAGATGAGGTTTTTTGTGGTCAGAGCTGGTTGGGGGAGCCAAAGTCAAGACATGTTCTGTCCACAGTGCATCAAGTTTCAGGACTGGATTGTGGGAGAGCAAAGTGGGCACTGTGACAAGGGGTGGGTGTCTGCAGGCAACTACACCTTGGAAACCTGCCAGGACTGAGGCATGGAGGGCACTAAGCTGGTCAGAATGGCAGGCTGGTACCAGGGCTCAGAAAATCCATGTACAGCTACCTCAGCAGGAGTTTCTCCCTGATCTGCTGTGGGAAGAGTAGAGTACATTCACTTTAGCAGTCATTGGGTCAAGCATGCAGGTTGCTTCAAAACCAGGAAAACTAAGGATCTGCTTCAGAGGAGGTGGCAATCCTCTGACCCTCAACTACTGCATTTCCAGCAATGTCTGTGCGGGGGGGAAGAAAAGGCCTGTTGATGCAAGGCATGTGGTGCTGTTGTGCCATGGAAAACAGCTATTCTGCATCCTGGGCTCTGGGGTGGGTGTCCAGCCTCCAGCCCTGAGGCCTTGAAATCAGGGTTGTGGCTATTGCCTCTGGCTTTAAACCCACCGGTACTTTACCTTCTCCAACTCCCCTCCACAACTGGGTGTGCCCTTGAAAAGCAGGCAACCCACCTAACGCCTTCTCCAGGCAATTGCAGGAGACTGGCTGGGGGATCTTTATCATGGGACAGAGGGATAACATGGGAGCCCCCCAGAAATCATCTGTCTCTTACATGCCTTACAACAGGTGAAGAGGATGTGCTGAAACCAGCAGAAGCAGATATACTAGAAGAGTTGAATACTCCTCTGGAAAATGACCACCAGGATAACGAATTCATTCCACATATTCTGTATTAACTTTCTGATTGTTTGGGGATATTTTTTATTCTTACTCTCATCTCACAAACTTGATAAGTACGGCACAGTGATTTTGAGCAGCTGCTTTCTTGGGAGCCATAAAGCCCACACTCTCCTTGTCACTCTGTTTTCTGTGCTCCTTCCAGGCTAGAGAGGCAGCCCCTAGGGAGTTGCCTGTGGCTTCTGAGCCTCCTGCTCTCTCTGCAAACAGGCTGTTTTCCTTGGGCCCATCTAAGGCTTCACAGTGCTCTGCCACACTACAGTTCAGTCATACAGTCCAGCATCCACCTGTGTTCCTGAAAGTAATTTCTTATTTGCTTATATGTGAGTGGCATTGTAAAGCTAACATTCACTGTGATTTTTAGCTGGCTGAAGAAGTCCATCTTGGGCTTTTTACCGCACCCCACCACCCTTTGTGCTATTATTTTCAGTCTGAACGTTTTTCTCATAGCCTGTTTTTATCTGCAATAAACATCTTGCTTTCCTAAAGCTGGAAGTATTTTTTGTTTTTAATTTTTGGGCACCTTCACTCTGACCTTGTAAGACAAACAGAAGAGGTTGAAAACAGCTGAGTGCATTGGGCTGGAACTTGGCTGAATTATACACTTTTGTCAGGAAAATGCCATTTGGGGCAAAGACAGGAGATACTCCGCACAGTCATTGTCTCCCTGTCTCCCCAGTCTTCACACAGGATTTCTCCTGAAGCCAGAAGGTAATGGGGCGCCCTGTGTCTCTCTCCATGATTTGGGTCTTGTGGTCCTTGTTCCGGTGCACAGCAAGGGAAGAGGCTCTCTTCAATTCCTGTAATATCCTGACACAAAGGATCCTCCTCCTCTTGAGGAGGAGTGGAGGTCATATTGCCATTGTCTGACTTCCCAAGAGCCTGTCTCCCAGAGCACAAGGCTAGCCAGACCCTGCAGGCACCCCTGATGTGGGGAATAATCTTATGGCACTGGACATGTTGCTGCTGCTGTCCCAGAGCCCTCGAGGCTCTTTGTCACAGCATGTGTGACATCTAACTGGTGACACCAGTAAGAGTCTCTCCAGTACATGGTGGGCACCCTTGACATCCCATCCCTGCTTTGGTCCCAGGGACATCACATGAGGAGCCAGTGCTTGCCAGCTCTTGGCACAGCCTCCCTGTGCTGAGACCCTGACCTCCACAGTTACACTGCCAGAAGCTCTAAAGCACCCACAGGTGGGTGTCAGAGCACAAAGCATTCAGCAGCACCATACCAAAGCAAATCCACCTCCATCCCCCACGGGCAGCTTCTGGAGGGATGGGTTTCCCTTGTCAGGTGTCCTGACACTGTTTTGCTCTCCATAGGGATATTATTCAAGGTCTTGCTCTCCCCTTGAGCCACTGATACCGGTGGCAGTTGAACAAGATCTCTCAGCTCCTGCCATGAACCACTCAAACCTCACCCAAAACCCCAAACACCTAAGGTGCAACAAGAGGGCCTTATGGAAGCCCTGCAGCATGGAAGGAACTTCTATCTGTGATGTTTGCTCTTAAACCGAGGCACTGGGGGAAGGGAGCCGAGGTTGCAGTGCCCTGAAGCGGAGCCAGAGGCTGGAGGTCATGCTGTGGATGAGCAACATCACAAGAGTTGTGCAGGGGTCCTCCTGCAAGTGTGGTGCCAGCACTGTGCTGCAGAAAGGCTGGGCTGTGGCTGCTGCCAGGCAGGCTAGGAGACCCTTCCACCTGGTGGAGCCCCCATGTGCCATGGCAGAGACCAGCAAGAGCCAGTGGCCCTTCCCTGCCCTCCAATCCTCTGTAGTGCTGGCAGGGAGTGGGAATCAGCCATGCTGCCCACTCCACATCTGCAGACATTTAGACCCTCCTGGCTTCCAGACCCCTTTAGATTTTGGGGAGAAGGAACTTCTGGGGTTTTTTTTAGGCTCATCTTACAGCTTACATCAATCAAGGAGGGCACAGAACAACTGCATTCTATTCTCCATTGTGAAGTGGAGCTGTCGGAGGTGGTGAAGACCTGTCAGAGTCAGGTGTCCATGAATGTGGGGCAACACTCACTCTTTAAACAGACATGGGCAGCAGTGCTTACCCTTGCACTGGAAGGGCTGGGAGAGCTCCCTGAGGGCAGAGATGTGCAGAAACCAGAGCAAGCATCTCTGTTCATCTCTGTGGAGATGCCTTTGGTGGCTAGGGAGTCCTGGAGTCATCCCAGGTACTGCACGCTCTCTCTTAGAGCTGCTCTTACTTTTGGCAGACAGTAAGAAAGGTGTGCCTGTGCAAACACAAAAATCTTATCACAAACTGAACAAGAGAAAGATAAGGCCCTCCTAATCAACACTTTAACTCGCCATGCATTGATTCTTCCTCTGTTGAGAGGACAAATAACAGAGCTCTTGCTTATACAGATGGGGTTCAGGTGTGAGGCTGGACTCATGGTGGTCTGTGTGTACCCCTGAGGTAGGTTCTGCTGCCTGAAGGGAGCTGGGGACAGGCTGGCAAGGGAAACTGCATCTAGGATAGGGAGGATGCTGTTTTGCAGGTGCAACAAGTAACCTTCTCCCTCTCTTCCCTCCTTCCCAAGTCCAAGACAGATGTCTTTACCCAGGGCTTTGACAGAGAGTCCCATAAAGCAAATTTTCACTCTCTGGGTGAAAACTGGATGACAGCTATGGTCTGGGTCTGACATGAAGTGGAAGTCTGGGGGAGGCCAGAGACATTTAACTGACTGCAGCCTCCTTTCTGGCAAAGAGAAGGATATGGGGGCAGGGAAATAGCATCTGAGCTGCGGGGCCAGCACAGGGAGCTAGGTAAGTGCCTGACACAGTGATCCTTGCTGTGCTGTAAACTGGCAGGGCTGCCTGAGGCTCCTCCAGGATGCTCTGACCTACTCCTTGCGGCACACAGATGAAGGCATGCTGTGGTACACAATGGACACAAACACTGTAGCTGTCTCCTCACTAGTGAGATTCAGCAGAATATTGGTTAATGTCAACTGGGCTGGGCTGAACATCCTCCTGTGAGATTTTCTCAAGGCTTCAGGTCCTGACCCTCCTCCTGCAGAGCATGGGAAGCCATCCTGAGTGCTGAGAGCCATGACACGAGTGCTGAGGAGAGGAAACCTAACATCATATCCTGGAGAACCAGACTATCCTCTGCCCATGCTGATTACCTTTCAGTATCCTTTCAGGACATATGCTTCCAGCTCTATGGGAAAAGGGAAGTTGTTTGGTTTGTGCACCCTGGCTTCCCACTTCTCAAATTACTCTTAACATATGGGCCCCCCACATTTGCTGAAAGTCAGGGGTGATCTGTGGCAGGCTGTTACTCATGGGTAATGTTTTGAACCAGAAGGATTTTCCTGTCCTTAGCAGAAGTGAAGGCGTAGCTAAGCCTCAGCAGAAAGAAGCTGGCAAGCAACTTAGAGCTGGAAGCCACCACAGCTTAGTGAAAGCCATTCCGCCCCATAAGTGCCTGGTCTTGCACGATAAGAAAAATTTGCTAATTAATTTACTAATATTGACTTTAAGCAGTAAATCCTGGAGACAGCAAATACCCACTCCCTGTTTGGCCACCACTTCCTGCTCAGGGCTTGTTAGCTCTGCTCCTTCCCATCCTGTGTTCCCTTTTTAAATAAATACTTTTATAATGCTGCCAGGACTGCCAGAGACTGGAGCTGTGTGTCCAGCTAGGCTCATCAGTGCTCCACCACCTGGCCCAACTCTCCTCTTCCACCAGGAAATTAACTGTAAAAAAAGTTAAGCGAGGAGAGATACCTGGAGATCTTGAATCCAACCCCGACTCAGAGCATGGCTAAGTGTGACCAGACTGCTTTGGGCTTTCTCCAAGTGCTGACCTCCTCCAAGACATGAGATCATCCCCCCCTTGTCCTCATTCCAGGGCTGCCTCACTTTCAAGGAAAGAAAGTTTTTATGTCCTACCAGGCTTTCCCTCAGAACAGCTTTACTCCTTGCCTCTTTCTCCATCTTAGTGCCCTTCAGGGAAGACCCTCAGCTCCATCTTCTCTGTAACCCTCTTCCAGACTGCAAGTTAGACTCCATGCTCACCTGCTCTCCATGAGAACAGTCCAGATTCCTTCAGCCTATCTCCTATGTCCATCTCCCTGCCTTGACGGCCTCAGCTGAGCTCCAACATAAGAATGACTTTCTTGCACTGGGTTACCCTAACTGGATCCAGTGTTCCTGCTGTGGGCTCACAGAAGGCAGGAGGAATGGCCTTTTGTCCAAGCCCACTGCCTGAAATTCAGTCCATCCAGAGGCACTTGGGGTGCTGAGCATGAGCTGTGCCTGTCTCCCTCAGACAGCCTGAGGTTTTCACTGACACGACACAGAAAACATGAAGTAACCAGGTTATAGCTTGCGTGGCAAACGGTGTGATCTGGGCTTGCAGCCCTTACCATGACGCTTTCATCACCTCCCTCCGCTGCGAACCTCTCCCTGGGAGCTCATGAAAGCGCTAAAGCAGAGCTTGGGTGCAGTGTTAATTACATGCCCGGGGGCACGGCTGCTTGCTCCCCGAGCTCGGGCGGCGGGCTGCAGGAGCAGTTCCCGTGTGCCGGGCAGTGTGCGGGCTGAGCCCCGCCCGCAGCGCCCCGCTCCGTCCGAGCTGCTCCGCGGCTCTGCCCGCTCCGCTCCGCCCGCTCTGCCCGCTCCGCTCTGCTCTGCCCGCTCCGCCCGCTCAGCTCCGCTCCGCCCGAGCAGCTCCGCCCGAGCAGCTCCGCCCGAGCCGCTCCGCCCGCTCCGCTCGGCCCGGCGCGGCCGGCAGTGCGCCCTAGCGGCAGCACCGCACAGCTCGCCTCCAAAGCGACCTGAAAGATCATCCCTCCTCCACCCAGACTGTTCACAGACCCACCCAGCCAGGCTTTGAACACGCCCAGGGATGGAGCATCCATAGCTTCTCTAGGCAACCTGTGCCTCACCACCCTCACCCTCAGGAATGTCTTCCAAATACCTGATCTAAATCCACCTTTCTTCACTTTGAAGTCATTGTCCTTTGTCCTAGCACATGGCTTTTGTCAAAAGTGCCTCTCCAGTTCTCCTGTAAGCCTCCTTTAGATAGTGGAAGGTGCTCTGAGGTGTCACCGACATAGTTTATGAAAAATCCTTTACTTAGGAATTTTCCTCTCCTGAGAGCTGAGAGGTCTCAGGAACAAACTGTAAATAATTCTTATCTGCTGCTGTGGAATGCGACAGGAAGGTCTGTGATTGGCCCCGTCGGACTGTTTCCAGTTAGGGGCCTATCACAGGACACCTGTCCAGTGTCTCGGACTGAGAAGACTTTTCATGTACACATTCTTTTCTATTCTTAGGATAGCCTTGGTAGTGAAATCTCTAGCTTTATTCTTTTAGTATAGTTTTTATATCTTATATATATCATATTATAATAAATCAAGCCTTCTGATGCATGGAGTCAACTGTCTCGTCTCTTCCCTCATCCTGGGACCCCAGAAAACCATGTAACACTGAGGTCTCCCAAAGGTCATCCTGGGTTTAAGTTCAATTCCTATCATGGCAGAGAGGGACTATACCTTCTATCCCCTTAAGTGAGAAGGCATGAAACTGTTTTCCCTGGTTGCTTCAACAGAACTTTTCTTTTGCCTTTTCTTCAGAAGGGAATGGTAGAGAAAACCTCCATGGAAACAAAATGCCAAAGAAACTACCCAAGAAGGAAAACTTTTTTTTTTTTTTTTTAACAAATGTTTCCCACATAAAGGTCAAAGCTCTGAATCATCCTCTGCTTCCTCCGTGAAAAAGCCACCAACATCAACAATAATACCCAGGCATGGCCTCTCACACTGTGACAGGGTGGCACTTCTCACTCAGGCATTTATTCTGTATGGCCTGATCTGTCTGTAACTTCAGGGTGACACCAAGGTCCAACTCTCATTACTCATTTATTCATTGCTGCAGAAATTCAAGCCCGTGTTATTCAAGTAAAGGCAATTTTTGAGAAAACAAGAAGAAAAAAAAAAAAAAAAAAACCCAAACAAACCAAAAAAACCCCAAACCACCAAAACAATTTGAGAACTACTGAAAAAGAATACACATACAGCAATAAACTCAAGTGTACCCAAAGATGGAGAAGGAAGAAATCATCACCATCAGTATGCACCTCCTGATGAAGGGAAGGAAACCTTCTCTGAGAACATCATGGTCTGCCCGTTGGAGACATCACAATGCTGATACCCTGTAAGTCTTGCTCCCCCTCTATTCTTGCAGCCACAAACCTGAGAACACAGGAAGAGTGGCTAGGGAGCCACTACCTAATGGCCAGTTCCAGGGCCAGCACTCCAGTGAGCCTGATGACAGGACATGTGTAAAAACATATGGCTGTAGAAGTGATACAAGGCCTGGGACACCATTTCTTAACCTCAGAAGCTGACAGCCTGGATTCATGAGCACCTTTCCCAAGTGGAAGAAGTCAACATGAGATGCAGATGGTGTCCTTGCAAGGGCCAGCCACAGGGATAATTGACTCAGAGTGGTTTATGCACCAAGCAAGCTGTGTCCCAGCCATCGGACCAAGAGCTCTGGTGCTGACACTGAACAAAAATGGTGAAAAGCTGTGCCTTAATCAATTAGGATCTCTTTGCATAGCTCACATCCAGACAATAGTGTTCGAAATTCTTAAATGGCTAATGAATCTTAGCTCCCAGGCATCAGAGAAGGGATAGCAGTGAACTCAGTAAGCTCTCCTGTGTCAGCCCACAGTTAATATTCCTGCCTCCTCTCCACGGCCATTTTCAGCCAGAGCATACAATAGCCCTCTGCCGTCAGAGGAGGCTACGATACAGCCTCTTTTCCTCTTAGCCCATGTTGGCCAGCTGCACCCTGTGCTCCAACGCTGCCAAAGCAGTGAGAGTTCAGTCTGACAGCCCTTCCCTGCCCGTAAGTTTGTCCACACAAAGAGGGATGTCTGCACCACATCCAAAAATAACACCAGCTTCCAGGTATAGCACATGCCACCATCTCCCACCTTGACTTCTTGACCTTGGACATGAGAAGACATACATTTCTACTGGACTGAGTTAAGAAACCAGCTCTGCTGCCCAGAGAGGGCCTCCAACAAATCAGAGCTTCGGGATTACACCAAGACAAGTGTGTAAAGTTGTTCTTTGTGCCAACATGGGCCACTGTATCCTTGTACACCAGACTCTGTAAAGTCAGACCCCCATCAGCCCTCCTGTGCTCACATTAAGTCACTTCCATGTCCCACATGAGTGGGATGCCCTCTTTGGTCACTGACACGGCAGCTCTAGATAATGCATACAGCTGAAGTCCAATTCCACCTACACAGACTGCTCTCCAGTTACAACTCACAAAGCTCTGGACTCCCTCCTAGCAAAGTGCCAGGGGTCTCCCCTGCCTACTCTTTCTCACAGATTTGATCCACTTCTTGTCACTTTCAAAGGCAGATAAATCATTCTTGGGAGTCCCAAGGCTGCTTATGAAGACTTTCCTATCTGCTCTTTGGTAATTTAGCAGATTAAACTACCCATTCCCATCTCATTCATCGCCCTCCAGGCAGCTTGGGCTGCTGACAGGACAACAGCTGCAGAATTCACTATCCCCCAAACACCCTCAGGAAGCCAGTCCCCACCCTCTCCGTGGGAGAAGGGGCAACATCTGCCACCATCTTACCCATGTGCAAGCCAGTTCATCATCCTGAGGTGTGGAGCTGCCCCTGGAGGCCTGTTACACCCCCATTAGCTGTGGCCGCTGCTGGATGACTTGCTCCCACAGATGTTGCCAGTGCATAAGGTGAGCACAGCGTCAGCCTGTGGCTGCGGGAACTCCATCTCTGCAGCCAAAAAAGCTAACTGGCCTGGGGTGCAGGAGGCAAGACCAAGCATTTCTGGTGCTGCTGCCACAGGACAGGCAACATTATGTTTCCAGCAATAACATCTCCTCTAGCTGGCCCCACTCCATGCTGGAGCATCAGAGAGTAATTAAAGCCAGCCACAATCCCCTTGCCCATCTCTGAGCTCCTGTTCCTCTCACAGGTAGCATCCTTCCCTGCCTGTCCCTTTTTCCAGCAGGGACACGTGGCTGGGATGGAGCTTCATGCAGTGATATGTGGGGCATGCTTATGGCCTGACAGGAGACCCCGAGCATTGATATGCTTATGGCCTGACAAGAAACTCTCAAAGCACACTGGTGACTCAGGGGGTTGTGGAAGTTTGATACACCACCTATGGCCTGGCCCTGCTGACCTGTCCCTCCTCCTTTGCTCCGATGTCTTCAGCAACCCAGCAGACCAAAAAAAGCCAAGGCAAAACAGGATAGAAAGCAATGACATGTCATGCATGTCTCTGTACATCTCCCAGCCTCAGGAGCACAGGGAAGGCTTGAAAGAGTAAACTCAGAGACACTTCATTGCAAACAATGCAAAGATTTATTTCCATTTCCAGTGAAGTAGAAGAGTAAATACAAAAAACAACCCAAAAAAAAATCTCCAATACAGAATATAATGTTCTCCTAGGCTGTACAGTCCACTTCCTTCTCAAAGCTGCTGGGGAGTCTACAGCAGAACTTGGGCAGAAGAGGAACCGAGAGGCTATGTCCTTTGAGGAATGAGCATTTTCAAGGCCCCTCTCTCTTCTATCAATGCTCACATATAAAACTTTCTGTAGGAAAGGTTTACAATCCAGATTTATTGGATTCTTCTGACAGAAATCAAAAGAGTAGTTGGAAACTTAGACTAACTTTGCTAAAAGGAAGGCTCTTAGATATTTACAATAAAACCTACAGAAATCATATCTTTTTCTTATTCTTGGTGGTGCCTGAGAATTACAAGCAATGTGCCAAACAAAAACACATTGAGATCCACATGTTTAACATATCCCCATGGCACAAGCATACACTGAAATCCAGTTGTCTAACATATCCCCTTGGCATATCCCCATATCCTCACAGAAAGGCCCAAACCCCTGGCTCCCCAAGGACACAACAAGCATTATCTTCCTCTGCCAGTGGCCAGGCAGTCCCATGTCACATGTGGGCACAGGGGCAGCACATCTCAGTGCCACAAGGCACAGCTTGGACAGACCCACAGTGTTCAGCACACCCTTGGCACCTGAGCCTACATGACAGCCCAGAGAGGTTGCAATAGCCAAAAAACCACAGCAGTGCTGGTGGGAAGGGATTGCTGGAGTCTCCAGGCCTGCTGCAAATGAGAGGTTGGAGTACTGCCAGCACTAGCAAAGGCTGGCTTTGCCTAAAAAAGCTCCAAGCGCAGACCCCACACAGATATAGAGTCCTTTGAATGGTCCCAGTAGCTCTTCACAGTTCTGACCTGGGTTTCTAGCTGTTTGTGACCAAATTTTAAGCAGTTTTTGACATGTCTCAGGTTCTCAATGCAGCAAGGTCATCGCTGCACCACCTGAAAAAAAATTACCATCTAGATATGCCCAGTTTCCTTAGTTTGTAGGTACAAAAGATCTGGAGAGAAACAAGAACGAGCATCTAGACCTTCTCTGCAAACAACACACAACCTACCAATCTGTGCTTTCTAAGTCACCAAGATCTGTCAGGCTTGTCCTTCAGACACTGAGCTTTGCTCCCTGAACTGCCTACATGCTATCTGAGTTCAGAAACATCTTTCCCTAAACCTGTAACATCATTTGTGACCTTTTTTAGACTGAACTCTAAACTGGCATGAGGGCTGAAGCAGAGAACAAAATGAGAGGAACAAGGGCCAGAAGACATCTGAGGTCTTCACTCGAGACCAACGATTCCTGGAGGCATGGAAGGAGGTTTAGGTTGGATATCACCCCAGACGGTGGCTGAGCACTGGAACAGGCTCTCCAGGGAGCAAGCACCAAGCTTGACAGAGATCAAGAAGCATTTGGAGTATACTCTCAGGCACATGGTATGATTCTTGGGGTGTCCTGCACACGTACAGGAGCTGGACTTGATGATCCCGATGAGTCCCTCCAACCCAGCACTACTATGATTCTATGAAAATTATCTGGTCCGCATTGATAACTGCTTCTACAGGAAGGAAAGAAAGACATTAAAAGGTAGGACAGCTCTTCTCCTATCTACCCTTAAATGAGCAAGAGGTTGGCATGGCTTGCTGTCCAAGCGACACAGTCCAGTCTTTGCAGGCAATGAAAGCAGAGCCAGCAGCTATCAAAAATACTAGGAGCTGGCACAGCTGGGTGTATAGTCCTCTTCCAGATGGTGAAGGCAGAGTTGGGAAAGGTGTTAGCACAGCTGCTGAGGAGACCTGCCCCTGGCTGAGACAGCCCTCTCAGCTTCTGGATGTGCCAGGACCAGGAAGAACCAGGAAGATAGAACATGCCTCTTTGGAAAGGATAGGAAGGGAAAAATCTGACTGGCCTCAGCACACCAAAGAGTTGAGTGGTGCTTACACTTGCTGTCTGTGCTTGCCCCCCACTGGCTCCATACATGGAGCAGCCTCCCCAGCTCTGTGTAGGGACAACAGCTTCCTGCAGTGCCACAGACAGGTCTACACGGACACAGGGCAGTGCTGTCAGGTCACTCAGCCTCCCAGCCCAGACGCTGCCTGACCACATGCCATCCCTGGCACTCTGAACCCTTGGGTCCAAAACTCATCTCCTGCCTCACAGCCCCACGGAAGGCAGAAGTACAACTTCTCCTGCCCACCTACTGAAGAAGGCTTTACTCTTCTCCACTCCAAGCTGTGCTGTGAGGACACCCAACCACCTTCCTGCTCCCCTCTATTTCCTCTCTCATGTCCCACCTGCATATGTGTACCACAGCAGCCACAGAAATCAAGAAAGCTGGCTCAAAACAATTGTCATCCTGCTGAGGACCTCATCTGAAAAATGCAGAGCAGAAGATACAGGGTCTTCATGGGATCAAAAACTCCTTGCAGCAAAGCACAGCAGTAAGACAAGAGACAGTAAACATTAAATGAGACTAGAGAAGTGCTAAATGGAGGGTACAAGGAGAAACTTCTCCCCCACAAGGACAGCCAGGTTGTCCAAAGAGACTGTGCCGTCTCTAGCCTTGGAGGTGATGAAGACTCAACTACACAGGGCTGAGTCATAGCTGACCCTGATTTGGGTACCAGATTGGAACAGAAATTTCCCAAGATCTTTTCCAACCTGAGTTATACTATGATGTATACTCTTCTCTGATAAGGAGACTTTGGTGTATGTGCATCCTGTCCTTCCAAAGCCCCTGCTGAGGTTCTGACTGCACTTTCTTGTTTCCTCTCCCCATACAAGGCCCCACCACACAGCAGGATCTTCTCACCAACATCCTCCTGGCCCTGGATACAAGTTCCCCACCTCCACAGGAAAAAGAAGCTGTATGAGAAGACCAGGAAGCAGGGGTGTGTTGGCTCCCTCTATAACCACAGCCCCAAGCAGAGCCCTGGGTACCCACTACTGCTCCAGATCGTTTTCCAGAGCAGTGGGATCTGTTGGGAAGGGTATGCTTGAGTTTCCCCACAGATTTAGTTTCAATCTTTTGTCTCACATACTTTCCTATTAGTTGTTCCCTCTCCATATCTTTCTCCAGACTCTTTTCCATCCCCGGAAAGCTTGGAAGTGGAGCAACTGAAGATGAAAAGGCACTGTATCCTGCCTCTTGTGTTCCAGAAACAAGTTTTCTCCTATATATGCCAATTTCTCTAGGCTACAGACAGATCTTGCAATCAAAGTAATTTAGGCTGTAAGTACCTCTGCAGACCTCAGGATCAAGTTGCCACTCAAAACAAGTCCAGATTCAATGTTAGCTATGACTTCAGAGGCAGATCAGACTCCGTCCTATCAAGCTGGAAAGACCCCCAAAGGCAGAGGTCCCACAGCCTCCCTGTGTCCCTCTTCCAGGGGCTGGGCATGCTCATGGTAGAAATTTTCATAGTTCTAATCCCACCACTGCTCCCGCCCCTGAAGCACAGAGCACAACCCCTCGAAGAATGTGAATTGATGTGTTTTTCTGCAGCCCTGGCATCCAAACCTTCTCCAGGCTTGGCCACACCACTGGTGTAAAGCCTGGCACTAAAGCAAGAGTCATCAGGGACATGCCACTGCATCAGTGCCATGCATTCTGCTTTTACAGCTTTGCCTGCACAATGCCAGGGAATGATTCCTCCTGCCTCCTTCCTTCACCTCACCAACAGACGTTTAATTCTCTCTCTCAAAAAAAAAGGAAAAAAAAAAAAAAATCATCAACAGCAGAGAGACTTTTAAACATTAAATCATCCTGGGTAGACCAGAAGGGGCCCGGTTGGGTGTGCCGGGAGGGTGGGAGCCTGGCAGGAAGCTGTGAGCACCTGCTCCAGGAAAGGCTGTAGAAGAGACTGCTTGTCCCATCCAAGCACTTGGGAGTCCCTAGGACTTTTCTGCCGAGAGCGGACAGGGCTGGACAGGACACCCCACGTCCCTAGGGCTGACTGCGACATTCCTCGCCAGGAAGCCTGGGCAGATGACAGAGTGCGTAGGTGCAGCCCAAGGTTCTTCAGCATCTTCCTGGGCAGCGCCGGGCAACCCCCGCACTCGGCCGTCTCCCGGGCTCCAGTCCGCTCTGTCGGGCCTCTCCGGGATAGGTCAGAGCGCCGGGACGAACCTGTCGGGACCTCCAGAGTAGGTGCCGTGCCGCGGTGCGGGCTCGGCGGCACTCAGCTGCCCTCCGGCGCCGTAGGCGTGAGGCAGCGGCGGGTAGGGCGCGGGAGAGCGGCGGCCGTAGAGCGCAGGGGGGCCGGGCGAAGATGCGGGCAGCACGATGCGCCCTGACGGCGCGTACAGCGGCCCGTGGCCCCCGGGAGCGTAGGGCCCGGGAGCGGTGGGCAGCGGGGCGTAGGCGGGAGGCAGAGCGGCGGAGGCGCAGCCCTGCGCGGGAAAGGCGCTGGCGAAGGCGCAGGAGGCGGCGGCGGGCGCCGGGGGCAGGTCGGCGGGGGGCGGCGGGACCGGCAGCGGGAGGAGGCGGCACGGAGCGGCGGGGCGCTCGGCGAGGAAGGCCGGGTAGGTGGAGAGGTCGCTGCGCTTGAAACGTTTTCTGCGGCGGAGGAAGGACCCGCTCTCGAACATGTCGCGGGCGTGAGGGTCCAGCGTCCAGTAGTTGCCCTTGCCGGGGCGGCCGGGCTCCCGTGGCACCTTGACAAAGCAGTCATTGAGGGTGAGGTTGTGGCGGATGCTGTTCTGCCACTTGCGGGGGCTGTCGCGGTAAAAGGGGAAGCGCTCGGTGATGAAGCGGTAGATGCCGCCGAGTGTCAGTCGCCGCTCGGGCGCCTGCCCGATGGCCATGGCGATGAGGGCGATGTAGCTGTACGGCGGCTTGCCCCGCTCCGCCGGACGCTTGCGGCGGCGCCGCCCGCCCCGCGCCCCCGCCGCCGCCGCCGCCTCGTCTCCCGGCGGCACCGCGTCCGCCTTCAGCGGCGGGGGCGGCGGCGGGGGGCCCGGCGGCAGCCGGTTCTCGGCTGTCATGTGGCCGTCGGAGCGGCTCCGCCCCGGACCGAGCCGAGCCGAGCCGAGGCGAGCCGAGGAAGCGCAGAGCGGCACGACCGCGGCTTTTATGCGGCGGTGTCCGGCGGCTCCGCACCCGGGCGGCCGGCACTCCCCCTACTACGCCCCGCCGCCCGGGAGGCGCGGGCAGGGCCGGGCGTGCCGCCGCTGCTGCCGCGGGTAGGAGCAGCGCCCTGCCCGGCACCCCCCTCCCGCCCCTCTCCGCTGGTCCCCGTCCTCAGCGCCGTCGGGGCGCCGCGGAGCCGCCGCCGTCGGGAGCTCACAGCTCCGGAGGACTGACGGGCACTGAACGAATCTGGGTGTCTCCGGGATCCCGGTGCGGGTGTCCGGGCACGGGCATTTAACGCGCCTCCCCGTAGGGCTCACCGCCGTCGGGGCCGGTTGTGCCGGCGGCGGCGGGAAGAGGTGGCAGCGATGAGCGGCCGCCTCTGTCGGAGGGGATGCTGCCGGTCCGAGTCGGACAGTCGACCCCGGGCAACTTTGCCCAGGGAGCCGAACGCTTCTTTGCGGAAATCAAGCTGTCGAAACAAATTAGGCTGGGAAAAAACAGCCGGTGACAGATCTGCGTGGGGAGAGTTAGTAAGTGCGGGCTTAGGCTAGGCGGTTTGCTTGCCGAGTGCTATGCAGAATGCACTAAGGTTAGGGTCCTCCTAGCTGGTACCCTGCAGCGATTTGGCGCAGGGCTAGGCTCCCGGGCCCCTAATTAACATTTGAGCTGACCTGCTTGTCCCTGATCCTTATGCCACAGGACCCCACAGGTCCACGACCCAACCAGGAAGGATGCCAGGCTCTCCACAGGCTAATACTGGGACATACCTGCCAGCTCCCTCATGTTTGCTCAGATACTTGGGGCTGAGGGTCAGACCCCAGTGGATTGTGCCAGCTGGTGATGAATGTTTGGCCAGGACTTGAACCCCTGTGACACAAGCCCACAGGTCTGGGGACAGCACAGCCTCCTCTCCTGCTGGCATGATGTTCCTTCCAAGCCAGAATATAAAGGAGAGGGCAGGACGTCCTTCCTGAAGGTGAGATGGAAAGTGTGTGCAGGTGTGCACAGGCACGAGTGTGCATGGCAGGGTGCACGTACATGGGTGTGCAAGGGCACTGGTGTGGGGGTGAGGATGTGAGTTTGTGGGTGTGCCACAAGTAAAGTTTGTGACAGGAGAGTGTGTGTACAAAAAATGCCAGCACATACAGGTATGTGGTTGGACCTGAGGCTTGCATGTGGGCATGTAGGCAAGAAACAGATGTAGGCAGATGTGTGTGCAGAGAGGTGGATATGCACAGGTGTGCAGGTGCTGTGCACGGCTGTACAGCTGATCCTGCCCATGTCTTGGTGTCTCCTGCCTGTTCTTCCAGAACTGAGTCACAAGTGCGCTGCTGAATCTATCTTTGTAGGAGAAGCTTTTCCAAAGCCCTCTTGGGCATTACACAAATTATTTTTAAGGAAGAAAGGAGAGGTAAGAGCTGATTATCCTAGTGAAATGCAGCTCGCTTGGAGGTGTCCAAGAGTTGTTGAGCTGTTTGTCTGCTTGGAGAAAAATCTGGTGTGTGGTCTGTGTGTGTGTGTGTGTGTGTGTGTGTGTGTGTGTGTGTGTGAGAGAGAGAGAGAGAGAGAGAGAGAGAAAGAGAGAGAGAGAGGATCCATTTCCATGCAGCAAACAAACCCCAGCCCTACTTTCCAGCTAAATAAGGTGCCCAGGAGTCACCAGCCACCTGCTTTTCTCTGCAGCTTCCCAACAACCTGGGAGATAGCTGAAAGTCCTATGGAGCTAGCAGAATAAACCATGAAGGGGCACTCATGGACCCACATGTGCGTGTAGTGTGTCCAGTAGCTGGATGCAGACACTGGGCAGAATTTCAAATCACATGCTGCAGAGTTTGTGTCAAGAGAAAAAAAATCAACCATCCTGTACCAACACCCAAGTTCTTGAAGTGCACGAGTATTACCCTATACAAACCAAAATCCATCTCCTTCAGTATGAAGCTGCCTTATCAGTAATGCTCTGCCTTCTGGCTTGTGGGAAGCTGCAGCTGGGAATAGATTTTCCTATCAGATGTTCCAAAAGGCAGTGAGTGCTGTAGTTCAGTCACCTCTGGGACTGTGTCTCTCCGTGCCATGCCAATTCCATGCCTCCAGAGGGCAAAGTCAGATCGTGCTTCGCTTTGCACTTGTAGAGCTTGGGGAATGAAAGAGGTGTGTGCTGAGGACGGATGGTGTGCTGAACAGCTGCTTTTGCCCTCTCTGCTGGTGTTGAAAATCCTTTCCCAAGTAAGCACTTTCCTTGGCAGAGCCCAAGGCAGACTGAAATGGATACCCAAACAGCATGTGCTGGCTCTTGTCCCTTCTCCTTTCTACATCACACAGCTTAAACTGTGGTGCCAATGTTTGGGAGTGAAGTGTTAGTTGTATAACATGATGCCCTGGAGACTACTCTCAATCTGACATGATCACAAACCTGTTTAAAAACACTTTCAAGTCTCTACTTTGGGAGCAGGAGTATGTCTTGTGTTGAGCATTTGTGTCTCTTTTGAGTACCAGTTCCTATGGGGAGGGAACTATGGAGAGCATGAAACTCCAGCTAACCCTCTTGGATATTAGACTGCAGATCTCCTCCATCTGTAAGTCAAGTGGTGCCTGCTGCTGGAGCAGAACAGTTGGTGTTTGTGTTTGTGAAGCTTTGTTTTCTCTTTTGATTCCATAATGCTGCAGGAGGGACAAGAGTAAAGTGAGATGGAAAACACCATGCATTGATTAAACCTGTTCATAATGGAGTTCATAATACAATCAAAAATGTATGATATCTACATAACATTACCCAGACAAAATCTATCACTTGACCTTTCTTTTGGTCTCTGGGACAAAGTTTAGAGTTATCATTTTTTCTGTCTAAATTTCTCAGCTCAGATCCTGCCGACACTAAGGTCTGAAGCCTTCAGCTGGGCAAAGCAGTCATTGATTGTGAGACCACTGCACTGCAGAGTTGTACCCTGCACAAGGGCACTGTGCCTTGGCCTCTCATGAGTGGAGTTTGTTAGTACTGGTAGCTGCTAGAGAATTACCCCAACCAAAATCCCACCTGCTTGCATCTCCAAGAGCAATTTCCACCCCTGGAAAAGCATCCAGTTCACTCCCCACGCAGTTGCCCTGTTACAAACTACACCACTGAGCTCCCTCAGGGGCAGACTGGGGGACACCCTGTTCTTTGTTAGCCCTATGACCTGAGCTGCTTCCTCTACTTCAACCAAACAAAGGGAAGTGGACACTAAATGTGTGGACAGCCCCTTCATGTACAGCACACTGATAGTTTTGTTTCTATGTCAGAATTCCTCTCTGAGGTGAGGAAAATTTTGCCTCTGTGTCCCAGGAACTACAGGGCTGTATTTAATGAGCTCCAAGTTAAGGTCTGGCAAAATCAAAATCCCAGATCATATTGGCTGAATGCAAATGAAGTGAGAGCACATACCCATGGCACAGCCACCACCCCAAGCTCAGCTGTACCTGTCATGGAATGGCAAGTTTGGAGTTTTTATTGGCTGTGTGTTTGGTGCCAGGACCTTGCCGCTAGAAGTGTGGAGAGCATCACAGCCAGACGCCTCATGATACTTTGTGACAAGGTGCTTAGCCCTACCTCCAGATTGTGGTTACGGTCTAAGAGGGGACCATAAGCCTGAGCCTTTTGGAATAAGACAGGTGATGGCATAACATCATTCACGCACTTTCAGAGCACATTCCACAAAGAAGTATCCAGAGTGACTGAGCTTAAGATATTTTGCATCTAACTGGAGTTCATGAGAGACAAGAACATGGAGGTGATTGCATGGATTTTGGAAACACTTTGGCTAGATAATGGTGTGGGGACCAAGGTGAAACCTCTGAGGGAGAACTGATGTGCAGCTGGACATGGAGTATGACAACGTGGCAGAAGAGAGGCTGGAAAACAACACTCTACAAGGATACTGCATATTTTCACCAGCTGTTCACTTGCCCTGTCTAGAGGGGGCAGTTTCACCCTCCATCAGTGGCCTGGTTGTTTAGTATTGGTGCTTTTTTCCAAATTACTGCAGCTTCTCATCCCTTTGTTGAATTTTCTATGGGAACTTGTGGCTGCAGGGGGGAAAGAATTGCTTCCTGAGGGAATCACATGGATATAGCCAGGATTGTGTGGGAGACTTGAGTTAACTGTTGTGGTCATTCTTCTGTAGAAAAAAACCCAAAACATCATGGTGGCTTTAAAACAGGCCATATCTCAGGCCAGAAATTGGGGAAAGAGCCATGGGCAGCCATAGCCTCCATCCAGCATGGTTCCACCTAGGCAGGCACCGAGGATGTTTGCCTGAGAGCCCAGCAGCTCCCCTGGCTCTTGGGGGGAAACAGGACCTGCAGCAGGTGAGCTGGAACTGGGGCAGGTGCAGATGGGCAGGGCAGGCTCTCTCAGAGCAGAACACCACCTCTGAGCATTCCCTCGGGATGCTGCCCCACTCAGGAACTTGGTGTGAACAGCGTAATGGCAAAAGGACTGGCCATGCAGCATGGGAGATGTGCAGGGCTGGTGCTCTGGGGTGGTGGTGGCGCAGAACTAGAGGGAGTGGCTGACACAGGAACAGGCAGAGCGCCAGCCTAGAGGGACTTAGGGACCTCAACGTGAGCGCCAAGGCCCCTTGCCGGGAACGGGAGCACGGGGCTGCTGGCAAGCTTGGGAAGCCCAGCAAAGGAGAGATGCCAGTGGTGCCCTGGGGTAGCAGTGTCCTCTGGGCCCAGCTGCAGAGACTCCGGGGAATTCTGCGCACGGGGCTGGGCACTGGCCAGGAGTGAGTCCCGCAGCAAGGGAGGTGCACTCCCGTGCTGGGTTTCCTGAGGAGCACAGCCTGTCAGGCCAGCCGAGGTCTGTGCCAGCACTCCTAAACAGTTAAACATGGAAACTTGCTGTGCACACTGGCAGAGAGAGCCTCGTTCAGCTAAGACATGGAGCCACAAAATGAAGCAATAGAAAACCCCGCAGATGACGTGGGCAGCAAGGAGCAGGCACCTTCTTGGTGAAAGCGCTGTGGATGCAGCCTGAGCTGGATGGGCCGTGACACATTAATTTGTTTTCCTGCCGAAGGAGAATTTAGAGCTGGTTTCCAAGAGAATAAGCTGCCCATTCTTGCCTTTGCAGCACCAAGATATCACTGGGAGTAGTGCAGATCTGTCAGATGCTTGAGGAAGGAGGAGCTGTCTTTTTCTAGAAACATGCAAAGCAGAGTCAGGCTCTTCTATAAGTTGAAAATCACTTGCTATGCTTTTTGGGTGGGTTGGGGTTTTTTTGGTGTGGGCTTTTTTTTTTTTTTTTTTTGGTGTGCAGGTGTTAGGAAGTTTGCATGGCTCTTGCTCCCCTGAAGCCTGTGAATTTCAGCACCTGATGAAAATCATCCGGATGGGTATGGATGGGTATCTGAATAGCCGTCAGACACCGCTGGCATGGAAATAAGCTCTATTTTGCCTATCAAATGCCCTATTTGGGCAGTCATTCAACAGTTTTGAGAGGCTGAATATCTGGCAGGGTGAACATCTCCTCCTCAGTATCTCCCAGGTACCCTGCTGGGACCGGTCTGCTCTGCTGGCTCACAACAGGTGTCACTGGCATCTGACAGAAGCTCCTGCTGAGGGTCCACAGGGTCAGAAAAACCCTGGGGCTTGTACACAGGAAGTGTTACTTGATGACAAATGTTTTTAAGACAAATTACTATTTGCCAGAGTAGTAATTCAGCCCTCTTCACAACTATCAGAGAAACCTGATGCTTGATAGAAAATGATAGAATACAGCAGTTTAGAGGGAATTATTAATTGCTTTATTTGAAAGCTGGGAATTAATTATTTAAGTATAATTATTAATTAATTGCCATATTGCGAACAAAATCTATTAGCAAATATCCTACTTTACTTCAACAAAGCTGTGTGGAAAGAAGTATTATTTCTTTTTCATTTTTTTTTTCCTCTATTGCAAACAGAAGCACATTGTCCTGGACACTGTTTTTTTCTGACTCACACTTACGCATCGGATGGAAAGGGGACAGGTCATTTTGGCCAAACTGTTAGAGTTAAGAGGTGAATTTCCCAGTGCAGGTGAGAGAAATTTCTTGGTGTTCTTTGTTGGCAGTGTTCTTCACGTTGTTTCACCCAAATATGTTTATTTAAAACTCTAACAAATTGCAGCGGCAAAGCTCTGTAATTTACTAACCAATTCCCTGTCCCAGGACATGCTCTGCTCTCTGTTTCTTGCAGAGCACTCGCTCGTGGTCACAGACACTGCTTCAGCCAAGGAGGGAGATAAAGGGCAGCAAAGGCCTTGGGAGCTGCCAGATGGGGAGCAGTGGGGTAAGACTGGGAGCACATGAAGGAGGGGAAAGAGAAATACCGTGGAAAAGCAAGGAATGTGGAGAGGAAGGGTTGGGGGTGGAGCTGGAAGGATATGACGGGCCTTTGCTGGAACACCAGTTGGGAGGTTTGTTTTGTGGAGAGAATCTTGTACGGGTAGACAGAAAAAAGCTCGCCCAAGTTTTGTCTCCTCTGGGTCTTGGTCTGGAATCAAATACTCTCAGCATCACTTCGGAAAAAAACCCATGAAAACGTAAAAAACCCATGAAAAGTAATGTCACAGCTTTCTAGGACCGGTCTATGCAGACAACGAAAAGGTGCTTTTTTGTTCCTTATTTTTTTTATTTAAACCACGGTAAATCGCCGAATAAACTGTATTACTGAGCATTATTAAACAAAAGACTTGTTGCCCTTCCCTGGAAACGGCAGCTTTGAGCACGCTTTGCGTGACTCGATAACAAAAGTAAGCTGTTTTCGTAGGTAGGTTCAGGCACCCAGCCCTTTTGTGTGCCAAGTTTGTGACTCATCTTCGGGGTTTTCTGGGGAAGCCCTTGGCGACAAAACAAGTCAGAGGCAGAGCTGGGCAGCAAAGACTTCGGGTCGGAGCCTGCAGCAGGGATTGCAGGCAGAGACAAAGGCGCGGCCACGGCGTGGCCGTGCGGCTGGAGGCAAAACCCCCCGCTTGGAAATAGCTCCCAGTTCAAGCTGAGTAGCCTCTCTGGGCTCTTTCCCGGCCTTGCGCGCAGCCAGGTGGATGTCCAGGCTAGGGAGTGTGTGTCAAGCGCTGATCGAGGAAAGAAAAATTGTGCTTAAAAAGGCCGAAGAAGTGCCGCGTTGTGTGCGTGCGTGTGCCCGAGCCACGCACAGGGCACTGCTGGGTGCCAAACCAGCCCGGCAGTGGGGTGAGCTGAGAGCGCCACTGCTGCCGCGGCTGGGTTCAGCTCTGGGGGGGTGATGCTGATGGAGGCTCCGTAGGACTCGGTGCTACAAGGTTGTAATTCCATGCCTGAGGGATGTAAATAGTCTTTTTTTAAAAAACAAAGTGTAAAGTGGGGATAGTTCGAGCTTCTTGGCGCTGGCAGACAAAATCTGAATACTTTTACAAAGAGCCCCTGTTTTTTTCCCCCTAGGCCCCTTTGTTCTCGTTGCCACTCTCTGACCCTTTAGCAATCACCATGGTAATTACCAAGTAATGCCCCATTTACAAGTACCTTCCGAAATCTGCTGGAGTTTTGCTTGAGCCTGTAACAAAAATGCCTCTCCCCAGATGAGAAAATGGATTATTTCTCAAATTCAGTCTTTTTTTTTTTTTTTTTAAACAAGACTGAAAAGGCAGTGAATAGCTGGCATCCTGCTGAAGTTAACAGATCTGTGGGGATTTACACTAGATAAGCATCTGCCCAGCGTCTGCCTGCGGCAATACCTCTAACCAAAAGTGGGTAGGTCGTGGTAATCTGGAGAGAAAAAAGTGTTTTTAAGTTTTGTGCTGCTAATAAAAATAGGCAGTGCTCTGCATATATTTCCGGGGACAGGAAAATGTTTCAGAAATCTCTTTCTGACTTTGGACAGTCTGGTCTTACTTGTTCCATGACCAGTCCATATTTCTCTTGTGAAGCCTGTGCCACAGGACAGGATTCCCAAAGAGATGGTGGGATCTCTGTCAGTCGGACTTTTTAAAATTTTTCTAGGTCATGGCCCCGAACAAGCTGATCTAACTTGGGGTATGACCATGCTTTAAGTTTTTGCTGGAGAAGAAACTTTGTCATTTCTGCAGTTCTCTCTGATCGTGTGGTAAGAACACGATTTTCAGGGGTTTCGGTCAAATCAGCTCAAGTCTTATCAATCTTACAGAAAAGTGATCTGAGAACACAAGCAAAGGACTTCTCAGAATGCCAGGTGCTCAGGTTTTCTTTCTTCCGGCTGGCTCTGACAAATTTGCTTATGCAGTTTGGGTATTCATATGCAAATCACAGTTCTGCTGACCATGATGGACCATTAACAGAAAACGGATCTCCCAAGTGATTTAACAATCACTTCCAGGATCACTTCATGTTTCCGACCTGGAAAGGGAAGCAGAGTGGCAGAATTTTGAGACTTTTGAAATTCCCTTCCCTTTACTATGCTGTGAGACAATGAAATATTTGCTATGTGAGAGTGGCCTGGTTTTGGCTGGGATCGAATTTCTTCAGTGGTGGCTAGTATGGGGCTATGTTTTGGATCTGTGCTGAAATAAGTCTTGGTAACACAGGAATGTTTTTGTTGCTGCTGAACAGGGCTTACACAGAGCCCAAGCCTTTGCTGCTTCTCAGCCACCGGACCGCAGAGGGGGCTGGGGGTGCACACGGAGCCGGGAGGGGATGTAGCCTGGATATCTGATCCCAGCTGACCCTAGGGATATCCCGCAGCATATGGTGTCATGCTCAGCGTAAAAAGCTGGGGGAAGAAGGAGGAGGCGGGGGGAGGTTGGGAGCAATGGCGTTTGTCTGCCCAAGTCTCCGTGAGGCGTGATGGGGCCCTGCTGTCCTGGAGATGGCTGAACACCTGCCTGCCTGTGGGAAAGGCAGGTGTACAGCCATCTCCAGGACATAAATTCCTTGTTTTGCTTTGCCTGTGCGTGTGGCTTTTGCTTTACCTATTAAACAGCCTCTATCTCAGTTTTCTTGGGTTTGCTCTTCCAGTTCTTCCCCCTATCCCACCGGGGGGAGTGAGTGAGCAGCTGCGGGGGACTCCGTTGCTGGCTGGGGTTAAATTACAACAGAGAGTGTCTTCATTACTTTAAAAAACAGAGAACAAGGGAGAGGTGGAAATTTAAATGTGAAAATAACTTTTTAAAATATCGTTTCTTCCTCTAAGAAGTGTTTGTTTAGTTGTGAACACAAGTAAAGGTCTGAGGGCAGGGACAGGCTAAGAGCTGCTTCCAGTAAGTGAGGAGAAGACTCTGGTCTGGACAAGGTGCTGAACACAGGAGGTGCAGGCCTGACCTCTGCAGTCAGCAGAAAGAGGGGGCCTCCAGAAGGTACCTCCACCAGGCTGGAGATCACAGCTGGGATCAGTGCAGCCTCCCCGAGGCTCAGAGAGAAAAGCCAGGGCAGTGCACCCCATGGGCAGCACATGGTGGCGGTGCCCCCATCCCTCCTGGGGGCCCTCCCAGGTCATTCAGGGGACGCCCCCTCTGGGATGTGGAGCAAACCAACATCCCTGCGTGGACCACAGCGAGGGGGAATAACCCAAAGGAGGGGGGCACTGGTGCATGCCCTTGGCTGGAGCTGCCAGCCCAGTGCTGTCAGCGATGCTGTGCCACGCTGAGTGCTCAGCTGTGCTGGAGAGATGGGGTGGCTCTTGCTGGTTCAGTGCAAATAGCTGTGCACTGAAGGTAATTTCTTTCATTCGCTTCTTACACATCCTGAATGGGGTGTGTCAGTTTTTTCTCCTCAGAACTAGTCTGGGCAACACTGAGAGAAGAGTTGAAAAGTCAGAGCTAATCCTGCAGGAATGACTCATTCTAGCATAGGATTTGCAGAGCAAGATGAGAAGTTCAGGTAAAACAAAGGGAAATGGAGGCAGTAGTAAAACTCTGTGGTTTGGAGCAAGACAGTTTAACTGCTACAAAGTCAAAGTTGGAAACCCCCTCCCAACAATTTGCTGAACTCAAAACCTTGGCAATGTCTAGAGCAAGTCAATATTCAAGCACACTAGTTGCAGAAACTGAGGCTCTTTCCCATGGGACCTGTAACTTGGATTGCTAATTACCATGGGTCTGGAAAACAGTTACTATTATTTCATCATTATTTTTAATTAAACACAAATAAAGCAATGGCCGTCCTTTTAAAGTTGGACTTTGAAATATTTTCTGCATTTTTTAGCCAGGATTACCCTGGCCAAGTCCAAACAGAAAAGCACTGGAATTTTGACAAAGGTTTAAAGTAACTTTCATCCAGATTTCTCTAGCAAGGACAGTAGAGTAGTTGGGGTGAAAGCATAAGCCTAACCTAAATATTGGGGCCCAGGAAAGGAAGGTTGGATTTCTAGAAGGTATAGTAGACATAGAAATAATTTTCCCCTGTGTTCTTTCACAAGTCTTTTAATTACTTTAGCTTGCTTATAACTACTTTAGCTTGCTTTCTTCACCTGGTATCTTTGCAGACACATCCACCAGATTGCTGGCCAGTAGCTCAAGAGAGCGCACCCCCAGAGCACGGATTGGAGAAAGTAATTTTTCCATTATAATTTAAAACATTTCACCCTGTACAATAAAAACGGTGGTGTGGTTACAGCAAAAAGCTAAAGCATCAGGGAGTCACAGAGAACACTTTTCCATCCCAGTCTCTCTCACTCGTTAGTCGAGATGTGACTCTTGCAGGAGAGGGGTGCACTTAGATGAGTATAAAACTAAGTTTTAAAGGAAGATATTTCTGAAATGCCCAGAACATTGGCAGAAGTGTGGCAGCCTTTCAGTAGATGGAGATCCTGTTCTACAGCCAGCATGGGAGAAAACCAGCTGACCTTCATGGACAGACCAGCTGAGATCTGCTGGACCTCTGGGTGCTTATGCCTGGAGGCAGTGAAATGCTGGAGTCCCTGTGGCACGGCTTTGGCAGCAACAGCTTGTGTCTTGCTGCTCTTTAGACTTCCCTGTGGGCAAGCAGGTCTGCAAAAGCATCTCTGGAAGGGGCAAACGGGACAAGGCTTGCTGGAGCTGCAAGCCCACCCCGGGCCCAGTGGGGCTGGGGCCAGTGCAGGCTCAGATGTGCCTCCTCCGGCGGGGCTGTCGCAGCTTGGGGCTGCTGTGCATGCCGGCACATTCTCGCGAGGATTAGCCCTGCAAGGAATGTGGTGCCGGAGGAATGTCCTCCCAGTGCAACCTGAAACCCTTGGTCTGATACAGCCTGAAAAACAGAGTGGGTTGTGGCAGCTCCAGCAGTGCCATGACCCCTGGCTCCTGGACCCCATGGGAAAGGCTTTCTGGTGTTAGAACCCGGACTGGAGCAGTGGCCTTGCATGCTGCATGGCCGGGGTGGAAGCAGCATCCCCCAAGAGCAAAGGACCTCAGGCGAGGGCACTTTTGGCAAGCTTGAACTTGTTTCCCAGTACATCCTGCCACTTTCTGTGGCACCAAGGTCCTCTGCCCCTACAGAGTGAGCTGGGCAGTGGTTATGGGGAAATGGGTTTTTTCTTCAACACTCTGGGGCTTGAAGGTTATTTCCCCTCCCTCTTACACAGAGCTGCTTGGCACAGCTCTCAGTGTAGATGCTGACCTAGCTCTGGAGCCACCAGTGCTCTTATCAGTGTGGCATCAGGAGGTGTGTGCTGCTGTGTGCCCTTGGGCAAAGAGGGTGTAACTGGCCAGGAAAGCCATGCTAGATCATGTTGCTGTTCTAAGACCATCTGGCAAATCCAAAATAAAACTCAGTCCACATATGATGCTCATCCCAACTGATTCCTTCACAGAGCTCAGTGTCCCCCCACACTGCTTGCTTCAGAGACAGACCACAGTTGTTTTTCTGGTCCCAAGCCTTCCTCTTCTAGCACCAGGTGTCACACAGCTTGCACAGCAGTCAGACAGTGCTGCCTCAGCTCTCTGCCAAGTGAGGGGTGTTTCAGCACTGCACAAATCTCCAGGGCCAGGGCTGGGTGTGGATATCTCCTATCTCGTGTGTCTGTGGTGCACAAAGCTCTTTTCCAATGAGCTCATGGCAGGGTCAGCGCCAGAACGGGAGCAAACAGAGCGTAAAGAGGGTTTGCACCCACATGCTGGCCCCAGGCAATCTCTCTTTGGTAAACGGGATTTAACTCCTGACCAAATTCCTGCCAGGTTATTGCTCAACCTCCTTGTAGGGGCAGGAGCTGTGTGCACTAGGTGAAGGCATATGGCCTCATGCAGCTACACAGCAATATCTTTTGTGGCAGCTGCTGCTTTGGGGTTTTTTCCTTCTCCTTATCTGGAGGGGCTGCCAGACCCCTATGTGATGACTAGGGATCCTCTTCCCTTAGGGGCACATTCCTGGCAGCACCCAGCTTTTCCTGTGGCTAACCCAGCAGATAGATTGTCCTGCTGCATGAAGCAGAGACTTAGGAACTAGTCCAGCATTAAATATGCTGGGACCCTAAAGCTCAGAACTTCCTTGCACGCCTGTTTGATGTAGCCATATGAGATCTCTCAGCTGCCCAGCTCCTGTCTGGGAGCTAAACCAATCTAAACCAAAGCAAAACCCCAGCTAAAAGTTTAGAGACCCTGAGATAGAAAATTGCACTGTTGGCACATGATTTGTGCGAGCCCACCTGCAGTCCTTTTGCGCTACAAAGACCTGGGGGCAGGTAAACCTGCAGTAGGAGGTAGGAAGGGAAAGAAGGAAGGAAGCTCTGAGGGCACCACAGAAAATCCACAGCAGACTCAGGGAGTGCCATTTCTGTCATGGGTAGATAGAAGTGTGGTTCTCCCTTCTTTGAAATACAGACAAAAGCCTTTGCTCATGGCCACCACTGTGCTCTGGGATGACCCTGCCCCTTGAGCGAGGCTCAAGGACCATGTGACCCACTGTGACTTCCAACCTGACCCTGTCTATGAGACTTTGTGAATTTGGGTACCAACCAGCACAGGTGGCCCTGGGACCTGCTGGTGTCAGGAGCAGCTGGACTGAGCTGTCCCCTTACATCCGTGGCCCCAGGCACGCCAAACACTGCCAAAGAAAAGTGGAGGCTGACTCATACTGATGAGCCAAACAACCCCTGATAGGGCTGGGGGCACAGCCACAGAGAGGCTGAAGCAATAGGATGGGATGGCCCCCAGAGGCCTCAGACAGGTCTTCCAGGGCAGATCATTGTTCTTTTGACCTGTCCTCATTCCTTTACTATTAAGAAAATGTAATGCATCAAAAGCATGGCCTTAAAGCAAGGCGTCACCTTCCCTTTTCACCCTATTTTCCCTCCCCTGCAAACCAACAGAGCAGCAATGGCTGTGGGATTTTGATGAATAGTTTTCAATCTCCTACATCTTATGTCCCAAAGAGCCTGAAACCTGTAGGTTTTTACCCAAGACCCTCAGCCAATTCCTGACATTATCCTGAGCACATATTCCTTCTGTTCAGCTCTTGTTTCCTTTCTGTGAACCAGTGATAATGGCTTCCCTTGTCTTTCCCCTGGAAGGTATGGCACATTGGGCAGGTACTAGGTAGGAAACATCTGCATCCAAACCTCACCAGTGACTCATTACCACTCAGACCCTTAAAATGTTCCCGCACAGCGGACTTTTCTCCCAGAACCTTTCCCAGCCTTCTAGGCATTAAGCCTAAGATGGCACAGTGCCGGAGGAAGACACAGTACTTTCCTAAATGGTGCCTGAGGTTCTTCTCTGTATTTTTGGTTTTCATCATATTGCATTTCTTTTATATTTTTTTTTCTCCCCTTTGTTTGTTTTGGAAGCCTAGAGGGCTTTCAGGAGAGGTCACTTAGGGAAAGAGGCCACAGAAAGCCAGACATTTCTCTCTGGTTTTCTTTTGAGTCAGAGTAGGAGCTTTGATGCAGAAGTTTAGGAAGGACTTGGGATATATGTCTGCTGCTCAAATGACTCTCTTGGTCCAATGATGGAAGCACATGAAGCTTGTAGGCACGTCACTTCTCCCAGGCTGCTATACCCCGTATTGTAGTGCAGGGCAGCTCCTGGGCAGACGGAAAGCACATTACCACTGTGTGAAATCCTGGGGCTGAGGCGGGAAAGAGCACCTGCTCCCAGTGCCCAGAGCAAGTCCAGGGGGTGCCTGGTCCCTGCAGCCCACAGGAGTCTCCCCCCACACCTGCAGGAACAAGGAGAGGAAAACACTTGAGCTGTCAGGGCTTCTGGCCTTGTGGGTGGCTGGGACCCCACCATGGGCTGTACTGTGTGCTGCTCTGGGCCTGGAGGAGCTCCTGACTCTCTCTGGCAGGACCTTCAGTCACAGCCAAAATAGCACAGGGCTCGGGGTGGGGGGTCACCTGGCAGCCACAGCTGCCCCTGCCAGAAGAGATCCATTGTGGCTGGCTTGCTTAAAGGACTTCTGGAGTCCTGTAAATGAAACCACCAGTGCATGAAATATGTAAATACTCCTCTGAGCAGTGATGCTGACCCTTGGTCCCTCTTTCTGGCCCACTGATCTTTAAATAGCTTAGCCTTAATGGAAAGGTCTGACACCACCTCCTTATGCCCTCCCACTAAGAGGGCAACATGTAGCCTGGAAGATCAAGAATTGCTCTGCAAGGGTGGGGGGGAAGGTGGGAAAGGGTTGTCCATGGGCAGAGAAGGAGTTGGCATGTGGGGCCCGGTGCATGGGGTTTGGGAGTACTGGTTTAGGAGGGAGAGTGCTCTCCCATTGGGAGGCAGAGCAGGAGTACCCTTGGGGAGAGGGCTGGTGTCTGTGAAATTTCCACGGCAGACATGTTCCTGGAGTTCTCCATTGCCCAGCAGAAGCTGGGTCCACGTGTCTGCTCACACCAAGAGTCCCCCCGGCACCATGTGCCCCAGCAGCTGCAGGGAAAAATGCCTGGTTTGGGGTTGGGCTGGCTTTGACAGGGGAATGTATGCACAGATCAACGCCTGAGCTTCATCCCCAGTGTTCAGGCTATATTACCAGCAAGCTGCTGAGTAACTTCTGGGTAGCATGAAACAATATTTCCCAAACCAGCCCTGCCCATGATTCATCAGAAGAACTCTTATCTTCATCGTTCAAAAGCTTTTGTCATTTAAATGAAGGAGCCACTTCCTGCTGGCTGGATGGGCGATTACCCAACGCAAACTGCAGATATTCAAAGGGAAGGGCCTGTGATCCAATAGTTGGCTAAGGGCTATTCTTCAACCAGAGAGCCAGGATAATCCTAGGTGGGAACATCCACAAAGGGGTCAGCTGTTAAAGGAATTTAAGTGCCTTTACATTGGCATCTAGAGTCCTGCTGGGAAGCTGAACCCTATGGGAGACCTCCCGTGACCTTTTTCACAAGCTTGGGGGAAGGCTTCTAAATCACTGAGGCACGTCTGAAGGCTTCGCTCTCTGTTTTCTCCACCACTGGGCTTTCAAACAATTGCATCCTTGTCACACATTTGTCAAAGAGAAAGGGGGAGATGAAGAAAGAAATTTCAATAGTCTCAGGGCTTTGCTTACGGCTGTGTTAATGCTGAATAGCACGCGGAGGTGGAAGGGATATCCTGAACAATGTCTGGTCTCCAGGCAGAATCCGTTTCCCATGACAGTGCCTTTCTGAAGCAGGAATGCCAGCATGAAGCAAAACTTGTTAAAGTAGTAAAGAAGAGATCTCTATTGTGTCCTGAGTGACAGAATAATCCTCCCTCAAGAGCAGACTGCTGTCTCCTTCCCTCCCATCTGTGAATTTTGGCTTCAATCGACTTCGCGATCTTTGCAAGGTATAAAATTAAAGTCCTACCCCTTAAAAGCAACCAGCCAACCTTGCAGGATCTTCCCACAGACATGCCCACAGCTGTGAACGTAGTTTTCCTGTACTGACTCCTAAAATGTCTGACTGCATTAACCTGAAATAAGGTTCCCTTTAGGAGTTGCATTTGATAAGAAGAAACAAACATTTTCAATATCTCCATCCATTCCACTGACTAACATAATTTTCCTTTCTCAATGCTTTATTCAAAGGTTATCACTCTGTCTCTCAGTTTTCTCCTTTAAATTTCTCCCAAATTTTCTCTTTCAGACTTTCCTTTCTGAAGTACCTGTGAAAACCAGCAGACAATTATTTAGACTTACCAAAGCTATCTTGCTCCCGTCTTTCCAGCTCCTTGTGCTCTGTGCTTGCCCCACATTTTTGTTCCGTGTTTGCACCCTGGATAGTGTGTCTCATCTCACAGCTCAGCCTCTTAAGGGTTGTATTAATAATTAATCACAAACGTCATCAGTATTGTCAATTTATCTACACAGGAGTTGAATATACCAAATTTAAAGTGAAACCAGGCCTTTGCAGGGAAAGAGGGTTGTTCCTTCCCTCTCTTTCATTTCAAAAAGATACTGATTGTCATGCCCTTTCCACTTATTTTCATTTTAAATTCCAGAAATACTCAGTGGAGGTTGTTCATGGGATGCCTGTGATTCTGCCATTAAAGGAAAATGGACTTTTTTTTTTTTTTTTTTTTTTTTTTCATCTGGGGATGGAGAAAATCCTAGTAATGAGTCTGGTATTCATATTAAAGAGTCTTCACTGGAACAGAGCATCTTTCCAGGTCCGTGACCACAAAGGAAATGATGCACACAGGGGATGCCTAGCTATTGGAATCCATGCTCACAGTTCAACAGACTTCACAAAGGATCCTGGAGACAGGTTTGTAATTTCATGTGCCCACAGTGAGCACTAGCCCTGGACACCAGCCACCACAAAAAATGGGTGTCAGAGACAGCCCTGGGACCTGGCTGGGCTCCTGTGCAGTACCTACCCAGGAACCACTGAGCGGGCATGGTGCATGCTTCTGGTGTCCTCACATTCTTGTCTTGTGAGATGGTTGAGGGATCCGTAGCCTGGAATATTTGGAGGGAAGTTACCATGTCAAACAAATGCCAGTGTTGTTGGGACCTTCACTTTACTGGTAAGTGCTACCCAGACTTCGGTCTGGCACTTGAGGCTTAAGTGACTTGTTACACCTTTGCACACAAGCAAAACAATTCCTCCTAAATTTTAAAATTACACATCCCCAAATTTGATAGCAGGTCTGCACTGTTTACTTAGGGATTTCTTACAGTTTTGAAACAGAAGTCTGTCAGCAAGCACTCAGACTACGGACCTTGGTTACTAGTTTATCAGTAATTTAATTATGTACTCCTAAAATTCAGACTGCCTCTTTTTGAGAGGTATGCTCTAGCTGAAGCAGGTGGGTTTGCTAATCCTGTACCACAGTTAAAACTGGTCCATTTAGCTCCACATATAGTGATACTCAAAACCAGCCCCCTCGCTGCACAAAGGAGCACATGATGCCAGACAAGCAGGGCCCACACAGCTGCTGGAGTTGCTAGATGCACACTTCAGACTAGAAAGGTATGCTTTGGTGGCAAACTAAATTAGTATTCAATTTCTTGAATTTGATCCAAACTGACAAATTTTTAATTGAAAAAAGAGGAGTAAAAGTTCCTGAAAGTGGAAACAACGCATTTTGACATTTTCCAAAGGAATTCCTTTGCTTTCTTGTTTCACGTGAAGCTTTCAATTTGAAACTGACTCTAAAACCCACAACCCTCTGAAAGGAAGAGAAAGGTTTCCTTTTGGTCCAGGTGAAGTAAAATAAATACTCTGGCTGACTTGCTGCCATGCACAGTCAGAAACTTGCCCTCCCTAGACATTCGCATGCTAAAAATCAGTGTTCACAGGGAGAAGAGAGTTCAGGAGAAGCAGGGTGAGATGGGTGCACCATTTTTCAGTGGGGTGTTCTAAAAATTGTTCCTTAAAAACTCTTTAATTTCCAATTCTTTCAAAGTGTGGAGGGATGCAGTTTCTGATCATAATCCCACCACCATTGTACTGCTGTAACAAGTGGGCTGTTCTATCTGTAATGAAGGGCCCATCCATGGCAATTTAGAGCTGCTCAGAGAGGAACACCCACTCCCATGGCTCGCCTGTGGGCTGAAGTGGTTTAATTGAATCCTTCTTATGCATTTCAGTGAGTCCCCAGTCTCCAAAAATTGCTGACAGTAGTGCATCCTCCATGTGTGGGAAGTATGGCACAACACAGTGTGTTTGCGTAGGTACCAGTCCACTTGTGCTTCCATCAGCTGTAAACTTCAGGAGAAACAGCATCTTCTTCTACCTAGATCTTTGGCTACTTTACTTCAGAGCAATGCACCAAGAACAGATGTCTGCTAGATCTGTGTCAGGAATAGTCAGAAAAAGAACTTTCCACAAAGTTATTTTTTTATCAGTTGCTTGCTTTTTAATCCATGTGACAAGTAGATCACAGATATTCAAGGGATAGTTATTAAGCACCTAAAATGAGATTAAGTGGACTGGCAAAGCCATTTGGCTGCTATAATTATCTTCCTCCTGTTTACATTGTGCCTTTAGCTGAAGTTTGGGCAGGACTGATGAGAAACCAGGATCACTCATGGGTGCAAGTTAGTGTTAGTCGTATTTCCCTGATTTCTGCATGGCTGCTGCAGATTTCATATGGAAGCCAAGTGGAAAGGAGATTAAACTTAATGTAGTTTTCTCCAGCCCGAGGTCTGTTACACAGTTAAGATGTTTCAGCACTTTTGGGGCAGTCCATATGTTGTTGGGGTTGTTGTAGGTCTTCATATGTGGTCTCCTGGCCACCTTCACTGCACAATCTGTGGTTCCTGCAGTTTCTTTTCAAAGGATGGGGAACCCATGCCCCTCTGAGGAGTATGCTGTGGGGGATAAGCTCAGAGAGCAGTTGCTTGGCTCAGTTTATGTGAGTAAGATGCCATGCATTGTGATGGAAGAGATACTAAATAGAATCTTCCTAACAGAGTTAGCCCACTTTGACAATAATGTCAGGGGATGAGATGAAAAGTGCGTTACTGAAACCTAGTTATAGCTTACAGTTTCTTTAATGCTAAGACAGTTTTGTTTGAAAGGAGATTGAGTTGCAGTGCATGGACACAGTCCCTGTGCTGCTGTCCTAAGAGTGAACAGCAATGGGAGTTCCGTTTGAGAGGCAGGTCCTAAAATCAGTGGGCTTATGGCACCTTGGAGAATGGCACGAGATTGGTGCCAAACTCCACTTTGTCAGCCCTGGATTTAATAGACAGGCACAAGAGTCCTCAAAATTTGACCAGAAAAGTTTGTATTTGGAAACAGAGGCCTTGACTGAAAAAACTGAGATGTCTCACAGAGAGTATATCAGCAAGCAGAAGGGATGACTGCACATGCATGGGGGTGTGTGCATAAATTTTCCATTTACATAAGGATGGTTGGCAAAGGCTCTCTGGGCTCTAGAAAGAGAGAGGCCCAAAGGCTCAGATGACATTTGCTGGAGAGAAGAGAAAGGAGCTTGTGGGCAGGCCTCAAACACATGCAGTGTATTTAGCTTGTCATCATAATTTCTGATGCGTTTTGGTTGTGAGGGGAGAAATCCTGGGGAGCGGAAGGCAGCTTGTGCTTGTGATACCAGACAAAAGTGAAAGACAGCTAATGTACTGTAGGTGGGTCATCACCCCTAAATATGCCATGGGTGAAAATTCCCTAAATTTAAAAATCTGAAAAAGTGAAACCATCTGTTTGATACACATTTTGTAGCAGCAAGGATTACTCTGTGTGTGTGTGTGCCACTGTGCCGGGAGAGCTGGGACAAAAAGGAACTGGCAGCAAATCTGCGGTGACCAGCCAGAGCAGCAGCCTGGGATAAGACAGCATCCAGCCCAGAGGACTGTGGGGAAACAGGTGAGGAGAGCTTGGAGAGGACTTGTGACTCATTGTGTCCTGTCTCTCTGTTGTCCTTTATCTCTTGTGAGACATGGTGCCGTAAAGGCTTTTGAGTTTAATATCCCTGAGACTGAAGCCAGCATAACATCAACAGTCCTAAAATTTTATTTTTGTCGGTGTTGTTGCAAGCAAGAGATGCCAGCTGCTGGGTGCTCCAGACACCCTAGCAAGGCACTGGGCTAGGACAGACTCTGCTACAAGAGAGCATGTTGTGAGCCTCCCCAGCAAGTTCGTCAGATGCCCATTCTCCTCCAGTGTTGTACCACCTATGTCTGTTGCCCCCAGGAAACCACAAAATGATCCTCAAACTCCTTCCCTCCAGTTTCTGTCTCATGGGGCTGAGATCAGAACATGTTTCAACTTAACATCCTGCAACTTTGCTGGCTTCCCTCCCAAAGAAAAGGTGTGGAACAGGCATTTAGAGAGGTCTAGGAAAGGCTCAGGCAGAGGGTGAACAATCCATCACTTTCTTAAGAGGGAAGTTCCTCTCAAAGATGGAAAATTCTTTGTTTAAAGGTGATAAAATTCAGGTGTGGGGTTTTTTGTTAAAAATAATTGAGAAGTTTTGTGCAGAATTTGTTAAAAACCATTTAAAGTTGGAAAACAAATGTTTAAAGACTAATTAAAATTAAAATTGATTGAAGCTCAAATTCAGCCTTCCACACTCATGGAGAGCCACTTCCCAGTGGACTGAGCTAGCTGCAGCTAGGTACTGCCAGATGACACCCCAATGGTGCTGTGCTCTGCAGTTTCACTGGGATGGCTCACACACAATTCTGCGTGCAGGGATCCTTGCCTGAGCTGTTCCTCCAGCTTGCTGGTGACTCACAGGCATGAAAGACAAAATTGGGAAATATGCTGCCAGTGACAGCCCTCTTTACCTCCAGACCATGTCTGTAAGCTTCCAGAGCCTACCTCGATTATCCCAGCCATGCCTGATCTCTCGCTTGTCTGTTCAGCTCCATCCTTCCAGAGGTGTACAGCAATGCCATCACTGGCTAAAGCCTTATCTTTTTCCCATCTGGGTTCCTCTTCCAGAAAAAAGGATTGTACCCAGTTCTTTTTGAGGGGGCAAGGAAAGCCAGGCCCTTCTGCTAGTGCCTCTCACGCCATGTAAGCGCAGGAGGAGCCATCTCTGTTCTGAAGCAGTCTGTGGGCTCAAGGCCTTATTAAATAGTAGAAGAACAGAAGCACACACCTACCAAAAAGGTTTCATATTCAGCCAGTTAGCTTTGACAACAGCTTTCACCTGTGCTCTCTGCAGCAGAGAAAACCTGCCTAGGTTTCCTGATTTTCATTCCATATGCAGCCCGTAGTGCAGCATCCTGCTGTAAGCTCAGCGGATCATTTCCAAGTCAATGGAAACTTCCAGCTGAGCCAGGCTCAGCAACTTCACTGCTGCCTTTCCTGCCCTGCAGAAGTCCTTGTTTCTCTGTGCTCTTCATGCCGCTTCTCACCTGCACAGGGCATGGAGAAACCACCAGCAGCTGATATCTGAGGCTGTTTTGGCGGCTGCATCATGACTGCTCCTCCAAAGATCAGTGATGTGACAGGCTTTGCTATGTAGAAATCAAACACCACTGGCATGCATGACATAATTTTTTAACACACAGCCATGAGGCACCTGTGGTGAAAGGTTTAGCTTTGCTTTCTGAGGCCTTGGTAACAGTCATCAGGGGGGTGACAGGAAGGACAGCAAAGGAGGAGTGGGTGGCTCTTCCCTTCTCAGCAGGAGGCATGTGCATTCCTACCCGCCTGCATCTCCCCAGGGCCCAGCCTCTTACAGGATGCCGTGCCACCTATTGTTGCTGCTTGTAGGATGGAGAGATGCCTCAGAAGGATTGCTGTGGGGTTCCTTGAAAAATTGCAGAAAAGTTTACATCTGGTGGTCTTAAACCCAGCTACCTGATCAAAGCAGTGCTGATGAAAGCTAGGTCATGTTGCCCAGGGCCTTACCCTGTCTGTCTGTCTGTCTTACCTTGGGGAATCTCTGGGGACACAGATCTCACCACCTCTCTGGTGCCTATCCCAGACCTGGACTACTCTCATAAAAAGAGGGGTTTTTCCATATATCCAACAAGAATTTTCCCTGTTGCAACTTGTGCCTATAGTCTCTTGTCTTTTCCCCGTGGACCTTAACAATAGTCCTTGTCTCTGTGTCTCTCCCATGTAACTCTGTGGGACAGTGGACTGGATGACAGCAGCTTAGTATCCTCTTGACCTTCTCCTTTCCAGGCTGAACAAGCCCAGCACCCCTCTTTTCCATCATGGGTCACTCAAGTGCAAAAAGGATTGCTTCTGACCACTTTCAACAAGAAAGTGAACCACACTGAAGAAGTAGCCCAGACACCCGGCCAACATCCCACCATCAAGATCAATGGAAATGTGCTGCAGAGAAGTGGTAATCCCCTGAAAAAGCCCACTTAAACTCCCTGTAGATCTTTTTGGTCTTTTATTTCTGTCCTTCTCAAACTCTTTCTGGTGCTTAGTTCTGAAGAGACACACTGCTTTCTGGGCAGCAGGCTGCATTACCATCCTAAGAACACTCTGTCTCCAGCAGATCCTCTCTCCAGTCTCCACTTGCGTGGGCTGTTGAGTGGTTAAGTGTGGATTCAAGCCTCCTTGTCATAGCTGGCTAGGCAGGCATTTCAGTGGCGACACGGGGGGCATCCTGCTGGAGAGGTGAAGGCCCTTGAGTCGGCTGGAGTGGGGGAGCATGCATACCTCGGGGACTTCTCTTTTCCATCGGGCTTGACTACAAAATGTGCTGTGGCCTTAATCACATACAGCTTTTGTCTGTGACACGGTAGATATAATGTAAGACACAGCCTTTCTTGAACCACAGAAGGACTGTTAAGACTGTTTATCTGCAGCTGCTTCTCCAGGATGAGCCATGAAGTATACCCTAGTTAGTGAATAGGAGGATTTAGCTGGTTTCAGGGCTTGGGAGTAACTAACTTCTGCTGAAATCACTGGAAACCCTCTCTGCCACATAGATCAGGGCTCCAAAGGCCATGGCTTTTCACACTAAGATGCTATAACAAACTATCCTGATGCATCCTAGCAGCCTAGATACCAGACCACTAAAGACTGCATGCCAAAAATTCCTTGATGCTTGAATGCCAGTCTCATGTCCAAAAGCAGCCAGACAAATCAGTGGGAAAGCCTGAGAAAGACATTTTCATATAAAAATCTTGCCTCTCTCTTCACGTTTATGCAGGCCACATTTTGTGTTGCTTGATTGTCCAAGGAAGGAAAAGCAAAGAGCATTCAGTGAGTAGAACTAATGTGAAAGCTGGGATTTGGGGGGTGCTTGAATAAAATTGAATAGGGAGGCAGACATGCTCTGCAGCATGTTGTAGATGTCAGAGGCAGTTGCTGCAGGTTTCTTGCACATGCTGCAGAGAAGGTAATGCAGGACCACAATGCATTACAGCGGGACAAAGCTCTTCTGGCTTCTCTCATAGGCTTCGTCGTCTTTTCTGTGATTTTTTAAATTTTGTAACTGCAGGAAAGAAACTTTCTTTAAGAAGGTATTGAAAATTCAGAAACTCAAGTTTCTTTCTAAACTTTCCAGTTAAATATTTACTGTCCCAGACAGAAAATGCTTCATTCATCGTCTGAATGCCCCCACCTGGAAAAGAGTTACAGAGCCTCAGAGATGTTTCAGCAAACAAATTCCTTCTCGTTACTGGCTCTGTGGGCATGACTGCTCTCAGAAAACTTGAAAGTCAGGCTGCTCCGGAGTGCTGCCCATACATGTTTGCCTTGTACTCCAGCTTCCCTCTTCGGACTAAATCAGGTACTTTTTGTCTGGTTTGCCTAAACAAGTACAGCCGAGGAACAAATGCTGGAGCGTTCCTGGGGGTTCAGCCAGGCTAGCCCCAGGTTTCTGACATTCATTTCTGTATGATTCCTGTAAACTCCAGGTTAACCAGCAATACCTGCATGCTCCTCAGCACCACACAGAGATATCAGAAATGCTTGTATATTTTTTATGTGCACTTGACCTTACTCCTACACCTTGCTTCAGGCTTGTTCTCTCACATAAAGTACAGCTGACATCTGCAAAAAACTACTTTTTAACCCAAGGTCAGACTGTGGGCTGCCCTGCCTAGGGAAGCAGGCATTTTCAGTCTTGAACTTGAGCTGCCTGTCTCTGAGAGGCCATGGGGCTAAGCTGGAAGTTGCAAAGGTGGCCATGAAAGGCCAAGCTGTTTCCGCTGCAGCCTGGACTGGTCCTGTCAGAGCTTCACAGGAAGGAGCACAACCCCACAGCATTCCACAGAAGTCTGGTCACCATCCCCCGAGCATAACAGGCTGAAAGACGCTGCATTCAGCAGGAATAAATAACTTTGCATTTTGCTGGGTGGAGGACATGACTGCAGTGTGATGAGAATATTTAAAATATTGAATGCACCTGAAATCAGTGCAATAGGCTAAAACCACCCACACCACAATTAGTGAACTTGTGAGCAGTGAGCATAGTGTGTTAACTGTTTCAGTGAAATTTCAAAAACTGAAATCCAATTGTTTTTCTCTCTCAGCAATTCAGTGTATTTCATTTCTCAGATATTAAGTTGTACTGACATATTTCAAAGCATCCCAGAGAGAGCCTGTGTATACTTCTTCTCAAATGATAATTTGAATTCATACCTGATATGATTACTGTGCTGTTGGCTGGCTGGAGTAGTCCTTGGGAAAGATCTGGCCTACAGATTTTGCAGGACTGCTCAGCAGTTAACATCTGCAGCTTGTACCTATACGGGAAAGCAAATGGCAACACTAAAAGCAAATAGTCATTTGCCTAAGCCAGACAGGTTTCTGTGCAGCTGATCAGTATTTGGAGCCACAGCACCATGACTTCTATGGTCAATGCCTATTGAAGAAATCCATGCAAGAGCATTTTGTTAGTAAAAAGAAAATAATGGATGAGGGTAGAGAGAGATGAAGCCAAACTAATAAAGGAGAGAGTGGGACATATAACAGAGAAGTAGCATGCTTTATTTACACATTTTTTCAGTACTGACAGGGAGGGGGGGTCAGACAGAGGTGCTGCCAAAGTGTTAGGATGTAATCCTGTCTCTAAGTATCATTCTCTAACCTGTCCAGAGTCCAGATGTCCATCACTAGTGTGCACCACAAGGTCCTAGACTGCCCACACTCCTGCTGCTTAATGCCTTGCATGGCAAAGAGCACCTCTTTCCCCTGTGGGCCCCTGCTGTTCCCTCTTTCACATGAGAGAGGACATAGCCATCATTACAGGCACCAGTTCTAGTCTGCATGAACAGACTGGTGCATACAGCCATAGAAGCACTGGAGTACCATCAGAAAAACCTTTGTGTTCTCAGGGTGGCCACAATTCCTGTGCTCATATCATTGCTGGCAGACTGAAGAGAGATCAGTGCAAGGCCACCAATTTGATGGGTAGGTCTGGTGCCCCTGATGGAGAGAGGAGGGATGGAAGGAATCAGGCTTTGTTGGCATGGAGAAGGGATGTCTCAGGGGAGCCCTAATTGCAGATGTCCACTAACTTACAGGCAGTTACCAACCTTCTTTCAGAAGTTCACAGGTATGTCTTGTTTTAAAAAGTCTTCTTTTTGCCCTTGTCATAAAGGACAAAAAGGGACACATTTCAGCATGGGAAATTCTGTTTGCACAAAAGGAGTGAAACAACAGTGGTGCAGCCCTGGGACAGGGCCAAAAGAGGTGGTCGCATGTTCACTGCTGGACATGTCTAAAATTTAGCTGGGCAAGGTGCTGACCAAGCTGACTTTGTTTTGAAGGCATTTGAGCTTGGAAAGGGAAAGGGGAATAAAGACCTTTAGAAGTGCCTCCCCACCTGAATGTGTCCATGATTCTATGTGAACAGCCTGTAGCTCCCAGTCATGTGTTAATCATGCCTTAAAAAATAATTTCTGAGTAATCCTGAGGATTATTTACATGACCCTGGGGCTCACTTATGTGAGTACCAAGTGTAGAACTTGCTCTTAATTGAAGAGCTAAATATACATCAGCAGCCCAACGGGATTACTCAGTCTGTAGCATTGTCTGTGAAATTGGCATGTGTGCTTTCCATTTATTCCTTTCAGATGTTGCTCTGATACAGCATTTTCTGCAACATGTGTAGCTACATAGAAGAATTTTCCATGTGCTCCTGCTAGGAAGGAAGGTCAGGTCTATTTTCCATGTGTGTTTCATGTCAGGTTAGAGAAGTGCTACAAATAAAGTTTTACATCATTGACTCACTGTTGATCTCTATAATCAAAATGTTTGTATGCACACACTGGAATCATTAGGTCACCTTTATGGATCTTAGTGATTTCTTGTGATTGGATCTTCTCAGCACATCTGCAACCAGTTTATCTGCCTCAGCTTTTATGGACCAGGAAAGCCACTTTAATTTTAAGTAAGCTAGTTTTCTCATTCTTATGCATTCACAGATTTTCCCTTACCCACTGTCACACAGGTATTCACAGGCACAGAGAGCTCTGTGCCCAAGCAATCTGTTCAGGATCACTTGGGATGGGATGAGGGACAGCAGGTATAAAACTTTTAACTGCAGCCTCTGTTGGAGGCACCACTTGGTGGTAAGATGTTTTTTGGGCAGGTCTTGTGTACTCTCTAGGATACAGGTGTTGCTGCAGAGGGACAGTCTTGCCTCAGCATTCTGTTTTCTTTCAGCATTATTTCTCCTTGGTTTGGGTTTCATGAAGTATCAGATGAGGCAAGACAGAAGTTGTTGTGGTGTGTGTTCAGTTCCCAATTGAGTTATCTTCCCTGTTTTGTATTGTTTTGTGATGCTTCCCCCAGTTACACCCCTATACCCAGTTCGATGGTTCAGTCCTGGTTCCCCCTTTCCCTCGAATGGTGTCCTCCCTGTCTGGGCTCGCTGCCAAGCCCTTGTCTCCACCCCTGTTCCCCTGGCAACTGCCCCTTTCCCCTCCTCCAGAGCCCCGTTCATCTCCTGAAACCGCCCCATCCTTCCAGAAACTTCTCCCTTCCACAGGGGGTGATTGGGCAAGTCCTTTGTTCGTGTATCACTTGTTGCCACCGGTGTCACTCATGTTGAATTCCCCTCCTCAGTTTCTCCCGATTGGGTCTTGTACACCTCTTTATATACTGCTTCTTCCCCTTTTGTCCCGGTCTTTTCCCGCCTGGACTTGGTGGAAAAAATCATACATTAAAATCACTGGACTACACCGGGCGTGTTAAGACCCTCTTTTCTCTCCGGCTTCTCCGCCTTGCCGCTCCTCTCGATACTGTTGCTGCTTCCTGCTGAAGGCGCAGCCCGGACGTCCCTGCTAGCTGCTGCTGTGCTCCGAGCTAGCCACGGCTGCCTTCCCCCCCCCCCCCCCCCCCCGCCCCCCCCCCCTCCCAGCTCGGACGGAGTGCTTTTGACGCGTCAGCGCGGCAAGAAGTGTGTTCTGGGCCCTGGTTGCCACCCTCCTGTTGTCAGGACATATGGTTTCTTGTTTGTAAGTCACCACCTCATCTCAGCACAGGCCTCCTGGGCATGGCACAAGAAACTGAATTCAGTCAAACCAAATTCTCCATTTCAACTTTAGGCCTGTTACAAGAGTCCTGTGAAATGCTATTAAAGGAGCTCAGAAAAAATCAAATTGAAAGCCATCTTTGGAGGTCCCTGTTCTAACAATCTGCTCCAAGCATGGCTGACCACAAAGCTAGATCAGGTTATCTCCAATGATGGAGATCCCACCATCTCTCTGGACCGTGTCCAAGAACTGGATGATGATGTGTGATGACTTCATCTCTGTTTTCCCAAAAATTCTCTTGGATTGAATCTAATTCAGGATGCTGCCTGATCAGAGCCACCAAGCAGTAGAGAGGCACTTCCCTACACTGGCTTCCAAGGACCATCCAAGGCTTGCTCAGCCCAAGTTCACATCTGATATGCCTTGCTCTCCACCAGGATTGCAGCCCCTCTGTCCAGACCGAGGGCCTCATTCACTGCTGGCCTTCTCAGAGCCATGGGAAGGAAATCTCCTTTGCTCAGGCTGTGCTCCAGGAGGTTCATGGCACCATGCTGTTGAGGCCCCTCTGAAGGACTGTGTTCTCCTCCAGCTGCTCCCCCAGTGTGAAACAATCCCCAATGCCCTACATCCCCTCTTCTATGTTGTTGCTAAATTTGTTAAAAATATTGCCCTGGTATTAACCCTGAGAAGCGGTACGTGTAGCTGTCTGCCAGCTACTCTTATGATGGACTCTTGTCCTTGAACCTGACAGCCCATCCAGCTTTTCACTGATTTAACAGTTCACCTATGAAATCCACAATTTCTTCTGTTTAACTTCAAAAGTAATGATCAAAAACTCCAAAATAACTTTTGCCAGAAGATTTTCCTTCCTAAAACATCACCATGTATAGACAGAAACTTTGTTTTTGTCAGTTTGATCCCTTGGTGCTGGCCCAGCCTAGGGATCAGCATGTTGGTTTTGTGTCTACCATCTGAACACCCTATTATTGTGATAAACTACACCCACTCATCATTTAACACTGGCACCAGCAAAAGGGGTTTTTCATATGTGAAAACTAGCAGGGAAATCCATCTTTCGTAAACTCCTAGAGTCAGAAAGTTCATGTATTATTGATCAGACAATAAAATAGATATAATGAAGGAAAGAGACTGACAGTGCCCCATAAACATAGTTTTACTAATCAGGAAAAAAAGCAGCATTGATGCTTTTATTATCTTGGGACAAAAAGTGAGCTACTGGAAGGAGTTACAGGCAACAAAGAAACATGGCTTTATCTGCAGGTTGGGTGTGCTTTAATCTGACATCCTGACAATGCTGTATGGTGAGTAATACCTAGAGTATGTCAGCCAAAGCTCTAGTGCCAAAGCACAGAGTCTACCTGTCACTCAAAAAAGACCCAAATGAATAGCAGGACGCTAATCCCTCAGGCACCACATCGCCTGATGCATCTGTTTGCTACAGCAGGGAGGAGATGATGCTTCCTTTCAGATTACCACAGGTGTAGAGCTCCCACACACAGCGAGGAAAAACACATTGCTGCTAAAGCTTTCTGGTAATGGAAAGTAACATGCTTAAACTCCCAGAACACTTTCAATTCACTGTTTCAGAACTAAAACTTACTCACTTTTCTCAGGATGAACGCACACCTCCATGCATTTTGAAGTCTGCTTTGCTATGATGAAGTATTATGTGAGAAGCTTAGACATTGTTTCTTTGCATGTTTCCCTAAAACCTTACCTGTTTTTATAGAAAAAAAAGCATTAATTGACAAATCCTATGAATACTGTGAATAGCTCATATAACTAGTGAATACTGTTCTAAACTGATCTGAACAATAAACGTCTTTTCCAAACTATATACGAAAATTTTTCTTTTTACTTTCCAGGAAATATATCTGGAATTGGTTTTACACCACAATAGGTTGAATAATAGAGATGATACCTCTGTATTTGGTCTTTTCTGTAAATCATTATTGCGCTCATTCTGGTGCTCACTGAGCAGGAAGAAATACTTACCCTCTCAGTCAGTATTTCAAAGAATCCTTTGCAGAAGTTCCAGAAAACACCCAGCATCATCTTCCTCCCGAAGGGATCTTTCAGCTAGACTTTTTCCACCGGCTTCTCACTTCAATCACCTTTATTTCCTTAACTAGCTGTGAGCACTGTGTGACCTGCCTGAATAGCTTGGAATCTCTGCTAGTAAATAAAGGCTGTGGATTTCACCTATTTTAAAAAGACAAACACAACTAATTGTATCTTGAATTACTCCATTGCAAACTAAAAAACGAAAACAAGCACGTGTCTGTGAGAACTTTCTTAGTCATGTCACTTTAGACACATTATTGTCCTATCAGTTTTGCAGCTGAGAAAGGAAGCAGATTTTTGTAAAAGTGTTCACAGAGTAATAAAATGAAACAATTGGCTCAGTCGCTGCATGGGTACAATAGATTTCAAAGCCATTAGATAGCAAAAGGGAAGTTTTTTCTGCTCTCAGAAGAAGAAAAAAAAAATAGGATCAACTTTTGATCTCTGTTTCTTCCACTGCATGGAATGGCAGGACCTGGATTTGTTTGTCTCATTTACTTACTGTTTTGTGTAGGAGAGATGGAAAGAGGTGCCTTTCTAGAGTGTTCAGGCCCATATTTTAAATGGAATCCTTTTTGCTACCAAATCAATCAAATGTATATACTACCACACTGCAGAATATTTCAGTGAAAAGGATGAGGCAGGAACATTGCACCTGCCATCAGAATGAGCCTCCCTGACTTTCCTCCCTCCTCTCAGGAGTACAAAAATTTTGAATTCTGCTTTTGGGGTCACAGATTTGAGTTCTGCTGATTCAGCTGCAGGAGGTGAGAGAGGTGCAAAGCTGAGGGTCATTGCCAGACACAGACCTTGAGTGCCTTACCCTACTAAACCAAAAGACCTCTCTGTTGAATACTTTTTTAGTAGATCAGTGACAACAGGGTACAGAGACTTTACTGATCAGAAGCCACCTTTGGAACTCCACCCTGAAACCAGAAGCATGACATGTGTATGCAGAAAATACCCAGCTTAGCACAGAGCTGCCATATTCTCCCCCAGCTTCAGCTTTCAGGGCGATTTAAGGTGGAGCCATGTGGAGTGGCTGTGAGGTTGCATCTCCAGGTGATGACTGCCCTGCTGATGAAAAGCAGCATCTGCACCTAAAAGCTGTGGCGGCAGTGTGTTGGGCAGTAGGAAGAACAAAGAGTCAAAGAGTCCCTGCTACTCAATGCTACTCAGCCCTTCAGGAATAAGAAACACAGCTCCTTTGCCGGGAGAGAGCTGCAGCTGCAAATGCAGCTCTCAGCTGCAGAGCAGAGAGGCTTTATCCCTGCCTTCCAGGAACCGACTAACATCGCGTGAATCACGTCTGGATTAAGCTTTTACTTGTTTCTCTGTTCTGGCCCCCAAGCTCATCCCTGTGCCTGTGTTTGGCAACTGCAGCAGAGCTTGGCACTGCTGGCGGTACCTGGAGACGGTGCTGAGCCATGCAAAGGGAGAAGTGGGATGGTAAAGGGGGAGAGGCAGTGGCTGCCTGGGTCTGCTTCACCAAGACTCCCTGCAAGCTGTCTCTAACAGGCACACACCATCAGCTCTCCTGGCCAAGGAGGGATGTAACAACTTGTTCAATTATTGGCCTCTTGCAGATCGGTGTCTGCACGTGGACTGTGATAACTTTTGGGATTACATTAAATTTATCACATGCAACAGGTTTAATTGTTGCACTGGAAATATGTCTTGTGCTTATCTCTGGAAGCATGCCTCCTCCCCTCACCCTACCCTCCCTTCATTTTGAAGACCTAAGTTTCAAGTTCACATCTATCAGTACAAAAAAATAGCAGGACATGCCCTATCATGTCCTGGACACTCTAAGCCAAAAAATTAGGGAGCTGCACCCTTTGCCCCTCATTTACATTCTTTTATGTGCACTTAAAATGTTCACATAAAGCTTTATCACACCCAAACCATTTCCGAAGCAATGAGCAGTCACATTTACTATTAGAATTTTGAAGGACTGTAATTCCAGGGTAATTTTACCACTCCCTCTGACAGTCTTTTGTATTTCTGACACTATATGTGTCTCATAAACAAAACAGTCCAGAACATATCAACCACATTATCAGCATGGAGAGGATTACTTAGAAAGGCACTTAGAATTTGCTCTGCACTCTTGGCAAGTCCAACATAGCAGCTAGCCAGCCCATCTTACTGTTTAACAGGATTAACACTGATGGAAAAAGCGTTAGTACCTTTCTGGTGTTCATATAACCCAATCCTCCTATAAAGTTAAAAATGAAAAAAATAACAGATACCTTAGTTGGATATGTATTTAAAAAAACTCGCAGCATTACCTTAGAGTACCTAAACCCACCCATTCTTTCTGTAAACTTCAACCTTCAGGCTGAAATGGTATTTTCCATTTACCATCTTCAGGACAGTATGCTGGTCTGGTTCATGAGTCCAGAAGTTTTACTATTTCATGTTTTTTTCTGCCAGAGTAATGTTATTTTGGTGTATTGTGGACCATTACTTACCAATGGCTCCATAGCTTTGAGGCTCAGCACTTCTGGAAAGGCTGTTTAGGGTACATTACATACGGAGGATCTCAAGCACCAGGGAATTAAATCCTTTCTCAATTTTGTAACCACAATAACTGGCAAAACAGCCAGTTTAGCTTTAACTCCAGGAGCTAAAGAGTTGCAACCGAACACACGGAATTTGGGTTTTGCCTGCCTAGTTATCTCCTCAGGCATGTAAATGTGAGCACTTTCACAACAATGAAATTAGGCTGAGACACAAAAAGTCATAAAGATCGGTGTGATTATGGAATAGTTAAAGTCAGGAGAAAAACATTACATTCCCCTCTATATACAGGCAAATTTTAATTCAAAACCCATGGGGAGTATTTTCTTAGAACATGCCAACAATATTGCCAGACACAAGTCATACCCCAGAGACAGAGGCTTGTTCCTGGACTGGAAAGTCATCTTCAGGTCCTGAAGAGCCCACAAGGTCCATCTAATTATCATCAGGTTATTATAATCAGACAACTGTGGCAAAAAGGCATAACAAAAGATATTTCTTGACTGTGTAGTCGACATATTCTTCAGGAAAAAGCCTGACAGTTTTTTAATGTTGATCTGGAAAGTCCATCCAAACAGCAGCAAGGTTTTCCTTGATGTGCAGAATCCAATATACAAAAGTCAGAGCAAGAACTACCAAAGGACAGTTCATTATTCCCTTTCACCTTTCGCGGTAAGAGATCAAGGTTGCAGGTTAGCCCCTTTCTGCTGAACACTGGTGAACCTTTTGCACTGGGTCATCATCAGTGCATTTCTACTCCCTCCCCAGTGGCATTCTGCACCTCAGGAAGGACAGGGATGACCTTGATGGTTACACCTGGAGCCTGACTGCAGTCAGGATCACTTGAAAATCATGCTTTCCCACATGTTCCCCTGCATGCTTCTGGTACACATCTCGTGAGCTGAGTAACTCTCAGTGGGGCTTAGTCCAATTAAGCATCCATCAACCAAGATGTGCTCCAGCATTGTGGAAGCCAGCACATGCAGGGTGTGCTGACATGAGCTCTGATGGATTTCTTGGAGTCCTACAGTGCTCTATGCTTTTCTAAAAGCATGGCTCTATGGACATAGAAGTACATAAGGATTTCAGCTTTCAGCTTGTGGTAGGGAAACCATGACATTTGAACCCCAAGATCTGGAGGAAAATGACTTTAAACTTCAGGTCCTGTCTTGAACACCTAGTGGCATTCCATGATAGAGTGACTCCATTGACTCTGTCAGTGGACAAGGGAATGGATATAGGTAACATTTATCAGGACTTCTATAAAATCTTTGACATGCTTCCCCACAACATCATTCTCTTTAAATTGGAGAGAGATGGATTTAATGCTAGACATTTAAGAAAGTGGTTAGACTGTCATATCCAGAGAGCATTGGCCAAGACCTCAGAGTCCCAATAGACATCAGGGTGACAGGTGGTGTCCCTCAAGGGTCTGCATTGGAACTAATGTTATTTAATACTTCCATTAATGACAGACAAAGGGGTCAAGTGCACCCTCATCAAGTTTGCAGATGACACCAAACTGAGTGGTGCTGCTGAGACTTCTGAAGGACGGGATGCCATCCAGAGGGTTCTGCACAAGCTCAAGAAGGGGCCCATAGGAATCCCATGAGGTTTAACAAGGTGAAGTTCAAGGTGCTGCACCTGGGTCAGGACAACCCCCAGTATCAGGGGACAGGCTGGGGATGAGCAGGTGGAGAGCAGCCCTGTGAGAAGGACTTGGGGATGCTGGTGGGTGAGAGGCTGGACATGACCCAGCCATGGGCACTCCCAGCCCAGAGAGCCAAACGTGTCCTGGGCTGCATCCAAAGCAGTGTGGGCAGCAGGGGAGGGAGGGGATTCTGCCCCTCTGCTCTGCTCTGATCAGAGCCCACCTGGAACCCTGCATCCAGCTCTGGGGTCCCAGCACAGGGAGGACATGGACCTGTCAGACTGAGTCCAGAGGAGGGACACCAAGATGATCAGCTGTAGCATCTCTCCCATGAGGAATGACTGAGAGAACAGAGTTTATTCAGTCTAGAAAAGAAAAGACTTTGCAGTGATCTAATTGCAGCCTTCCAGTACCTAAAGAGCATACATGAGAACTGGAGAGGGACTTTTTACAAGGACATCTAGTGACAGGACATGGGATAATGGCTTTAAAGTGAGAGAAATATTTAGATTAGTTTTTAGTAAGAAATCTTTTGCTATGATGGTGGTGACGCAACAGGTTACCCAGGTGCCTCATCCCTAGAAGTGTTCAACACCACTCTGCATGAAGCTCTGAGCAACTTGGTTTAGTGAAAGCTGTTCTTGACCATGATGAGGGGAGTGATTAGAACTAGATGATCTTTAAAGTCCCTTCCAATCTAAACCATTCTATGATTCTATGACTATTTATTAAAAATTCAGTGTTACAAGATAATACCTTGCCTTTCAATTTGCTACTGCTTCACAGAAGGAAATATGGGGCATAATGTCACAATCAGATACAGCTGTGCATGTATTACATTACAAAGCCAAGACACCCATCTAATTTAACTACAAGCAATTACATGTACGTGCTGTGCTCACTCTTCTGGGAAGCTGCATTTTTGTGGAGTTCACACCAGATGCCTTTGCTTTATTTCTGAAGCCTGCTCTTACAAGAATGAACTACCCCAAACACACAAACACAGCTTGACATGACCATCTTCGGGGCATCGGATGTGTTCCTGGCATTCAGAGATATAAGGCACTGCCAAAGAACAAGGAAGCAAAAGAATCAGCTTGTTACATATCCTCAGTAGATAAGGTCCTGGGATTTCAGCCATTCCTGAAAATCTATTTAATGAGAATTGGTGAGTGATGTGCTATTCTGACTTCTCAAAAGGTTAAAAATAACCAAGAAGTCATTGATTTCCAAAAGGTTAAAATAAAGCTGCTCCTAAACTCTGCCTCCTTTGTGCAATCCTGAAAAAAAACTCAGATGCAAGAAAAGATGCATCAACTTTAATACTAAAGCACTTAGCAAGATCACTTCAAATCACCTCTGGGGAAATGCAAGCTTGCTTTGCAAGGAACAGAATTTAGTCACCTAGCAGCTTAAAGGAGCACTTTCTGGTTTTACAGTGATAAGTCGAGTCTCTTTGTTATTTCTGTTAGAAATGAAATTATTTTCTGCATTAAAAAAAAATCTTATGGTAGATGGAGAGAAGCAAGGGACTTGATCCTTTTTGGGTTTATTTTTTATTTTGCTCATGGTAAGAACATTTCGCTTCTCAGAGACAGTTCAACCTTCTGGAACCTTGTCTCTTCCTTTCCTGATACTGCTGCATAAACAGGCAACAGGTGAATTGTTGTGTGTAAATATGTACGTATGTATGTATGTGTGTGTATACACACACACACACACACACACACACATATATATATATATATTTCAGGTGAACTGAAAGCTGTACAAGAAGGTAAGTCTCCCATCTGAAGGCTGTTTTAACCTCCTCCAAAAGCCTGGCTGTCACAATGGAATGAAGCAAAAAAAAACATGTTTCCTGTCCATAAGTTGAAGAGGCATCTATGCTGGTGTAAAACCTGTGCCATAAACAAAATCCCTGACTCTGGTACAGCATCTGTTGTTTAAACAGAGGGCCAACTACACCACTGCTCCTGCTGCTCCTCATGCAGCCTCAAGCTGTATTCTCTGAGGAAGACTGAATGAAAGCTGGGAGCAGACTCCAGTGTGCTACTGTGCCTATTTAAGAGTCAGTCAAATTTAACTGCAAATAAAACCAGTGGGAAACAGAAAAATGTAGGTGCAGCTATTTGTTCCCCACAACCTTTCCTAAAGAGGGCAAAAAATGTCTGTAAGGCGAGCCCTGCCCCATCTTTCTGAAACTAGTCACTAAACATGCTTGTCAAAAGTACTTCCATTCTGTTCTGTAAATAAATTCCAGTCAGCAAATGCAAAAACATAGTGAAACAATCTAAATATCAAATAATACAAAGTCTTTAAGAAATGTTTCTAAACACACAGAGAATGCCAGTATGTCAGGCACATTGTACTTGCACAGAGGATTTCTTTAAAACAGTATTAGTTCATGTAGGAGTATAAGACAGAATATATGAATTGGGCTAGAAATGTAGCCCTGTGCAGCTAGAGGTTTGTAAAGAACTCTCAAAATTCATACAGCAAACAACAAGAGCTCTGAGCCAGTGTCCTGTCACCGTAGAGGAGCATACTCCAGCGTTCCTGTGTGCCCTAGGCAGCTTTCAGCAGCAGAAGGCATGCACTGTGAACATGTGCCATCACTTCCTGCACAGCTCCCAGAACCAGCAGCTAAAGACAACATCAGCACACGCCTTAAAGACTGCCTAGCACAAACCATACCCAAACCAGGCAGAGAGGGGCTGTGCCCCTCTGCTCAGCACATCTGGAATTTCAAAGAAAAGTTTTGGGTTCCCCAAGAAATGGAAGACATTATAAACTGAGGAGTTCAGACACAGGATCACACAGATGCCCCAGGTATGGGAGTGCAGGACATTATGGGAAGAAGTGGAGGAAACTGATCTTCAGCCTGAGGAAAAGGCTACTGGGGGCTACAATTTTTAGTCAGTCATTGCTTACTTGCGCAAGAGGCACCTCTTCTCTGAGGCGCATGAGGAGATGGTGAGACAACAGGCATGAACTGCAACAGGGGAAATCCTAGCTGGATATAAGCAAAAAATTATTTGCATCATTGATGCAGACAAGGCCCAGACAAGAGGTGATGGGACCTCTGTCCTGGGAGATATTCTACAGTTGACAAAGCAACCTGACCTTGCTTTAGTGAGTCATGCTTTGATCAGGGGGTGGGACTGGGGACCTCATTATGATCCTCTTCTAATCTAAATCTTTCCACTCTTTTTATGACCCTCAGGTGTGGATTTTACAGTTGTTTGATTTGGGGACAAAGCATTTCTGAGCTTCAGAGCCTTTGGAGTAATTGAAAGAGGGGCCTATTTACATGTCTGTGGACTCAGCAGGGGTCTGAGCATCCTCTCACTCAGCCACTACCACTGTCTGCTTTGAGGCTTTTAGAGTCAGAACTTCATAATGAACTTTTGGACATGAGATACAAGTTTAAAAACCCCAGCCCACTTTTTCCACTGACAGCACTAAAAAAACTAAGTTGTTTGCCCTCTGCTTTTCTTTTGCTAGCTCCAGTCCCCTCTTTCTGTGGTGGCCCTTTGTATCTTGGTCTGCCATCACACCCAGAAGAGCCTGTCCAAATCCTCCCTGGCAGCAGGCTCAGCCAAGACAGGGATGCAGACCCTGACGCTGTCTCCCACCCCAGTGTCCCCTGTCCCAGATGTTCAATAGCAAGGCAGGATGGAGGTGCACCACAGTGGTGTGGGGCAGTGCCATTCTCCCCTGGCCCCTCTACAGCCCCCTCACTGCAAGGGGGCTGCTAATGAACTTGGCCTTTGGAGCCACTGGGCTGCCCAGGGAGTAACAGCGTTCAGGAGAGGAAAGTTGCAGAGACCTTATCTCTGTTTTATCTCTCGGTCCACACCTCCACACAGGCCTTACCATTTCCCTTCCCTCAACCCCACTCACACACTTCAGTGCCCTGTTGCAGCTGAGGCACCTGCTTTGCTCTTTTCAAAAAGAAGCCGCTCATATTTTGGTTTGTTACATGTGTTAACCCGCTTAACAGCACTGCTGAAAGGGGACTAAAAATGAAAGGTGGGAAGGGAAATATCTGTTCCACCCATTTGTAACTAACTTTTTTCAACTAAAACATCAGGCATGTGCTAGTCTCACTCCTCCCTGTTTAACACGAAGCAAAGAGTTGGAATTAGCTTGTAGGACAAAGCGCAGAAAGCTTGTGGGCAGAGCCACTGGCCAGAAAGATTTGGTTTCATAGGTGTGTTTCTTTGACGTGAAACATCATTATTATACTGTAAATGGTTTGACAAGGCAAACACGCACAACTGTTTCGTAGGCAGTCAGTATGGATGCTGAAAGCAGAATCCCTTTGCCCATCCCTTCCACAGACAGCTACTGCCTTCCCACAATACTCCAGTACAGAGCCTGTCTAACATGTTATTTCGTATGAAGAGTCCAGCCAAATGAACAATGAAACAATGAGACAGGCAAAAATGAAGCAAGTACAAACTGTGCCCACAGCAGCAATCAGACAGGTTGGGAACTGTCTGCTCCTCCTTCACAGATGCTGTGATGAAGACCTGGCTGCACCAGTGTGGCAGAAGGACTCTCTTGGACATTTTTCTCACCAGAAGCAAAGAGCAGAATATCAAGGAAATAAACACCCTCCTTTGCCCTTTTTGCTAGGGCAAAATTCCCTTTCTCTTTAGTTTCCGGTTCCATTCTCTTTGCCGGACACAGCCAAAGAGGATCTGTGCCCTTCCAAGCAGCCTGCCACGGACCAGTCCTGTACAGTGCCATTCCTTAAATCTAAAGGGTTTTTGGGGCCGCCAACAGACTGGCCTGTTTTCACGATCAATAACTTATTCTTATATTTCCTGCATATTCCCAAGAGCTGGGCTACACAGCAGAAGAGCGGAAGCTGTCTGGGAGCTGGATCATTTGCGTGGCAAGTCTTACATCTACAGAAGGCACCACGGCTGTCTTTACCTGGGCAAGGGCATGAAGTCTCCAGGCTTCTTTCCCTTTGGTGGCTAAAGCCCCTGTGATGCAAGGCAGATTGAGGAGCAGCAGGGGTAGAGACTCTCAGCCAACTGCAGGGTATAGCCCTGGAAGATGCACCCCAGCAGGCCATCCTGTTCCAGTGTTCCCAACACTAGTGTAGGTCTGTTCCCCACAGCCTGGCAGGAACACGTCCAAGCTGCTGTGTGATACTGGCTTTGGAGTACCCCTCCTAACAACCTCTCACCTGAATATGTATAGACACTCACACCACATGTTTTGACAGTGTTGCTACTTAGGGGCAGTTTTCAGTCACTGGAAGGAAGAGCAGCACCCAAGGGCTAGGAATTCAGGTAGTCTGGGGGGACACCTGTATGATTTGGACCTTATGTGTGATTGAAATGGGTCTGACTTGGAAGTGATATAGGTGAGAATTGTTCCAGGAGTTTCCCAGAGGTGCTCCCAGGCCTGGGTATTGTTTGGGAGTGTCTGAGCCAAAGCAGTGGCAAGCACAGGAAGGGACACCACACAGAAGCAATGGTGGTGGTACAGTCAGGCCAGAACTCAGGTCCCACTACACTGTAAAACATCCATGCCCTGCAAAGTGGGGCTGATTGACCATTCCTCCACCCCAGTAATCTCTACAGACTGAAAAGAGGTGGCACAGCTACTACCACAATGTTCAGATAGATACTCACACAGTTGCAGAGGTTGCATGAATAGTGTCTCCCTGCCCGGTCAGTTTTCCTCCAGCCCTGAGAGTCTGGGTGCCACCTAACCCAGTGTTTAATCTCATGGCATGTGTTTCAATTGCTGCCAGGAGAAGGAGCTTTGTCCTGCCAGGACTTTGAGAGAAGGTTAATCTCCAATGACTCCTTGATCAAGGAAACAATTTCATCCCCCCAGTAGTCATGCATTTGTTGCAAGGAATAACAAGGGAGCACAAAACCTCTGTCCTCCTTTGTGTTTGTTAAAACACTTCCTTTGATATGCAGCCATTGGAAGAAGCTCTCATATGTAGAGGATCCCCTGCAGGACTGGGGGAAAGTTAAAGGAAAACACAGAGCTTGTGCTTAGGTGAAGCAAAACTGGGGGATGGGAAAGGACAGGTAATGGGATTTAAGGCCAAAACAGCATACCTGCAACTCTTCTCTTATCAAAGGTGATGCATATCTCATTTCTTTGCAGAGCTGCCCTATTGTTGTGTGTGTACCTAAAGTGTCACCATAATGGCTGTACCTTGAATTGTGGGGGTAGCTCCTGGGCAAAGACACAAGAGAAAATGGTTTGAGAAAATGGTTTACATAAAAATTTGCCCTTTGCTGCTTTCTGGGCTATTCTTAAAGCAGTGTTTTCCCTTGCCAGCAGTATTTTATGACTTTGAAGGAGAAAATATTCTAACAGCAAGAGAGGATAATTCTGTAAAAAGCACAGGACATCTTACTAGCATAACATTCCTAGTGGAAAATAACAGACTGCTTCATCTGTTCTTCTCCTGCCCTACTGAATGCCCATGGCTTACTTTAGGACAGACACACGTTGGCACAAAGAGCAGCTCTCCCCTTGAGTGCCACAAACCTCACAAAATAAGCTTCTGAATTCTGGGCTGTACCAGCAAAAATGGGGGCTGACTCCTAGGCCAAGTCCAAAACCATGTATTTACAAATATTTAAGAAATGCTGAAAGCAGATAGAAAATCCTGCCAGCCTTCACCCATGTAAAAGGTGAGTGCTTTTCAGCCTGAGCTGAATTTTAACACTCTTTTCGCCAAACACTGTGTCCCCCCCCCAGCAACTTCCTCTGCAGAAGGCAACTCAGAAAATAAAATAGCTCCATTTCTTTCAAGGATGTCTGAGAAGCCATTTTCTAACAGTAAAACTGACAGATTCTGCTGCTTTAATAACTGCAGTATTACCTTGACCTGAATTGCTTTCAGGGCTTGAGGATTCTGCTGTGACCCTCACACATGAAACTGCTTGCAGGGGGAATAACTCCCATGTTTGTTACCTGCTGTGGAGCCTCCAGGGTCCATTGCAAGCTGCTGCAAGAACTCTCTTCTCCTGCCAGATGTTTCGGTATCAGCCTTCACTTGATGGGTCACATCACCTCTAAAAGGCCTCTTCTACTTTCCAGTCTCCTTAGTCCCACTGTAGAGTAGCTCTCATAGGTGCCCCTGCCTTAGAGGCCACCACTGAAATGCCCTGAATCATCTCCCTTTCCAGCGGCAAATGAGTGAGTTTTCACAAGCCACCTGCAGCAGTACCTCTTGACCACTGTACGCAGGAAAGAAAAGTGGGAAATTAAACAAAAGGTACAGTTTTTCTTCAAAAGTGCTCTCATAATACAATTCCCCTCCTTGGGGCAGGGGGAGGGACTGTCTCTGTTGCCAAGTGCATCTCGGCAGGCAGAAAATCAGGCAACATGTAAATGGTCACAAATGGACCAAGTGAAGGTCCATCACTGGGACCTTCCCTGAAGATGCCTAAAGAATGCGGCCTGGACAAAGGATGAACTGACAGTGGTGCTGGTTAAGTCTTTGCCAGGTCATAATTTTTGTCTACATCATTGAGAAACCTTCAGACAACCAGAGAAAACATTACATAAACAATCAGCAAACATCAGTTCCCTCTCCTCCTGGCAAAACGTATCCAAACACACTTTGAAATCTCCTCTTTCACATGCCAACTGAATAATATTTAACCTTTATCTCCCTGTCTCAGAAAGGAGATAGAGGAGCTGGAAAAGCACAGAAATACATAGAGAGGATAATGAGAAGTAAGTAATAGCCAACTGTATCAAGACATGCTGGTCTAGAAAAGAGATCACTAGCATGAGAGCAGATCCCCTCAGCACTGAGAGGCAAGGAGAAGGTCAACAGGCAATAAGTACTCGTGTGTTTCTCAGTACAAGAATAAAGAGGCAACAAATGAAACCAGCAGACAGCAACTTCACATTCAGCCAGAGGATTAATTTTTTCTTACCACACACAATCCAGCTGTGTGACCCATTATTGCTAGTTATTGTAGACCCAGTGATCTTGCCTGGATTTAAAACCCACAAGATAAATTAACAGAAAGAGGTGGACAAAATAACAGGAAAAGACAAAATCCAGCAAAGCAAATATTGCTGTGATAAGGAGGATCCAGAAAACACTAAGGAAGAGCATGAGACCCTCTCCTGGGCCAGACAGCCACAGTGAACCATTCACTGAGAATTGCATTCAGGACTGTGTATCTAGCTAGTCCTCTAGTTTCATTTGTTTCCTTTTTATTCTTGCTGCCCCATTTTAGCATTATTAATTACTGCCGTCACTGAAAACTGGCAATGGTAACTTCCAATCAGCACCTTGCCTTGTGCCTCCTAAGGAATATGTGCCCTGCCTTCACATTACCTGCTGACAGCTTCTGTCTGGAGGCTAACTGACTCTTGATTGTGTTAAAGAGATGTTCTCCACTCAACTCAGTCCATTCTGCAAAACACATTCTGCTTAGCATGGAAAGGAGACATCTGTGGAGGGGCCTGGTTACAGCCTCCCACTGCCTGTAGGGCATTACAGGGAAGGTAAATCTAGACTCTTTTCTGAGGTCACCAGCCACAGCTAGAAGGCCCTGCAGGAGGGGCACAAGTTGTAAAAGGGTTTGGATGTGAGGAGAAAACTTTCCTTGAGAGCAGTACAGCCCTAGGACAGGCTGCAGAAAGGTGGTGGGAATCTCTGTCTTTGAAAGTATCAAGCACTCAAGCAGATGAGGGCCTGAGCTCCCTGACCTAGTGTAAGCCCTGTGGTGAGCCCTGCTGGGCTCTTAGGCTTGTGTTGAACACTTCTAGAAGATGTCTCCTGACAAAAATCTCTGTCAGATTTTGGGAACCATATTCCATCCAGCATGACCAGCCTTGCAAGACAGAACTGATCATCCATGCTTAATCAAAAACGTAAGTGCTATTGACAGGGGAACAACATCCTCCATGTGTGATGGTGACAGCAACTCCCAGATTTCAAGGGTGGTTCAGTGCTCGGCCATCACCTCCGTGACTCACACAGCACCTCTGCGCTGCTGCCTGCCCTGCAGTACAGGAAAGGATCTGCACGAGGGAGCACCTGGCACATATGCTGAAGCACATTAGAAAGACACTTTTCTGACTGTCTCATTGAAGATTTTTGTGTAGCAGTGATTCCCACAAATGTCACAGGTGTTGCCTTGTCCATGGTAAGGGCAGGAAACCATCAAAAATCATCCTTGGGATACTGCATGTAGCAGCTTTCATGTGGTGGCCTCTTGGGAATACTTTAAAGTTTTAAAGAAAACAGAAGCCATCGCTCTTATGTCTAATTAAACAGAAGCATCACTACCAGTTCTCCCCAAACTCAGTGACACATTATGCCAGGTACATGTACACCAGACTGTATAGCACCATTTCCACTGCCCTGTGGAGCTGTGGCCCAGACAACAGGCAATTTACATGGAATCAGGTGGACAGTGGAACGTGGCTCAGTTTACCCGTAAGGGAGAAAAACGGGCAACTCCTGTGATTCAGCCCTTCCCAAGACACAAATCCAAATAATTTGTAGCAGTCTCCCATGGACTCTATGTAACAATCCCATGGACAGTTTAAAAGAGCAGCTTTGATGAGAAGTCTGGACTTTTGCACAGCTACAAGAAGTGAGCAAATTAATCACTTTAGAGAGACACTTCTTGGAGCTAACAAAAGAGGTATGGTATGCAGGTGAGACTCAGATCTGCAGCTTAGCTGAATTGCTTCATAAAATCTCCTCTACCTTCTCAGTAATGACAACAATATTACTTTTCCCTCTCTCTTTCTCCCCCTTCTGTCTGTAATTTGCTCTTCTTGGTGGAAGGGAAAGGAAGTGTAAATTATTGCAGCACTGACAAGTCCTGAACAGTGTCTTCTGCCACTACCAGTAAACCTTTGGAAGTAAAACAGACCTCTGACAGAGCTTTGAGGAATGTGGAGATGCCGTCCATGTGCTTCTTTACTCACTGGAAACTGTAAGCATGAAAGCAATTCAAAGCATGCCCATCTTTTTCTGTCTTTCTTATTTTTCCGGTTTCTGGCACATCTCAGGTATTTACTAAACAAATTCACAGGTCTTTAGCAATGAATGTACTGAGATGGGCCAGATCTAACTACTCAAGCAGACACACTAAGGCTGTGTCCTTTAGCAATAAAGAAACTCAAATGCCTTGCTCTTCCTGTGCAGCTGGAGGGCCCAGAAGTAATTCAAACTGATCTAGTAATGTGTAGACTGCAGCCTCACAATGGTGGTCAAATGTTGTTATCTTGTGAAAGATTCTTAACATGGTTGTGGCTAGAGACAAAATGCCTCAAGCAGAAATCTGACACAGGATTTTTTAATTCTCAATCAGACTCTCAGTTGGGAGTACTAACATAATAATCACTAGCACTTTTTTATATGGCTCCCATATTTCTACCAGATGACGTCTCAATGCATTTGTGTTGTGCAGCAGTTCCGCAGTGAGCACTACATACACACCCTGGGTTTACTGAGCACATGCAGGAGGGTTTTACACGTGTGCCAAGAACACACAGGACTGTCTGAGCAAAAGCAGCTGACCCACAGGAATCAGGAACCATGGTTTTGCAGCTTCTAGGTCATTTTGGATTCACTGGTTTTACTAGAAAAAATAGGTCTGCACACATCATGGTTGCCTTTCAGGACGCATGCATATTGACCACGGCTTCAGAGATTATTGCTGCATTACACAGCATTACTCTTCCAACAGTTTATCAAGAGACTCACAAATCCTGAAATAAACAGCCCAGATTCTGGTTTTTGGCCTGCACAAAAAATTCTGCATGGGAAAAGGAGGCTTGATCAGGGATCCTGGTTCTACAGACACTCGGAATATACTAAGGTCTCCAAAATTTAAGAAAGGCTACACCTTAAACTTACATTAAACTCATAATGGGTGGTTGTCTATGTTTTCTCATAAGCAGGACTACACACTGCTAATCAACTGAACTGCTGTATGAAGAGAGACAATATATGCATGACAATTCACCATGAAGCCACTTTCTATAGAGGATGATAGAAAGTTGTGGTGTCTCCCTCACTAGAAATACTCAAGAACTGTGAGGATGTAATCCTCTGCCATGTGTTCTGGGATGACCTAAGCAGGGATGTTGGACCAGTCAAATTTGCTCCCTTGCAACCTGACCCATTCTGTGGTTTTGTGACTTAAATGTAAGGATTTCAAGTGCTTTAAGGTCCTGTGAGCCAGCAGGAGGACACCCTGAGGGTCTGTTTAACTGACACCCCTAATCTTTTATGTGGTCTTGCACCGTCTTGCCAGCAGCTGTCTTCACTGGTGGTGTCAGACACTCCCAACCCAGAGGTCACTGAAGAGATATCATTGGCAGCTGGAGAACACTGAATTATGCGCCCACGACTTCTGCAAGTCTTTTGTGCTGCCAAAGTTACAGAAGGAGAAGGATACACCTTACAAAGTTTTTTTACAGAAAGATTACACTGTTTGCCCTGTGGCATGCACAGAAAGGATGAATTTTGCTCATCTGTTTGCCTACCTTTTTAAATGTTAGTAGGAAGGTCTGGGAAATACACTTCACTAAACAAGAGACAAAAGAGACACAAAGTACTGATCTGGATGAATGAATGGTCATTTTGGAGTAGCATCAGGTTAGCACAGCCATCTCTAATGTGGCAGAGTGACTCTGTGCTGGCTATCCCTAGCCCAGCCACGGCCACAGGCACAGCACAGGTCCCAGCCCTGTGGTACCCTGATGCTGCCGGAAGCCCCTGGTAAGGATGGGACAGAGCCTGCACTGCATTGCTATGCTGGGTGGCAGTTCTGAAGCACAGAGAAGCCGCGGACTTCTGACTCCAGAGTGACATAGCTATGGTTTGGGTTAATTCAGCAGTGTGGCAGCTTTCCTCTCAGTTGTTGTTCTCTCAGGGCTGCCTCCTTTCAGTTTTATAGAAATAGAGGAAAGAACCAGCCAGAAGCTGTCTGTCTCATTCAAAACTGCACAGTGTGACTTACAGCGGGAGTAAGCCTCATCAGTTTCAACTTCTACAGAGGCAAAAATCTCTTCTTTTAGTCTTGATCTTCTGTCAGCAGCATGAACACACAGAAAACTCAACGTTGCTGACATTATTTGAATCTATTGTTCATTGAACGGCAGATTCAGAGGAACAGGTTTTAAAAAGAAAGAAAAAAAAAGAAATAAAAAAATAAGAGAGAAATGAAACAACCCAAAGGTCTGTCAATTGTGCAAAATGCATTCCCGCACTGCAAGGTGGGTGGTCTGCTTGGAAGTTACGGTTTCAGCACAAACTGCCACAAAAGATTAGTGATGTGTTCGTAAATACAGCAGTCTGATGGCCGCATTTGAAACTCAGTGCTTACCTGTGCATTGAATGATGTTTAACACAAGTACTCCACTAACTGGCCGTCAAGTGGGCAGCGCCACTTCATCGGAAGTGGCACTCTAACATCGCATCCACTCTCTGTCAGGAATTTAAGTGGCATTTTAAAATTGAGATGAATACGCTCTCATTTCTCACACACAGAAACAGATGCATAAAGCTCACACAAATTGATCTATTCTGGGAGTGGAAAATGAGGTGTCTTTGAAGAAGGAGCAGCAAGATAATTGTCCACCTTTAATGATTAAATTACTAACAAGATGTAAAGCCAAATCAAGCCCTTTTTCAGTACGTCGTTCAGTGTGCAAACCGGGCTGAAGTACTTGCAATACCGAACACGAAAATTCCTTTTCTTTTTTGGAAAACAACTGGACATCATGAAAATGTCTTTTCATTTGGAAACTGACTTTTGTATCAAACACAAAACGTTTTACTATGTACTTTGTAGGTGTGAGAGTTGTAACTAAAGTAAACAAAAATTCTCGCTATTCTTACAGCTGTGTTAATGCAAAAAACACACATGAAAGGGAAGCTTAAGATCTTGTCTGGTTTAGCTTCAAGTCAGAGGAAAGTGTATTTGGGTGGGGATTATATGACCAAGCATTATGGCTGGCTTCAAATAACTTAGGTAGATTCCACTTATGACTAATTCGCTTGATTTTTTTGTAAGTATTAAAATTAATTGTCCCATTGGCTCTGAGAATTGAAGTCCAACGGCATTCACAGAACAGTAATTAAGAGCACCCTCTTGTGGTCATTATTACGGATGTTAATTAAACCTTTTTTGGTAAGCTGTTGATGTATCTGCTCTCTCATACCAATACAGAACCCAGAAAGTTTATTAAAATATGCACATGAATGTGCTGTACATGATTTGTTCTATATCCACCCAAGAGACACAACTACAAGGTTTTATCTTGCTTATTCACCAAAAATTGTATGCTTTTTAATAAAAATATTAACATTTGATAATGTTAATAATATTAACATTTCATGCAGCTTAGAACACAGTAATTCCTTTATTTGCGATTTTCAAAATTGGCAAGGAAGCCCGCAGAAAGGATACAAAAAATGACAGAGCAGTAATTTTGGTCTCCTTTCCAGAGAACTTAGCAAAAAGTATAGCAGAGGATGGAATTAATACACAGCTGCATGAGGCAATCTGTTGAGAAGGAAGCAATGTGGCTACTGTAAAAGTGAGTCATGATTAACTGATCTTTACAGAACTGTTGGAGTTCTCTGAAGCAATCATGGAACACGTAGACTTTCCATTTAATCAAAACTTTTCTCAAGATGCCCAAGTATGGAATTTACTCTAATACAGAAATTAATGTCTGATAGTCATTAAACATAAAACACAGTATGAAAGCACTAGGTGGGAATATTTGACCATATTATGGCGAGTTAGCCATAGTTAAGTTAGCTTTGGTTAGATTATATAAGAGCTATGGCATATGAAATTGTCAAATGTAAGGGACAGATGGAAATAGTTTTTACAGAAGCAGATTAGGAGGAGTATCTTGAATCCCAAGTAGCCAGCAAGCATGTTTCATCTGCATTTAATTTCCAAGCACAACCCCTAGACATGGACTACACCTCAACAATTTGCTGTATAATATTAGTATAGTAGTGGTCTTCATTAATCATTATGTTGCATGATTATGTTAGTAACTAAAGTTCTTGCTACCTACTACCATGACAGCATACTATTTACTGAGTGAGTCCTCTGTGATTTGCCACATAAATGTATGAGTCAAGAGAACTGATGTACCATATGAGGAAATCTGCAACATGGATTCTGCCTCAGTTAAGACAATTTTATGTTGCAATAGGAGATTACTGCAGTGTGCAGTTCTGAGAATCACTTTGGGGAAAGTAAGAAATAGCAAGGAAGTAAGTTTCACAGTATGAAGCCAATTAACGGAATGATAAAACAAACAAGGAAACTATTCAAATTATCAGTGTATTAGAGAAGAAAGAGAGGTTGTGCTACACAGCACTAAAATGTTCCATTTTCTTCCAAGAAGACCAATTCTATGGACACCAGGAGGCACACACTCAGAAAATAAAGGCATTGGGATTGCCCGTCCCAATACTTTTGAACGTACTATGAGAAATTGCATTGCTCAGAGAAGAGACAGGGTGGCTAGCTCAGACAAACAGCCCAAGACCATGGATGTTTTCGGTGATTTGTACATGCACTTTCAGATTTTGGTAGACACCAATGTAAAAGTTAATGAATCTGTGAAATGTTGCTGAGACTTCATCAACTCTGCTTTTCTTGCTTTCTCAGAAAAATGAAGGAACAAAAAAAAAAGTTGAAACTAATAAAAATATCTCAAACATAAACTAGGAAAATGTGCAACACTCAGAAGAAAAAATGTACCCCCAAGACCAGTAAAACAAGAAGTTAAAAAATGAGACTTGAGGAAGATCCAAACTGGTTGAGTTTAACCAGACTGACACACCACAGAGAGACCTAGAGTACTTGCAGACTCATGAAGAAGTAACATATCCCTCCTGGCATGGGACTGTTCCGGTGGTACATTAGTTGCAGTGGCTGGCAGCTGTCTGTCAGGTCTTCAGTCAGGGAATAGTCAGGTGCTAGACAGGATGCTTTCCTAGACAGGGGAAGGATGCTTCCACACAGCAGTGAAGAATTTCATTGCCTCCAAATTCAAAGAAGATGCTGAAAACTGGAAACTGTGACCACTGCTGTAAAGAAAACCCTTACTGAGCAAAAATCAAGAAAGTGCAGTCTCTGGCAAAAGAAGTGTCATTTCACTAGATCAATAACTACATTCCAAGATCACTTAACTGGATTCCACATCTAGTCAGGAAGAGAAGAACCTCTTCCTGCCCCACCCCCCTGCCTTGTTTTTTGTCACAAATGACTTCCCATGCTCTAGGCATATCATGGTCTTTCAAGGAAAATAAAAAAGAGGGTTACAGTAAATGGCAAAGCTCAGTGTACCTATGCTACAAAGAGAACAAATTCTAAAAAAGTTTGATTTGCTTAGTCAGAAACATTTGGATGAAGTGGAAGTAACACAGGAATGTAGTATATACCAAACCTGTAAGAAAGGAGCAAGTGGCATAATGAATTCTTTTTACATTCTTTCACTCATAAACAGTTTCAATTTAATCAGAGGTAAGTACTAAAACCTTTGGAATCCATTCTTCCCTGTACCAAGAAAGAAATCACTTAACTTTGCATGTTAAATTGCTATGTCACTGCTCTTCTTTCTGGCAAGGCAAAGCCAAGTTTGCACACTGAGGGGGGAAAAAGCAATCAAAACTAAGACAACAAAATCAGCCTCCTGAAGTAATCCAGGTAGCAAGACCCTGATCAGAAACTATTTTCTGATCATGTTGAGAAGACACATTTAGATTATGCTCAAGATTCGAATTCTGTGGACAGCACAGTCCCTCAGAAACACCTCTCACTGGTCCTGCACTCCTAGAGGGCTTAGGCCATGTGTTGCCTCCATATTTCTCTCACAGGTAGGTTGTTGTGAACCTAGAATGCACAGTCACTAAGATCAATTCCACATTATCCTTCTCCCCTCATGCTTCAGTGAGCTGAAATACTCATAGCTCCTGGTGGTGTCTGTCCTGAAAAGCAGGAGGTACATGCGGGCAGCACCATGAGATGAACTTACCATGTGTTTGCAGCTAACACTGGGAAAACAAACTGGAGAGAGAGATCTGATCAGACCTGTGGACAATGGCACCAAAATGTTTTGCAGAGATCTGTAAGGACCACAAGAGACACATCTTGCTTAAACCCTGGTAACTGGGACATGAATTTCTTGCTATGGTAGAATTAGTCAGCTGTTTTATGGACTTCCATTCCAAGTACTCTGCATACAGGAACAAGTCAGGCTGACTTGGAGCAGTATTAAAAATTCTCTTTATATTATGGCTTGGGAAAAAAAAAGTATAATACACTGAACAATATAAAGTGGAAATCTGAAGAATTTTAAATGCTTACATTCCCCATCTCCTTAAATACTTCAGCAAGGCCTGAACACTCAGCCTTTCACCATCAATACAACTAAAGCTCATGTCTTTGAGACTATTATAGTAGATGATGTACCTATTTTCTGTCTCAGAAAAGCCCAAGATGCTATTATAGAATAAAAAGGTGCTAATAAAGCATTCAGCAAAGTTTCTTGATGTCTCTAAGTTGCTACAGGAAAGGTTCTTGCATGGATTAAATAACTATCCATACAGAAACACTAGGAGGGAGAATAAATCCCTTTTACATTATATGAGACTATTCCTTATACACTTGGGGAAAAAGCCCCACAACCTGAATAGCTTAACTTTAGAACAGCTCAGACAGGTCCTCAAACCCAGTTCTATAAAATCTCCTCTGCCAGCCACTGGTGAGGCAACAAAAATATCCTAGTGTCTTAGTTTCAGAAAAAAGTACATGTTTTCCTACAATATTTTTTTGTCCTTTGTATTGAAGATATCAAATCACCACAGGCTGCCATACCACAGTTACAGAACTTGTTTGCTGTTTTTGCTACAGTTTCCCACTCTTTATGTGCATTAAAGAGAAAGATGGCTTTTTCTGGTAAAATACTGGAAGAGGATTTCTCTTTCTGGATTGCCAATCAATAGCAAAAGTGTCCAGTCAGCTTTCTAGCAATCTCTGAAACAGTAAACAGCATCTTTTCATCATGTGGCCATCAACACTTTTCTGTTCACAGATATGAAATGAACATTTTCTATTGATATTAAAAGTCAACATATTAAAGTCCTATTCAGGAATAAAACAGAAAAGTCTTGTACAATGCTAGCAAATAAAGGATATTTACATTGTCGTTTCAAATTATGTCATGTCCTGTAATGAGAAAATGACAACAAACTTGCATTAAGATCTCCTGTCAGAGAACAATGCCAATTTTTGTCTCTAAACATTGCACTTTGATTCTTGCCTACCTGTTTGTTTCAGATGTGTTGCTTAGGCATTCAACACGTTATATGTTTACTCCATTACCTATCTGTTCAACCAAGATTGCATACATCAATTGGAGTACGATAAATGGAGCGTGAAGACAGGCCACATTACTATGAAAATCCTCTCCTACAGGTAGTTGGCAAAGGAGAAAATCTCAGTGAGATGACAAACCTCATTTACTCTGTATGTCCCATTCTGTCCAACTGGATGATTCCCTGTGTATCCCTGATCGATGAGCTATGGCACAGATGAATTCAGAAAGAAAACATACAAATCCAAGCAGGTATACTATCTGGTTTTAACAAGTTCACTTTGCTTTTCACAGGTCACATGCTTCTTCTTCACCAAGCAGCCAACAATATTTCTCTATTATTTATTAAAGGTAACATAAGAAATAGGTGTACCAAGCTAAAACAGGATGGAAATAAAATCACAAAGGGCATGGTATTTTTTGCCCTATGTTCCTAAGGATGCAGCTGAACTGTTCTCTCCCATTCAAAAAGCATTTGAAATCACTGGAAAAAATCCAATGCCTTAGTCATGCTCGGAGGCAGCAGCCCAACACCCTGTGTATATTGGCCAGTCAGCTTCTGGCTACTGAATTTGAATGTGGAATTGGGAAAAAAACCCCAATTTATGCGCTACCATATGAGCCATTAAACAGAGGGAGAGGGATAGGTGGGAGGGGCAGGGAGAGGAGTAAAGAGATTTTTGTCCACAGCTGCTCCTTCAAAAGGCAATCTCATTGAAAAAGTAAGATTTAGGTCTGGTTCTCATGGAAAGAGTATTTTTCTACTGAGGAAGGACAGAAGGATGGTTTGATTATAGGTATACAACGGCAATGCTGCAGTATGCATATTGCTACTAAGATTTTGAGGACACAGAGAAAGAAGTTTATCATGAAGCAAAATAGAAACACATGCCCAGCAGCAGCTCCATAAGTAACTCCTGGTCCTAGATGAAGAGTGAATTTGGTTGGAAAGACCCCGTTGCACAGGCTTATTGCTATCATGTGGCTCAGTGTGATCCTCCATGAATACAGACGAAGAGGTGTACTGCCTCAGATGAAGAGCCCATTCAGTCCAACATCCTGTTTCCACCACAGGCCACAGGCAAACGTCAAAGGAAGAGGAAAAGCAAGGCAAATACATGATATCTTCTCTGCAACACTCCCACAGCTACCAACTGCTTTCAGCTCAGGGAATTTCCTGAGCGTGAGGGGGTGTTCATTCATTAACTCTCAACACAGTCCTCTTCCAAATACTTGGCCTATCTTCCCTGCACCCTAGAGAAACAGCCTGTACTCAGCATGCCATTCAGAAAGGCCCTGAACGAAGACCCATCTCCTCTTGCCTGTTTAGACTTGGGCTTCTGCTACTGCAAATCTGATGGTTTGTACTCAGAAAGTCAGCGGGCATCCACTCTCTACAAGTTACATAGTATGTGACAGGCCTCATGCATCCTCCCTCTTTGGTGAGAACTCAAAACCTCAATTGTCCCTTTTAAGGGACACAAAGTCAGACAGCATCCTTGTTATTCTTTTCTAGGTCCAGAATTTTCTTTCTAAGAGGCAGGAAATGCAACAGGAAACAGTACTCATGGTGCAGATTCACCACAGATTTCTGGAGTGCCATAAATGTGCTCCTGGTTTGTTCTCTGTCCCTTTCCTTGAAATGTGCCTTGCTTTTCCAAACATGAAGATGGCATTCATGCAGGGCCTACACATTTAAGTCTCACTACTGAGTGGCAGCACTAATCCAGGTATTCCTACCTTTTATGTAAAGTTATGACTAGTTATCACTTTGCATTTATCTACTCTGTATTTAATCTACTGTTTTACTGCCTAATCACCCACAATTCTTAACGGATGACCCTCACCCCCTGCTAACTTAAAAAGGTTTTGCACAGTCAGCAAACATTCTTGTCTTGCCGCTCACTGTTTCCTCCATGGGAGTGATGAATTGTGAAGCACTGCTCAGCTGCCGACTTGCACTCAACCCCTCACTGATGATGGTCTCTGTGGCTATGAAATAATGCACATCTGTGCTTGACAATTAATGGCAGCCTACCTTCTAATACATGGCTACCAGTAGCCAAGGAATACTTGATACTACTCAGCATACAGAACATGAAAAACTGTTTAAAACACAGATACCATTATAATTATTATCTCTTGTGTACATATTAAGCCACATGTGTTTAATATTAAGCACAAGTATTATTGCATGACCAGAGCAATGCATATGAGATAGTTTGTAACTCCTTGCTAATACAAAACGATTAGTTTTGTTACCTTCTCTTGGCCATGAAAATTAGGAGTATTGTATTTGATTCATTCTGGTCAGAAGCAGAGCTGGGGAGAATATTCTGCTTTCATTGAGCTGTCAGACTGCCCCTGAGAAAAAGAAAAAGCCAAACATCTCCAGTATATACTTCTAAAACAGTTTTACTTAATAATTAACACTTGCATAGATAGTTGCGGCCCACAGCCAATTTTATTTGAACGCCTTGCCTCTGAATTCACTTTTGTTTATGTATTCTGATTTCCTTTTAATCCTAATTCCAGTTTGGTTGCATAACAATAATGTCCTTTTGTCCTTAAAACCCTTACACAGGGTCTCAAACTTGGCTTTGCTTTAAGGTGGTTTTGGTTTATTAATGATACAGAACTATTTGTTACCCCACAAGCACAACTCAGTTCACTCCTCCCTAAATGTCTGCTCCTACAAAACAAGGAAGAAGAGACACCAGAATAGCATAAGGAATCTAAACATACGTGAGTTTGCTTTTCAAGCAAACATTTCCATTTCCAAGCCATCTAGTAAACACTTTCCTTCTATCTTTTTTTATTTCACTTGTTTCTACTGTGTTTATTACTCTGTTTGGAACTCTACTGTCAGTAAGTCAGTCCAAACAAGGGAGTAATGAGGTTGGAGGAACGTATGCTCATACTGTATAATTGCATAAGCTGCTTCCTGTACGCTGGGGTTACGATTTGCATTTTCATCTATTAAATACCTTGTGTTCTAGATCCTTCTCTCTGACTGTGAAACATATTTGGACATCTCCACTGTGGCACTTTTCCAACTTTATACAAACACTGGAAAGCAATCTCGCTGAAAGCAGACGGTTTAGTATGACTTGGTTATTAATTTTTAAGGAAGAGGTTCTGTGATGTGGGACAAGAGAAGTATTTTAATTGACGGGAGGAGCTACCTACCACTCATGCAAGTATTAGAACTACTTAAAATGTCTTCATCTGCATTTCTGTACATATGTATACACATATATATATGTGTGTAATATATATATATATGGTTGTGTAGATATATATATATATATATATATATATATATATATTATATCTATATATATATATCTATATTTAAAAAATTCCGCAGCCGGCATGTTCTTTTCTCTCAGCGTTCATAGCACACTCTGCTGGTTGTTTGTCGAAAGTTAATGCCAAGCGAGGACGACAAGCTAAAAAGAAATAAAATGTTTTAGGACACAGGAGAAACACAATCCATGCAGGTAATTACCGCGGGCATTTGAACGGAGAGGGACAAGGGACGTACTCTGGGAGCAGCAAGGAAGGTTTGGCAGGAAACAAGTTTAGTTTCACGGAAGAGAGCGAGCTTTTCTTTTCTTTTCTTTCCTTTTTTTTTTTTTTTTTTTTTTTTTTGGGGGGGGGTGTATGGGGGGTGGGGGGGAAGGAAGGCTTCTCCCTGTGCTGAGGTCATCCCGTTTCAGCATGGAGGCAGGGAGCACGCATCTGTGCCAGTGCCTCCATTTCCGTTTCTTCAAGGACAGGGCAGGCACTGCCTGACGGGCGGGCGAAGATCACTGGCTGCTCGGCATTAAGTGGCTTTATATGAAAGTGGCTTAGAGCCACATTTGCATGACAAAGCCATTTGCGCGTCCCTCGTCAGTAAGGGAGGTTGCAGCCTCCATTTATCCTCCCTTGCATGGAACACGCGAAACCATTAAGGGCAGGACGGGGATTTTGTTAGGAAAGCCCTCCTTGCCCGTGCCGAGCGAGGCTGGGACACGGCGGGCTGCGCACAGCAGGAGCAAGGAGTGGGGAGAGCGCTCCTGCACAGTTTTCAGGGCAGAAAACGTGGCCGGGGCCGTTTCCGGCCGAGCACCAGCCTCGCGCAGGGATGTGGCGGGGCCGGGCCGGGCGGACAAAAGGGGCATTGCTGGGTGACGCTGCTGAGGAATTCCTGCCGGGCGGGGCGGGATTTATGGCTTTTTTTTTTTCCACGGGGCCGCTCAGGCCCTAGGCGGGGGACGGTGCAGAAAGCGCAGGGTCATCATCGGCTCCCCTCCCCCAGTCCGTCCCCTCCCCGGTCCCGCGGTCCCGGTCGCGGTCCCGATCACGGCATAGCCGCCCCCCCGGCCGACACCGGCCCCCACCCCGGCCCGCGCGCGCCCCCCGCCCCCCACCCCCGCGCGCCACGCGGGCCGCGGGCCCCGCCCCGCCGCCTGGCCGCCGCGCCGCTCCCCCTTCCCCTCAACCACCTCGAGCGCTCCTCCGTCCCTGCGCTCCCCGCGCGGCGGCGGCGGGGCGGGGCCCCCGCCCTGGCGGCTCGCGGGGAGGGGCGGGGCGGCGGCAGCGCGCCTGCGCGGGCGGCCTCGCCCCTTCTGTGGCCACCCCCGCCCCTCGCCCTGCGCAGGCGCAGTGCGGCGGCGGCTCGGCGAGGGGAAGGGCGAGAGCGGCTGCCGGAGCGGGGGGGACCACGGGGCTCCGTCGCTCCCGCCGCCGCCATGGCGGGCGCGGCCCCGGCCCACGAGCAAGACCACGAGCAGAAGATTTCGACTGCGGCGGGCGAGCGGCCGCACCTCTCAGCGGCGGCGCTGGCGAAGATCGAGCGGAACCGGCAGCGGGCGCTGGCACTGCGGCAGGCGCGGCTGGCGGCCCGGCCCTACCCTGCCGCAGGTCGGATGGCGGCGGCGGCGGAACGGGCGAGTCCCCGCGCCCTTTTTTCTCTTTTTTAGGGGGGAGGTTTCGAGAGGGGAAAGGTGTGGGGTAAAAGGGGCTCCGCCGGCCATGAGGCGGTGGGGGCGGCGGCGGCGGGGGGGGGGGAGGGTGCGGTAGGGTGGCTGGAGCGGAGTGGCGGCTGGGGGGGGGGGAAGAATCCGCCGCGGCGCGCGAGGGGCCCCCCCCTCCCCCCACATGTGTGGGGGAGGGGGGGGCTCTTGCACGCGCGCGCTCTCCGCGCGGCCCCCCGCCTCGCGCGCGCGGCGCGGTGGGGGCGGCCGCGCGCGCCCCCTGCTGGCGGCGGCGCTTTAACGCAGCACCCGCCTCGTTTGTGCTCCTGCAGGCGGCGGCGCGCGGGCGCGGGCCCTCCCCAAGGTCGTGGACACGGGAGGGGGATTCTTCCTGGAGGAGGAGGAGAACGAGGAGAAGGAAGAGCGCGGCGCCGGCGAGAAGATCGTGCACCCCCCCGGTAATTAAGATAAAAAACGTGTAGGGAGCGGCGGGGGTTTGGCAGGGAGGAGGCGGCGCCGCGTGCGCGCGGCTGGCGGGGGAGGGCAGGAAGGCGCGGGGGCGACAGTGAGCCGGCTCCGGCCGCGCCAGCGGGGCGGGATGGATGGGCGCCTTTTTTTTTTTTTCCCGGGCTTTTTTTACTCTCCTTTCTTACCCTCTTTTTCTTTCTTTTTTCTTTTTTTTTTTTTTTCTTTTTTTTTTAAGTGCTGCCATCTCTTTTCCTTCTTCACACGTTTTTCTGGATGTGCTCGATTAGTGGCGCGTCCGATTCTTTTCAGCATTAAATCGGCTATAGTAAATGCGCGGTAATTAAAATGAAGAATTTTAAGCCGCAGAAGTGGGACACAGCCAGTGCCCTTGGGTATAGCACATTTTAATTTTTTTTCTTCCCGATAAACGTTATTTCTATTATTTCTTTCGGGGAGTTTGAATTTTAAGACCGACATTAGCGTAAATTTTCGCGGCTTCGTCGGTTGTAGGAATTTTAAGATTTATGTGGTTTGTGCCAAGACCGGAGCGCTGCTGCAGTGCCAGCTTTTATCGTTATAAAACGTGCTGGCGCCAAGTTACTGATCGTTCGGTGGAGGATTTCAGCACGTTGCCTTGCGATATTCTCCCCCCCAAAAAAAACAAATGGAGAAGTAAGGGTCCCAATATAGATCGACTTTCTTCTCTGGGATTGTCTTTGTCTTGCTTTGTTCTGCTTGAATCAGCTGCGGGGCTGTTGGTGCAGTGTATCTCTTTGTTAGAAATCAGCACCAGATTTCATTAACGGTGTAAACAATTAGCAGCCCTGCTTCTTTTGATGGGCTAATGTTTAACAATAAATTAAAGTAGATCTGGGATGCCTTTACACTGGGCGTATTTTTTGCTGTGTAATTCATAACGTCATTGTCAATAAAATGTCTTCGTGTTCGGGAGCACTGCCTTAAATGATGGAATGTGATGTAAGAGTATGAAATGACTGAAGTACTGAGCATCCGGCTGTCGCTAGTAGGACTGAATTTACATAAAATGTCGTCTTTGCTGGATCGGATCTGCTATAAATGCAAACGCAATTAAAATATATGGTGCTGCATGTTAACCACTAATCTTCTGCTTCAGGTGTTCCAAATTTCACAGCACTGCATCGCTTTCAGATTTCAAAACTGTATAGAAATGTTAATTTTCTGATAGAATTCCAATGTTACTGTTCAAGGAATGTTCTTATACCTGTTAACCGAATCGGTGTTTCTTGGTGTCCTGTGAAACATAAAAGCAGATGGTGATGACGCTGGAGGTGATCCACCCGTTGAGGATGCGGCCAGAAGCAGTGGCTGGTGCTGAGATGAGTCTGGGCTTGGAGCAGTGCTGAGAGGGCTTGGGGAGAGGATTGTAGTGGAGCTCCATCCCCATTCCACTCCTAGCAGCTCTCTGGCCATCCACCTCCGTTTCTGCCAGCTGGAACGGACAAGAACCTTGCCAACTGCCCCGGGCTTCCACTGAGCTTGTTTAGGGAGAGGCAGGTGTGGCTGAGCTAGGGAAAAAACTGGAGCAGAGCTGAGACAACTCTGATGCCAGCGCAGTTCCTGTAGTTTCCTGCTCTAGCCACCCTCTTCAAACTGAATCCCTTCTCTGCTTCCTCCCGTTTCTGCCCACATGTCCTCTATAACAGGATATTTTGGAAGGGTCAGAACAGAGGAAGTGGCAGGAAAGGATTTGAAGCACTTTGTGGGAGAAATGTGGAGAATTCTTTTTTCAACGTTGGTTAAGTTAAATATACATTTAAATGTTAAAGTTAAGTACTTAACGCTGAACTTAAAACATTCCAATATACATGGAATTGTGTGGTAATGGGTTTGAATTTGTACTGTATTGTTCTGAAAAACTTTGATAGAGTGAAAGTAGTTTGTAATATGCTTATATGAATTCTAGTAAAATTGCCTGTAATACCAATTCTAGATGCTTGTTTTTATCATTGTAGTCCCTTTAAAAAATATTTCTTTTCATTAGCACCCGTGCTAGAATTTGACTATCTCATCTGTGGAGACTGTGGCAAAGAATTCATGGACTCCTACCTTATGCAGCACTTTGATTGGGCAACATGTGATAATTGCAGGTATTACAAATAATCAGGAGATAAAAACACTATTTTACATAAAGATTGCTGGCTATAATTCAGTGAGTTACAGTCGTTTAAAGAGACTGTCAGCAAGAGACATATTTCAGTAACTTTGAAAAAAAATGTAAATTTGACTGATACCCTGTGCAAGTTCCATTATGGAATTGAATCACAAATTGTCTCATAAGCCTGCCTTAGGATAGTTTCCATCGGTGGATTTTCACAACCCTACGGAAATGGGATGTCATGAGAGCAGTTGGTGTGTTTTGTCAGTGTGAAAATTTATGTCTGGCTGCAGACTAGAGCCATTTGAAAACCTAAAGCAACACAAATATCCACTCTCTGAAGTGGAGCAGGGATTAGGAGAGTGTTTGCGGTCCCTGTGTTTTAACTCAAGTAAAGTTGGTACTTTGGTCAGCATGGGCGTGCTGGAAGCACAGCAGCCAAAGGGCAGAGTCCCCATGGGAGGTTACTGGTTGGCCTGCGAGGTAAGCATTTTGACCTTGAGAGAAGAGCAAGCTCTTTTAACACAGAAAACGCTCCAAAAGCCATCAAGATAACCAGGGCAATGAAACCAACTGCAGCAGCTGGTTGCCCATGTGTGTAAGAATGAATTGGGTGAATGAAATGAAAAAGCAGTTGGTTCTGGGAGCCTACCCATTTACTGCAGGGAGTCGTTAGGGATGTGCACATGGTGTAGGCAGTTGGCAGTCATATTGGAGGCAAAGTTCTGTCTCAAAAGTTACAGTGGGTAGGAAAAGGATGATAGGGACAGGACTTGGAGCCTGTGGAGTCTTTGGTCTAAGCTCTTGCAGCTGATGGCTGGAGCGTCCTTGGTGCATTAGCTGTAACTGAACTTTGAATTCTAGTGAAGCTACATTTACAGCAGTACTTCCCTTGATTACCGTTGTTAGCACTTAATGTTTGGGAGATCATTTGGCTCAAGCGATTCGATTCAAGTTGTACTTCAGTCAGGATTGCGTAAATGTAATTTTTTCCATTAACTCATAAATGCTGCTGTGGTTAGGGAGTTTTTCCTTACCTATCTGGTAGAGGCTACAGTCTTTAAAGAGCCTTTATTTTATGGTTGCCTACTGTCTTGCATTATAGAAAGAAGTGCTCTGTGTTGCTAATCAGTTTCTGAGATCTAGAAGCATATGGAGTGTGTATATTCTCAGGTGATCTGACCTGTCTCACATTACGCATTCTTTGTGTCTTGACCATGTGAGGCTCATGCTTCTGTCCTCTTGGATTTCATCTGAATTAAGTGAATACCTGAAATTATTCATATTCGTTTTAAGTTTCAGTTATTTCCTCTTGTAAGAAAATAGAAGAAAAGCCTTTCTAGAAGAGCAGGCTTCTCAGTCTGTTTGCTGAAATGGGAATTTTTAAACACTTAATTTCAGTAAATCTAGTCTGGAATTCAGCTAGGTTGTTGGAATCCAAAGTTATTTGCATGCATAAAACACTGAGGGTATTAGAGCTACCTGTATTTCAGGAATGTTAGGAGAGATGGGGACTTAGATGTTAATAACCTGTAGTTTTAGGGTGTAGCTTTCTCATCATTATTTTACATCTTGCAGAGATGTTGAAGATAAACATAAGCTTATAACAAGGACAGAAGCAAAAGAAGAGTATCTGCTTAAAGACTGTGACTTAGACAAGAGGGAACCAGTGCTCAGATTCATTGTGAAGAAAAACCCTCATAATTCACGATGGGGTGAAATGAAACTTTATTTAAAACTACAGGTATAGAAATTTACTGTGTTTCAAACCTTTTTTAACCTTCATACAGCTTTGGTTGTCACTTGGTACATAAATGGTTTTGTCAAAGCTAAGTGTGATATGTATAGCTTGTTATAGCTAATGGTTGCAGTCCAAGTTGTGAAAGTGTCTGGTTTTGAGAGCATTTTTAAGATGTTCACTGAGCAGAACTTTAGTGGGTTGCACCATTACAAGTCACAAAGCACACGGCCCTTCAGTTTTTCTCTGCATTGCATGGGGCAGCTGCAGCTGTGTGTGGCCCTTTGTAGCTGTGTTCACAGCTTTGCCTGCAGAGGTGTCAGGAAAGGCAAGTGGATTTCCCAGGGCTCTTGTCATTTCTTGTTTGGTACTTCATAGCCATTGCACTGCTTTAGTAAAATATGGACAAAATTAGAGTTGGATTTAAGTTTTCCTAAGTTACATCCAGCTGATACTAAAGACCAGTGTTGCCTCTTCCTGTGGAAGGAGGGCAGTCTTCTGTGAGTCAAGAGCAGAGACAGGTGGGAGGCAGAGTAAGATTGGTTGGTTTATGTGTGTGTAGGGAAAAAATAAATTTGTAAGTAGAATAGTTTACTTTTATCGTTTCAGGAAAAAAAAGGCATTTATGTCCATCCTGTAGGTAATCAAGCGTTCACTTGAAGTCTGGGGTAGTGAAGAAGCATTGCAAGAAGCAAAGGAGCTCCGCCGTGATAGCAGAGAGAAGATGAAACAGAAGAAGTTTGACAAGAAAGTTAAAGGTAAAATTACATATTTGAGTACCTGAAGGGAAGTACAGTTCTGTTTAAACCTGTGTCTGCATCTGAATAAATTACTGAGAAGATACTCGGTGTGGTAAAATGGAGGTTTTCAGGACTATGGTGAGCCTGGAGCAGTCTAGTGTGACCACATAGATGACTATTTTGGGCAGTGTTGGACTGCAAAGCTTGAGGTCCCTTCCAACTTTTTTCCCCTGTTGCCCTGTGGACATTATGTGACAGAAATCAATTACAATGGTTCATTATAGTGTTTTTCAAATTTTTGTGTATGACCCAGAATGTGCCATGCATTGCTTCTGATACTTTTGACTAGTGGAAGACAGGGATTTTTTTGGCCATGGGTTATACTTCTGTGATAGCCTTCAGGTGGAATGACTGTAATGAAAATGGCCTTTCCTGTTGTTCACAGTATTCCTAGCTGCTGTGTTTACTGCAAATTGCTCTACAGGTTTTTTCTCTGATAAATTATTATTTAGAGGAGTATTTGATGGGTGGAACCTTTTGTACCACCTATAGCATCCATGCTTTGCTTTGGGGGGGTGGTTACAAGGGCAGAAAACTTGAGCTGGCTGTACTAGGGTTGTCTGAAGGAGGCAGAACTTGGGCTTGCACAAATAACCCGTCTGGGCCATTGATGTTGTGCACACAGAAGGACTGGCAGCAGACTGTAGCCAAGATGCCAGAGTTCAGTGCAAGTACAGGCCTTAACGTGACAAAGTTTGCAGCCTGAATGGCTCGGCTCAAAATGTGACCACATTTTGCTGCTCAGTATTCTTGCCACCCGCTTGCAACATCCGGATAATATCTTGGGCCCTGCTGCCAGCTTGTGCGCTCTAGAGAACCCGCAGATTTCACTGCGGATGCTGCAGAGGCAACTCATGTTACTGGGCATAAAGCTTAGAGAATGCCAACTCATTTGGGAGGCTCACTGTGACCTGAATGAAAATGACTCTTTCTTGGTCATGTAAAATAAATGAGGTGTTCTATAAAAACTTTTCCTTTACGTTCCACCAACCCCTTTTGGATATCTTTGAATGGCTTTGTGTGAAAAAGCAGAAGCAACTCATCTTTAGTCCAGATGGAAAATCTTTGCCTATGAGATCCCATGACAGTGTAGTTCTTGGCCTTTAAAATATGCAAATAAGGTGAGGATTGCAAGGCAAGTCAGAGCTTGTTCTTGCAAGAGCAGATTTTTTCCCAGACCTTGTGGAAGATGGGCAGCAAGCATATTGTCATCTATAGGCCTCAAGAAGCTGGTTAGCTTGAGTTTTATTGAACACTGTTTAGGATTTTTTAAAATCTTAAAACTTTCTTGTATTCTTTACCAGAACTCCGCCGTGCCGTAAGGAGTAGTTTGTGGAAGAAACAAGCCAGTATCCATGAACATGAATATGGACCAGAAGAAAACATTGATGAAGATACATATAAAAAGACATGCACTGTGTGTGGCCATGAATTAACTTATGAGAAGATGTAGTGTTAACCTATTTTTTTTTAAATTTTACTTTGTTTTTAACAGTATTTTGTATTAAAGTCAAATAAATTCTAATTATGAACAAGCTGTTGCCAAATTTTGTGAAGCATTATATTTTTCGGTTGCAAGAAGCTCTGTGAAGAATAGTAGGCTTTGGCCTTTAAGCTAAATCTGAGGGTAGACTATGGCAGCAGTTCAACAATTGGTATCCTCTTGGTCAAAAGATGTTAAGTTTGTATCATTGTACTGGATGCACTGATGAAATTGGGGTGAACTTCCCATGGCTTTTCTGCACCCATCAGGAAGAAGGCTTATTTTCTGTTTTCTGGTTTTCAGTTCCTGGTCATGGGCAGGCAAAGGGCTGGTAGAGCAGCAATTCTGGTGGTTGGAGGCCATATAATGATGCAGGTTCTCCTTTGGCTCAGATGCACAAGTCCGTAAAGGAGAATTCTCTTTTAAAAGGAAAGCTGCCTGCCTTCTGGGGAGCTTCTGACATATATCTACTGTATTTTACAGGATAGATCCTTAATTGTATACATCTTTTTTTCCCTTTTTTGTCCTTCCCAACTTTTGAAGCAGAGACCAAGGCAAGGGTCAAGACCTGTCTTTGGGGCAAAAGGGAAGTAGCATTCCATGATAAAATTCTTTTAAATGCACTTGAGTGGTGCTTGCTTTTAGTAGAGTGAATTTACTTTAAAGTTTTAATTTTAAATTCCCATTCTTGCAGCTGTTGGGGGAATGCATGTGGCATTTACTGAAGGAACATGTTCTGAAGTAAAGGATCGTGTGTGGCTCTACATTTATTTAGCATTGTAAATATGGCAGATTCCAGGGAAGTCTCTGGAGACTTCCTTTGTGAGCCTTAGCCACTGTGGCTGTGAACAGAACTGAAATTTTCAATAGGAAAACTATGACATATTTGCCAGTATGGAAATGTGACGGGATGACTCCCATCACAGTGGCTGGAGTGCTGCAGTGGTGGTCATAAGCTCTTCAGAAGGGACAGTGGGCAAGCAGGGGTGGTGGGGTGGCTCTGTAGGAGAGAGTTTTCACAGTGGTGGTTGGGTGCCTGTGGGTAAGGGTCGGGTAAAGGCCAACGAAGCAGACATCCGAGGGGGAGTCTGTTACAGACCACCCAGACAGGATAAAGGGGCAAATGAAATGTTCTATGAGAAGCTAGCTGGTGTTTCACAATCACTAGCTCTGTTCTTGTGGGAGACTTTAATTTGTGGGATGTCTGCTGAAAGCAGCAGGGGAGAGGCAGCAGTCTAGGCGGTTCCTGGAGTGTGTGGAAGACAAAGGACAGCTGGCAAGTGAGCTGTCCTGGTTCTGGCCGGGACAGTTATTTTTTGCCATAGCCAGGAGGGGCATAAGCCAGACTGGGACATTATCCTGTGCCACCTCACACCATACACAGGGGTGGGTGGGCAGAAGGACATCCTTTCCAGCCAGGCTAACATCGGATTTCATGGGGTGGGCATTTGCATGTGAATTGATCATCTCTCCTGCACACAATATTGATATCAATATTGGTTCTGTTTGTTTCTTACCTCATTGCTGCTTCCAGTAAATTGTTCTTATCTCAATCCTTGCTCTCAATCCTTTTGTGCCTCTAATTCTCATCTGCTTCTGCTGGGAGGAGTTGAGCAAGCTATGCATGGTTTAGACTGTTTCAGTAGAAATGCTAAATTGGAGAACACCATTCCTGAACTACAACACGAGCTTATCAGGGGCAGTGGCCTCGTAGATCTGCTGTTTATGAACAGAGAAGGGCTGGTGGGAGATGTGGTTGGAGGCCATCTTGGGCACAGTGAAATGATAGTTTTAACCCTTGGTAAGTAAGGAACAGGGTCAACAAAACCTCTGCCTTGGGTTTCTGGAGGGTGGGCCCTGGCATATTCAGAACACTGGTTCACAGAATCCCCTGGGATACAGTCCTTAATAACAAAGGGGTCCCATGAAGACTGGCCATGCTTTAAAGAGGAAATCTTGAAAGGCGGAGGAGCAGACTTTCCTTCTGTGCCGGAGGAAGACCAGCCTGGTCTTCCTGTTCCTCCTAGTTGAACAGGATTCTTCTGCTGTAACTCAGGGAAAAGAGGTTATGACCCTTGAAACAAGGGGCAGACAACTCAAGAAGAGTACAAGGATGATGGTAGGTCATATAGAGAGATAATTAGAAAGATAAAAGGTCAGCTGGAACTCAATCTGGCCACCACTGTGAAATATAAAGTGTTTTTATAAATAACAAAAGGAGGGTCTAGGAGAATCTTCATTAGATGCATGGGGGGACATTGTCATTAAGGGCAAGGAAAATGTTGAGGTACTTTGGTTCTTTGCCTCAGAGTTTAACAGAAAGACCAGGTATCCTTAGAACAACCTGACTCTGAGCAGGTAGAGAGGGACAGGGAGCAGCACTGACCTCCTGTAATCCAGGAGGCAATAGTTAGTGACCTGTTAATGAGCCATTAGACCCAAGTCCATGGGATAGATGGGATTCACCCAAGGACACTGAGGGAGCTGGAAGGAGAGCTCACTAAGCTGCTCTGCATCATTTGTCATCAGTCCTAGATAACCAGGAAGGTCTGGGTTGACTTAGCTGGCCAGTGTGATGCCCATCTACAAGAAGGGACGGAAGGAGGATCCAGGGAACTATAGGTCTGTCAGCCTCTGTAGTGGGATGGAACAGATCATGAGTGTGACCACACAGCACATGCAGGAAAACCAGGGGACTGGACCCAGCCAATGCAGTTTTGGGAAAGGTATGTCCTGCCTGACCAGCCTGATCTGTCATGACTAGGTGACCTCCCCAGAGGGTGAGGGGAAGGCTGTGGATGTTGTCCACCTGACCTTCAGCAAAGCTTTGGCACCATCTCCCAGAGGCTTTTCTTGGAAAAGCTGGCAGCCCACGGCTTGGACAGGAGCACTCTCTGCTGGGTTAGAAACAGGCTGCACAGTCAGGCCCAGAGAGTGGAGGTGAATGGTGTCACATCCAGCTGGGGGCTGGTCACCAGTGGTGCTCTCAGGGGTCTGTGCTGGGGCCAGTCCTGCTTAATACCTTTTCTTTATGGTCTGCATGAGGGGATTGAATGCACCTCACTAAGTTCCCAGGTGACACTGCGTTGGGTGGGAGTGTTGGTCTGCTGGAGGGCAGGAAGGCTCTGCAGAGGGATCTGGACAGGCTGGATCAATGGGCCAAGGGCAAAGGTGTGAGGCTCAATAAGGCCAAGTGTCAGGTCCTGCCCTTGGGTCACAATAACCCTGTGCAGTGCTACAGGCTGGGGCAAGGTGGTCAGAAGGAGGCCCAGCAGAAAAGAGCCTACAGGTGCTGGGCAGCCTTCCCCCTGGGAGTGTGCCCAGGTGTCCAAGAAGGCCAATGGCATACTGGCTTCTATCAGCAATAGTGTGACCAGCCTGGCACTGGTGATTTCACACCCTGAGATTTGTATCCTGTTCACGGTCACAATTCAGGAAGAACATTGAGGTGCTGGAGTGTGCCCACAGCTGATTGATGGAGCTGGTGAAGAATCCAGGAGCAGCTGAGGGAATAGGGCTAGTTCAGCCTGGAGAAAAGGAGGCTCAGATGTGACCTTACCCTCTCTGCAACTCTCTGAAAGGGGGCTGTAGCCAGGTGGGGGTGTCTCTTCTTCCAGGCAACCAGTGTCAGGACAAGAGCATATGTGGCCTCAAGCTGCCCTAGGGGAAGTTTAGGTCAGACATCAGGAAGATTTCTTTACAGAAGGGGTGACTGAACTTTGGAACGGATTTCCCAGGGAGATGGTGAGGTCACCATCTCTGGAGGTGTGGACATGGTCATGCCCTGGGCTAGTTGACATGGTGATGTTCAGTCACAGGTTGGATTTGACAACCTCAGAGGTCTTTTCCAACCTAATTGACTCTGTGGTTTTGTTAGAGGAGACAAGATGCCTGGGAAGGGCACATGATGCTTCCAATCATAGGTCTTCACTTTTTCAATGTTCTCCTCTGCAGCTATGCAGAAACCTACCTGCCCACCAAGCAGAGAAGGATTTAAGGCCTTGCAAGACCTAAGAAAGTGGCACAGGGACTTGGCTAGAGGAGGGAGGCAGGTCCCAGCAGGGCTTTTGGAGGTAGTCCTTCTTGTCATGGATTCACAATCCAGTGTTGTCTTGGGCTCTTAAACTCCTCTCCGGGGCAGATGGAGGTGGTCACTGACTACTGCAGCATCTGCCCTAGCCCACAGCAAGCACCACCAGCCCACACCCTCCTGACCTCCTGAGGCAGCACCTCCCCTTCCCGGAGGACAAGAGGTGGCAAGGGAGAAGGAGCATTTCTACATCAGCACCTCCTTGTACCTAGCAGCACATATGTTTGCCTCACACGGCTGCAGGAGGGGGAGTGTGTTAGACCAGCTGTAGTGCAAGGAGGTGAAGGCTTGTGTGTTAAGTCAGGGTACCAGCACTGGGCAACAAAACGGCTCCACACTCCTCTGCATTTAATAGCAGCATAACCCAGCACAACTACTTTCCTTCTCAGTGTCCCCAAAAGAGATTGGACAAACACTCAGCAGCAACCTTCTTCACCTTCATTTATTTTTGTCTTTATGTGTGCATTTTTTTCCAACCACACCACATTTCTACAGCATCTTTACACCATCCACCACTTCATATTTCAGCAGTTCCAAGTTTCTCCAGTTAGCTGCTGGTATCACTACATAAGTATTTCACTCTTTCCTACAGATCCAGCCAATTTCCTAGTCAAGTCAGGTATACACCATTGCACCTAAAAGAAGGTGAAGGTGTCCAACAGACTCAAGAAATGCACTCAAATCCCATGCTCAAAGCTTGGCATGATTGGAAGTTAAATCAGTTTTGAAAGACATTGCTATTTGGTTTTAAAACACAGGATTACACTTAAGCATTTGCAACTGTATCCCCAGCATCAGTATTTGTCAAGGCTCAAAGAAAGTTACAGGTTTGCAAGTTCTAACTGCATTACCAGTTTTACAGAAGCCACATTTATAGTCAGAACTCTCACCATTAGTTAATATCAGAACTGATACTGACCCAAGCCAGTGAAAAAACTATTAAACTCCATTTAAAACCTTTAAAGTATTAAATGCTTCCTAAAAACAAACAAAAAAAAAACCCAAGAAACCCTATTTGATTACTGAAGAACATTAACACAGAAGTATCTGAAGCATAAGTCCGTGCATGACTGACAAAATCCTTGCATAAAGCAAATTTACAACAAATAACAATACACCCTGAAAGAATGGCGGGGGGGGGAGGGGGAAATCAGTCAAGTCAGAAAGGGCAAGCAGAAAAAGTAGAAGTAACAGATCTAAGTCTATGAGGATATATAGGGTTGCTACAGGCCACACACAAAAATCAGATAAACAGTCAAAGCAAAATGTTCAATTTTTTACCCTCCTTGCTTATTCAGGAGGTCACTGGTCAATGTACAGATGAAATTAATTTCTAGGTATAATACCTAAAAAAAATAACTTGTACAGGAACAAAGTTACTCAAAGCACGTAATTTCCTAAGCTAAAACTAAACAGCACTGGGTATGAAATTCTTTAAAACATTCACCTGCAAAATGAAGAGACCATAAGCAGCTAGGAAGCCCCCTGCATGCTGTTGGACCTGAGCACCTAAGGCAGTGTCTCTGCTGTTCACCACTGCTCACTGTGGTACAGAACATTCTGGTTTGGCTCTTACGTATCTTATGTTACCAGCCTAACACAAAACTAAGACTGCTCTATTTTCAGTTGTGTTCTCAGTCTAAGCCTCCTGTAATGTATCACTTAATTCAGCATTAAAACACTTCTCAAGACATGGGAGCAATGTGCTGCTGTCACGTTTTAAAGCGAGGGAAGCCTAGCAGATGCAACAGTTGTTGCCATGCCAGATGAGGTGAGAGCACTTGGTTCATCACTGTCACTAACAGAAAGACTTCTGACATCCTGCAGGCCCAGCCCAGCGCAAATGTGACAGTCCAATGAGTTACAGGCTGAAACAAAAAACAAGCTCAGCACTGTCTGGGGCATCTGGAGCTGGAGCTCCCAACACCCAAGTAAGGCTTGCAGCATGGAAGTCAGAAGTTTGTTCCACACCAACTCTTGCTTTCTGTCTCTATTTATCAGTGAAGACTGCTGCCAAGAGCAGTTCATGATTTCTTGACCACAATGCAAAAAGAATTGCATTTTTCAGAAGTGGTCCATGAAGTTTCTCTACTGACTGTTAATAGATACTGTAAGAAGACACTAGACAAATACAATTATAAAAACATATATCAATTGTACTGTATGTTCCTTTAAACTGTGAAAATCTATCTGGCTTGGAAATAAAACAAATTTGTATGCTCTATGCTACTTTGAAAATGTGTTTCACATGCCCAAAATTAAGACACTTTTCCTATGTTGTATACTAGAGAACTTATCCCACTGCTCACTGAGAAGGTGTATCCCCTTTCATACTCACAAAACATGACGAATTGTTCCACATTTCTGCAATAATTTGATTTAAGGGACAAGCAGAGGTAACAAATTCAATTGCTTGGGGTTGGCTTTTTTGTTGTGAGGTTAAAAATATTTTGGGGGGAGAAGTGTGCCTGATTTTTATTTTTATGCAGGCAAGAGGGGAGAAATAAAATTACCATTATGAAGAGAAAAGTCAAACTAAATTAAAAAACAAAATACTTCACAAATATCCCCTATTAGTCATAACTTTTAAGGCTTACAATGCTTACACAGTTTGGTTTTTTAGAACACTCATGTTTTATATAGGAGCACATGAAAGCCAGTTTTAGTTAAAAAAATTCTTCCATCCCCATGTTAAGTTTTGCCATTAAAAAAAATTAAATTTCACTAAAGTCCTGCAGACAAGACTCTGTCCATGGATGATCCCTCAGGCCTGCAGAGCACAGAACTGCTGAAACACAGCCAGAATGTGGTGGTCCAGTTCAGCTGTAAACAGGAGGTTCTCTAGCGTCACCATGTACTGCTGGATTATCTGGTGGTGCTGGCAAATAAAAAAACAAAAACAAACCACATATGTTTACTGTTTTTACATTTATATCGGAATAGGCAGAGAAGTCAAGATATGTAAGAACCACAAATGTTCTTATCTGAATTGTTTAGCACATCTAATTTCCACACCATAGCAGCCATGGAAAAGAAAAGCACAATGTAGAGGCACTGCTGACTGCAAGAACGAAGCCTGCACTGAATTCCTGCCTTGTGCTCCCTGTAACTCCTCACTCATGGACCCCAAGCTGTGCACAGGATCCAATGCCACTGCAGGTATCTTGGGAGAATCATGGTATTTCCTTTCCTCTGAAGACACATCTACTACCAGAGGAGGATTCATCCCATGGGAGAATTACACCACTGCTTCCATTCTTCAACATATCTTGTGCTCACACAGGTATACCCTCCTGTAACTAATCACTTTCATCCAGCCACCTATGTTTATTAACTGATTTAATACAGTGCCAAATATTCAAAAATCATCTTTCATAGATATTAACACACTTCACTAAAAGGAATCCTGCAATATTTTAATTCACTTATTTAAAACATGTCTATTTTAGCATTCTTTGCCCTTACCAAAAATACAGTTAAGGGGAAGTTGGTGAAATTCATAACCACATCTTGAAATATTTTTGCAGTACGCTTACAGTGAGGAAATTCTCCACTCAGGATCAGTCACTCCACCAGACTGCGGCAGAGATTTGGCCAGAGCCAGAGAGCTGTGAGCTGGCCCCACACCAGCCTCTGGGGAAAATGTGCTGCTGCCACCTACTGCTACTCTCGGGGAGCCTCAGCCCTCCATCAACCGAGCTTTCCCAATGAAGCATGGCCCCGCCAACACCATTCCAAACTGAGAAATGAAACTTACCTGCAGGAAGATCTGCTGCAACCTCTCTATACAGCTCTTGTACCAAGGTGTAAATACATCAATTCCACCAGTCTCGCAGCGCACTAAGTGCTCCGTTAACAACATAATGAAACGCTGCAGTAGAGGAGAAAAAATCCAAACTTATTCAGTCTCATCAAATTAAAGAAGAGTCCTAACCTAAGGTAAGAGGATCTGGGTGTCAGAAATTTGAATAATTACTTTGCTTGGCAAATACTGAATTTAGTATGAAAATAAACCAGTTACCTTCTGGTTGTTCAGGAAATTGTGTGCTAGCAGAACTCCTCTACTCCTATGCACTTAAAACTCATCAGATCCTGTTTCAAACTGGTTTGCAAAGGGATGATCTGGATTGACTCTAACTAACCCATGGTAAAGTCATCAACCCCTTCCTATATTCTTATTCCAAGAAAATGCTTAAGATAGTAGTGATGCTGAAAGCTTATAAATCTAAATGTAGAAACTTTGAAATCTAAACGTAGAAGAGACTTTGACCATCATTACCTGGAATATAACAAGAAAAAGATTCTTCTGCTCACTCTGGGCTGACTCTACTTTTTCCTGCAAGCGCTCTATCTGCTCTTCTAGTGGTCCATCTTCCCGATCGGTGCTTCGGTCATCATCATCATCATCATCATCACTGTCTCGCTGTAAATGACAACACAGGACTTAACCAGTAATTTGGCAGGCGTGGATACCATTAATGCCCTCCAGTTCCACATGTGAAAACATCTGCAGAACAACTGAAGAGCAGCACACAATTCTGGATAAAAAATTGGAAGGAAAAATGCTAATATGGGAAAGCCCTGAAGAAAAATTACCAAGATTTCAGAGATACTAGAGCAAGCATAGAGACTTATCAGAATCCAGGTATTTTCCTCCAGGAAGGTGCTGTAGCTGACAGCCCAGCTGACGTACCCCTACACCAGGGCACACAGCATGGGCAGATTAGAGGAGGAGTTGGAAGCCACTGTGCTGCTGGACAGCTATGACTTTGTTGTCACTCCTGAAACTCAGTGGGATGGATCCCACGACTGGAGTGTGACTAACAATGGCCACAGGCTGTTCAGAAGGGACATTGGAAGAAAGAGACACAGAGGGATTCCCCATTAAGAGTTGGATTGAGTGTGAAGAGTGTCTGAAGAACAGCCATGAGCAAGTGTGAACTGGCAGGTGAGGATCCCAGCCCAGGCAGCACAGGGAGCCTTTGGCTGGTGTCAGTGACTCGCTCCCAACAAGCAGAGACCGCGGATGGAGCCTTCCTTCTCCAGCTGCTGGAGGCACCACACTCACGGGCTCTGGTGCTGCTGGGGGACTTCAACCACCCCTGCACAGGCTGGAAATCAGCTGTAGGCAATCCTTGAGATTCCTGAAATGCATGGAGGATAAATTCCTGTTGCAGGAAGTAGAGAGCCCTACAATAGGGGAAGTGTCACCTGGATCTGTTGGTCACCAACACGTGGGGGCTAATGGGGAATGTCAACCTAGGAGGCAGTGATCATGCCTTGGTGGAATTCACAGTCCTGAAGAATATGGATTGGGAAAGGAGTCAAGAGAGGCCCCTGAATTTTAGGAAAGCAGACTTTCAGCTTTTCAGAGACATAGTCAATGAGACTGCCTGGGAGACTGCCCTCAGGGACAAAGGAGAGAAACAGAGCTGGCAAATCTCCAAGAGAGAAAGAGCTTGCACTTCCCAGGAGCAAGGAATCAGACAAGGAAGGCAGGAGATTGACATGGCTCAGCAGGGCACCGCTGGTTAAACTAAAAGGAAATCATCAAATGGAGAAGTAGTGGCAACGAGGACACGTAACCTGGGAAGAGCACAGTCGGGGTGGGGAAGGCCAAGGCAAAGCTGGAACTGAACCTGGCAAAGGACACAAGGAAAAACAGGAAGGTATGCCAGCCAGAAAAGGGAAGTCAAAGAAGGTGTGTCCCCTGGCAGACAATGCTGGTACACTGGTAACAACAAATGAGGAGGAGGCTGAGGAACTCAAGCTTCTTCAAAAGAACTTCTTTTCATGCCATCTTCAATGGTAACCCCTCTTCTCACATCTCCAGTGGACAAACAGCAGGATAGGGACTGTGGGAGCAAAGTCTCTCCCACTCTAAGTAAAAATCAGGTTCATGGCCACCTCAAGAGCCTAAAAATCTACAGGAGCCAATGAGATGCATCCCAGAGTCCTAAAGCAAGCAGCTGATGTAGCTGCCAAACCACTCTCCAAGACATTTGAAAAGCTGTGGCTGTCAGGTGAAGTCCCAGGTGACTGGAAAAGGGAAAACATTGTACTCATCTTTAAAAATGGTAGAAAGGAGCACCCCTGGAACAACTGACCTGTGAGTGTCACCTCTGTGACTGGGAAGATCATGGAACGGAATCTGCTGGAAGCCGTGCTAAAGCACATGGAGGTGATTTGGGACAGCCAGCATGGCTTCACCAAGGGCAAGTCCTGCCTGACCAACCTTCAGGCCTTCTGTGATGGAGTGACTCCACTTGTGGACAAGGGAAGGGCAGCAGATGTAATTTATCAGGACTTTGACATGGTCCTCCACAACATCCTTCCCTCAAAAATGGAGAGAGATGGATTTGATGGGTGAACTGTTACATGGATAAGAAATCGGTAGCATCCAGAGAGTAGTGGTCAACAAATCTGAGTTCCAGTCAGTGGGACATCAGTGACCGGTGGTGTTGCCCAGGGGTTTGTACTGGGACCAGTGTTATCTTGATTAATGACACAAACAAAGCAGTCAAGTGCACCCTTATCAAGTTTGCAGATGACACCAAACTGAGTGGTGCTGCTGAGACTTCTGAAGGACAGGATGCCATCCAGAGGGTTCTGCACAAGCTCAAGAAGGGGCCCATAGGAATCTCATGAGAATCAACAGGGCCAAGTTCAAGGTGCTGCACCTGGGTCAGGACAACTCCCAGTATCAGGGGACAGGCTGGGGATGAGCAGGTGGAGAGCAGCCCTGTGAGAAGGACTTGGGGGTGCTGCTGGGTGAGAGGCTGGACATGACCCAGCCATGGGCACTCCCAGCCCAGAGAGCCAAACGTGTCCTGGGCTGCATCCAAAGCAGCATGGGCAGCAGGGGAGGGAGGGGATTCTGCCCCTCTGCTCTGCTCTGATCAGAGCCCACCTGGAACCCTGCATCCAGCTCTGGGGTCCCAGCACAGGGAGGACATGGAACTGCTGGAGTGAGTCCAGAGGAGAGACACCAAGATGATCAGAGGGAGGGAGCATCTCTTACGATGAAAGGCTGCAAGAATTTAGTTTGTTCAGCCTGTAGCAGAGCAGGCTCTGAGGTGATCTAATTGCAGCCTTCCAGTATCTGAAGGGAGCCTCCAAGAAAGAGGGACTAATTACATGAGTGTGCAGTGGTAGAACACGGATGTATGACCTTAAATGGAAAGACAGTAGGTTTAGATAGGAAATAGGGAAGAAATTCTTTACTGTGAGAGTGGTGAGGCACTGGCACAGGCTGCCCAGAGAAGCTGAGGATGCCCCATCACTGGGACTGTTTAAAGCCAGACTGGATGGAGCTGTGAGCAAGTTGGCCTAGTGGAAGGTGTCCCTGCTCATGGCAAGGGCTTAAAACTAGGTGATCTTCGAGGTCCCTTCCAACCCAGGCCATTCTATGATTTCACAGTTTATTAAGGGAAACACAATGAAAGGTAATATGCCTGCTAACTTTATCATTACATGGTAACAAACAACTTTGTTTTTAAAAACAATCTGGCATAGATTTTTTTCAAATTGTATCTACTGCAGCAGGACAGGCAATTAATTAAACAAAGAGTTCTGAAATCTCAGGGCTTTAAAAAATAATGCACCTAGTGCAAATTCTTTCCTGCACTTGGTGCAAGAACTCAAACCCAGCTAGTTAGCACAACAGGAAGGCTGAAGACTGGAGCCAGTGTTTTGAACTGGGTACTCCCTATATTCTTGATTAAAAGGGCTACTCTCAAGACTAGAAAAGATCAGCAAAGAAACTGATCTACTAACTAGGAATATGGCATGCTTCACTGCATCAAAAATAACACAACACCACCACCACCCACAAAATATACCTTAAAACCAGCTCAGGTGACTAAGTCTTAAACAAGACTACAAGGCATATAGGAGGAAAGACAGGATCCGATGGATTATGGTAAATTCAAACACAAGACACTGCTTTAGTATCATATAGTTGTTTCTGTGCAACAACATCCATAAATTACCAGCCCAAATCTTTAAATGCCTGTAAAAGAAGCGTGTGTAACTTGGGATAAATGTGTTAACTCACCTACAGAATAGGAAATAAAGTTCACAACCATAAGGCAGGTATAGCTCTGAATCAGTATAAAAAAATGAAAACTTACCAGAACAAGTGAGAATTTAATTTTATTCTCTCTGTAGGAACTTGCCTTTTTGCCATCTACAGAGGTTCTCTGAACTCAAAACACTGAAGGACCAAGATAAAGCATGCAAGCATTGGACTCATTCCATGGTAAGGGAACACCCTTCATGCTGGGGTAATCAAAACTTGAAGACATACTTCCTCTAAAAGGAATGGTCATGCAGCAGAGCAACAGCCTGCAGAACTACTCACTGTTGCATACAAATGTTTCTTCCTGGCACAATACTCATTTAAAGTACTAAGTAATAAAGAGCTGCAGCAAGAGACAAGGACAGAAATTAAAACACTGGTATATTTAGATGCAGGGAAGTTCTTTGCCTCACAGTAAGATCAATGACTGCACCTAAGTCTTCTGTAATCACAGATATTTATTAACTGCTCATCAATGTAGACTGAGGAGGCAACCAGGATGGCTGTTGCTGTGAGTGAAGGAAACAAGATAAAGGCACTGGGATGGACCAACACTGGCAAGCTGAGAGTTATTAGTGATCTCTATAGAAGCTTCTGGACAAATGACTGACTTGAGGAGCTTTCTTCCAAAAACATCACCAAGCTCTGTGTCACATTTTGACACCAACCTCATTCGAAATTTTGGAGATAGCTAAGGGTTTTATGCAGGTAAACACACTTACAGACCTCAAATAAACACAGAAATTCTCTCTTGCTTTCTGCAATTCAGCATATTTATAAACTGACTTAATTCTGTCATAACTAAGTACTGCATTCAGCCAAGCTTCCTCAGGCCCTATCTTTTCCAGCTGCCACAGATGAAGACACTCACTCCATTTTACTGGCCCACTTGAGACAACCAAACACAACAGCAGCTGCTTCCTCATCAGTTTGCTGTATTTAATAATGCAAGATCATGCAACCGTATTCAGGAAAATAAGCTGGAAGGAGGAAGCGCCATGACAGTGTCAGAATCCAGCAGCATCCATCAGAAGAACAGTAACAGACAACTTCACAATTGCAAATAGCTGTTTCTGTGCACTTCTGCATGGAAGCCACAAGAGCACTCTTTAACAGAACTTACTATCAATAATTTGTAACTGTTCTTACTGTTCTCTAATAATGTAATTGGAATCCAGATTAGAAGGCAAGTGGAAGACATATTCATATTGGAAGAAAAACTTGTGAGAGACCAAATACATATACACTCCTTTAAAAGATTTTACTAAATTCTTAAATTATAGCTAGGACCAAGAACATGCATCTGATTTTTGATATCTCAGTGCTACAGCTGACCACATCTCTGCAGACATGCTTCCTGAACAATCATACGTATTCACTCCTTCCCAAAACCAGCTGTGTGTCTGCACATGAGCATGCAGGCTTATATAACTTGGTTTAAAATTTACAAATTACTCACTCTTTTGTGCTGCCTGGCCAATCTTGCTTTGGTCTCCTCCAGTTCTTTGTGAATCTTCAGGACATGCTTATTCATCTTACGGATTGTGGAATGTAAGATCTCCCAGATATAAAACCTAGGAAAGATACACAGCTCAAAACACCGCATGACACACTACTTGAAAATAGGAAAATAAATGTCATTTCTTAACAGAAAAATATAAGTGGGAGAATTAAAAAATCTACATATCACTTAAGGTGACATCTACCAGAGTGAATGAACACCCAGCATACAAGAAAGCATATTTGTAACGCAAGAAATCTTAACAGTCAGTTCTTGCCTATTTGCAGTAGTTAGTGCCTATATGTTGCAGTACACTTCAGAGTCAGAATTTTATTTCATGTACACACTGCAAGTGTGTATTAACACACTCTTGTGTGTACTAACAAGTTTGGTATATTAACACCAAACTTGGCTCCTCAGATCGAACAGCTCTTCTGATCTCAGTATGCAGTGCACCAGTGGCGGTACAAGCTATGAACGATCCCCAAGGGCCAGGACCATGCCCAGCCAGCAGCATGACAACATACAGCAACAGACTCTGTCTAGGAACAGCTCCGCTGAGACACTACTAGTAGGCTGAGACACTACTAGCAAAATGACATGCTAGCAGCAATCCTGCACTGTCATGCCAACATTCGTACCCCAATTCAGAAAGAAAAGTGTTTAAGTACATATTTTGTAGAAAGGGCAAAAGCCAACTGTACTTTATTCCACTACTGAGTTTTCAAAGATTGAACTATGTACTGGCAAGTTAAAATAGCAAATCAAAGACATAACAACCCAAACCAAGTTCTTGTTACCTGGTAAAATCATGTGCCAGCTCTGAAGAAAAGATCCAGTTTGCTACTGCAGCACAGTCAACAATTTGCGTCCGAATCATCTTGTCCACAAGCACAGCAATCATCTGTATTTTATGAAAGACAATACACACAAAATCTGTGTAAAATATTCCATCCTCAGATAAAACCAGAGACGATTCGATGCAACTCTACATCAGTGGTATTACTGAGTAATTTCAAATACTTTAACAAATTGGGTAGTCTAGCTTAAAACATTTCAAATGTGGGGATCTGTATCAACTACATAAAGTATCCTAACTTTGTTAACAAACATGCCTACTACTGAAAGTATCACTCCTTGTTAGCATACACAGTCCCATACAAAAGCAAAAAATACAAAAATCAGAGTTGGAACTGAGGCCTTGAGAGACACAAGCGCTAGTATTTGCCATAAAAGTACTCCAACCAGAGCACACACACCTGTCAGATCACCATTATGAAGGAGCTGCTGTTAGCCTACTCTCCTTGAACTGCAACAGCCCTCAAACATGACAGTAAGCTTTTCTCTACAGGGCCCATTAATTTCAGGACAGAACGAACGAGCATCGTGGAGTCCATGGAAAGGCTTACTTGCTACAGGCACTGCCATGATTCTGAGGGAGTTGCAAGCCATCTAGCAGGCAACTGCAAAGAAGAGTTACTGACTAAAGAAGATGCAAGCTGTTCAGAAAAAAGGGCTTATCTTAGTTACTCATGTGATTGATTGCCACAGTATCTAAGAACCACAGCCTGCACTGTATTTATCCTTACAACCACCTGCTGTCAAATGAGGAAGTGTAACAAAGCTCCTTTTAAGGAAGGAAAATTAAAATAACTGAATGAATCATACAGAGGACTCAGCACTCAACTTTCAAGTCCCAGGATAGTATCCTATGCGCTATTTGTATTTCTGCATAGCCAGGAAGGATTTCTGATTACTTAGCCTGGTCTTCCAAAAAACACACATCTAGGATTTTGAGAAAATATTTTATCTCAGTGTTTAAGTTTATCTTTATGAAGTTACAACCACCACCTTGTTTTCAAGTCCAGGGACTACTGGCTCCTGCCATTAAGTCACTATCTGCAGCACAGAGCACTCATTAGTGCTTTAAGCCATATAAGCGCTGTTGGTCAGAACCAAATCAAAGGATGTTACCACAGACATGGGAGTAGGGTGAACATCCTGAAAATAGACTCTGGACAAGTGTCCTGCTCTGAAGGCACCATTCCTTTCATGTGACAAGGAGGTTGAGGACTTGGGAATAAGAAAAAAGTTCTTGATCAGAAGCAAAAAACACTGAATTGCATCAAAAGCAAGAGAAGTTCCATGATTAAGTAGAACAACAAAAAGGGGACTTTCCTAAGTTTTGCACTTCAGATTTTTTAAAGGGATCTTGATTTATTAATTAAAATTTAACATGACTACTTAGTCTATTTAGGTTTGAAACCTCCATCTCAGATTGGTATTGCTATGATACAAAGGAATGAAGAGGAAGCTGATTCAGATATTACATTGCAGTAATGAAATTTCTACTGATCCAGTCAAATGGCAGCAAAAACTAAGACTGTAAATGTCACATTTTCAAGGTCAGTAAACTGGGTAATAAGTTAAATAGATATATTTTGAAATACTCCTTTTATGATGTTTAAGAGATGTAACAGCTTGCACGGGTATCTTCTAGATGCTCATTTTTCCACTAGAGAATGGACCGCAGGTCTAGCATGGATTACTCCTGGTTCTCAGTGGCATCACTTCTTGTAGTCTGTCCTGAGCAACTGATAGGCACAATTCACTTTCCAGCAACACAAACCAACCAGCAAGGAATACGTGAAGTAACTAATGCAGGCAAGGTCAGCCCGAGTTCCTCATTGATTTCTCTTCATAGAAAAATGACAGCTGAGGTAAAACACAATTGCTGAGAAGAAACTGAACAGTTTAAACAACTGAGACATCTTTTGTAGGTCTTTTACAGTGTTATCTCCTCTGGCTCAAGAGTGAACATTATCACAGCACTATCAGACTGATCTGTTCTGAACAGCCACTACTGCAGCTCTACTCACCCTGCCCACACACAACAGTGACTCCAGCATGAGCTCTGTGTAATAACTGGACAGCTACCACTAGCAGTTGTTATGGGAAAAAAAAAAAAAGCAGCAAGCAAGACCTAAAATCTCTAGGCTTCCACATTTCTAGGATTGTGGTCTGTTTTGATATGAGATCTACATCTTGTTTAAATTTATGTATTTATGTTGCTTACCAACTTTGAACAAAACCACGGCTTCAGCAAAAGTTAGTCTCTTGCTCAACAACCAGCGCAGTATGAATCTCAGTTTTAATGACAGTCCTCGCTCTTTCACAGTGAACTCTTCTTGAGAAAGAAGCAGTACCACTAATGGTATATATTCTATGTTCAGCCTCATTTTAGTAGTAGCAACAATAAAAACAATCTAAACTTTTCTTAGAATGACAACAGACAAATTTTAAAGGCTATAAAACATTTTTAATACATATATGACCTCTGTGAGCTGAAACTCAAAGATCCTTGACATTCCAGCCTCTTACCTGTGGATGATTCTTCCAAACCTCATATACAACTCTCAGAACATGAAGCTTCCCCTCATCACTTTCAGCAAGTGTTTTGAAGACTTCATGAAACCTTTTAATAGAAGTAAGTAGTGAATGGATAGGCTGGGACCAGGTCAAAAGAGCAGCAGATATAAGGGAAGTGGTTTACATTGGCCAAAGGAAAACAATGTGGCTATCTACAGCATTTCTTAGACAACTGTTCCCTGGAAAATATCATCCTGAGCTAAAATAGTCTACACAGAAATGACATCTCCTAACAGTAACTTACATGCTAGTGGTGAACCTGCTTCCTGAAACTAGGCTACATTTCTCAGGCTTTCTAAAGCAGGAGGCACTTTTCTGCTTCACGTGCCTATCTATACACAGCTGAACCAAAATTTGCTGCCTTTTTAGCCTTAGACCTTCCTCTTAGCGTGTTTCTGCAACTCCAGGCACTTATCCTAAGTGCCTCTTTTCCAAGGAGAGGCTGCTAAAAGCACCTATTTTAGCAGTTACTCTGACTGCTATGCTGCATTCATAGCCTGGCTTATTGTAATATAACTGTAAAGCATAAGAGGCTCGTCTTGATCTCTTGGCTGCCACTGCTGTTGTACAGCAGAGAAAATACCATGGTCTGAGCATTTGAATCACCCTGCCTCTTTTACTCCTGACAGCAGGTTACTACCTGCAGCTTCTTAACAACATTGCCTCTGTAGAGCTTCCAGGTGCATGTTTTTGCAGTAGTTTTATGTATCTTTAGGAACAGATAGAAAAATAACTCATTAAGATGCATGTGACTACCTTTCATGTAACAAAACCACTTAAAATCAACTCCAAACCACAAAGAATTAAAAATGTTATTCTAATTTTGCTAAAAATGGTGCACCAAATTCTTTGCAGTTCTAGCATATCTTTAAGGGATGAACTCCAAGCTCTTTTAAGGATGGATTTTACTCTGCTTTGGTAGACAGAAGAAATGAACAGCAGACTGTTTTGAAGCTTCATATTTTCTTTTTCTTTCCTTTATTTTATACAAATATAATTGTCCTAGATTCATATTCATAGAACAAGACATTGTGATGGCAGCTACCCAGTAACTGATACATAGGGAGAGTCCCTTTTTCTTTGCCATAATCAGCAAATAAGCAATACAAAAATGAAGTAACTTTCCAAACGCGTCTCATTTACATCACATGACTGTAATGTATACATTTCTGCTAATTCCATTCATAAGGTATAATACATCTATATAATCTAGGATTTACACTACCATTCCTTCAGTAAGAAATGTCATTAGCTCTCCAAGTCATACTGCTTTGTGGAGTTGCAACCAACACTGTTGCAGCTTGCACTCCACTTCTTTTATCATGCATTTCACTGTCAGAATTAAACTGTTCTGTGAGCCCCAAAATAATGCACATATTATACTTACTTTGCCAGGGCACTGAAGGAGTGGCTGAAAGACTTTGCAGCTAGATGGAGCAGAGTCTGAACAAAGACTTCTATTTTCAGAGGGTTGAAAGTAAATCCTTCACCTGCAAGTCATTTGAGGTTGAAACTAATAAATACTTCAAGTAAAGCACGTAAGCTACTCATACAGCTGTAGAGACAACTTATGGTTTTAGCTCATTTCACAAAAGTTCCATCAATAGAGTTTTGCAGGGCAGAGCAAAGGGATAGTAAAGACTCCCACAAAATGTGCAGTTTCACGCTCCAATTTTGCCATGGAGAAGATGTGTAGAAAGCTTCTTCACCAACATGGAATTCTGTCAGAGACACAGCCACGCCACCAACATGTGACAGCACTGATGGCAGCACAGAAAGTCAGCAAAGGAAACTGCAGCAGGAAGGCCATAAAAATGGGGCCATGGGCGAGGAATGGGGGAAGGTAAGGATCATTAACAAACAGAAGCCAACCATTTAGGATATAGGAGGGGTCCACCAGGCACGTACAGCAAATATGGTTACTATAGTGAATGGTGTCAGGTGCCCTGGTGACAGTCAGATGGCAGAGCATTAATTAGTGGGCAACGCCCAAAGCAGATCAGGAAACATGACAGTGGGTCCCAGGGAAAAAAAATCCACCAGATCATGGTTGTGTCTTGTAGCTGAACCCTTGCAAATAGAAAATAATGAAGCATTCGCCATTGTTTAGATCACCTCTAACTCTCTCACACCCCTCACTCCATAAAACACTCAGGCTTTAGGAATGAGTGCTGCCTGTGGCTGCAAGACAAAGGGGAATGTGAGTACTGCCACTGTGCGTTTTTATATTGTTCTCTGTGGAACATGCCAGCCAGTAGGCTGGCTGTCTTATGTGCAGTGGGACTGCCCTGAGGGGAGGGAAGCTCTTAGGGCAGAAGCACTGAATTACAGAACTGCCCTCTACAGCTGAAAGCAAAGGGGATGTTAAATTCTTTTATTCCGTCAATAATTGCAAGAAAACACCCCTCAAGCACCAGGTTATCTCTATTAGGAAAAACTAGTAGGCCTCTGCATGTAAGATGTTTACAAAAAAAACTAGCAGTCATGTATTTACTGTTCAATTGAAACCAACTACTAGAAGAAAAAGCATACAGGTCTGTGAACCAACACATTCAGCTCCAAAGCATGGCAGACCAGTCTACACACAGAATAAATGACAGCTTGTATCTTACCATCATCATCATCCTGGTTTGGATTAGGTACATCTTTTAAAATGCTGAAGATTTCATCATTGCTGGCCTTATTTTTAATTGCAATTGTTAAACAGAGTGCCACAGTATATCCAGGAAGAGACCCTGAACAAAAACAAAAAAGGTCAAAAATATGGAATGGCAAGTAAGCACTTTTAACATCAGTCTGCCTTGCAGAGAAACAAGAATCCTTCCCAGCTAAATTTGTGTTGATCAAATTTATGGCATATTGAGGTTGCCACTGTCAACCTCAATATGCCATAAATTTGATCAACACATTTTCGGGTCTTCATGTAAATTCAAAATTTGGAGTAGAACTTTTAGACCTGAGCTCAGGCAATCAATCACGTTCCTCACTAAAGCTCTACTTCAGTTTCCACCAGGTATCTAAAAATACAATACTCCCTTGTTTTTCCTCACTGTATCTTTGATGATGACACTTTTATGCTTAGGGCTGTATTTACACTGAGCAATAAAAGGAATAATAAGGTCCCTCTCTACTTCAGCCATTATGGCGCCTGCTCCTTCTGTATGCTCATTAAATCACATTTACCGGTAAAATATTCTAGCACTTCATGAAGACCAAAAAATAATTTCTCATTATCACTTCAGATGCTGATTTCCACAGTAATGTGCTCAAACAGGTGAAACAGATGAATTGTCCAATTTTAGACTTCTGGCAAATAATACTGCACAACACCATAGCCATATCAGCAATAGTATATTGATGTATCTGGAGTTTCTTTGCTTCAAAAGTGGCAGAAAGGATCTTATTAGAGAGATCCAGGCTTTAATATGTATTAATTACTCATGTGAAGCATATTTACCCATATGAAAATCATGTATATTTGATCTGTATTCTTTTTTTATCAAGACAACTCATATTACAGTCAATCTAGTGTGCTCCCTTACTACTTCTTCAACTTGACCACTAGTAATTTTAATACTTACTATTGCTCTCATCTCCGTATTTGTAAATGCACACTGGATTAGCAGGACTGAGGACAGAAAAACTTGCAGGAACAATGTCTATTATTCGCTGATGGTAGGAGAGTCTGTAAAGAACAAGTTCCACAGCAGTAGAATTAAAAAGGGAAAAACACCACAGCTAATGAGTCCTTCATAATGTTTTTTTCTGTATTTAATGTCCACAGAACAAGATTCAGGATGCCTATAAAACAGAATGGTAGTTTCTGCTGGGTAGTAAGAGCTGAGTAAACAAAACTTATTAGTACATGCTTTTAATTTTAACTCTGTGATGCTAGAGTTTCATCTTCATACAATTAACTTGCCTTGTGAAAAGGCTGCCTGGTAAGAAATTTTATGCAAAAACCTGAGAGGTGTTGCAGAAAACTACTAAGATGTCAGTATTCAAAGCAGGAAAAATATTAAACCAGACATCTTCATTTTACTTTCCAGGTTCATTTCACTCTCGCAAAGACTTAATTTGCTATCACAGTTTTCAGTGAAATGGAAGACTGCCACAGAAAAAAATGCATTTGTTGTGCAGCACAGTGCTTTCACACTTTGGATATAGAATGCATCCAAACCTCGATCGTTTTCACGTAAAATGCTGAATAACATAGGCTTTTTAAACTATTTCTCTCTTCTACACAACTCTAATCGCAACAATTTTAAGCTCAGTCTTGTTGCATTTGGAGATTTTGTTTAACAGTTGTTCTTTACTTTAAAATAAATGAACATCAGCGGCGCCTAGAAAAATTAAGACTAGTTTCTCAGTTTTTAGTACAATTAATGGTCAGTTCCCTCTATTTCTGTGAGTGCTGAATAATTTCCAAGAATATAACCTAAGTTCTCTTTCTTCCCATGCCTATGCATGTCTTTATGTAACTACAGTGTGCACAGATAGCTCACTACTGTCTGCGTCACCTGTTTTTCCCTCTCTTTAAAGCAGTGTCCTACAGCAGGTAAACCAGATTAAAAATCATACAAACAACAGACTCATCTTTTAACTGAAAATTAATTGTAAGAATAGATGTGCGCAGGACAAGAATCACGTTAAAAGGAATGTGGCAGTATTCAGATGAAACTTTGCCTTGAATGCAACTATGGAAAGATCATACTTACCGCATGCATTTTTCTAAAACCTCTCTCACAAATTTGGGCTTGGGTTTTTCAAGGTCCTGAGTAAGACAATCTGACCTATCAAAGGACAGAAAACAATGGCTTTTAGCAAAAGCATTTATTCTTTTTAGTCTCTTTTTGGCTTCGTCTGATAGAAGAAAACAATCACAGTCTGAAGACAATGGGTGTGCTGGACCATTGGAGTGTAGGCTCTTTAAAGCCATCGAGGTAAGTTAATCACTACTTCCTTGTTGGCAATTAGCATTGCTGGAATCTCATCTCTGTGTGATAAATTTTCAAGTAACCTCCCTTCCCCCAGCGCATTAAAAATAATTTGTGGATATGGTTAGCTGGCTTTCCCTTTCCTTAAGAAACGAACCTTGAGTGATTTTAAAGTCTGTTTCTCCCTCAGCTCTTCTGGCTGATTTCAGATGCATTGCAGGTAAAAAAACCCCTGAAATACAGTTACTTGCAAGATTTGTGAAAAAGGTCTCTTCTGAGAGAGGTTCACAGAAGCACTGCCATCAAGGAACATCCAGGCAAATTAAAATTAAGTCTTTGAAGACTGATGCCTGGTCAGTTCACATGGATGTATGCCAGGATAACCACCAAGCACTCAACTCCACTAGAGGACAGTGCATGAAACTTCAGTAAAGTCACACAATCCTGTCAGAAGGCTGAACCCCTCTCCACAAGGACTCTCAGGCAGATCACCTACAGAAAGCAGGTACAGTCACAGGCTAGGACTACAGGCTGTAGGACTTAGCCTCAAGGGAATCTCCCTTGTTACATGGGTGCCTGGAACAGAAATCTCAGGGAGCTTGTGCTCAGACATTAATGGGCTCCAAGGAGCAGGTTCAAAATGTGACACAGTAGGATAGATGGCAGGGCAAGCTCTGATGGAACTTCAGGCACTAGGATTTGGCAGGTAGGAAAAAGACCACAAGGTATGAAAGATAAAAGTTTTAGTGAAAGATTTAGGGTAGGGCAGAGAGCAAGACAACAGAACGAATTCAGGATTTAAAGAGTCAGCACAAACCACTGAAGTAAAGAAAAGGTATGTGGAGGCATTTTGGAAAGTTAGCTAGCAACTGACAGAAAAATTAAGGGACAAATTAAAGGGATCACATTTCTGCTTCCCTTCTTTAAGGAATGCATACACATAGTGGAGATTTACCACATAGTTCGCCAGGGACAATACATTGATTAAAGAGATTACCAAGATAATCTACCAGTGACTGCTAGTGGATAGATAACAAAAGGTCTCTGATAAACTAGAGGAAAGCCATTAACAGGGCCACCATACTGTGACACTTTCTGGATGTGTTTGAAATGTTAAGGTTTTAGCAATATCAGGTTTGAATCCGAAGGACAGAAACTTACCAGTCTTCCCAGCTCCAACGGAACTGAAAGTTGCTCAAGTGGTGGGAAAACCAGTTAATAAATCTTAATTAAAAAAAAAAAAAAATCAAAAACTGTTAATGTCAGATATGCAGGAAAACCTTGCGCTGAGCTTTTCTTATAAATGCATTCTACTTTTCCAAGACAAGCCTAATCTCTTTAAGCTATTACAGCATTAAATAGGTTGTAAAAGCTGAGATACAAAAGACTCAGTCTGGAGAGTGATAAAGCTTTTATGGACAAATAGGCTGTCAAGCATTTCACATGAAGACTCGAAGTATTTAACTACCAAATAAAATGTAAACTTAGTGTGAAAAAAAAACTTTCACATTTTTAATGAGTCATTAAACACTCTCCTATTCAATAGATTTCACAGAAAAGCTAAAATCACCACCATTCTCCTCCTCTGGGTGGCATATATACCATCAACTTCCCTTCCAAGTCACAGTCCCGACCACTAGGGAGCAGGCATAGTGTGTAGCAGAGTGCTACACAACCATGAACAATTCTGACCACGGAAAAGTTATCACCGATCTTAACTGTCCTGCATAGACAGCTGGACTTGTGACCTGCAGGTGGGCGTTCCTGGGAGGAGAGGTAAGCAGTAAATCCTCCACCTTCTCTGGAGATCACTGAAAGCCAGAGCTCACAAAACATTTTAAATAACATCAGGTAGTTCTGACAAGGCCTGACTACTCTTTCCAAAGTCTTTGTTTTCTTCTACACTGGATATCAAGCAATGTTTTCCATCATCTCCAAAACACATTTACCTGTCCACACATGTTGTATTCATTGTGTCCAAACGCATGTAGAGCATTTCTGTGGCTTGTGCAAGCTTAAAGTTTCTTATTAAGGCTTACAAAAAAGAAGTAGGTAAGTCAGATGTTTTTCCTTTCCTGTTTCAGTAGAATGTCATCAACTTTTTGTACTGGAAGCTCCCTGAGCCTACCCCAAAAATCAGGTAAATCAAGTAAATCCACAGTAGAAAAAGCAAAGAATATTGTGAGTTTCACCCTGTAATCCCAACCTGTTCTTCCATTATGGCAACAAGACTGATGGCTTCTTCCACAAAAGGACAGAATTCACATCATGCAACAAGCAATGCAAGTGTTACAGGAAAAATTTCCTGCAGATACTGTGAAATATTAATACTGTAAAATTTTAATAGTATTTATTACTGTCCCATCAGCTACCAAACAAATAAATAAAGACTGCATTTCATAAATGTTCCTCAGGAGCACAGAAAGGATACAACTTGTGGTAAGGAGCCAGGCTGAAGTTTGCACAGCTCAATCAGCAGCGTTGTGTACATGACTTCAATATGTGGTGGAGATGGCAGCTGAAACAACTCTGCAAATATTACCTATGGGAAAGGAAATCACAGAATAAGAGCACAGTCCAATGTCTCCTGCACAACTCTCAGCTTCTCAATAGTGGCCATCAATCTTAAATAAATACCTATCCCAAAAGAACTTTATTTTTCTTTCAAATGCACATTCCAGGAAAAAGAGAAAGAACCAATAAGAGGCACAACACTGTGCCTCTTATTGGTTCATTAGTACAGTGCAACACAACACTGTTCCAATACAGTCCATTCTAACTGCTCTGATCATTTCATGCTAACACAACACCAGCATTATCTATTATGTTTAACAAACGTAGTAAGTAACTGTAGAAATGGTAGTTATAACATGGCCCACTGCAATGATACCGTATGATCTGAAAATGAAAAAATTATCTGATCTTGTTGAGAAGTAAATAATGAAGCCTAAGCATTTAGAATGAAAAGAATATATGCATTAAAATTACATTTTTATATTTTCCTCCTTTCTCCTATACAAAACTGTATATAAATAAAGTCAAAAATTTAAACTGAGAATTACAACCAGCATTTCATACAACAAATACATATGCTCACTACCCCTCAGAAAAACTCTTCTAAGACACATGAAAATAATCCTGCAGTCAGCATTTCTGTTTTTATTTTAAAGTTTGCCTATAATAACAGCATGTCAGCCTCTGAGTGCTAGAAAAAAAAAACCATCACTGTACAACATCCACCTTAGAGTTTCTGTTTATTTTGTATTCAACTCTCAACTAAATTTAAATTACATCAAAGGAGATGGGAAACTTTGATTTATTATGGTTGATCAGTTTCCTCTATAAATTTCTGAATAAAGCTTAAAGGAGCCTTTTTTTTTTTTTTTTTAGAAAAGTCTTACTTGTGTAAGAAATCAACATCCATTTACAGATTTTAAAAACATGACATGAAAACACATGGGCTAGAATTTGTTTTTCTAAGGAAGGACTCAAAAGCATGAAGAGACTGTAACATGCTGGGGAACCTATCTGTGTCAGCATAATTTGGACATTTTGTTCAGACAGATATGGCCAAAAGGTAGGGAGAACTCTGTTGGGCAGAAAATGTCCCCATTTTTCAAGATAGGAAATAACAACTGGACAACCAGTTGCATTCTGAAACTCATTGAAATTTCACAAGAAAAAAGGTAATTTTTACAGTTAGTCATAGAATTTGTACTCTTTTAATTTTTTCATCACTTTTTACAGCACTTCAAGATACTGGAGGTAAAATTACGGCATATGCTACAATGTTAAGGCATAAAATTATTTCTATTTTAACATAGTTTAATGTAATGAATTTAATACTGTTCTGAAGTGTAAAATCTTTACTCTGAAGAGTAAAAAAAGAACAGAAGTGACCAAAACTCATGCAATTTCACAGCAATCAGAATATTTGTCATTTTGGTGGCAAAAGTAATTCTCAATCCCACTTTAAGATCAATATTCTACATGGGATTATTTCTTGCCATAATTAGCTCTGAAAATCATACTTCTGATTACTTCTTCATAAAGCCTTTATACAACAAATTGCTTTTACTGTACTTTGTTAATCCCTCTGAAATTTTGATGAAAATTAGTGAATATGGCTCTGCAACTTGAAAGCACTTTTCAATGAAGGCAGTAGAAAACTGGGCTGCACTGATGGTACACCTAACAGTTATCTAGAATTCTCTAGTAAGGAGAATGTCCCAGAGGAAACATGTTGCTACTTCACTGTAATTTCTTTTCAGGGCTAGTAGGACAAAATAATTTAGAAGATCAAAACACAAAATCATGCAGAATGGCTGAGTTTATCTGGAGATCATCAAGTCAAAAGCTCCCTGCATACTGCAATGGTCACTTAGAGCAGGTTGCTTAGGGCTGTGTCCTGCTAGGTTTTGAACTTCTGCAACTCTTCCAGTGCTCAATCACTTTGCATTAAAAATAGATTTTTCCTATGTTTAAACTGAGTTCCTTGAATTTCAGTTTGTGTATGTTTCCTCTGGTATTTTAGTTTAAAAGTGAATGCACCAAGTTAATAGCACAAGACTATCACTCATCTGTACATAACCTGCTCATTTAAAAGCTGCTGGTTGAATTTAATAAAAATCTGATTGATTCCCAAATCAAACTGTAATTTGAGGAACCTATAATGGAACTAACAGGGATGTGTTACTCATGAAATATTGGAGCACCAAAGAGGTGATCTATAAAATCCATACCTCTACTATATGGTAGTTCAAAGGGATCTTGTTATTTCCCGGATAGCTCAACAGCTGTGCAGCACTGTAAAACCACAGACACATTAAATTCAAACATAACACAGCAAATGTGATATAAAACTCAAGCAAGAGAATTACAGAAAATTAAAAGAGCACCAGACAAATCAATAATCCTGCAAAAATCTGTTATTTGACCCTTAGAGCACTGACAAAAATAAATAGCACAAGAACTCACTAGCACTGCCTAAACTACAATATGTAACAATGTACTCTATGTGCAGCAGTACCGTTGCCTGAACGCTATCCTGCTACCGGCAATGGTTTAGCACAGAAAGTCACAGTGATCTGTAATTGTACATGTGTACATGAAAAGGGGAAGACAAATTATCCCAAACAATTAAATGTTTGCAATGACTTGAAAGTACAATTAAGCTAATGGTTTATATAAGAAACTCATGTTTCAAATGCTTTATCTTTAATCAGGTCATTATCACCTATTCGTTTATGCAAAGCAAACCACTATTCCTGGCAAATCTTGTATCTCTCCTGGTCTTTTAATATCCTCTGACAATTAATGAAGACTATCCCAGTAACAGCAACAACACCAAATTTCTAATTTCTGCTCAATCAAACAGCTGCAACCACAAAACTTTATCCCATGCCATCACAAAAACCGTTATTTTTGCCCATTTCATGCATACTATTCAGGGCTTGCTAGTTTTCATATCGAAGTGTGACAGCTGTGGCAAACCATCTTGGTTATCAATTATCCACATCAGTTAGTGTTTGGGCAGAAATAAAGCAAAGTGCCTCTTGGCACAGCTGAATTGAAACTGACGTAATCTGGCCCTGCAGTGACTCCCCAGAGTGAACTCAATTATGTCTGGCATGTAACTCCCACAGGAAGCACAAGGTGTCCATAAACACCAACGCTCAGTCAGCTGCAGATGAACCAGCTCCATGGTCACTGCCCCAACTAATTAGCATTCCAGGAAGCACAACACAACCACATTTTCCACAGAGGTCCCATGAGGAATAAGGCATGTCTGCATCCTTTTTGCAGCACATGCCATATTACCAAGGGATTCCCTTCCCAAGAAACCACTGCCCTCTGGATTACACAGACTCTCTGTTATCTGGATGTTATGGATACACAGTATTCCAGGTAACAGTTTCAGCACAGATAAATGTAATAAATAAACTTTCAACACCAGCTTCAGGAAATGTTTGATCTTGAGCTCTTGCCTAACCAGCGCAGAACATATCCCCGCTGGCACCAAAGCCACAGCAGCATTTAAAAAATGCTGGCACCAAAGCAACAGCAGCATTTAAAAAGTGCCACAGCCCCCCAGTACTAAGCTCCTCCTACCAAGTCTTTCTCTCTTTCCAGTGAGATTTGATGATGCAGTGGAGGTTCTCCTCTATCACAAATCTTTCAACTGAGTGGCTGCCAGGCATGACAGGACCCTGGTAAGAAAAATGAAGACCATGAAGATCACTGCTTAATGCAGTGATACCACAGGCAGCAAGTTTTCCTAGATACATTTACAGGTAGAAAAAAGTTGTCCAACATACCATATAAACACCATGAGGTCTCAGCTGCCCTGTATCCTTCAGGACTAAAAAGCAGGTATGACACATTTCCACAAAAACCCCAGAGTCACCCATGTTAAAAACAAAATTAATAGTGGGACTCATTACAAGAAGAGATAAGAACAAAATTAGAGAACATGATTGTAAGTTCACAGAGCATCTGCTTCTTCCCTTGCTTTGTGGAGTCACTGGAAAAAAAAAACCCAAAACCTAAACAGCTAAGACAGACTACAATAAAGCTGCAGAGTGGAAAGAACACACTCATGGTCTTCTTCACTGCAAAAACCAGAGGCAGTAAGTGAAAGTAAAAGGCAGCAGACTCAGTTTTGCGGCTGGCCTTCCAACCATTCACCATCTCCACTGGTAGAGAGGACATCACATTTTCACCAATATTGCCCCAGGAACTTGTGAAATCCACCCTCCACTCCCCACAGCAATCACGTACCTCAGGGTCATCCGTGTAGTCAAACATCCTAAAAATAACCCTTGGCATTGGGTATACGGAATCTTCAGTGTGAGGTGGGGGCGTGAAGGGAGGCAGATTGTGTTGCAGTGCCTCACAGAGAACACTGTCAAAAGCCAAGTAGGGCCTCAGGATGTGCCGCTCTTGCCAACGGTCTTTTTTCAGTTTCTGAATCTGAGACCAAAGGCAGTCTAAATACTGAAGGGAAAGGTGAGAAACATTAGATCTGCTGAATTTCTGAATAAAAAAGACAGTTTCCTGAACTACCTGAAATATATACTTTCCATACAACAGTTAGTTAAACTGCTGATTCAATAAACCAACAAAAAATTTAAGAACTCTAAATGCCAGAACTATTGCTGAGTCCATACAGCTTTGTGTCAGTAAAATTTAACTCCTGGCAATATTTAAATAGCAACAGGCACTTCAGGAGCCCCAGAGAATCCATAGCAGAGAACAGTCACCACTCTGGTGGTATTAAAAGAGTCATAATATCCCAGCATGCTCAAGTTTCACACAAAAAATCCTTTTAACATGAAGCCCTGTAACGTGCAGATCAAAATCAAACACTACAATTTACTTCATAACTTTTCCTCAGGGGCTTGCAGTAAACAACAGAATCTCCTCTTTCTTACTTAACCTCTAATTTCAGCCCAATACTTGGAGAAGAACTCCCCACACAGAACTTTTTGGATCCAATGGCAAATAGCAGACAAATGAAAGCCTTCACTCCTAGAGATGCTTTCTAATTTCATGATAAAAGAACACCTTAGTACAAAATTATTTTCCCAGCTTTCTGAAAGAATGAAGTGTGAAGTCTAATCACCTCTTCTTGTGGATGTGGTTTGTCAGCAGTCCACACTTGCAACATGGGTACATGAATCTTCTGGCGACGTCTGTTTAAACAGGAGAGAAAATCTGAGCTTTAACAGACTAATTTAGGGCAGCAGTTTTGTTTTTGTGAGTGTGCTACTATTCATTCTCTTCAGCTAATGAAGTCTACAGTAGATAAAAACCAGGTTTGTGATTCTTAAAATACCTCCATTATGGTATCTCGACAACATTAACTTGAAGCACCTAGACAGAATGCAATGACACTGCACAGAACTAATGCAACAATTTGTATTTACAGCACACTTACAACTCCAGCTGCTTCAGCATGAGCAGAACACGACCTCAGCATACCCTAGAACTAGACAAGACGGTAAACTTTCCAAATTCAAAAACCTCTGCACCTACTGCATTTTAGGGCTTTGTTCCTGCACAAAATGGTTCACACCATTCTAGTTTTAGAACACATTAAAGTGAGCAATAATCAACACTATTACTTCACACTTGAATAGATACCAAAAAGAGTGTTTCCAACCAGTTACAACGTACTTCAGATAGCTTTCTGCCTGAGACAAGAGACGATCCATTTCAGCATCCTTCTTCTCATATAACTCCTTTCCAACCCAAGGCAAAGATGACAGAAATGCAAACATATACCAGTCACATCGCACCTACAGGAAAGTAACATACCAAAACCTGAGTATACCAGTAAGCTCCAGCAGATTTTGCACACACACATTTTAATTTAAAACATCAGCAAGTTGTTTTGGGGGAATGTAAAGGCCAGCAGTTGCAGACTGGACAGGCAAGGCACCAGAAAAAAATATTAATGCTTAAAAAGCAAAATTTTTCACTTGAACTGCATTAGGCAGACTTGAAAAATGGGATAAACAGCATCACTTTGAAAGTTCTCCCAGATATTCAGTACAGCAGAAAAGCTAGGCACTTTCCAGAGTGATATGCTAGGCACTTTCCAGAGAAATATGCAATTTCCAGAGTAAGGTAAAATAAATTCAATTTGGCCATTTCACCATACTTTCTTACTGTACATGTATTTCCCAAATGCCACAGGCTCCTTTCACTAATGCTCCGGAAACTGTATGTGTCAATCCATTTAGGTTGCTCTCCCTAAAAGCTCCCTCTTCTAAGCATAAGGACAGAACAAACAGTACAGACAAACTGTGAAACAGGCCCAGGGAGCCTACAGATCTTTTGCTTACTTGGGGTACGTCCTCCTCCTGTGTTACACTCACAAAGTTCTCAAACATAGCTACCATTGAAGGTGCAGCTATTACGTGGCAATTCACGAGATCGGACAGAAAACGTACCTAAAGAGAAAAAGAACATTCTAAATGAATACTTTTTAAACTGGCTGCACAAGTACAAATAAACATTACTGAAATGATTAAAACCAACCACTAATCAAAGCATAATACTCATTCAGTACCACAAAGCCTGAAATACTGCACAGACTCACCTTTTAACAACAAGCATCATAAGTGCTGCCTAATATATTGTTCATTATAATGCCCTTAATCCCTCCCACTGCAATACATCATAAGGATAATATTCCTAATTAAGGAATGGTGAGCAACATGCAAACTGATACTACAGAAGAAAACCGTGGTAATTCTCTCTATTCAATACAGTATCAGATAACAAAAACAACAGAAGTTCTAGAAATTAGACCTTATTAGCAATACTGTCCTACAGTTGACCTAACATCAGTCTCTTGACTAGAATCTTAATTTTCACTGGTGGGATTCAGAAGAAGGTGGGGAACTTGGCAGTGGGCTTCTAAATCAGACACTGCTGAGGTTTTAAGACCCTACAGCAGACAAAATCTACAAGCAGCAAGGATGGAGCAAATGCTTTTAAAGACAGCCAGCATTTAAAACTGACTGCTTGATCTTTACCCCATATCAGAAGAATGCAACCAGCTATAAAAAAATAGCTTTTAAGAACTACAGTGTTCATTTTCTTTCCAATTTTTTTTCCACAGGAGCCACAAGATTTTCATGTACCTCTGAATACAAGGAAAATGAACTTTTTTTTAAAATCTTTTACATTTGACTGAAGGACAAGCAGCAAAAAGCACCTCTGCTTAACACACATTTAATTTTTCAATTTGAAAAAGATACTGTTGGAAGTAAATTTGGAAATGCAATACAACTCCTCATCCCTGAAAAAGAAAATACTTCTCACATAACACACATTTCCTCTTGGAATATTTACAGTTCACTGCACATTGATGGCAAGAGACACTGAAACAAACATTGCAAGGCCCAGCTCTTCTGTAACAAAAAGGTGAAAGGAGGAAATAAAAAGGACACGAAGCAAACAGACAAATAAAACTCCACTTACTAAATGCACAGCTTCATTATACATGTTCACTTTCAGACATTCTTTAAGCTGACGAATCATGGCTTCTACAAATTCCCCGCCAAAATTGTAGTTCCTGGCATTCAGCAAGCCCACCAATGTCGTGTAAACAGTAAGCTTTTCTGGTAGCAGACGTGCGCTGACACAGAAAAAGAAATACTGAGTTAGTTCTTTGTTCATCATGTGCCAATTGACCACTGCATAGCATCTTAGAATCTGCCTGCTGGAAGTCAAACTTGCCTCATGAGGAAATCAGAAAATCAGGAAAGACAGCTGCTATCACTTTTTGAACTACAATATTTGCTTTAAATTTATATGTAATGCTGAGTATACCGGAGGGTTGGACAAATAATATTAGTGACAGAATTTATTGCAAGAATGCAAAAAGTTGTTTTAAGTTCACAATTAATAAATAATGTTATTACACAGCATAGGGAAGGGCGGTTCTTGCTGCTAAGAAGTAATTTACCTCTACCGCTTTTGTAAGTAAGTAAGTATAGTATAAGCAGGGTCTCTCTGCTGCCGGGGAAGGAAGGGCACTAGTTTTAATAAAAACATTGCTACAAAATAGACTTTAAGTATCTGCAAAACCTTAGCACAGGCTATATTGTGTGCACCACAACTTTCCTTCGGACTTGTCTTACCTACAGCAACAGATCCTGCACAACCCCTCCCTCAACACCACCCAGTGACCCTTACATGGCACCCCTGCTCCTGCACTTTTCGAGGGAAAGGAAGGAGAGCTGGCAGCTACCCGACAGCCTGGTTTCTGCTCCTCACGTTCCTCTCCTCTAGCAAATGGGCTCACAAAGGCATGAGCACATAACTGCCAGGGAAGACAAAGCTGGGAGAAAACGTCGCAGATAGCACAGGTAGCTGTTAGCAGTTACTTTGGTGGTCTTAACCATGTCACGTGAAACAGTATTTTGCCCGGCATTGCTGGGTTCCCACAGCTACTGCAGACCAGTTCTAATGTTTCATCGACCTGCTTCGAGCCTTTATATACATTTCAAGTCAAAGCAACGGAAAGAGGTATTTTTCTTGAATTACACCCAGTAAGTTATGAGCTTGTTCCTCTATTTCTGTCGTTTGTAGTAAGACAAATTTTAGGCTATGACAGCAATCAGGAACTGAAGCTATTCATGGCTTTTAAACTACCTTAAACACTAAACTTAAGCACAACGAAAGCACATCCCACATTCCCAGACCTCAATACGTACACAGTACACAGGATTCTTAGTATCTTGCTTTTGTAATTTGGCAGATCAGCTTCCAAAACACCTGCTAGGCCCTCCAGGTTGCTCTCCAATGATGAATTACTCTAAAATTAAAACAAAAAAACCCTGTTTCATCAACCAGGCAAAACGAACTAGTCCAACTCTCACATGTAAGACAATGAAGCTGGACAAGAGCATCCTTTCATGTCGCCTAATTTTTCAGGGCAACAATCCATCAGCAGCAAAAATCTCTTCTCGCTTGCCAAAGAGCTGCACCCGACCGCCAATCTCCCCGGCTAGGAACTTTCCCCAGGGATGCAAGATCTAATATCACCCCAGGAACACCCCGGTATGCGGCCGAGCATAGATTAACGACACAGGACGAAGGAAAACACCTTGGTTTTCAGAGCATCATCACCTTTTGTTCTGCCACCTCCTATTCCTCCATCAGCCCCATTGCCGGGACTGGAAACATGCGCTGCAGGAGGACCAGTTAATTCTTTCTCACCCTTCGCAGGCCAGAACCATCAGCACCATTTTTAGATACAATGGTAGCTATCCTCCAGCCTTTTATGGCCGATTGGGAAGCACTGTGCTACGATTTAAGCACTTACCCGCCACAGCACGTGGCTTAGCAAAAAAAAAAAAAAAGGCAGCTTTCCCCCCGTTTCATAAAATTAGTATTTTTTTTTGAGGGTCGCTACTACAGGCGAACTGCCCCCCCACACCACGCACGGCAAGGGAAGAGGGCGAAGGGAAACAAGGAAGGCTCAAACTCTCCGGAGCCGCCGGCCCGCCTACCTTCTCTCCCACCCTGCAGATGAGCGACTCGAGCCTCTCCTCGATCTCCGACGGCTCGGACGTTCTCCGCCTCTTGTGGGGCTGCCCTGCTCCAACAACACACCGAGCACAGCGTTACCGACGCCGCAGAAACTCTACCGCTCCTCCATCCCGCCCAATCCACCCTCCCTGCCGGGCCACCTCGGGGGGGACGCGGGGCTCACCATCGCTGTCGTCGCTGTGCCGCCGACGAGACATGGCAAGGAACGTCGGAGAAGAGCAACCGGGAGAAGCGGTGATGAGTGGTGAGGAGCTTTAAGGAGAGCTGCGGAGCTCCGGGAAGCACTGGGCCGGGACACCTCGCGCGGGCCGACTAAGAGCGCTGCTTCCCCGCCCGCGGCCGCACTGTTTCCGGGGCGGGCACGGCCTCTCCCGCCCACTTCCCTGAGGAACCTGAGTGCTTCCGGGGCAGGGACGAAGAGACGGGGAGGCGGAGGAGAGCGGGCCCTTCCCGGCGGAGAGGAGATGGTGCCGGGCGAGGCGGCTCCGCCCGGGCCGGGCTCACCGCGAGGCAGCTCCGAGGGGGCTGCGGCGGGCCGGAAGCAGCGCGCGGCCGCCCGCAGGAAGGTGGGTCGGGGCCGGGCGCGGGGCCGCGCCGGGCCTGGGCCGGGCAGCTCTGTAACCTCGGTAACGCGGACGCTTGCGGTGCGTTCCAGGCCTTTTCCCTGTTCGTCAAAGGCAAGGAGGTGCCGGCCGCGTCGCGGTGTCCCGGCGGCGGAGAGGGCGTGCGGTGGCGGTGCTGCCGGCAGGCGTTCGAGGAGCTGCCCAGCATCCACAGGCACGTGGCTCTGCACCACTCCGGGGACGTGGGGCGGCAGGCGGGGCTCGGCTCGGGGCCGGCCGAGGCCGCAGGCAGCCCCGCGGGCGGCCCGGCTCCGCCGGGCAGCGCGGCCCGCCCGGGCGGGCACTCCTGCAGCAGTCCGGAGATCTCCTGGACGCTCCCGGACACAAGCCACATCAGCCAGGATGATCTGACAAGGTAAGGGAGCCTCTCGCTGCTCTAAAGCTCCAGGAGTGGGGTATTCGGCTCTACATGACCGTCCGCCAGTAGTACTTCTTATGAGATTCAGTCAAGCGACACTTCTAAGATACAGGAAGAGTCTTCCCGAATATTCTTCTGGATCTTCAGATTCTCTGAATATCCTTTATATTAAGTGTTTGACCCCTTGCCGTTTTTAGTGGTGCGTTGAACCATCCTGTACTGTTTTAAAGCAGGCCTGTATGGGTCTTGTTTGACAGCTTGGATCTGTAAGGAAAGACTGCAGCAGAGAGGGGCAGAACAATAGGGTATGCTCTGCACGGATTCCTTTCTGCTTTTCGTTCAGGTTCCTCATGGGCTCATTTAGTTAGAAGATGTTTCACGGAAACATTTCTGACTGTGGCAGAGTTTGGCTTGTGCTGCACAAAATGTGGGAACACACAATCTTTCAAAAAGCTTTGGCTTTTTAAATTTAAACAGCTCAAGTGCGTGAGTTTTCAAGTGCTGTTTTGGCAAAGCGAGCATTTAATGTCTTGCTTGTGTGCAAAAAAGTCAGCAATTCTTGTGTTCTGTGGGGAGAACATATGGTAGGCCGCTGGCAGTGAGAGTACAAAGTTCACTTTGTAATGAGACCCAAGAATTAGAAATGTGGGAGCTTTTTTTGGTTAACATTCCTTCTGTTTGAAATAAATCAAACCAGTAGTGCTAATCCCTCCAAAGTTTGTTTGAGGGCTTTTTTTCTCTACACATCTGCCAAAATAAAATTGTCTTGCTTTTTGAATGGTTACTGCTAATAGTATAATTTTGTTCTTTCTTAACATTCTTTTTCTATGTGCTTACCTTTGCCATGCTGTGGACAGCCAGGTGGGAGACGTACTTCTCTATTACTGTTTACTGTGAGGTGAGGGATCCAGAGAAGCTCGGTGCTTGGCAAAGGCCTTGTGTCAGCATCTACATCTCACTGGCAAGGTAAGTTTTGAAGCAATGGTTCTATTCTTAAGGAAAAATCCCCACATCTTTATTTAGTACAGGATGATGGGTTATATGGAGAACCAGATGTGGTTTTGCACCAGAAAGTGCTAGTCTGTGTATGATCCCATTAAGAGAGGCTCAGACTTGGTAGGTATCTTTTAGAATTCTGTTTAAGAGCTATCATAACAAAGGAAAAAAATACAGATACTCTTAACTCTCTTTTGATGCAGGGAACCCTGGGTGTGGCCTTGAGTGAGCCTCACAGGCAGTACATGGTGCAGACCCTGTTCTTGCAAGGGTCCTACCCCCATTTCCATCAGTTTTACACATGGAAACAGAAATGAGTTTTTTTTATCACTCCTGCCATCAACCAGAAGGATATTCACATAGAGATTCATGATGCATTTTTCTATACAGGCAAGGAGATGAAAGCAGCTTACTTACTGGTGTCAGCAGGGAGCTGCATGCAGGTGTCTCAGCTGGCATTAGCACGCTGGGTGTGTCCTGTGGCTGAAGGGCACGTGCAGGACAGTGTAGCTGGAGTGCCATGCTGGGGGATAGCATGTGTCTGGACCTGCTCCACTCCCTGATCACCTGTATCCTCCCTCCTCAGTGCACAGTGGGCTCCCAGACAGAGTGGCTACACCAAGCTGAAAACCATCCTGTCAGGAATTAGGTGAGAGCAGCAACACCTTAGGGCACACCACAAGTGCAGTTCTCTTTCCTGCACAGTCCTATGCTCTTCATTCCTGGCAGGCTAGACCAACGATGTGAGTTGCTTGTGTAGCTGGCCTTTGGATGCTGTGGTGAAGGTGAATTTTAGCCTCACAAAGCTGATGTTCCTACGTTTTCTGTGGGAAAGGAGGGCAATGTGGGAGCTTTTTTTGGTTAACATTCCTTCTGTTTGAAATAAATCAAACCAGTAGTGCTAATCCCTCCAAAGTTTGTTTGAGGGCTTTTTTTCTCTACACATCTGCCAAAATAAAATTGTCTTGCTTTTTGAATGGTTACTGCTAATAGTATAATTTTGTTCTTTCTTAACATTCTTTTTCTATTTGCTTACCTTTGCCATGCTGTGGACAGCCAGGTGGGAGACGTACTTCTCTATTACTGTTACTGTGAGGTGAGGGATCCAGAGAAGCTCTGTGCTTGGCAAAAGGCCTTGTGTCAGCATCTACATCTCACTGGCAAGGTAAGTTTTGAAGCAATGGTTCTATTCTTAAGGAAAAATCCCCACATCTTTATTTAGTACAGGATGATGGGTTATATGGAGAACCAGATGTGTTTTGCACCAGAAAGTGCTAGTCTGTTATGATCCCATTAAGAGAGGCTCAGACTTGGTAAGGTATCTTTTAGAATTCTGTTTAAGAGCTATCATAACAAAGGAAAAAAAATACAGATAATCTTAAATCTCTTTTGATGCAGGGAACCCTGGGTGTGGCATTGAGTGAGCCTCACAGGCAGTACATGGTGCAGACCCTGTTCTTGCAAGGGTTACCCCATTTCCATCAGTTTTACACATGGAAACAGGAAAATGAGTTTTTTTATCACTCCTGCCATCAACCAGAAGGGATATTCACATGAGAGATTCATGATGCATTTTTCTATACAGGCAAGGAGATGAAAGCAGCTTACTTACTGGTGTCAGCAGGGAGCTGCATGCAGGTGTCTCAGCTGGCATTAGCAGGCTGGGTGTGTCCTGTGGCTGAAGGGCACGTGCAGGACAGTGTAGCTGGAGTGCCAAGCTGGAGGGATAGCATGTGTCTGGACCTGCTCCACTCCCTGATCACCTGTATCCTCCCTCCTCAGTGCACAGTGGGCTCCCAGACAGAGTGGCTACACCAAGCTGAAAACCATCCTGTCAGGAATTAGGTGAGAGCAGCCAACACCTTAGGGCACACCACAATGTAGCAGTTCTCTTTCCTGCACAGTCTATTCTCTTCATTCCTGGCAGGCTAGACCAACGATGTGAGTTGCTTGTGTAGCTGGCCTTTGGATGCTGTGGTAGAAGGTGAATTTTAGCCTCACAAAGCTGATGTTCCTACGTTTTCTGTGGGGAAAAGGAGGGCAGTGTGGAGCAGGAGGCTCCTTTTTTCTGTGGCTTGTCTTCCTAAGTAGCTTCTTGCTCTCTGCCAGTGGTGCATCAGCACAGGTCTGGGGGTGAAGTGTCATCATGGATTCACTTATTTTTCTGCTCAGCTGTCTTGCCTGGTTGTTGGTGTTTTGCTCAAGTTTCTTTTCTTTTTTTTTTTTTTTTCCATCTCATCTCCAAGACAGGTACAGCATTTACCTTCCCAGTCAGTTGTTTTTTTCCTTGCTTCTTATATTTAGTCTTTCCTCCTTACCCCTCCCCACCCCCACTTCAGAGCTTTTGTTCATTTGTCAGTGCTGGAGATAAAATGACTCATCCCAAAATTTAATATTAGATACGATGTTATGCATATTCACATTTTCTTTTTTAGCTCTCTGAGTCATGCAGCACAAGCCTATTGTTCTTTCTGAGGCAACTTCCAGTGGGAATTCTAATGCTGACTGCAGGATTTGCAGACAGCAATTTCCCTGTTTATACAGCATTTTTCTGTTTATTGAATGGACTTCTCTGACTGTCCTGATGCAATTCTTTTAAAATGGCTGAGAAGTGATGACTGGATTGTTGAGGGGTTTTTTTCCTGTTTATTGTCTTCATGTTCAACTTCAGTCTAACTGTATTTTCCTTCCTTATTCAGTAGTCTCTTTTCTGAACATACTCCTGTGCCTGCCCTTTGTCACCCAGTCATATTTTGCCAATTTCACTGAGATCTCTTTTGCTGTAACTAAGGCTCAGCTCCAGCTTTTCCTCTTGCCTCCTAGGTACGAGTTGCTTCAGAAGGAATTAATGGGACAGTTGGGGGAAGCAAAGTAGCTACCAGTCTCTACATTAAAGTTATGCTTTCCCAGCCTCTGTTCAAAAACATTTTGTGTAAAGAGGATTTCAAGGTATGAAAAAATTATTTTCACATAGACATTGTTAATGGGGGTACTTTAATTTTCAAGAAATAAGTAGATTCCTTCTTGGCGGTATTACTTCTGCCATGGCAGTTCTGCTCCCCCACCACTTACCTGAGTTGGTGGATCTCAACCATACCAAAAATCTGTGCTAGTTTTTACCAGAATTGGGAGTTTCCATGGGCAGTGTTAGCAGCTGCCACAAGCTTTGGCAGCTGTGGGTGCAGCTGCAAAGCCCCCCAGTACAGGTGAGTGAGGGAGTGTGCCTAAGCACCGCCACTCTGCAACAAGCGCTTACTCCAGACTGAGCAGGCATCATGACACACAGCCCAGCAAAGTGTTTGCACACTGTGGTCTTCACCCTGCTGTGACTGGAAGCAGTACTACTGGTTTAGGTTCATGCAGGTTTTGGTGTCCATATAGGTGCACTGTCAGTTCCATGGATTGGGTATCTTCCAGAGAAAACACAGGGACTGTAAATAGGTTCTTCCTACTCCACTTAGTGCCTGGCTACGTATGTACTGATTGCTGTCCTCAGATGATGAGAGCAGCAGTGGCTGGTGCACTGTATGGCATTTTGGTAGGCTTTGGCTGCCAACCACTGTAGGTTCTGGTTTCTCTGCAAGGAAGTAAAGCTGCAGCTTTAGCAGCAGCTCTTCTCCACACAGTTTTATTTGCAGGGAGTGCTATTATTTTTTCATAAACAAGTAGATCAAAGGAGTTAGTGGAACTTGTGAAACTCAAATTCCATGCTGAGCTGCAGTGATGATTCAGTCTTAGCTTTAAAAGCTATGCTTGGCTGAATTTCAAGAGGAGTTATGTTAGTTACAGTCACATGTAGATACAAAAAAAAAGGGATGGAATTTTTCCCAAACCTTGGCAAAACCTTCAACCTTGCATGATCTCTCTGGGCATCAGTGTTCATGCATTAGTGGAATAACACTGTTTGCTGTCTCACAGTTCCTCCTGAATGTTGTATGCCCAAGTGAGTGAGGCTTTCAGGTGGCTGTGCCATGAAGACAAGGGATTGAGGAGTGAGAATTGTGCTTGGGGCTATAAACATACCCAGTAGCCACTACAGTTCCTGCAGATTGATTTCTGTAATAGTTGGAACACTGCTGCACAGGTGCACTTTTCTTTAAGTGTTTATTTACTTGATGATGCCTAGGCCATGTTTGAGGCTCAGTCCTGCAGAAATTCTCACTCCCTGTGGCCTGCAATGGGGGTGCCTACCAATAAAGGGCATATCAGGACTTCTGAAGGGGAAATCTCTTGCTTGAGTTTGAGGGGAGAGGTAGGTGCCAGCCTCCACTGTTAACAAATCTCGTGCCTGGCTGACTTCCCATACATCTCCATCACACACATGAACACTGCAGTTCCCATCACACACATCATGACTGGAGCACAGCTATGCTTGTGTCCGGTGCCAGAGGGATGAGGAGAACTGCAGGGCCCACATAGAGAACTGCTGGGCCTGCGTGTGGCAACATGATCCATTACTGGAGGGCTTTTTTTAATATTCCTGTCAGGATCACCATGTTTTTGTAGGGGCCTCAACTTTCTCTCAGTAAGTGAGGACGTGTTGCTAAGATTTGGTCTACGTTCCTGCACTTCCAACCAAATGCTGTCTGTCTCACCTGCAGTTATTGGGCCTAAGACACCTGTTTTCCAGGTCATGTTAGGGGTCCACTGCCTAAACTTCAGGATTTAGAGTGTGGATTTCAGCAGGAAAGACACTTCTTTCCCTCAGCCACAAAGATATTTTCATATTGTAATGATCAGTAGAATTACCCAGTGAGTGGGTAATTTTAATTTTGACACCTGGCATATTTTGGTGAATTGTTTTTTTATGTTTGGTTTCTTAGAGCAGTGCAGGAGGAGCTCACTGTTTCCCAGACCTTCGAGTTGGAGTATTCAGAGAAATTGTACCTATGGGCATTGATCCAAAGATAGTGTCTTATAAGGAAACTGGTAAGTTTATGTAATTAGATAAAGAAAAAAATAAAGCCTCTCACCCAAGTGAGAGAAGAGTGAAGAGTAAAATCCTTTATCAAAAATACTTCCCTTTGCAGAATCACCAGCCCACAGGAGAAATAGATACAGAAATTGGTATCTTACTGTTAGTCAAAAGCTACTGGTGCAGAGAATTTTCCGTCCTAGATTTTGGCTAGCCAAGTGTATAGCTGCCTCAGAAAACTTCAGAATTAACTTCAGGTTTTGTGGGAGAGTTCAGATGACATGGAGCAGGAGGGACTGCTGACTTGGCTTCACTCGTTTTGGCACCAAGAGCCATGCTCCTACCTTTTGCACTAAGCAGATCCAAGTTCTGCATGAGCTCCATCTGACTGCATTTGTTTTGTGCTAGCTGTAGCTGCTTAGTGTGGATTACGCCTGATAAGGTGTTCCTGGCCATGGATTTGCTTTAAGGATGCTTACATAGGTGGTAAGCAGGAGCACAGTAAATAGCAATTAACAGAGCAGCCTTGGGCTGGTTTTTTCCACCAAGAGATTTTGTTGGTGCCAAACTTCTACAGCATCTTTTTGTGGATTTGGAAGAGGATTATTTTTTGTTCCCATTTTTTGGTAGTTTGTGGGCTGTATGTTTGGCTATTTCTTTCCTTTTTTGCCCTTTTTGCAGCATTTTGTGAAGATGGTTCCTATTACTCTGGCAGGTTGCTTGCAGGGGTATTTTTTAATAAACTAAAGGATTTTGCTGGTTGAGCTTTTTAGTTTTTCAGTAGATTAAGAGTCCTAAGCCCTGAAAATTGAGAAACTCTTTGTAAATTGAAGTTGTACTGAAAGTAATACGTGTTTATGGAAATTTTCTATTGTTATCAAGAAGAGTTTATTAAAAAAATTGTATTTCTGCACCTCCAAGTGTAATGACATATGAGCAAAGAGGAGTGGCACATGTTACTCCCTCTTCTACAGTTGTAAAGAGTAGCCAGGGGGATGCAACAGAAGATCATAGAGATAAGTAGCTGTCTGCTGCTTTTTCCGTTGTATGGAAGAGTGTTGTGTTTTCTTTCATTTGCCAGTAGAAAACCAAAAATGGATAAACTTGGCTGATTGAGTTGGGATGGAAAGTCTGTTAATAATCACAAAAAAGTTTTGTTTGGAAGTCTGAGGAGAATCTGGATCAGTGATCTCATTTGTGACATTGTTTCGTAGTTCTGCTTCTCACTTCTCTTCCCCCCCGGCCCTTTTTCTCTCTCTCTCTTTTTCTTTCTTTTTTTTTTTTTTTTTTTCTTTTTGGTTATTTGTTTGTTTTGTTTTGTTTTGTTAAAGGAATCCATTTATCCCCTCAGGAATTTCATAGAGAAGTAGAACAGTATTTGTCTCAGGCCACTCAAGGACAAAGCGATACCATCTTGCTGGACTGTAGGAACTTCTATGAAAGTAAAATAGTAAGTGCTGCTTGCCTGCTTCTTTACAGGTGCAGGGGTGAAATATTTACAATTGTGAGTACAGCTTACTGTTAGAAGAGATTACATACTCCAGCTTGACTGTAATGTGTACAGAGTGCAGTTTAGTAATGAATATTAGATACAAGCAGTAGAGGACCTGCCCAGCAACTAAGGATGGAGCGTACCTGGCCAGTGCTTATACAGTGTGGGGCAGAAAGAAAACAAAGAGGTCCATACAACATGAGCATGAATGTTTGAAGTAGTATAATTTGTAGGGATGGTTTTTAGCAATTTTTGTCTTGTCCATCTGTCAAAAAGAAAAGGGCATCCTGCTGTCACAGCCACCACCCCTCATGCACTGTTGTGGTTTGTCCTCTCTCTGACAGTTCAGCTTAGCTTTCTCTTCTTTCGATGAGGAGACTTGCTGTGTCCAGAATCCTCCTACAGATTTTAACATAAGTTTTGATGCATTAATGCAGCTGAGGAGCTGCCTAAAGCAGCTGCAGTGAGCTGAATATTCCAGCCCAAACGTTTGTTACTTCCTCTGGTTTGAGGCACAGACCTTATCAGTAACAGTGCTTGTAATCAGTTGCGTGGCCATCTGTTGTAATTGCAGGGACATTTCCAGGGCTGTCTGGCTCCAGATATCAGGAAGTTCAGCTATTTTCCAAGCTACGTAGATGAAAACCTGGAGCTTTTTAAAGACAAGCGTGTCCTAATGTACTGCACAGGAGGGATTCGTTGTGAAAGAGGCTCTGCTTACCTCAGGAGCAAGGTAAGATGTCATTCTAAGGGCAAAGTGTCGGGGGGTTGAGGCTGCTTTAAGAGCTCCTGTCTTTTGTCTTGCTGGAGAATTCTTGCTGTGCACAAACTGCAGAATGCATAGGTGGGGAGATAAATGCCTCTGACATGTGCTTGCCTCACGCTGTCAGTCAAGCACCTGGATAGTTGAGTGTGGCTCAGTATGACATGCGTGGACTAGTGTCACAGCAGTGAAAATAATTACATAACCCATTTCCTGAGAAGAGATATTTGTAGGACTGTTTTAGGAGGGCTTGAAAATACTCTGCAGTGTTTCCACAGACTGTCTAGGTTATGCTCTGTGGTCATTACTGCACAGCTTGAGCATCTCACAGTGGTGAAAATTAGCCAGTCAGTGCTTTTCGAGAACTAAATCCAGTACAGTGCATTGTTCTAATTGTGTTCTAAAATTTCCATCCCATTCTTCTCCTGGATCCTTCTCTCAAGGATCAAGGGAACAAAATAAAAAGGTTCTCCAGAGATTTAAACCTTGGGGTTCTTTTTTCCGCTGCATCAATGTGAACCCTGCAAAATTCTGCTTCTACTGTTAACTAGATGAATACTGAATAACAAGCAGCAGTTCATGGAGATTCAAAAACATTTGATCTGTGATATAGCAGACCTTCCTCAAGTGAGGAGGTTACCAGCTTCTTTTGAGTGTAACATTAAATGAAGAGTTGGGTTCATTCCAACAAGCCAGCATTGTGGAGCCCCCCAGAGCTCCCTGGTGGCACTGCCTAGAGCTGTGGCTGCACATGGTGCCATCTAATGGTCACTGAGAGGCTGCTGCTTTTCACTGACCTCTGGCATTTACAGCATTTGCTTTGGGAACTCTGGCACACCACCACTGCTGTGGTCTCCTTCAGTTTTTCTGCTAATATGCTTTAAACAGGCAGTGTGCAGAGAGGTTTACCAGCTAAAAGGTGGAATTCACAAGTACCTAGAAGAGTTTCCAGATGGATTCTACAGGGGGAAGCTGTTTGTATTTGATGATCGTTACGCCATTTGTTCCAATGAAGATATCATCTCAGGTAGGACTAGATAATGTAAGTGCAGAAGGCTGGGAAGCTATTGCAATCATTTCCAGAGGTGTGCAGGGTAGGGACAGGCAAGCTGGCCTGTGTAGTTCTTCCTCATACTTGCTTTGATCTCGTAGTGCTGTCACTTCCTGCGATGACTATCAACACTATACGTAAACATGTACGTGTGCTTTACATGTCCTTTAACATGTAAAACAGAAATGAGACGGAAAGGGGTTACTAACAAGAGTTCACTAAAACTGGAGCAGTAGAAGGAAGTATCCCCTGCAGAACAGCTCTGTTATGAGCCATCTGTACCTATGGAGACATATGTCCAGCACTACAGCTGTTGTTACCACCTGGTTGCCCACAGTGCTGAGTAGACTGTGGTTGGCCAAGTGACCAAAGTCTTAAATAGTTCTCTTGCTACCAGCAGTCCTCTGCTCCAGCAGTCTCACAGAAAATCAACAAAGATTTCCAGGTATTGGGAGAGTAGTGGCACTGTGCTCTTCAGCAATTTGTTATTTTCATGTTTAAAAAACTCTGTATCCCATGGAATTTCAGTGGCCTCTAGTCAATGCTGTTGAAAACATTGCCTGATCTTCTGGCTGGGATTGCTCTTCAATTACTGCAAATTAAGTAATCTCTTTATTTTGCTATCAGTTGCCAGATACAAGTAGCTGGAATTTGGCTCCAGCTCTTATTTTTAAGGAAGCAGTGCTGTTTTTATTCTGAGTTGGTAACTTTTAAAGAATAACGTCCCATTCCTCCTCTGCATTTACTCTATACATCTTGAAGGGGCCTGACTTGGTATGGAAACTGAACATACTTTGGATACATCACAGCCATCCATATGGAAGTTTCAAGGGGAAGTGCTGTGATATGCACCTTCTTGGTACAGCTAAAACTGGGCTGTAGCTTTCAGTTAAAGAGTAAAACCCATAATGTTCTGGAAAGACTCTACCAGGACTGCAAATGGCGTCCTGTCTGCACAAGCCATTGTTTGTAGATGGAGGGAAGTTCTATGGCATCCCCTTCCTCAGCAGGTGACATTCCTGCATACAGGCTTAGTTGCTACCTGCATGTCTTTCTTCTCTTGTCAGTAAGAATCTTTATATCTGTCTATTCAGAACTAGAGAAAGTACTAGTGAGCTACTCTCCTCTTTTCCAGAGGGAAAACTGTCTCAAGTATGTTAAAAAAGATATTCTAAAATGAACTAGATTCTAGAAGATCAAGCTAAACAGGAATTAAAAACCTGCAAGACATCAGCCACTTAAATGGGAGCTGGCAGCCCCATGGTGCCTTGGCAAGCCCTCTGCAAGGGAGCAGCCAGAGCAGTATGGGTGTTAACTTTTTCTTTTCCTCCTCCCTCCAGCATGCAGATACTGTGGGGTGCTGTGGGACCAATATAAACTTTGTTCCAGTCAGCACTGCCGGCAGCTTGTCCTGACATGTCCAAGTTGTTGCAACAAAGGTCTTACAGCTTGCTGTCCTGTTTGTCAAGAGAAGGAGTTCAAGGTGACTTCAAGGGCTTCAGGACAGATACTTAAGGAGGAATGTGAATGTACAAGGAGACGGCCAAGGGTACCCATTGAACATGTCTCACCAAGGATGCTGGACACAGGAAAAGATTAAGCTGTTTCATTGGTTAATCTGGCATGTGCTCATATAAAGGGCTTTTGTAACCAGATCTCTATCCGTTAAACAGTTAGGTTTGGAAATTATGAAAATATGTCAGCTTGGGAAGTCTTGTTCATATGCTGCCTTTAAACATAGAATATGCCCTGAAAACCATCCATTGCTTGCCTGTAAATTACCTGAGTGCCCAATTCATCACCAGCACTACAGGATTCCTCTCTCTGGGTACAGTCTTGTAGTGTGGCCTTTACCATGGGGATTTTGGAGCAGAGTATCTGCAATGTGACAGAGCTGCTCACTGTTCAAAAGAAACTGAAAGAATTCAAGAACAATTCCGTTTTTTTCTTCCTGCATGGAGATCAACCTATCTGACCTCTCCAAGGATCATGCATCTGCTTCAGTAGCTTGTAGTAAGGTGTACAAACAGCAGATTTATCAATTTGGTGTGGGTATGTGACCAGATTAAGATCCTGAAGATATAGTCCACATGCGTGCCATTGACCTGCATCTCTTGCTTTATAGTAGTGAGAAGGAAGGTGATGTTACCTGAAATTACTAGCTTAACTCCTGTAAAACTGGCTGAAGGCAGCATAAGGAGCTGGAGCAAAGGCCCAGAGACACTGTTTGCCTAGCCATACTTGTGTGACCTGTAGGATGAGCAGCAAACCCAATCTTCTTGCTAGTGCTCAGTCGCCCTGGAAACTGTTTTTTCCCCTCAGCTTGTCAGTGTATGAAATAGTCAGGGCTCAGCTCTGCTTGCACTAAAAAAACATAACAGCTTGAAGCATGTTGAAACAAGCACACAGAGAGGGGAGCACAGAGACTGTCAAAATACCAGCATCATGGCACTGAAAGTGATGCCTATGTGCGCAAATGTCAGCAACAGCTGTGAGGAGACTGCAAGATCCTTTATCCAGGTTAAATAATTCAAGTTCTGGGAAGCATTTGTGCTTTTTAAACATAAGTTGAGTTTTTTAAAGGCTGCAAGATGTTTATGCAATTTCCAGCACTTGTTAGTGGAGAAATTGTCTTTGAAGGGACCTACAGCAGATGAGCTTGAAATACTGCTCCACGTGCTGTATTGTGTGCCTGATGCTGTAGAATGTACAGAAAGGATTTATTAATAGCATGGAAGATGTGTCTTGACTGAAAAATATCTTTGAAATTTACTGTCATTCTGGGAAGTAAACAGTAAGTCGTTAGGACATCAAAGTCACTAGGTTTGGGGTTTTTCACTTCAAATGCTTTTAAAAGCTAGAAAATAGTTTCTTAGGTTTCTGCAGTTGCTTAATGACAGCGCTATGTTATTTTCATAGAGATTGTACCTTTCTCCCATGGTGCTATTAATTCAGCAAGGCCTCATTGTTGGCTTGACTAGCAAATTAAATACATGGGCATTGGTTCCATTAAAGCCATGACAAGCATTTCTTCTTGCTTCCAGTATTGCTACCATGAAATCAACGGTTCACCAGCTGTCCTCACGACAATTCCATTAACGAGGCAAAACCCTAGAGCTTAGGCGTATATCCTTTGGGAATCTTTCTAGGATAGTATTTAATATAAATCTGTGAAAAACCCATCCTTGAGAAGAAATTAGAAAATTCCCATCAGTAGACACCTTCAGCAGGAGTCTGAGCAGTGCCAGTGTCTCCCTGGCTTCCCGGTCACTGCTGGCTGGTTAATTCCTGTGGTTTTGAGGACTGGAGTATTTGTGAAGAAACATGCAAGCTGTATTTGCGGGTCTGGTCTAAAGCACTGAGGGGGAGTGCCCCCTCATCTTCTTGTGTTAGGCTAAAAAGAACACAACTTTGTTATTCAGGCCATCAGCAGGTCTGGAACACTGTAATCAATTTGTAATGCTTTTTCTGTATCACTTACCAGTACAGGATGGCAACAACTTTATTTTATATGTAAATTTCTGAAGCATCTATGATAAATAACCTTTAATGCTTCCACTATAATTTTTAAAGTACTGCACAAATACACTTCACATACTATGTTGGAGGTGCTTAATTCTGCAGAGATAAACACTGAAACTAGCTAGTCTGCCACATGGTAGACCTGGCTACAAGGTACAATTCTGAGAGCTCCTCCCAGGTGGAGATTCTACCTCAAAGGCAGAGGGGAGCCATGAGGCCTCTCCTGGTCCTTGCTGCACTAAGGTAAGGGAGGAGAAGGATTTGAGATGTACAGATGGAGTCCCAAAAAGCCATGTTGTCTCTGCTGCAGGGAGCAGAGGAGGGGATAAGAGACCATTTCAGCCTGCTTCTTGCAAGTTAGCCCATAAGGCTACCTCTGACCTGTTTGCTGGGTTTGTTTTGTCAGATTAGTACACATAAGGACTTGCCATGTGAAAAGGTATGTGGTGGCATCCAGGCCTCTCAGTGGTGATGTCTGAGAGGCATTACCACTGAGAGAAGGCACAGAGAGTGCTCCAGGAGAGGGAAGAGTTTTCAGATGGGCTGTGACTGCCAAATGCTGCAGTCACCAGATGGCTTTTCCTCCCTTTTCCCAGGGAGCTGCTGGGCCAGATTTGCAAACAGGGATGCATTTGCTCCTAAGTATCACCATTTTGTAGCTCCATTGCTGCACAGCTTACAGCCTTTCACCACACAGCCTGATGCCTCAGCACTGCCTGTCTCTGCTGCACCACCCTCAGCTGTCAGATGCATCCTGCAGCAAAACAGCTCTGTAAGGATCAGCCAACCTGGGATGATTCTGCAGCTTAATATACCTTTGGGCTGCAAGATTAATGTGAATGCTGCTACAGTGGACAAAGTTCTTAGATTTTTTTTGTTAAGGGCTGTATAGTATCCATGTGGTAGTGCTCCCTGATCTGCAGATGAATCTCCTTGCATGTCTGTGCTTCTTGGTACTACCAAGGCTTTCCAGGATAAGATTAATTTACGTTCTGAAACCAAGGGAAGAGCTGAGCCTGTGTCATGCAAACCTGAGTAGATGGCTCTGCTAAAAGTGTGTGGCTCTAATTTGATGATTCAGTTGGTCATTTCCAAGTCTTCACAATGCACATAGAAGGAAGTACTTTTTTAAGTCTACCAGTTTTTTTCATTTTAATATGTTTTCAAGTATTTTTATTCCACATTCATTTTCTGATACAGAACTTGCACAGTGAGGAAACAAGCTATGGTGAAGTATTTTATATGACACCACAGGCACATTTATTAAGATTTGGAGAGCAACAAGTATGTTTCCCACATTGCTGAATAGTGTTCCTCTGCTTTGCTGGTCAGAGCTAAATCATCAGCGGTGTTTGTGCACAAGCACTGGAGAAATCTCTGGGACTTTTGCCAGAATGTATGTAAAAGGCTGAAAAACCTCACTCTCTAACAGACATTTAAAGGCAGATTTTTAGCAAGAGAGAACATTTTCTAGGATGTGTCACCTGCCCAAGATTAAGGTTTCAGTACAGCAGTGCTTCTTCCATGGAGACTTCTTACTGAGCAGGATCCCACCCACATTAACAGTGGGAGTTTTGGATGTGCTGGGTCCAGTCTACTGCAGGTCTGGGGGATCCACAAGCCTGTGGGCAATTCCTCCTAGGCCGAATGATGAGTGTACGCTGACAAAAAGCTGTGAGATCATACGTAGTGTAAGTTCAGATTTGGGGTATTTCACTTCACAGTTTTTTTAGGGCACGACATTTATTCTTGCATTTATGTGGACGTAAGGGACAGCAGTAAGAGAAATAATTCCTAGCAGAAAAAAAATTAGTTAATGGACATGGTCATCTAGACAAAACAGCAAAGGGAGAGAAATTTGACCTGTCTGCAGTGAATATCTGGACAAACGCTTTTAACACTAGAAAACTGGAAAGAGTGGGGAGTAGAAGAGAAGGTTCTCATTTGCCGATTAGTTTGGCCATCTCTGGGGGGTTAGGGTTTGCATCACACCTCTGAGAATGACTGTTTTCTTCACATGTGCATGGGATTGAAGGATATTCACCCATCTAAACCACTTGATTTTTGAGACTCTGTTTTCTATTTGGTGGCCTTAAATTCCATTTGACTGGGGGTGGAGATCAGTTTTTTTATAAGAAACACCGGGATGCATTTGACAAAGCATCTCAAATTATTCAGCAAATGTTGGCAAAAAACTGTAACTCACAATTCTTGAAATTAGCCATGTCTTCAGATGTTAGAAGTGCTTGTTAAACTAGTTATTCCTCTGTAGTTACTTGAGATCAACTTTGAAAAATAAAATAAAATAAAGTATTTTTTTAATACTTCTATAATTTGTGTGAAACAATTTTATCTTTCATTCATGCATACCACATCCTAACTATGAAACACCGTGCAGGAATTTTATAGAAAAATTAATCCCCTTTAACACTGAATTGTACTCTAAACTGAGGTTGCATAAAATTGTCAAGTTGGCTTGAATAGTTTCCAACTCTACAGAAAACATCAACAGTCCTACTGGATAAAATTTTCATAAAAACTACAGCCACTATTTCGTTTCAACTGTTAGTGCATAAAACAGAACAGAGGCACCACAAATACTCTGTCAAGGCACTTATTGCCTTTAGATTTCCACAGTGTAGCAGAGATCACTGGGAATGACCTCCATAGCCAGGAACTACACTCCAGTTCTGCACTTGGGAAAAATAGGCCCGTTCACTTCTGCAAGTCTTCTCTTCCTCACTGAAAAAGAGGAGAAAGAGGAGTCAGTCATGGCAACGGGATAATGTGAATGGCAGGCTTGCCTTATCAGCCGTTGAAAGGAGCTGAAAGATGTACTTTCTGCTAGGAAAGAAACAGGATAGCATCCCCTTCTGAATTCCTGCCTTAAGCAGCAGGCACAGCCTTTCACAGTAAAATCAAGGAAGATGAGGTTTTTCTCCCTCTGCATTTTTAAGGCTAGCAGCTACTTTCAGCCTTACCTCCCTTATTTTGTAGTTAATTATATTTCACAGTTTGTCTTTGTAATTGGACTTCAGCCAGTTCATCATCTGACTGATGGAAAGACAGCAGGAAACAGATGTCATAGTTTTTCCTTTGCTGGTTTTTCAAATTAAAAATCTGCCTTTTCAATTAAAAAAAAAATCTCTTCTTATCCTAAGCCATTGGGCTGCAGTCCTCTGATCATGGTTAAAATAGCCAAAACAGTCTCATATCTAGTCTTAAAAGTTGATTAAAATTCTTGACACCTACACTTGTGACTTTCCAGGAAAGGTGTGGGAAAAAAACCAACCCAGAACATAAAGAGGATGCAGAAGTTAGCTGATAAGATGAACATAAAGCCTTCAAGTTGGTTCACAGAGAGCATCTTAGGGAACAGGAGGTATGGGACCAAAACCATTTTCTGGTAGCATCACTTGATAGGCAAGAACAACTAGAGTGGAGCACAAGCAGAGAGCTATTGCTGACAGGGAGGAAAATAAAGGCTTTTTTTACTTATACATTGTCCAGGTGTACAGCTGAGATGCTACTGCCAGAGACCATCAGACCGATGAATATGAGCTGCAAACAAGAACTAAATCAGACAAAAAATGCAGATCTTAGTGGCCAAGCAGGCGAAATACACGAGTCTTACATGGAAGGCAAGTTGTGAATTTGTCCTCTTAACAGCAGGAACAATCAAAATACTAGATTGTAAATCTTCGAGCTGATTACTTTGCATACCAGCTGTTGCAGAGTCATTAAAAATCAAGCTCTCTTCCAAAGGACAGAAAATAGCAAACCTGTCCCAGTGCAGTGCTTGAGTGACCAGGTACTGAGTATTTTGTGTGATCCTTCAAGAACTGGCACATAGCTTGGCTGTGCTTCCTAGGAGCAGAGTACTGGCTGAAGCAAGATTGATTTTTCCCATTTGTTTTCAAAACAAACAAATTTATCATCTGCCTGATATGACAGCTGCTGTGTACAGTGTGGTGGGTGTGTTAGCTGCATTCAGCACTGCTCTGCTGGCCCAGTTTCCAGTGCTCTACAGCAGCTCGTAGCCAAGCAATGGAGAGGCTCTGCCACGTGCTTTGGCTGAAATGGCACTTTGCAGACTTGCCCACATTTTGCTTCACAAGCACGTCTAATCACTTCATTGAGGATATACAGATAACTCAAAGCAATGTGGCTTCCCACATATCCCTAGAAGCAGTTCCAGTTTGTCTTGCTGAGGGGAATGGGCCAAATCTTAACTGCTGTCAAAGTTCAAGTCTACTATTTTTCATCTCCTTGTTAAAGTGGGAATGAAGCTAGAGGAAGACAAGCAGTTGGCAGGAATCACAAATGCTAGAAGCTCGTAGCCCATGTGCCACATGCTGTATCACAAGCTCTACCGAACCACATCAGCAGCTCTTGCTCTTTCCCAACAATACCCACTGTTACTGCAAAAAACACTGCCTGGCTGACAGCAGCTGCAGTAAGAAACCAGCTGGTGAAGGCTGCCTTCCTCCTAGAGGGGCAAAGCATCATCAGACCCTTCAAGAGGCACATTCTAATTCACACTCATCTTTAACATGAGCAGTTCTGCCTTAATCCCACCAGGAATTGCTCACAGGACCCTCCCATACTCCCCAGCTTTCGGCCAGCCTGACTCACCCAGGTCGTTGTTACTCATCATGGCATTGGAGGCGCGAAGCCGGGGACCTTGCTGAGTGAAATGGTACCCGAACTTCAGTAGGGAGGTGTTCTTTTCCAATATATTTGCGATTTCCATTTCTACTTTGTTGCCCAAGGGCTGACTCTTTTGAAAACAGAAAACAGAAAAGCAAGCTGTTCAGGCTAGAGTGTGATTCAGAGCAAGCACTTAGAGGGAAGGGGTGGAGATTGTAGATCTTTCTCTGGACCTGTGTCCATTTCTGACTTGACCTGGTAAAACAAACTGCTGGCCTGTTCCTGTACACATGCTACAACTGAGAGGCTCCAACTCCTCCAGCAGACATTCCCACAAGTCCTTTTGCCCAACGACTTTATTTCTGGGACAGATTAGCAGCTGCTGGACATCTGTAGAAACCAGGATCTTGGTCTCTCAGTCAGCTGTCTCTGCGATGCCCATAGCTCAGCTGCTTCAAGCTCTGGGTCTCTCAGGGAGCTGTGCTTGCCCCAGCCTCTGTATCTCTCTGGCACACTCTGCTCCCCACATGCTCACCTGGCCAGAGCTGTCACCCGCACTCACTTTACCTGGTTGTCAATGCGCAGCTCCACAAGCGACGTGTTGCCCTCGAGCGCTTCGACGATAGCCAGGATCCCAGATCCAGAAATGAAGTTTGACTCCACATTCAGGCTCTTCAGTGTGCTATTGACCTTCAACATTTCTGCCAGAGCCTGTGGACAGAGGTGGGCAGGAGGAGCTGGCAGTCAGACAGGCAGGGGCAGAGCACCAGGGGGCAGCAGGGCTTCAGCCCCCCTCTCCTCCAGAGTACTCCTGGAGCGTGCTGCACGGTTTCACTGCCACCAGATGGAAGTGCTCTCTGTGGAGTGAAGGGGTTCCCTGCTGCTGCAGGGGGATTCTTGAACATGAGCCTGCCGGAGGCCACAGCAAAAACCTCACATGGACAAGCACTTGGGGCTACCTCAAAAGGTGATAGTGCACACCTGCAGCTGCCCTACAGCTTCATCTGTCCCTCCTCTAAAGCCAGCATGGTATGACAAGGATGCTGACCAGCACTGGGCCCTGCCTGCACTGCACAGGGTTGAGATACTTCCCATTAAAACATGAAGAGAGAGGAGCATTTCTCTTGAACAACAAGGGATCTCCACACCCAAGGTGTCCTCCCAAGCGGCATCACAGCCATATTAATAATTTTTGCCTCCTTAGTGGGTAAGACCAGAAGTGGCTGGAATGCTCACAACACCCCAGACCTGATCAGATCATGTCACTGGCAGGGCTAACCTGCAGCCACAGCACTTAGCCCCACAGCTCCCCCAGCCCAGCACAGCACCCCTCAAGCTCTGACATAGCACCTGTCCTGCCTGCACAGGCAGTCTTCCCAGTCCAGAGTGCCTGAAGTAATTTAAGGGCAGTATTGCCCTCCAGAAAGTTTTTTTTCTATCAGGAAACGTGTGTGCATGTGTGTGTGGAGGTAGGCAGGGTGACTAACAGCAAAAACTGACTGTAATGGTGCTGGAGAAGAATGCAAAGATGCAGCCTGGAAGGCAGCATGGAGGCCAGGCAAAATGACTGGCTCCTCCCTGTGTCCCCACTGATATTTAAGATCACTCACAGCAGCCAGAAAGACCCATTATCACCTACAGAGGCCACACATTGGGAGATGCAGAGTCCTGCTTCTGCACACATCTGCACAAAGAACATATGAGAGACAGCTGGAACAGACATGTGTGAGGGGAGCAGCAGACGTGCACACCTTTGTACCAACAGAAACAAATCTCCAGAGACAGAGACAAACTGCTTTTAGAAGATGCCACTAGGACATCTGTTGTTGCCCCATGCTCCTTTTTCAGGAGATCCTAGAGGACAAATACGGGACTGCATGGATGAAAGGACTGCACCCTGAAACCTCCACAGATGAAAAATGAAGTGAAGGAACCAAAGCCTGTCTGTGGCTGGCTTCCACTAGTGCTCCTGAAACTGTGCAAAGCACCAGCAAACAGCCAGAGGAGCAGAATGTACCAAACACAACACAAGGTCCAGAAGCAGTCAGTCAATAAGGCTGGAAATACCTTGCCTGGGAACAGCTCCTGTCAAAACACTGGGACAATGAGCTCACAGTACTTACAAAAGCAACGGGATCGTTGCTCCGGGTCCCAACTATGCTGAACTTCTTCACATACTCATTGTTTTTCAGTGCTTCTGCAAAAGCTTTTAGAGTTGGTATGGGAATATTCTGTGACAAGAAATGCAGAAGTCATGTGTTAGGCCATCATCTGTATGCAATAAATATGCAATACATGCAAAAGATACTTTTAACTTCTCATCAAGGTCAAATCACCAAATGCACTGAAGTAATTTGGGAAGGAGTTGAAAAATGTTTTCACAAGTTCTCTTGCTATAACCATCATGTTCTAAGGAGCATGGCAATGTCTTCATCCTATTTTGTGCTCTGCTGAAAGCTCACTGCCTTGATTTGAAGCCACATCTCTGCTCTTTAGTTGCCCAGAAACTCAGCTACCTAGGAACATGGGCATTGTGGGGATGCTTGTAACCTGGATCTGGGAGCCTACAAAGCACTGTTCCTGTGCTCTCTGATACAAATGGCAGCACTGAGAAGCATTCATGTCCCGTTCAGAAAACTTTCACCAATGGGAACTGATCCAGAAAGGCCTGAAATTATCTCCTCGTAACACAAATCACAGACACCCCTGACTGCTTTATACAACCTCTTACAGGCTAACAATTGTCATGCCGTGTCTCAGCCCAGAAAACAATCCATGCTGCTTTTTCTGAGTTCCTTCAAAAATCAGTATTTTTCACTTATAAAGAACTTTAGATGCCCTTTTCAGCTGTTCAAATTTTCACCTAAAATTGTAAGTGGCATCCTCACCTTGGACTTCTTGCCACACCATTTGGATCCCACCATGTGTAGTCATCTATACTCAAAGTCATCTGCAGAGCCATGACACAGCACCCAGCAGCATTGAATCTCCACTGTCACTCCCCAGTTCTCCAAACCCCATCCCAAAGTCATGAGTTCAACACACAAAAATAGTGCCTGCCTGCCTGCCCAGTCCTCAGCCTTGTGTTCTCAAGGGGTGGGGGTCACTAGCCTGAATCAAATACATTAAATTAAAAATATTTCTGTTGTAGAAAGGTGTGGGTAGCACAGCAAAAATGTCTTTGGTGTGCACATGCAGTTAACCTTGTTCTCACTGTTTAGCTATGTCATCATTTAACAGACCCCATAAATAGAAACTGTATGTTTTAGTCTATGTATGCGTCCCAAAGGCACATACATAGACTAAAAAAATATACTATGTCCTGACTTGCTTTCTACAAGAAGTAAAGGAGTCCACAGAAGGGATGGTTGGGTGGTAGAAAGAGTCATCTGCAAGAAGGGTGACTTCTTCATATTTTTATGGCAAATATCTGGATTATAAAACCTTTTTCCTCCCACATCTTATAACATACATCAACATTCCCTCCACCAAATATACCTGTCTAAGTCATTAAAGCAACCTAAAATGGCTTTAACCAGAGAGCCAGTTTTGAGTTTCCCCAGACCATGTTCAACACAGCTCAACGCAGCTCCATTTTTCCAGGCACTTAGAGGAATCCTCCCTCTACCAATCCCAGGCCTTTGTCCCACAGCAGGTAACAATCCATTCTGCTGCCCACAGTGGAGATGGGAAGTACTGGTGTTTCTTGTCTGGCTATCTTCAGTGTGATGGTACTGCTCTGAGCAGCAAAACAGACTCAGTGTCTGCCTTCTGTGCATCAGCATCTTGTTACTAAGAGAGGAGGGTAGAAAGGGGCAAATACCATAATGTTGTTCAGGTTGACTTCCTCAAGGTCAGGATCATTGCTTTGTATTCGTTTCAGAGTTTCCTCCACATCTGTTGAGTTTGGCTCCTCATCGGGAACTGGTTTGTACTGTGTGGGCTTAATCACACCTGCAAGCGAAAAGCAAGATGTCAAAATGAAAGCAGCCTGAGTAGCACGATGTTTTCTTTGAGTGTTTTCCTCCTCTTCCAGAAGTGGAGAGATGGAAGCATGACCTGACAAGCAGCCATGAGATGAGAAGCCACTCCACTGGGGCCACATAGCACAGGACAGCCAGTGCCTGCTGCTGTGTGCTGCTGAGGACCAAATCTGAGTGACAGGAGGCACACTGCCTGCGTGGGGCTGTCCCTTGGAAAGTGCTGGCTCCCAGATGGCACCAGGGAAGTGGCTGACACCACACTGGCTGGCACGGGGCAAGGATGCACCAGAGATGGCCCCAGCAATCGCAGGCTGCTCTGACATGCACAGCTCTAGCCTTCAGCCTAAAAATAATCATCGCTTTGCCCCCGCTAGCAGCTTCAAAGCCGAGTGCTGCAGCTTGCTGACATAAATCACTCACTGTTGAGGCCTTCTTTGTTCACGATGGTGCTGCTCCCCAGGGCCTCATAGTACTGCTGGTTACTCATCAAGGTGTGCATGCCAAGGATGGCTACAGAAACAGAAGAACATGACTTACTGTGGGCTCCAGGAAAAGACACAGCACACTACCTTTCTCTGTGCAAGCACAGAAAAACATAAAAAGAGAAGACAAAGCCCCTCAGCTGATATAAATATACAACAGTGCTCCAATGAGCTCTCTTGTTTATTCCAGTGTAGCCTGAGCCATAGGAGAAGAGGAACATCATCTTGTGGACAATGAACATTCAAAGCTTCCCAGTAACCTACCCGATTCAGCATCACATGAAAATAATGAGGAGAAGACAGTAAAAAACTCCAAAAAATGTCACTGTTAGGTTTTAGCACAAGTGGCCCAGTCCAGCAGGAGCCTGAACATCCTCATCACACTTCCTCACTGGGCACATGCCACACAACTCCACAGCTTGGAGAAGGAGCTGTGCCCCACATGGAGCCAAACCAACCCCAAGGCAGCAGGGAGGTGACTGTCACCTGCAGCACAGCAATGCCCATTGTGTTTTCACTCACCAGGCTGGAGTGCTGCACTTGGTACTTTGGAAGGTGACATTGTGAGAAGCTGAAGCTCTGCTGTCCTGGTCAAAATGTAGAGAGTGGTGCTATGAACACCACTCAAATGCTGTAAGAGCCCAAAAGCCAAACTCAGCCAATTTGTGTCTCAGACTCAAGACTGCAAAGCCAAATTGAACCATGAAAATTCAACCATGTCTGGGGGCTCTGGTGAACTTCCTGGCATCTGCAAATGACCAATAAGAAATCAGTGGCTTAGGAACTTCTGGGTAAAGAGTTTGTTTCTAAAAGCAACCCTGCTATGCACAGAAAGATCAATTTTGAAAATAAACTGATTTTTGAATCAACTAATTTTTTTTTCAGTAGCTATATGACTTTTTAAAGAAAAATGCAGATGCATGAATATTTGTTGAAACAGACACATCTGAACAAGTCTTAATCTCTGGATAGACACAGTTGTGAAAACAATAAATTTCTCCCCAAAATCCAAGCACTGAACCACAAAGGCACTTTTTAGACTTGGTTAACACCAGTCTGTCACCATGTTCTGTTGCTTAGGCCAAGAAGGGCTGGAATTTGTAGGAGAAAGGTATCCTTGAAGCCTAGCACAAGAACAGGTTATAGTGGCAGCTCATTCTGATTCAGTGTCTGGGTTGCACAGGCTAGACAGCCAGAAGCAAAGTGTCTCAGTGAAATTCCCCATGGCCCCCAGAACATTCCCAACTGGATCTCACAGAGCCAAGCAGTCTCCATCTGAAAGTCTGAGTGAGGTTGGGCACTTCAAGTGTGATGGTTTGTATTTTAGGTCACCCTTTTCTCTGTCAATTTCTTGTAGATGGAATTTTCAGGGGTGCAACACAGGTTGGAAAAAGAATTTGCAGGTTCAGCATTTTGGTAACTCAGATTGTCCCCAGATTGCAACTTATTTGTACAATGAAATCTCTCCAGTGGCCAGGAGTGTGAGTATCTGGACTGCAGAGAGAGGTAAGCATCTGCTGTCATGACCACGCATTTTGGGGGCTCCTGTTTGTGCTGGTGGACAAGAGGGACCCACTCTTTCTAAGTCTGGTGCTTATGATGCATTCTCCAAAGGAACTCAGGCAGAATGAAGGCACTCCATTTCTGTCTCCCTCACCTGACCAAAGGCATGGGAGCCCTTCCAGGGCTACTGGGAGCCACCCTCCTGGCCTTGCCAAGGAAGGGATCCAGCACACCACAGCTCACAATGATCCCTGCTAAGCAGGCAGAAGCAAAGCTGTCACTGTCAATACTGAGATTCCAGCACAATTAGTATCACATCAGTACTCCTGCTCCCACTTAAGTGTATTCTCCCAGCAACTGTAGAACAAGCTGCCCTGAAGAGCTTTTCCATGGGACAATAATTGCTGCACAGATGTGTAGCTTAAAAAGGCAGATTTTATAGGATAGAGCTTTACAAGACTCAAGGAGCTAAGTCCACACGATGGCCTTCAGCAACATACCAGTATTGTCATCTGACTGTGTGACCACACAAATCAACAACAAATCCACCACTTAAAATGTGTTGAAAAACTCCTTAACAACCACCAGGCCTGAGTGTTACTGAAAGACTTCTGTAACCTGGCAGATCCTTTAACAGGTTGCACAAGAAATCCACTTGGTCTGCTTGACTGTTTCCTAAGATTTGGTTTGAAGCAAGTTTTGCTCTTGAATGTGCAGGCTGGAATTAGCAACAGACAGTGGCAGAGACAAAGGAAGAGATCAAACCACACACTGTTCCATACATAAACGCTTCTTCTCCCTCCTCAGCTTTGGTCTACGCTCTTGACTGAATCACATAGGCTTAGAGTAATTATTTTTACAAATAAATAAATTCTGACAGAACTGACAGCATTTAGGGAAGCAGCAAGAAGTGCAATAGCTCATTTCTTACAAAAGAACAAAATAACCCCTAGGAGCTGGACAACGTTCACCCCTGATTACTGTGAAATTATTTTACCAGCAATGTCACAGAGTTCTGCATCAGAGGCATTAGCAAGGGCTTCCTCCAGTTCTGGCTCCAGAGTCACACTTTCCAAAACAGGATCCATCGGCTTCTGCTTGGGAATCCAAGCCTTTCCTGTAAATGCAAAATGAGGTCACTCTCAGTATAAGCCACAGCACCCAGTTCACAGCTACCCTTGCAGCTGCATTTCCATGCTGTGAGATTTGAAAAGTACAAAGGACAGAGGGGGGACAAGAGAACAACCAGAAGAGAAACTGAATCCCTTTCCATCAGCTTGGTCTGAGTCCTGCTGCCATGCACAGGGGAGGCACCTGCCTGACATGGGCAGCTGCAGAGCTCAGCCCTTCCAGCAGCACACTGGAACAGGATCATGGCTGCTCATGGCCCAGCACTTGGAAAGGCATGCACAGCCTGACCCTGCAGGTCCTCGCTTCTTCAAAGGCTGCACAAAAGGGGTGAAGGTTTGCCAGCACTCAAGAGAGGTCCATACCCAGCATCGTGCAGGATGGGTCCTGCCACCGAGACACCTCTTGCTGTTGTGCACATTGGCAAGGCAGATGGCACACGACTCAAGAGGGTGGAAAGGAGGTGGTGGAAAGCTCTGGGAGCAAGTAGAGACAGCCCTTCAATAAACACATGGGATTCAAGGAGGAGCAGGCTTAGGACAGCTGGTCTCACTCAACCCCATTGCAAAGACATACCAGATGGAGATTCCTGTGCTTTATCTCTCTGGACAGCAAAAGGCCACAAAGCAGACCTATTCCCTGCAATTCAAAGGTGCAAATCCACAGGTCCAGCTGGTAATGCCAACTTGTCATCTTAGCTGCTTGCTCATGGCCTTTTCCTAAGGGGAGTGCCCCCATGGATGAGAGGCTGGAGCTTTGGATGCAGTGGGCTCCCTGCCAGTCCCCCATCCCAATGCTGGTGGCATCCTCTGGGCAAGCCACCAGGCCTTCTCTGCCGGGGCTGGCTGCATCCCAGGAGCAGGGGGCAGCAGACGGGGATGATGGCCCTGCACAGCTGCTCCCAGCTCCTTACTGCTCGTGCTGCAATGGGCAGCAGATCCTTCTCAGAGGCAGAATGGGTCAGGTCTGGGATTTCACAACACAGCATCCACCTGTGACAACCCCCCCCCCCCCCCAAAAAAAAAAAGAGAGAGGCTTGTGATGTTTTATGACTCCACAGCAGGGAGCAGTCTGCTGGGTAAATCCAGCATTGCTGGGACAGGGGTAGGAGGGCTCTGGGAATATTTTGGAGCAGTCCCCTCCCCTAAAATAGTCCTGGATCACTGCACAGATAGCGACTGCAAAAGGCCTGGTCTAGCATGCCAGCCAGGACTATTTTTGTCACCTCCCTGAAACCAGAGTCAGTGGCACCAAAAGGGAGAAACAATCCTGCTGCTCAGGGATATGCAGACAGGGGCTAAATTTAGCCTCAAGGAAGAAGCAATTGACCTCAGGGTCCCCAGGGACAAAATGGAGGCTGCCGTGAACAGCCTTGTGCTCCTATGCTCCACCTGCACGCTGCCACTCCAACAGAGAGAGCAGGAATCTGCCTCCTGAGACACAGCTGCTCTTGCAAAAATAGGCAGAGCATCATGTGCCTGCACAGCCAGGCACCTTCTGGGTACTCAGCAGGAAAATGCCTGCCCTGGCTTGGTGTGGAGATCTGAAAGCCCCGTCCCACCAGCTGCATGGCTGGCAAACTGAATGTACCTTCTGGTGTGCACAGCACCAGCAGAGAACAAGAGAAACAGGGCAAACTTAATTCTGCTGTCATGCAGTAACTACTTCTGACACCTCAGTGACACCAGAATTTCTGGGGTTTAGTTCTAGTTTAATTTTAATTACCTAATTTGAGTAAATTTCTAAGTTCTACAAAGTTTTGTATCTCAGTGGTGCTTTGTTACAAGATGGAACTTTAAATTAAACAGTGCATGCAGGATAAAGACAATGCATGACATTTTATGCCACAGGATGTCTGCACAGCCCCACTCCCACCCTGCCCAGCTGCACAGCCAGGGACAGAACCTCCCATGGCCAACTAGTAAATCACCCTCCAAATTGCAAACGTGGTGATTTATTTACAGCTTCATCACAGTTGTAAATATGTAATTTACCATCTCTGGCTCACAGTCAATATAAATAGTGTCTTCTCTCAACAGCATGTTACAAATGAAAATATGTTTCATGCTTTTGAGATCACAACAGACTGAAATATGATGCTGCAGACTCAAAATGCTTGAAATACCTCTGTCTCCTGCAGAACACTGCTTCTACCTTCTGGGCTAGCCAGGTGGATAAGCAACACTGGACTGGGGCACATCTGAAAGGTATCAAACCAGTCTTCCTGATAGTACTCAATTTACTCATTTACTTCTCTCAAGGATTACTTTCTAAAAAAAATAACACCTCAGGTTTGATTAAATGAACAGATTTTACACAAGCTCTTTTTAAGAGAGCCATGTAGGCCAGTAAGGAGGCAACTTTCAGAAAGCCCTTCAGTTAGGAAACAGGTTCATATGCCCATATTTTCAAGCACTTTTTTTTACACTGGCCAACCATTAGCATGAGTATCACAGAACCAGATTCTCTGCTGCATGGGGGATCACAGGACAGAGGGAGACACAACAGCTGAGGGAAGTTACTGAGAAGCTCCTGGAATGCAGAGGCAAGGACTGAGCAGATCATGTCCCATGTCAGATGATATTTGGAGTTCTAACGGGAACAGGAAAGTCACTTGGATAATGGGTCATATACAAGGAGAACAGCAAAAGATGCCAGAAGGAGAGGAAAAGAAAAGAGGCAGAGGAAAACCCTGCTCACAGGCCTCAGGGCATGCAGAGCAGGAGTGCAGCAGCTGCTACACAGTATGGTGCAGGAAGACACAAACCAGCAACCTGCAGGAGACTGGGAAATAAGGCTGGAGTTGTCAAGAGATTATGAGAACTAGATGGGAACTGCTGGGCCTCATCACAGCTGCAGAGAGCTGTGGAGTTTCTCTACGGTGAGGAGCTTGGAGAGTCACAATGGAGAGTGGAAGGCAACAGTGAAACATGGAGCTTACCATGAGGAGCTCACAGGAGAACAGGGCAAAGAGGAACAGGAGAGGACAGAAGATGATTTCTTTCCCAGAACCTGATACAGATGCAGTGGCATGGGGATGGGAGAAGGCTGCACCGTGGTACAACTTCTGTCCAGCGTTTAACAACATATCAGGTGGTGCCCAAAGCAGCCAGCACAGGAACCTCTTGGGCCCACCCAGCTTATCAGCCAGCCTGGGCTGGGGCTAGGCAGCAGAGAGAGCAGATTCACCACCCCAGCAGTGTCAAAAAGAAGTTTTGTCAACACAGGTCAGACATAACCCTTCTGCTATGCACCCACTATGCCTGCATTGTGACACACCCAGCATGGTGCAAAGGGTGACCATACCTCTCTTTTCGCCCGTGAAAGGAACCAGGTCTTCTCTGTCTTTAATGTCCTTTGCCTGTTTTTCTAGGTGGGCCATGAGTTCCTCCCTTTTGAAAGGGCCAGTTGGTGGCTTTTGCGTCTGGTCCCGCTGCCTGAGCCCTGCTGGCAGCAGTGCATTCTAGACATGGAGGGGAGAAACACGGGTTATCCCTGCAGGCCACAATCCCCATCCATCAAACACTCTCCCCTCCACACTCCCCTCTTTGCACCAATCTTCTTCCACAGTGCTGGACAATTTGATTCTCCTTGTGTCAAAGGTTATCTTCATCCAGCCCCACTGATTCCCACATCATCCAAGATATGTGATGCTCCTTCCCCCCTTCAGTTTCAAATGCTGCCCAGTAGGTGTTTTTCTGCAACATCAGCTCCAGCCCTTTCTTTCTGGAAGCTGTCAGCCACCTTCTCCCCACTATATGAGTCTGTCCAAGTGCCCATAATGCTCCATGTGTCCCAACAAGACCAGTTCAGTTAAATCTCATGATCTTTCACAGAGCAGATCAGAGAGCTCTGGTGGTCTCTTCTGCCTTTCAGGATCAATCACACAACTGCAGAGAGGAGATCACTTGGTTGCAGAGCAAAACCCCTGTGAACCCCAGCTTTTTTTCAAGCTGCCCCCTTACTATTCAGTCACGTAAGCCTCCACGGGAAGTTGGTTCGTGCTTGACACATATGGCACGTAAACACCTGCTTATATTTAAATATAGAACAGCCTTAATGCAGTAAGTAAGACTATTCCCAGATTTGACACTAAGCATGTTCTTTAAAGCTTTACTGGATAGAAGTCGACATTTACTTTTTAAGACATCCAAGGTGATGCTGAACAACACACTTTGATTTTTCCATGCCTGCCTGATAAAAGTAGTTCATTATAATTTATGTCTGTATCAGTGAAAAGCCTGGGAAGGAAAATTACTAATAGGAAGCAGATAGAACCAGGAAACCCTGGAGGGCAAGAGAAGTGTGTGAATTGCACAAGCAGGGAGGCACAGGAGACAGCTTGCTTCCACGGACTTCATGCTGTGCAAAGCAACAATGCACTCTTCAAGCAGACTACACCTGCACTGTCCATAATTATTTTACCTTTCTTCATCTTCCCCAGAATGCTGCCTGACTCTGTGTCTTCTGAGGTAGCTGTAACTAGCCCATCAGCCCGTACACTTAATCCTGGGAGCCAGTTTTCCAGCTCTCAAATATTTTCCTGCATTACAAGTTAAAATACTGATGATGCAACCTACAGCACCCATTGTTTACCACAGAAACACTAACTGCATGTTGCAGGAACAATTTCTCACTTGGCAGTGCCCAAGCTCCTCGAGTATCACTGCCGTAAACCAGAGGCCAGCCAGTTGGCTCTGCACATTCCCTGCATCAGGACAATGCTGGTTCCAAAAACCTTTCACCAGCTTGGCTCCAGCACCCCCCATGTTTGCGTATGTGCAGCTCCTGCTGATGCTAGGAGGTTGCTAAAAATAAACTGTCCCACTTTGCAAAACTCCGGGATTTGGAATTCTGCCTAAATGGAGGAAAATACAGGCCATTTGAAGTTTGTTACAAAAAACTCAATCCCAAGACACCAAAAAAAATCCCTGAAAAACCTCAAACCCAGCAACCCACAAAGCATTCCCTCCAAGGTGGCCTGCTCAGAAACAGAGATCCATTTTCCACAGGATTACTGCACTGCACCAGCATTGGCTCATATTGCTGCTGCAAGTCACAGATGCTCATCACATTGGGAAAAGGGCAGGAAAACAGAAACAAAGATACACAGGTAGACTGTGCTTCCAGTGGCAAAAATTTCTTCTGTGTATCTGCAGCCAGTCTCTTCCACTCTTGCTCCAGGTACAGGCTCTGCAAAGGATCCCACTGAAATACAGATTACTAATGCAGCCCACTCCCCCACAATTACTAAGACTCACGACCTAATGTCTCAATTAAAAATTACTTACATCAGGATCCAGCTCTTCCAGTTCATTCTCTAACTTCCTGAGCTCCTCCTCTGTCAGAGATCCAAGGATCTGATCTTCATCTAGGTCTCGGTATTTTTCTAGCTCCTTTCTGTAAGACATCTTAGCGGAGTCTCGTGGATCTCACTTTTGTGCTGTAACAGAACCTGATGTGAAAACAAGAAGCGTTAAGACTGAACACACGAAGCACGATGCTGCAGCCTGCCTGGCTGGGGAACACTGAACACTCCAGAGCTGGAGATTTGTGCTTAAAACATAGCTGGTTTCAAAAGATTGCTCAGGCACCCCTTTCATATCCCACACACAGATAATCACCCACAGACGTGAGAGCAGCGCAGCTCCGGGAGCACATTGCCCCACCACGGATGTACGGGACAGGACTGAGGAAGTTCTTGGTACAGGACCCTGGCTAGGGATGTCTTTCTGCAAGCAGTGCTAGATGTTAATGAAGCATCCTAGGCACTTATTTCTTCGAAGGACAATAAACCTTAAGTCATGAAGCCTGCAGCTCTCATGGCCTTACAAGCCCGCAGTAACACCGCCCTGCACATGGCACTCCAGATAACATTGTTACCAGATGGGAAAACAGATTTGTAGCACCACTGAGTATCTCTGAGCCCTGAAAACCTCCACCAGGCTACAGCGTGTGGCACTTCTTCCCCTATTTTAAAGCCACAAGGAGATCAGGAAGTATTATCCACTCAGGTTCAGGAGGCTGCCAGTTAAATGTGCTATTTAGTGACCCACCTTTCCTTGGACAACACATGTTTGCACTGCTGCCAGCTAAGCAGCTGACCTGTGCGCTACTGCACGTTCTACAGCAATCCTTCAAGAAGAGAAGTGAAATGGTCTATCTGGATAATCCCTGCTGACCTCAAGGTTTGGCCCATGTCTCCTAATATAATGTGCCATACACAATCATATGCATGTAACTGGACCTCTGCAAGCAAGAAGGCTGCAGAGAAAAAGGTCTATGTGTTTAAAATATGCAGGTGGGTTAAAAGTACACTCACACACAAAAGCATATCCAGCTCTGCTCTTTTGCTGACAATCTCCTTCTGCTCCACGGCACTGCCTGTACATTTATATTTTTTTGGCTCTGTTTTTGCAGAGAATATCGAGTCCTAGATAATTTAAAGTGACTTTTCTTAAAGTGTTTCTATTCTTTTGAGCGACATGTACATTAAAAATAACAGCAAGGCTTGTGTATTTTCTAGGGAGCCAAACATCTTGAGTTTCTATAAATGGTCTCTTCTCCTGTGGAACATCAGAGCCCTACCCTGAATCACATCTTTCCAGCTTTGCTTGTCCCCTCAGGACAGATTATGCTCTTATGATCACTCTTCATCAGTGGAGAAGTTTCTTTGTACAAGTTACAACACAGCTGCTGTTCCAGATAGGAAAATTATCTTTAGCTTGGTCACAAAAGGGCACAGTAATGCACACATGCTTGCTCAACAGCAAGCCCTTAAATTTAGAAGCTGTCATCTTGTCAGACGTTTGGTTCCCCACTAGTGTGATGGCAATTCCTGCATCACTCACATTCCTGCCACTCGCCACTTAGAAGGTGAAGTGCGAGGAGATGGTGCCTTCTTGATGGGAGAAACAGCTCCTGAAGCTCAGTGAAAATCAGCTTTTCACTGGGCTGCTTTGCTCCAAGGAGCAGCCATCAACCTGTGGGCACGGCAGCCAAGGGCGGGCAAGAGGGTGGAGAGGAAGCAGGGGCGGTGTGGCTCAGCGGGTCTGGCTGAGTGAGGTGGTGGAAGGAACCCCTCACTCCTGTGCTTCACCAGCGCCCCGCAGCCCGCAGTGCAGGGCTCCTGAGCTGCCAGTCTGGCAGCCACCAGCCAGCCTTTGAGCCATGTCCAGCAGCTCAGCCCCTGCAAGCCTGCCCTTCCTGCCAGCACAGAGAAGGGCAGAGACTTTCCTGCAGTTACCCATGAACACTGAGGTGGGAGTTCCTAGAAAAGCAGCCTGGACTTGGATCTGGATATGTGCTGTGCTACTGCAGCCTCACATTGCAGTGCATGAGCCACCACTAGCCTGGATTTCATGTGCCATATGTACATGAAATGTGCATATGGCACATGTAGTTTTGACAATTATGCTGTGGAAGGAGCAGGAGCTATATAGGAGCAAGCAGAAAGGCAGAGAATAACCCACCCCAGGCTGCTAAATTCCCTATAATGGCTTAAAATATCCCCACCTGCCACACACAGAGCAATATCTGTCTTGGCTACTTGAGGACAACTATTCCCAGAGGCAGCCACAGACCCTCCCCAGGAATGCAGGCAAGACTGCAAGCAGGGGCCTGTCTGGGACCAGAGTGCAGCCCCGCAGGGTGACCTTGTTGCCTCCCTGCAGAAGGACAGAGATGTCAGCACTGAGAGGCAGGACAGACACGGGATGTCAGTGCACACAGGCAACGCTTCTGGAAAACGCCTCAGGTTTCAAAGCATCTTGCAGAGATATGAAGCCGAGGCTGCATATAGCAAAGGCCCTGAGGGTTGAAGACAGGTGCAGAGCCTGCTGAAACACAGCTGAAATCCCCGTGGAGAGAATTTAATTTGCTACGTACCCCAAAGAGAAGCGTTGGAGGGGCACAGTGCCCTCCCAGACCTGCTGGGGCAGCAGGGCGGTGCTGGCGCCCCGCGCATTTCCCACAGAGAGCACACTGAGAGGACTGCTCGCAGGAGCACCAGCCTTGCCTGTGGCAGCAGGACATTCTGTACTGCTCCCATGCCTGCAGAACCAGCTGTTCAGCACCGTGTCCTCCAGCACAGCCTCCAGGACCAGCATGTTTGCTGGTGCTCCCTTATCTCCACGTCCCAGGCCTCTCCTGCCCTATCTTGCTAATGAGTGCTGGGAGAAAAAGCAAACCGGCCCATCTGCTGTAAATGGAAGAGGGCTTTCAACTGCCAGAGATAAGAAAGCAGGTAAATTCTGCCTAAGCGTAATTGTTTTTGTTTGTACAGAGTACTGAAACACCCATCAGCACAAAACAGTTCTCCCTGACTTGTGCCAGAGTCAAAGCATGGTTTAACACAGGTCCCACCTTCACCTGAGTTCAAACTAAACAACAAGATCCTTCAGTACAACTTGAGTTCTCACTCTTTCCCATTAACCCTATCACTCTTCATTCAATCAACTAAGGAAGCGTCACAAAAGAATATAAGTGCAAGATACAGATACTGCACAGAACTGACACTGTTGCAACTTTAAGTCCTCAAAAAATTGAAACTCATATAGATTACAAAGATAGCATGATATTAGGTCTCTTTGTTCAAAGTACTTGTCAGTCACACAGGAAGACAGCCCAAGCACTTGCACTTAGTAAGTCTGCACACAGGCTGGAATGCACAATGATCATCAAAACTGTTAAAGGAGAAAAATTTAATTGGCTGGGAGATAATAAAAGGTCATCTACAGGAAAGGCTGTTCTCACTATGAATATGGGAAATCAAAACCAAGCCAAACCAAACAACATTGCTGATCATGAGGGGGATAGAACAGTTTCTTTCTGAAGGGTTCAAAAGTGCTGAGCAAACAAAGGGATGCTGAAAGTAAGTGAAAATGAAAAGCATCCTGTATGACACTAGAAATAATCCTTTCACAGTGCTTTGCACTGGTACAGCCCCCTGCAGCACCATGACCTTTTTGGGGTGCCGAAACCTGAGAGCAGCACTGACGTCTGCACAGGGAAGCAGTGGAAATCCATCTGGGAAAGAGGCCCACATGGTCCCATCCCACTGTTTCACCACCAGCCAAGGGCAGGCATGGATATCCTCATGTTACTTGGCTGTGCTCTTCAGATGAGCGAGCAGGGAGGGCAGGAGCCGGGCAGCAATGGGGTTAGGCTCCAGCAGGCTGCTTGGGAAGGCTGTGGAGCAGCACCCATACTGCCGAGCCAAAAGGTCTGGTGGATTATCCCCCGTGATCCGACAGACCCAGGAAAAAGAACAAATGAGGAGAGGAAGAGCTGGGTAAAGTGACAGGAACAGCAGCAAGACAGATTTCAACAAAAGACAAAAATGTCACAGTGGAAGCCACAGGTGGTGTGTCAGGCATGCTGTGTGACACGCACCTGGCGCTCGCCGTGTGACACGCACCTGGCACTCGCCCTGTGACACGCACCTGGCACACGCTGGGCCGGGCAGCCCCTCGCCTCTCCGCACAACCACCAGCATGCCAACACCAGAACTGCACAGAAACCACTTCCCCTCATCAAAACACAGGGAAAAAGAGCAACTAAGCCCAGCAAAGGTGCAGGGCTTCCCAGGGATAAATTCTGCTGTCAGACCAAGCCAGCCCTGGCTCCGGGGGTCTGCGCATGCAGCACCATGCCCAAGGCTTGGCACGTGGGAGGGTTTGGGGCCTCCCTGGCCACTGACACACCAAACAACCACCAGAGGCAGAGGACAGGAATTCTGTATACTCTGCCACAGAATGAGAGCCACGCCCAAAAGAAATTAACATCCTTGCCCCAGACAGCCCATGAATCTACCACAAAACTTTTTCTGTGCTCTGATATGTGAAAGCAGACCATGCGGCTTGGGTTTTGGGATAAGGAGGTAGCCAAGCATGACCAGCATAGGTATTGATGATTCTTCATAAAACTGCCAAGTTTGAAGACAGAAGTCTTTTCAGGATGAAAGCCGTATTTAAGGAGCAGTGAAGGTAGGAATTCATATCATGAAGGATGGCTTGAAAACTGTTCCTGTTTGCCTGTTTGACTCACACAGGGTTTTGATTTATGAGATTTTTTTTTTTTTACAGCTTAAGTATAAATCTGAGTCAAAGTTCAGAGTTATTATTTTGCAGTATAAAAATAACAAACCAATATCAACCATCCCCTCTATAGTTGCTACAATATTTTTTTTCCTTTACTTGCAGCATAACTTAAAAGATAAATGCCAGTGTCTGGGGCTTTTTTTTTTTTTTTTTTTTGATGAAGGAGGTATACATACCTCAAGTGACCATTTCCTATAAATTCAATAAAAACTTGGTACTTTCTGTGCATACACTTAAATCTCAGTGAGTCATCCAGGTGCAGATCCAAGATGCATTCTGTGCAGATGAGAGGAAGAAATCACCTCCAGCTTTTTCATAAATAAAAACTGTCTTCTTACGTGGTCAGTCCTCTGACAAACCTTAAAGCCTGTAGTGAACCTTAACGAAATCTCAGGCAGGACTCAGACCCTTATTTCTTGGGAAGCTGCACACGTGTGCAAAGGGTCTGTCAGCCTAGAGATCTCCTCTGGCTGACAGTCAGGAAATGAAGGAGAGCTGGGGCACTGGCACTGTGGTCCAAGGCAAGGTGGGGGTTACCAGAAGCACTCGGAGAAGGGGTAGCTGTTACACATGTAGTGCTGGAGCAGGCATGGTGGGGATGTAGAGATGAAGGACATCAACCCACCAAAAAGCGAGTCTCTGCTATTCTCCCCTCCTGGGACAACTTTCAAACCCTGAGCTTGTATCCCAACATAACTGGGTGCTGGTGATTCCATGGTCAGCTCTGCTTTTTGAGGCACTGGGCAACCAGACATAACCGGCTCCTGCAGTTTCAAGAACTGACCAACAACTTACGGCCAGATCCAGCAGCCACGAAGGCAAAGATGCACATCAGCTCCTACTGAAACCACATCTAAAAATGTGAATCTATGTGAATTGTACAAAACCCAGTAGGATATCAGAGCAGAATGGAGGGAGGAGTTGGATCTATCCCCAGTGTCATCACATAGCCACACACAGCAGAAGTCTTCACTTCTGGTGCTTGTGACCATGATTTGCCCTGCCCACGAGGGGAGTCAGTGCAGCTGGTACAGGTGTGTCTCCTCCCAGCACACAGGTACCAACATCACACCTTGGCCCCACAGTCCCTTCTCTCACAGACACAACCAGAGCCTAGGAGTGGCTTTGCAAGTGACTACATACCCTGCAGTGGAGGTACAGACCTTCAAAAGTTTACTCCACTTCAAATGCACATTGTTCTTCTTAAAATGAAAGAAAGATTAATGCCTAAGACCAGTCCTTTAAGGTAATACTCTCCTGCACATTTCTGTACACCCCTTCTCAAGCAGATCTCATTTTCTAGGCAGAGAGGAAAGCATCATTTTAACAAGCCATAAACACACACCCAGGCTGCAGCATCAAGTACTGTTGGCCTGCCTGGGCTCTGCATCACCACCTTGAATGTACAAGATGATGAAAACTCTAGTTAAAGCTACAAAAGACTTTTGACAGACTCTGCTCTGGGTTTGGAGTCCAAGCTGCATTAGGAAGTGTATAGCCAGGAGATCCACATGGGAGACCCAAAGGGGATCCTCTGCTTAGCACCACTGAGCATGCAGCTGGATGCTGCATGCAATTTGATGTCCTCTAGTACAAGACAGGTATTTCCAAGCTGAACAAGCAAAAGGAATTGGACTTGTTCAGCCTGGAGAGAGGAAGGCTGCAGAGGAATCCAACTGCAGTCAGTCACATTCTGCCTAAAGGGAAATTAGTTGTAAAGAAGAAAAAACACAAATCCGTATCCTGGATGAGGAGAGTAGACAGAGAAAAGACAGGGGTGCTCCAGATGGTGAGAAGCTCTGCAATGTCAGATGTAGAAATCAGAGCACACACTCTCATTACTTCAGGCAAGGCAGCCATCAACAAGGAAGACTGAGGGACTCTCAGCCCCTCTGCAAGAAGCTCATTCTTAAGGAAATCCAACAACCAATCTGCTGTCCCTTCAGGAAACTGAAACTTCTCCAGAGAAGATCTAGATTTTGTCCCAATAAGAGTTGTTAATCTAAGACATCCTGAAATTCATATTTGAAAGGAAACATCTGGAAGAAGGCATTTTGGGTCTCTCAAAGCACACGACTTCTGACTCATGAAGTGACATACCAACCATGCAGAACATGTAACACTATCTGCAGCTACCGTCATCCCCCAAACCCCTGCAGCAGTGAAGTTCAACAGGCCAAAAGCAAGACTTACTGATGATGCAGCTTCACTCCCATGGATATCCTCATGTCAGAGCTGACATTCCCATCCTTGACATCTCCACAGCAAACTCCTTGTTGTCTGAGGTCATGCACACACTAGGGAAGGCTCCTTGCACTCAAGCTAAGTAACCTGTCCCTTTATCCACTACTGCTGAAGAAAGTCTCACACTGCTTGCACTCTCCTCAGTCTTCTCAGCTCACCCAACTCCGAACCCAATATCCAGAAACTGCCTGTATCTCCTGGCTCTCCTCTTGTCAGTAGCCCTGCAGCCTGCAAGCCACACAGCTCAATACTGGTGCTCATGAAGTGGTCTTCCTTATCAGCAAATAGCCTGGATGTTTGCTGACCAGGCCAAGATCTAACAAAGCCCAAGCACAAAGCATCCCAGCTGTATCTCCCCCACTTCACATATTTTTAACACACACACTTGTAAACAGAGTTATGTGTTCTCCTATTTGGGGTGAGGTTGTCTCATGCACCTGGCATGCACTGAGTTGTTTAATTACTAATCCCTGTGAAAAGCATGTGGGCACACTTGAGTCATTAGTGACACTCTGCGCTCAGTTCCTGCTCTGTAACTCGAACCCTTCCACTTGGAAGCTTCACAGCCAGCACAATCTCCTCCAGAAAGTGATCCTGGGTTTCTTGCCTGAGTTTCTCTTAGTCCTCAGGTGGACACACCATTTCTGTGGCACACTCTAGTTTTGGAGGGAAACCTGATGGGTGCATTATGAACATAGGAGCAGAAAGGCTCCTGTCTTGCACTGAGTAGTGCCTCAGATCCTCAGACAGGCAACGGCCATGTCTTGTAAAAGAGCCCTGCCAGAGTGCCAGAGCCAAAGCACAGTGTGCTGTTAGTAATACATGAATGCCTGCACATCCCAATCCCACCCTACTGCTAGTGTGGCTGAGGCACAGGGAATGGCAGTGCACTGCCCTACCAAGCTGCAGCTAATCAGCTCCAGACAGGCTGATGTTGCAGCAGCAGTGAGTATGCAGGGTACAGTGTGCACCAAATCTGAACGAGACACTTAGAGGCAAGACCCTCACACCATCATGCAAGGCCTGCAGAAGCAAAGGAACCAGATCCAGCTGGAAGAGCTACCAAGCTGCATGGGCGAGAGCTCTGCGGGAACATCACTGCAACCTTGCTTCCAAGCTTCTCCCCAGGCTGCTGCCAGCCAGAGTGTCCTGGGATATACAGACTTTGGTCTGACCCAGGATAACCTCTGTTATGTGTTTATCTCATTCACCATGAACAAGTAGGAAGAATTCCCTCCCAGGAGGGTGATGCAGCTCTAAGGCAGAGCCTCAGGAAGGGGGATCTTGGTCTTTGGGGATTTGCAGACACAGGCCATATGAAGCCAGAACCTCCCTATCTGAGGAGAGATCTGCTGTGAGCTGGGGATGGGCTGGACAGCCACAGAGTTTCCCGTGGTGCTTCCTCTACATGCCCAAGAACATGGGGGCATTTAGCACCACGGAGTCATGGAACACAACTTTCTGTCCTGTTTCTTCCAAGAGCCTGGTAATTTTATCAAGTGAAGATATTTGTTTACAGGTCTCTGCCTGAACAGAGGAGTGAAAACAGTCTTCCTAGCTCATGATGTGCAAATGACTGTCAGCTATAGAGGAAAAAAATCAGAAGGCAGACACAGTTTCCTTCCCCCTAGCTGTGCTTTCACAAAAACTCGTCATATCTGAAAAACTGGGAAGACACACACAGAAGAGTACAACAATTCACCTGCAAACGCTAAATTTAGTAGCAAGTTGCTCTGGGGAATAGGAACAACACATCTGGCAACTGAGGACTGGTGCTTCTTACAAAAGGTTAATTCAGGTTCTTTTGTAAAGATAAATCAAATGGTCCTTTGGGTGAATGAAAGTAAAACTTGGGCAAAGAAAATCAGTAATGAGATAGACCAGACTGTTTCCATATCTGTTTGGCTTTCCCAAATACAGTAAGGGGGTGAGAGGAAAGCAACATATTTCCAATATTATGCAAAACCACAGTATCTGGAGAAAAGGCAGCAGACCATCACAGCTGAGAAGTGTGTGAAGAACAAGATGAGTCAGGCTGGAAAACAATGCAGTGCTGAAGGAGTGGTGGGGGAAGAGCCCTGACAGGGGGAAAACAGAGACTTTGAAATGAGAAGCAGTGAGCCTGTGATGCAGTGCGCTCATTGGAATACCCAGCCATGTGTACATTAGGGCAACAGGTACAGAGGCTGTCAAGAGACAGCACTGCAAAAGGGCACTGCAGTGCGAGCAAGATGGTGCTTGGCTTCCATGTTGTAGTCCAGCTCCTCCTTTCAAGAAGGCAACAGAGCTCACTACTATAGCCTGAAGTAGGGGCTCCGTGCCCAAAAAGCTTGTCTAGTATTTGCTCTATCAAATAGTCTGAGTAAGGTGCCACCTCTCAGCACGGATTTTGACGAAAAACGAGGAAGTCATCTCTTCACTGCTGCATGATCTGGCAGGTCACACATAAGAAAGGGATTAAAAAAAAAAAAATCAAAACACTTAAAACCAAGTTCAGTCAGATGGCTGAACACCCTTGTGGTTCAAGGCCCGACACCCAAGGAAAGATGTAGAGCAAGGAGAAAGGACCTCTACATAAGGGAAGAGTAGCTGGCTCTGAAGGGAGGCAGAGCGCTATGGATTCCACCCAACAGACCACCCATGACTATATAAAAATCAGAGGGTAGAAGCTGTGTCCATCCGGATGAAGAAAGGTTATCTTTAGGATAGGCAGGGCTTTTCAAAGCAATGACTATTTCAAGCTGGAGAAAGTAGGGACAAGGCAAATAAAACAAACTACCTCAAGGAACCTTCCCCCCCCTAACTTCCACTTTTCCCTTACAAAAGCAGGACAGCTTTCTAGCGATTCATTATCTGGAAAACCATCTCCTAGAAGAGCTCCCTGGATTACAAAGGCAAGCAAAAACAGTAAAGAAGAACTCTCGGTGCCCTTTGCAACCCGGCTCAGCGCCGGGCAGAGCCCTCTCCTCCCACCGCGCCAGCACCCCGATCCCCTCCGGGATTTGCCGCGGACACGCGTTAGCGCCGCCGGCTGCCGTCCATCGCAGAGCCTCCGCCGCGGGCCTCCGCCTGCCGGCCGCGGGGCACGGCCGCTCCGAGCCCCGGGATCCTGCCTGCCCGCCGAGGGGCACGGCCTCTCCGAGCCCGGAGATCCCCGGCTGCCGCAGCGCCCGCCGCCGGCTCCGCGCATCCTGGAGCAGCGCTCCCAGCTCTGGGCACGGCTCCCGGCAGGCAGGCAAGTGTGCTGGCAGGCAGAGACGCAGGCAGGCACGGCGACCCAGCAACCAAGCAGTCCCCTTTCCTGCGCGCTACCCGGACCGCAGCGGCTCCCGCTATTTCTGTGGAGCCGGGGGCGCCTGGTGCCGGCCCAATATTGTGTCCCGAGACAAGCCGGGCCCGCCGCCCCTTCGCTCGCTTACCGCACCCGTGCGCCGCGCCGAGCCGAGCCGAGCCGTGCCGTGTCGTGCCGAGCCGAGCCGAGCCGAGTCGAGCCGAGCCGAGCCCGGGCGGCTCGTCCTGGCCGCGCCGGCTCCGCTGCTGCCAGGGGCGGGGGTCCGGCCCGGCCGCGGCCCCGGCCCGGCCGTCACTCAGCGGGGGCCGGCCCCGCCGCCCCTCCCGGCCGAGAACAGCTGCGCCCGGCTCGGCCCCCGCCCCGGATCCCGGTTTGGTCGGTCCTTACCCTCCGCCCGCACTCGGGATGGCAAGCGCCCTGCGTCCATCCCCGGGGCTGCTGTGGGGCGCTGCGGAGGGCGGCATCAAGAGCAGCATTTGTTTTTAGAGGGTTTTTCCTGCTTTTTAACTAGTCAGACACGCTGGAGCTTGTCTTTTGTCCCGTGGCAACGTCCTTTATTCAGAGTGCCGAGCCAAATGCTTCGGCAAACTGCTTTTTTGGGAAGCTCCACAACATACATACGCATCTCCTTGGGGATCCAGGACACTGTAAAGCCCCCCTGAGAGTGCGGCTGGAAAAACTCTTTTCCGGGAGGACTGATGCAGCACTGGGACAGGGGGAGCAGGGAGGCCATAAGGCTCAGCCAGACCAAGTCATGGCCGCCCAGGCTGGATGGCCCCACTACCAGCACTGCTGGGGACCTGTAGCTGCAGTCATGGGCACTTTATTAAAAGCCACTTCCCCACAAATGCCACCTGTATCAATGCACCTACTAATCCCGTGCCTTACTTTTCTCCCTGTCAGTTTTCTCTATACATCCAGTGACAGCCACTAGACCTGCTCCAAGTCTGCAGTCAGCCCAGGAGTGCTGCCTTCCAGTCTTGTAGTATCAAGTTTTAACATTGCTGCCAAACCTCCTTTCCCCTGTGTCACCTTTGAGTCACTTCAAAGCCCCATGGATTTGTCCTTCAATGATTTTTTGTCAAATCTCCCACAAAATGTCAGCCCCAACCTCCTCCTTAGCTCTGTTGTCTGGTCTCCACTATCAGCCACAAGCCAGGAGTGGAGATGTTTACCAGAGGTGGCCAGTCCATGAGAATGCTTCTCCAGCCCCATACTTCCCAGACCTAGTGATGACCTTTATCTGAAAATGTCCCCAGTTGCCACAAGATAGTACTTGGCTTTTTTTTTTCCCATGACCTGTCTGGCACTGAAATACCATGTCCTGTGGTATTTGAAGGAAGATCTGCAGTTAGCTCTGAAAATACAGCTCCCAGCTAGGACAAAGGAAGGATACAAATGGGGGCTGTGCCAAGCCCTGGACTCAGTGCATGTCTCAGTGAGGTGAGCAGGCCCAAGTCACTGGCATCATCCCAGCTGCTGGCAGCAGAGAAGAGGTTGCTTAGAACCACCCAGTTCACCCAAATGCCGGTTTGCCCAGGCTAAAGAAGCCTGACAGGTACAAGATCAGACAAACCCGGATGCCGGTTTCCCTGCCAACTGTTTGCCAAGTACCTTTCTCCATGGTGTGCAAGCCGAGAGAAGCTCAGGAAGCGACCCACTGGCACCACTGAGCCTCCCCATATGCCCACATTGGTTTTGCACCCAGAGATACATTTGATCCACTTTTTTTTTAATCCTATCTGGCTGCTGTCTGATGTAGCTTTGTGGGCACCAGAACCTCATCCGAGGTGTCTTGGTCCCCTTAGAATGGACTCACCTGTCTCCATCAGGCAAGATAAGCTGTACCCAGCTTCTCAGCACATTTGTTTTCAGTGCATCAGTGGCAGTAGTTCTTTCTTAGTGGTTTACCGTGACACACTGCAGTAAGGAATGCTGCAGGTAATGTACACTGTGGCACTTTTCACAAGACACCAAGTTTCACTAAACCAACTACACCAGGGCTCTCAAAGAAGTGGCTTGGCATGATTGAGGCATGTCCACTCAGGCCATGAGCTCCTCTTGCCCTAGCCAAGCTCTAACTTCACAGAGCAGCACAATTCTCCTGTTTAAGAATTCCAGTCCAACTTGAAAACATCAGCAAAGAACACAAGAACACAAAAGGGAGCTTTCAGGCTTTATGAAGGTTTAAAGTGATGTTTTTTTTCATTGAATGATTTTTCTTCACTTTTCTCGTCTAACACAGACAGCACATGAGAATCCAGGCTCTCAATTAAATTAAACCTAACTAATTATTAGGTTTGCCTGATGCAAAACTGTGAGGACAGAGGATAAGTGTGGTGAAAACGCAGAGACAAAAGATCTTTGCAACAAAAGTCTTCCCAAATGGGGAAAGAGTACTCCAGCATTGGAAACCCTAGGGACAGGGATTAATTTTGAGATAGCAAAGAGGGTTCTCACGTTTGTCTGACAAAACAAGAGTTCCTCAGAATGAGCTGGAGTTAACACACTGGGAGATGAAAATAGGTAAACTTAAACTTTATAAACTTAACAAAACACAGCTGAGATTGAATAAACAGAAGAGAGGAGGTTTGAAAGTGCTTACTGTTCACAGCCTTGGGTAAGAGACCTGCTTTCTTTGTTTTAGTTATAAAAGCATCATCTGTTTTCTCTAGCCAATCAAGGATAATTTTTCATTTTTAAAAATTCAGTGATTCACAAAACATTTTTATCAAAGCTACATTCCCCTTTTCTGGTTGTAAAGTTATTCTGGCTGGGATCCCAAGACACACACATTCCAAGGGATGATCAGCTGGACTTCTGCAGATACATCCTACATGGTTTTGGTATTTATAGTGAAACTGGAGTTCCAGTGAATTCCCTGGCTGTGCCCCTTTCTTCCTGTAACTAAAGCTTTTACATTACTTGTTTTATCTACAGTGAAAACTTCAGGAAGTGTTCTCCTCCATAGCCTTCTTCCATCCAGACAAACTGCAAATCCTACTATTTAAACCAGACATTGTTGTTGCTTTCATCTGGATTCTCTGACTAATCCACATCTTTCCTGGAGGACAGTGCCCAGAACTGCATGGAGGGTTCCAGTGGAAGCCTTTCTAATTGCTGTCAGAATGGAAAGTAACTCCACCACCTGCCTGATTTAGACACCGGCTGTGGATGCATCCCTAGTGAAGTGCCATCAATTCATGAAAGCAGAAAAATGATTCACAACCACCTGCAACACTGACTGCTGAAAAACTGAAGAACCACACAGCATTCTGTGTGCATCAACAGCTTCCACAGAGCAGGCATGTCTGGTACCTCCTGGGGACAGCAGACTAATTATTATGCCATTTCATGGCTTGGAAATTTCAGCAATCTCTTAAGTGTTCAATACTGTGTATGCCCAACATGCTCTGCACGTTTTTCAAAGCAGAGCATGAAATGTGTCAAAGAGCACTAGCAGGTCAATCAGCAAATGTCCAATGGGATCTTACATGGGGTAAGAGAGCAACACTGCAAGCAGGTGTAAAATCATAGTTCTGCACAAGGAGAGAGCAGTACCTGTACTGTCATGCAAGAGTAGTGGAGCTGCTGAAGGCAGGGGTGGTACTGTATCCTGGGAATGAAGATGGAGAGACACATCAGTGCAGCCCCTCTGGATACAGCATATGAACGGAACGCAGCATGTCAGTAACTTTGGGTTGGGTGTACGCTCCATGCACGCACGAAATTCACCACGTGTACAGCAGTGCCCAAGGGTTTGCTGATCAGTTAGACTGCAGTCTGTTTTACCAACATACAAACCGGCCTCTGGGAACTCCAGCACTGAGCTGCGCAAACACGTGGGACTGTAGGATTGTGTCCTTGCTTCTGACCTGGGCTTTTTAGCCACCAACAACCAAGGAGAGGGTGAGGCATATTTCAGAAGGGGCAGAAAAGTTTGGAAACCATCTTGAGTCTGTTGAACATCTGCCAGGGTCTGTCCTCTAATAATACAAGTGAAGAGTCACAAACTCTGCCTCATCAGTACAGAAGTACAAATAAACTTCTGACAAAGAGCAGACCCTTAATGGATGCAAATGCAGTCCAGGTATTTCTCATGAAACTTACAAATAGTTCCGGCAAAATGCTCTATTGCCATAAGAATGGCTTGTAGCAATCAGCCTGCAGAGTTGTGAAGGTGAGAAATGGTCGTATTCATATAGGAAATCTCTCTTCAGGAGCTTAGGGGAGTGCTTGTCATTCTACTGTCCTACATCATTGAAATTTCCGACTCAGAACCCATCCTAAACAAAGGGAAATTTGCATTGAAGTTTATCTTACAGTAGCTCATCACCACACAGCTTTCTTCACTTGCATTCTTCACCTTCTCTGCCATGGCAGCTGAAGAAGTTGATTAATATGGAAAACTAATCACTATCTTCATTGTTAATACTACCTCTTTCTGAAGTACACTTAAAAGTCTCAGCCTCAGCACACTTAAATATGGAGAGGACCATGTTAAGTAGCAACTTGCATTAGGAGTTTGCTGGTTTATCACTGCCCACTCTAATCATAAGGGCTCTGCTATACCCAGTGTACATCCAGACGGAGACATGCACCAGACTTCCAAGAGGACTCCTTGCTGCTTAGCCCAGACCTTCTCCAGACCACCACCAACATTAAACTAAGGGAGTGCAAATATAAGTACTACAGGCTGAAACAGCTTGTTTGCTCAGACTATTTGTATGCATTTTCTCTCTCCCACCCTACCATTACACAGAGCACCTTTCAGCCTTGTTTCCCTTTCTGTCCAGTCTCCTGTAGTCCTGTAAACAGCATTATAGCAGAATTTCTTAGCTTGGCTTGTGTCCTACTAGAAACACTACACAGCCTTGCACAGCAGAAAAGAATCCCATTGCTGGCATTCCTCATGTAAAGCTTTAATATTGTGTTTAACAATCTCGAGGGACTATGGCAAGAAAATTTAAATTGAGAGAGCAGACTATGAAATATAATCATGTCTACACCTCCTCTAAATATTTCCAAGACCAAAAATAAAGTAAGTTCTAAAGTAGGCTGAAAATACTGTGTTCAAAGGACTTCAAGCATCCTTCTGCATGCTTATAGGACATTGCTTTCTCCTGTCCCCGGGTAGCAGAAGTCCTCTGAAGATTCTCAGAAGCATACATGAAAACAAGCTATCAAAAAATGAGGGAATGGAATACTTTGAATTTAGCAGCTGGTCAGAGAGGTAGAGTTAGGAGGGGAGCAGAGAATTCAGGAAAGTGGTATAACTGCTGAAGAAGAGCAAACAGAGCAGTAAGTACACAAAGTGAACAGCTGTCTGTGAATGCTCCACCCCACAAATGCAGTTTGCCAAACAAGGCACTATTCAAAACTTACCAAGTTAAGGAAAAGGGAAAAACTCAACAATAATGCACATCCCTGACAATAAATTCAGAAATAAAAAACACTTGTTAAAGGAAGGACTACCCTGTAAAAACTCTAAGTAACAGCTATGAGATAAAAATCCCTCCAAAATTTGGGAATGATCACAAAAACAAAATTGAACATTGTTTTATTGATAAATAACTTTCAAAATAATTTAACTCAAATATTCTAGCATTATGATGGTAAACAACATTAAAATTTTCAGGAAGTCAACTGAAGTCAAGAGAATCCAAACTTGTTAAACAAACACAGATTTTTCAATTTTATCCCCATTATGTCTTCAAGGCCATGTAGTAGTTATATTTCTCTTCAAAGCCTGTTACTCATTTTATTGCTAAGCTGCTACATTGCAGAAGTGATGATTAATCACCCTTTGAAAATTCCACAAGACTTTGAGACACGAAATCATGAATCCATCTATCAATATGTGGAAGAGATGTGTCCACAAGAAAAGTCACTATTTTTCGATCCCAAGAGTTAGTGCTGTCATTAACTGCCTGTATCTGTGCCACAAAAGGCTTCTTCTCTACCAGATTCCGAAACACTATTGATGCCTCTTCTGACCACTGCTGGTTTTTCACTCCTAGGACAAAAAGCAAAACAGAAGGTCATTAATAGACTAGAACAATCTAAGTTTAAAAGAAGTGGTATGAGTTTAAATACTTGAGAAAACATATTTTAAAGTGTTATTGCATGCAACTTAAATCTAGAAAAAAACACAGGCTCACTCATCTCCCACACAAACAAGCTTAATTATTACACAGACTAGGACATTTATTTTCTCTCGAAGTTTAAAGATAATGATGTGTTTGCAGAAGTGAAAGGCAAATGCATTGACTCACTGAGCAATTCAGAGAATATTAGCTGCCTTGCATGACCAGGGCTTATCAGGAACCATTACAAAAAGGAAACTAAAGATCCTTTCAAAACAAACTTCCTTTATTGTCAGCCTGAGGGTGCTGACATTACTTGTCCCATTGGCCATGCTTTAGATTTTCTTCACCTAAACCTTCAAGTCCCAAACAAGACATACAGAGGGCAGAAACAAAAAGAAATTATGCCAAAATGCCTCACAACTGCCCCTACATTTTTTCAGAGCAGTATCCCACAAAGTCAAGTCTGCTGGAAGCTAAACAGGTTTTTGAATATGGCTGCAATCCACCTAGAAATAAGTGGCTCCTGCAGACTTGGGATTCAGTTCTCCAGACCACTGCTGGTGTACAGCATCTTGACACAGGGGCCCAAATATCATGGTGGAATACCCAAAAGCCACTTGATGGATAACAGAAGCAGAACAGCAAAATGACAATACTTTGCTTTTACTATTAGCAGCAGCTTGCCACTGACAGGACAACACAGGAACACAGCTGCCTGCAGATTCCAAAAGGAATTAAAAGTCAATAGTTAATGAACACTTAAGGAAGAGTAATTAATGCTAGGAAAGCATTATGCAAATGGGAAGGCAAATGGGATTTTAAAAGGAAACAGATCGGCGACTAAGAGGCATGAGACACACAGAGAGAAAAAAGTGGAAGAATAGCAGGACAGTAGTTACTGATCTTCCAGGCTCAGCTGGCCTACTTTGACAATATGAAGCATCTCAGAGGCAATTTAGCTAGCTATTTGGGAGATCAGTGACACAGGCTTGCTGGGCTGGATGCTCCAGAAGACAGACACAGCTAGAACTCAGCCACATTACAGCACTGCACGCCGAGGACCCCAGCCTGTCAGTAGCACATCCATCACACATCACACTAGTTTAAAACAACCCCCAAAGTCACACTGAGGCTATGCAGGAAAACAAATCCACATTAGGCACAGGGTACTAACTCTGTCACCTGTCACTTCCAACAAGCATATTCTGTGACTGAAATCTAGAGCAGTGCTGACCAAATAGCATCAGAAAGCAGCAGCTGACTAAGATGAGACATATACATCCAAACACAACACAGAAATGAATGAAAAAAATTGAAATGAAAGAAAAGACAGCAAGGAGAGATCAAGTTTTATTTCTGAAATTCTCTCAGATGCATACAGACTCTTATGTGCCACATTCTCAAGGAAATTCTCTTATGTAAGCTTATTGAAAGCCCCACCCCCTCATGGAGTTCTTTGCTTGTTTGAGAAAACCAATAGATTTCAGGCAACTCTGGATGCCAAATATGCATTGGAGAACTGTAAATTACAATAGGGTCAAGATATATATTTAAAAAATCCTCTACAAATTCAACATCTAGGTTCCTAAGTTTATGTAAACTATGATAATCAGAACAGTAGGTTCTTAACAACAGACATAACTTTCACACTTGGTAATTGGCTACGTTAAAGGATCCAAATAACATTAGGTTTTTATTCCCCTGTGTCTTTTGCACAGTAGATATCACACACGTTAAATAATAAATTTTATGACCATGAAAAGCAGCTGCTGGGAAAGTTTAAAGAGTCTTCATTCTCAAAGATGGTATCTTGAAGTGCTGCATTAAATTAAACAAGCAAAAATAATTAAACAGAATCATCACCACCTATGCCAAGAATAAAAGCAGGACATAAAGGTGTAGAAAAAGCTCAATGACATAAGCTTTGACTTTTTTCCACTTTACATTTCTGTTCATTTCATATGCACACTGATGTAAGGCTTCAACAAAAACAACTGCAAATGCTTGATACCTACCTGCAAGCTGAGCCGTGATAGCTTGGAAAGGTAGTCTTCTGAACGTATCCAGGAGTGGCTGTACTTTCCCTTCACTGACAAACTCATGTTTGCCATAGTCCAGCTCATACACTGACAAAAACCCATTTCTAAGAATGCCTTTTATTATGACCCTGTACCACCTAAAAGGGGGGAGAACAAGAACAGACCATTTGAATTCATATTCACACACGGTCAAAGCACCAGAAAAACAACGCACAACCAAAAGATCTTAATCAACACGTCTCAGGCTTCCCAAACCTGGATTTAGCTGAAAAGTCAACTATCCCAGCTACAGTCTGGAAGCATGAAGAGACTGCAATCTCATTTACTCCCTTAATCTCTCAGATATCATTAGACATCTGCTATGTTGTTAACAATGCAGACTAAGCAAAGCTAGGCTTGCCTAGCTTTGCAGAGTTAAGCTTGCTTTCAAAGATTGTAAGTAATTTAAGTATCTACTTACTCATCTCCAATTTTAGCTGCATACAGCTTATTTTTTTCAACGGTCACAGGTTTCTCTTCTGCCCTGCTGTAGTACAAGATCATTTCTTCCATTAGGGCGTACAGATTATTAAGCTCATTCCAAGGCTGGACAACGAAATGACCGGGATGGCAGGCCACCGAGACGTAGATATCCATGAGGTCACCAGGCTTTGGCAAGGGTAGAGGAGGCGGCATCTCAGTGGTGGACACTGCACCGCTGGGTTCTCTGCCTGAATCTGGGAAACTCTTCTCCAGCTTCCCACTAGGTAACTGTAGAGCTGGAACAGCATCACCTACAGCTTTTGTGAAGCCAGTCCCACTGGGTGCCACACTCAAGAAAACATCTTTCTGATGCTTCCACAAGTCTGCATTTTTGATCTGTCTATTGATGCTATGATCCATGTCTGGGAAATTCTCTGGAGCAAACAAGTAAATGTGTGCAATTCCTTTTGAAGCATCCTGTTTAATCACCTTAGAACACAAAATACCATATAATAAGCAGTTAGTAACTATTAAAGGCACATCTGATTTTGTACAGAAGACTAAAACAGCAGCAGCTCATTGCATTTATGCACAGAAACAGTTTCAGTGTTCTCCCAAAGATATTAAAGAAGTTGGGGGTAATAAGCCCTTCACAGCAGATAAAAAGATAGAAAGATAAAAAGCACCTGCAGCAATTCCGCTAACTTAAAGCAAACATAAAACTTGAATTTTGTTCCATCCAACAGGTTCAATCATAGTACTGTGTGTTGAATTCTTGTTTACAGAAGAACAGTAGCCAGCGTCCACACAGATCTAAACAACTTATTTAATAACACCTAATCCTTTAAACTGTCTTTCGGTCATTGTGGGAAATGAGGCCTGCTAAATTAGATGAAAAAAAAATGAAAAAAGCTTACAGGTTTCTCTCACATGTAATTTTCAACCACTGACATAAAAATATTTCCTATTTACAATCAGATATGCTAACATTATTAATAGTAAAACACTTAAATTTTAATTTGACAAAGTATGCAACATTCTTTTAAAGATGCTTCTGATGTTCCTAGCCAGGAATAAAACCTTTCTGCAATTAAAGCATGCATCTGCTATTATTTAATACAGCAAAAATTAGCACCAAATTCAAGCATCTCTTTTGGAAGAGGATGTCTAGAAAAGCCAGGTGCAACAGGTGTAAATCTCAGAGCAGAGGTCCAGACTAAAGCACGCAAGAAGGTTATGGAAAGCTAAAAAGCACTTTTCAAAGTGTCTGACAAGTAGCTGGAATCAAAAGGTTAAGAAGAAATTATCTTTGTTTAGTCTGTAGTTATAATAGATTTCCTTTAGGTATTTTCAGTTAGTTAAACTGGCTAGGATACATTGCAAATGGAAAGATAAGAGAAATTCTAATTATATAAAGCATATACTAAACCAAAATCATATAGAAAAAGCAAACAAAAAATAAAACTGCTTTCAAAGACTAGGAGAAAAAGCTTTGCTCACAAGAGGCATAAAAGTAATTCAAGATTAACTCAGAAGTTGTGTATTTTTTTGTGCTGAAATACGACAACTACATTTCTTTCTTATCAGTGGCAAAATAACTCTAGCTGCATATTTGGACTTGGACAGTAAAATGAAGAACTGCTGTGAAAATTGCTAAGTTCACAGCAGAGGGGAAAAGAAGATTCTAAAAGGCCTAAGCAAGTAAGTTTTATTACAAATTTTATTACAAATTTTCTAAGAGAAGAACTTTGTATAGAATTTATGTCCTTTAGCTGGATACAAACTTCTGCACTTCTGTAAAAAAACCCAATTTGATGAATTGTTAAGCTTTTGAAGTTGTTCCTCCAATGCTCTTTTCACACGCCTATATGAGCTCAGGTCTCATAGGTATTTTGACTACTTACCTTCATGCTAAATTCAGGACAATTTATTACAGCATCTCTCAGCCACAGTACAGCATCTGGAGTCCACATGCCAGTGTTAGGAGGCAGATCTGCCAGACAGCACTTCAAAGCCTAAGAACAGAATTAAGTATACAAATTATAATCCAGTAATATGAAAGCTGGTCCAGTTCAGAGAATAATGCTGACAGAGTCAATCATGCATGACAAACAGAAAGAGCAAAATGCAAATCCAGTACCATGACACATACACAGCATCCACCAACTCACAGGATTACACTATGATTTATTTCAGGCGAAGATGCACAATAAAATACACTGCAATGTTGAATGCTGTGAAACAAAACAGAATTTCAGTATATAAACCTTGAGGTAGCAGCACCACAAACACTGCCAAGAGATCTAATACAGGTTAACTTTAACATGTCTTTATACCTGAGGAGGTATTGCAATTACTTCTCTCAGGAATTGTGGTGGGATTTCTTTGAGCTCTGATACTTTTACAGTTGCAACTGTTCCACTGTCCATAAATTGCACATCAAGTGCCCGTCTAGTGTGAATAATTTTTATCTGAAAGGAGAAAGCAAGAGCATAATTTCGAGGCTAAAAACCCAACAGTGACACATGCATTATAAAATATTTCATAGAAACTAAACATTCAGAGTGAGTTGAACGAAAAGAAGAGACATTTCTATGTGGGCAAATTCTAGCTGCTTTTTGAATACTTCTTACCTCTACACGTGCCAATTTTCCTTTGGAAGGAAACAAGCAGATTTTGCCACAGAAAGGTAGCAACACATTGAACTCAGATGTCTGCTGCAAATATAAAAACAGGAGTCAAAAAGCACAGGGCTATTACTATCTGGCATTCAACTAATCATTTCAAAAGCAACACATGGCATAAACAGTACTGAGAAGCAAAAGCTCTGTTTCAAATAAAAAGCGTCTTTCTGGCTTTAGAAACACTTCTTATCACATTGCTTTAAACTTCCTCACCTGGTAAACCTTTTCATCCCAAGCTCT